>NW_022111357.1:22588110-22621376 GCF_000313985.2 Echinops telfairi | reverse complement strand
AGGCTCACCACCCATTTATCCCTCCGCCTTTCAACCAGCACCACATGTGATTATCGGCCAGGCTGGCACAATTAACTAACTCAACTATCTTGCGAGGAACACCTGTCTTCTACCCACCGTGGCAGAGAGTGTGTGTGTATCATGAGCCCCATGCTACAGATGAGTGAGCTGAGAGGGAGGGGGCTTGTTCACGCAGTAAACTCACACTCGGGTCTCCCAAGCCGTGCTGTTCATGTCTGCGCTACAAAAACACCCTGAAGTCATCGACAAGGTGTAGCATTCCCACAAGGCCACCACTCATTCATCCCCACTTCCCTGACCGCCCCCCCACCCCCCCGCCACTGCCTTCCATCAGCGCCCTCCCCCTGCCTGTCCCCTTGGGCTGAGTTTTAAGGAAGAAACAGATGAAAAATGTATGAGGTACCCAGCCCCGGGGGTGGGGCCTGAGCCGATTAACACTGATGTTTCTTTCATGAGGGATGGGACAGCGCTTCTCACCTGCAGCAGCCCGGGGTGGCTGAGGATGTTCCTGCAAGTCACCAAGGCCACCTGCTTCCCTGCTCTGTGGGGTCCCCGCCCCGCCCCCATGCCACCATCTGGCACCACCTTCCCCTCCTCTTGGCTCCCCAAAGCCCAGCTCTCGGAAGCCCTACCGAGTTCAGCTCACTCCAAGGCTGGGCTTTGACATCAGAACGGAGTTTACATTCCAACTCTGGCTCTCAGGAGCGACGAGACTTTAGAGAACCCACTTACACTTCCGCTCCCTCTCTGCTAAAAGGGGGCCATGCAGGCCTGTGCAGTTGCTGTGGGGTGTCAGCTGAAGTGTCTGGGTCTTGGGCCATGGTTAGCACTGAATAAAGGGCCATTACTACTATGACTACGAAGACGTGACAATGACGACGACGACTACTGGTTGCTGTTGTTGTTTTCTGCCATGGATCGATTCTGGCTCATCGCGACCCCATGACAAAGCGGAATGACCCAGCAGGCTCCCCGGTGTCATTGCTAGGTAAGCCGAGAGCAGATTGTCTGTGTTTCTCCCCACCGGAGCTGCCGATGGGTTCGAAGCACTGGCCTTTTGTTAGTGGTTGAGCATTTGAACTGCTGCTGCCTACTGCTAGCTCTGCATGGATGCATGGGGGCATTTCCTGCTCTGAGCACCCAAAGAGAAATGGATTAAAACCAAAGCTGTTGGGACTGACACCTCATGTGTGGAGAAGCAGAGTGCTCTCTGAGGGAGACCTCCTACCTCTGCCCAGTCTCTCTCTAGTCTAGCCCTTGCTGATATGGTGGGAAGAACTGTGAGCAATGGGGTGCCGGACTCGCCAGGGCTCCAGTGATTGGGTTTGTTCCACCTGATTTTGCAGCTGATGGAGCCACAGGCAGCCTGACCCCCTAAAGAAGCTGCTTCGGAATGATATGACTAGCAGGTTGCCTGCAGCAAGCTCCTGAGTCTGATGGAGTCTCCGCCCAGCCTCATGCAGGTGACCCAGCAGGCCTACCTGCACCCACCAGCAGGTCACTCACAGGAGCAGGGCCCTCCAGCTGAGGGCCAACAACCTGCACACTCCTCTCTGAGCTCCAGGCTGCGCCTCTGCCAAATGGGCACAATAACAAAGTCTACCACCCACTGTTGTGACCCAGGTCCCCACCCCTGCCACGGACTCTATTCAGCCTTACAGTGACTGAACGAAAGCATTAGTCAAAACAAGGCTCCAGGAATTGATGGAATGCCAAGCGAAATGCTTTTGCAAGCTGACGAAGCACTGGAAGCACTCACTAGTCTATGCCAGGAAAATTGGAAGAGGGCTACTTGGCCAGCTGATGGGAAGAGATCTACATTGGTAGTCATTCCAATAAAGAGATTACCCAACAGAACGCTCAAACTGTAACAAGATCATTGATATCACAGGCAAGTAAGATTTTGCTGAAGATAGGGAGCTGCCAGAAGTTCAGGCCCGATTCAGAAGAGAGCACAGAACAAGGGCTGAAATAGATCTTGGTTTAAAGCAGAGAATACCAGAAAGATGCTTCCTTGTGTTTTACTGACTATAAAAAGGCATTTGTGTGGACAGTAATAAACTATGGCTAACCCTGAAAAGAATGGGAATTCCAGAACACTTCACTGTGTTCCTGCAGAATTTGCACCTGGCTCAAGAGGCAAACAGAACAAGAGTATGCTGCATGGTTTAAAATCCAGAAAGGTGTGTGCCGGGGTTGTTTCCTCTCACCACACGTGTTCCATCTGTATGGAGCAAATCATCAGAGAAGTTGGCTTACATGAGCAAGAATGTGGCATCAGGGTTAGAGGCAGGCGTATTAACAACGTGAGATAGGCAGATGACCCAACCTTGCTGGCTGAAAGGGAAAATGAATTAAAACTCGTGCTGATGAAGATCAAGGTTTGTCGTCTTCAGTGTGGATTATGACTCAGTGTCAGGAACGCCCAGATCCTCACAACCGGACCCATAGGTGACGTCATGATAAATGGAGAAAAGGTGGAACCTGTCAAGGATTTTGTCTTGCTTGGATCCATCATCAATGCTCCTGGAAATAGTTGTCAAGAGACCAGACGATGGGCTGCATTTGGTAAGTCTGCTGCACAAGACCTCTTTAGAGTAGTGAAAAGCAAAGGTGTTACTCTGAGGACTAAGGTGTGCCTGACTCAAGCCATCATATTTTCTGTTGCTTCATAGGCACGTGAAAGGTGTATATCTAGTATGAAAGACCGAAGAACAGGTACGTTTGACTCATGGTGCTGGAGAAGCACCATGGACTGTCCAACGGACAAAGAAATCTGTCTTGGAAGAAGCCAGGCCAGAAGGCTCCTTAGAGGCAAGGCTAGCAAGACTTCACCTTACATACTTTGAATGTACAGTCATGAGAAACCAGTCCCTGGAGAAGGACATCATGCTTGGCAGAGTGGAGGGGCAGCACAACAGAGGAAGGCCCTCAACAAGACGGATTGACACAGTGGCTGCAAAACTTGAGCTCCGAGATAGGAAGCACTGTAAGAATGGGACAGGGCCTGCGGTGCTTCGTTCTGAGGTGGTCGATAGGGTCACGGTGGGTTGGAATTGACTGGAGGGCACCTAACATTGACCACATAAGACAGAAGAGCACTGCCCCTGCTGGGTCTCTGAGGCTGTAGATCTTTGCAGACAGCCTCATCTTTCTCCCAAGGCATGATTAGTGGATTCTAACTATGAACCTTGGGGTTGCCAGCCTAGTGCACAACCCACTGCACCACCAGGGCTCCGTTTGTGACCAAATGTGTTAGTCCAGGTAGACTAGAGAAGCAAATTCATAGAGACTCATATTTGTATAAGAGAGAGTTTTATATAAAGGGTAATTGTACATTAAGAAAGCATCCCAACCCAGTCCAGTCCAAGCCCATAAGTCCGAGGTTAGTCCATACATCCAATACCAATCTATAAAATCCCCTTTGGACTCATGAAACACATGCAATGATGCTGAATGCAGGACGATCACATGCCAGTGGGTAGAAAGTCTTTGGATCCAGTGGGATTGTAAGCATCTCAGCACTGGCAGGGGTTGCCACGTGGCTTCTCCAGTTCCCAGGGCGGCATCAGGGTAGGTCTATGTGGCTTCTCCTCAGGGATGTCTAGCAGAGAGTCATCCTTGTCAGTAGAGTCTCCAAGGGAGTGAGTAGAGTGATAGAAGTGTCTCCCACCTCCCAGGAGGAAAAAATACAGGAGTTCCCAGAATTCTCAGGAGAAGGCCATGCCCACAGAGAGGCCTCATCGGCTATACACAGATTGACAGACTAGACTTCACCCCTTCATTTGTAATCCTCTCAAATTGACACCAGATTATGTAACTACCACACCAAGGTTAAATGGCACACATGCAGCAGAAGGATGAGGCAGCAGGTTCCCCAGGGCTTGCCAAGACCTCAGATCCCCAGAATCAAGGTCTCTGTGGTAGTTACATACTCTGTTGTCAATTTGAGACATGCGTAAAGGGGTGGAGGTTAGCCTGTCAATCAGGTCACAGCTTGATGACCTTATTTGGAGGTGCTAAAGAAATAAATAGCTCACTGGAAGTGGGACACACGCTTAGTCCCTGGGGACATTCTTGTTGACAAGCCACAGGGAGACAGGCTGATGGCAGCTAGGGCCTTGGAGCTGGAGAAGCCACATGGAGACCCCTGCCAGTGCTGAGATGCTTACACCACCACTGGATCCACAAGACTTTCCACCCACTGGCCTGCAATGATCCTGCATTCGGCATCATTGCATGTGTTTTGTGAGTCTGAAGAAGAATTTATAGATTGGTATCAGACATATAGGCTAATACTGGACGTATGGACTTGATCTGGACTGGGCTGGGATGTGTTCTCAATATTCAATTGCTCTAGTATATAAAGCTCTTTCTTACACACATATGAGTGTCTGTGAGTTTGTTTCACCAGTCTACCTGGACTAACACAGTCGTTGTCTGGACAGGGGCCCATCTTGGAACCTGAGACCAGGTGACCCACAAGGGGGCCAGGCATGATCCCTACTGCCCATCCAGCGGTCAGACCTTAGCAACACCTCTGAGCCGCTTGCTTGCATGCCAGATGATGCTCCATGCTGTGAGGAGGAGGGGGAAGGAGCGAGCAGGAAGCTGGGGCCCGAGGGAGCACCCTGCATGCCAGTCTTCCTCACGCAAGGGGCTTGGCACGCAATGTGAAGGCTTCTGTCTGGGCTCCCCTCCAGGCCCTCCCCACTGCACCAAGTACAACTAAGGAGGCTCACCATCCCTGCCCCAGCCCAACCTCCACTCCCTGCTCCCTGTCAGACCGTCTGTCCATCTGTCCTCTCCAGGGGCAGACAGACCACTGCCTTTTTCTTGTTGGATGCTCACTGTGTCTGTCAGTCAGTTGGTCTGCCTCTGGGTCTGTCCATTCTCCTGCAGGTTGTCAGGCTTCCTGTGGGCTCAACCCATCCATCAGTCTTTCTCTCTCTTTGTCTATAAAGTCTGTATGTCTGTCCCTCCATCTCTGAGTCTGCCTGCAGTCTGCCTTTGTGGCTGTAAGTCTGTCCGTCCATTAACTGTCATTGGCCAGGCTGGCTGCCCATCTGCCTTTCAGTTTGTCTATTTTCTTCTAATGATCTGGCCATCGACCCATCCGTTCTGCTTGCTATCCGTCTGCCTGGCCATCAACTCTCTGTCCACCTGTCTCTCTGTTTAATCTCCTGCCCTTGCTGCTCCCTTCTCTCCTTGCTGGAGCTGGGTCCACTCCATGCCCGAACCAGAGCTAGCCGCCAGCAGCCCCATGAGCTCCCCAAACCCCCAGTCCCCGCGTGCCCCCACACATCCCCCTGCCCGTCTCCATGGTGCAGCCACCCTGATCCTGCAGCCCTCTCCTCCTCCTTTCTCCCACCCTGGAGGGAGAGCTACAGAAAGATTTAGCAAACGTTATTTGAAGAGACTAGGTTCAAATTAATGGTGGAAATAAGGTTTTATAATTCCATTGCAGTTTTATTCCTCAACTGATTTTCCCCATTACCGCCGAGCAGCAGTTGAGAGCCGCGGTTCTCTGCAGTCTTTATGGAAATGCAGGTTAATGTCTGAGTTCGAGGAGCTCAATTAGCAAATCACGGACAAGGGGGTCTGTTCGTGCTTCTCTCGTGAAGCTCGGTGATGCATTAGTCACAGGGAGATGCCGGGGGTTTCGTGTCCGCATACAAAACGGAGCCTGTCGTCGCTCTCCCAAGCATGGTGCCCTGCTCATAGGTGGGGCTCTGGACGCTGGGGAGTCTCTGCTCTCTGCAGCTGGTATCCAGAATGGCACAGGCTGAGGCCTCTGCATGTGCTTGAATTAACGTCTGCTGTTGGGCACACATACAGGGCACATGGCAGGTGCCTCTAAGTGTTCAAGAAACCATTCATTCCCTTGTCCCCAGCGCCAGGCACATGACTGAGGAAAAGAAGGTCCGAAAGGTTGATTAAAGGCATCTCCGAAGCCCTGGGCCTCGCATGCCTGGTCAATGGACATTCTGGTGGAACGTTTGTTGATTGCCCAAGTGACTGACCACGAATGAATGAATCCTGTCAGTCTTCTCCAGCTACAAGGCCAGGCTGACCAGTCTCCAGGACCCTGCTCCCAGGGTGACCTGGAGAAGCGAGATTTCCCGGAGGGGCACGTGACCCCACCCCAGGCTATACTGTAACAGGTGCAGCCACTGTCTCTGGGTTTGAGCTTTGGGGCATGCTGCACTGGGGCTGCCAGGCTGAGCAGCAGTGCTGCAGGAGGCCCCATCTGTCTCGAGGGCTCAGTGGGGGGAGTGGGGTGGCTGAGCAGGGAGAGGGCCCCTGTTCCCCTGGAGCCTCCCCAGTCCTGGTCTCACGAGTGAGGCAGGCTTACAGGGGCAGGGCTAAGTAATGGGCCCTCTTTTACCAATGTGGAAGCTGAAAGCCGGAGAGGGGCAGCACCTTGGCAGCAAGTGAGTGACTGAGTCAGGATTTACACACAGGTGTATGTGTGTGGGTGTGTACTTGTGTGTAAAAGTGCGTGTGCATGAATGTGTGTGCGTGAGTGTGGGTGTGCGTGCACGTGCATGTGCGTGTGTTAGTGTGTGTGTGCACGTGTGTATGTGTGCATGTTCTTTCCTCTACTGCTTTCTGCTGGCCAGCACCATTCTTTGTCCTCTCTGGATTCTGCTCCCCAACTCCTCCTCTCTTCCACAAGGAAGCCCTCTCCAAAGGGACAGGGGCCTTTGTCTCCTTGTCCAAGCCTGTGTTCCCCGCCCACCCACCCCCCAGCCTAGAGCTGTGCTGGCAAATGCTAGCGCATGTGCAATCCAACCTTGCTGAATAAGTGAATGAGCAAATCCACTTCTCCCAGCCACCCAGCCACCCACGAGGATAAAACCACAACAATCATCAAGGCATTGCGCACTCCTTACATCACCCTGTGTGCGTGCAAGTCCTCCCCACAGCCGCTACTTGTGTCCCCGTTTTCAGTTTAACAGACTGTCCAGAGGGGCGACAGGACCTGCCCCAGGCACACAGCTAGTGGTGGCAAATCAGAATCCCGACCCCTTCATTCCTCATCTGAGCCCAAACCCTGCCCCTGGAAATTGCCTTCTGCATTTCTTGTTTGATGCTGCGCCTACCTACCCACCCCCCAACTGCCAGCTCCACTTAAGGCCAGCCCTGAGATTGACAGTTTCTCACCCCCGGGCTAGTGGCCTGAGTGATCCGAGGGGTCACCTCTCTGGGCTGGAGTCAGCTCTGTGACAGGGAGACCAGGAGAGGCTGGGCCCAGGGGGGGCTAAGGCCAGGCTCTGGCGGCCCCCTGCTTTCCCAGCCCACTGGGGCCTCGTGAGTGTCAGCAGCGGCCTCTTGGTGAGATGAGGTCGACATTTCCCGAACCGCCTGCCACCAGCTGTCTGTCTCTTCTGGAAGGGGCTCTGGCGGGAGGAAGCACGGCTTGAGAGGCGGAGACCTGACAGCCAGGCCCCGGAGATGGGCCCCGGCGCCCTTCTCTTCCGCGAGCTTGACGAGAACACCAGTGCAGCCCAGCCCCACACTGACCAGCTCGGCTGTGTGACACAGGCTTTACACGACCTGCCCTGCAGACCTGCCAGTGGCCACACTGGAGGCAGGCCAATCAACACCCCCACTTTACAACTTGGGAGACCAAGGCCCAAGCTCTGTCTGCTCCCAAAGCTCTCACCCTTTTTAAACTCCCCTCCCAGGAGCCTCAGTCAAAAATCGTAAAGTCACTGAGACGTGGGTCCTGCACTCTGGGGACTTCCTTGGCTGCTTAAGGAGGCAGGAGAGAAGGCTAGGAGACGGGCTTGATCCTGCCTCTACCTCGGACAAGGCACCACACTCCTCTGATCCTCAGCTGTCACACAGAGTAGGGCTTTTATGCAGCCACATGGAAAGGAGGCAGTCTCTTCGGCTGGCCCCTGGAGCCTGTCCCACCTCCTCTCTCTGATTCTCTGGGTCGAGGGGGACTTTCCTATTCAGGAGGAAGTGGCCTATGGCAGCGAGTCTGTGAGCATCTCTGGGAGCTGACAGCAGGGACCAGCAGTGACTTGCCCAAGGTCATACCCACAGGAGCGGCCACAGAAGGGCTCCCCGTGCAGCTGCTACGCAGTGGAAAAGCAGAAAGAAATTTAAGCTAACAGCTTTACCTTTATTCCATGTTTTCTGTTTTGTTCTGTTTTTTAATCTTTATTCCTTTTGCTTTGAAAATAAATAGCACCCTGGGCTCCTTTTAAACAGCAACAGCAAAAGCCACCTTGGTCACAAGACCCTGAACACAGCTATGGCACCTCAGCTCCCTCCCACCATCCCCCCAGAGACGTGGTGGCTGTGTCCCCGAGTCCCTGGTGGCTGGCACCGCCATGGAAAGGCCCGACAGGGGACTTGCCGACCAGCTGCTGCATAAACAGCAAGCGACTTCAGACAGACTGGAAAATCAGGCGCCACTTCAAAGGCGCAGTGACAGGAGGCAGCGGTGGTGGGGGCACGGAGGTGGCCTCCCCTGGTGACCAGCCACTAGCAAGGCCAGGACGGGCCTCTGTGTTCTCGCCCAACAGCAGCAGACAGTACCGGCCGCCTCTCTCCCCAGCCAGGGAGCTGTGACAATATTTGTCAGCCCTCTGCTCCAGGGGCCCGAGGAGCCCACCTGAGGGGGTATGGGGAGCGAACCAGGCTCAGGCCCAGGGGTAGGGGGAGCCGGGGCTCTAGCTGGCCTGACCCTCTCAAATTCAAGCCTAGCTGCCAGCCTTGGGCAGAGGGTGGGGCAGCCCGGAGCCAGCAGGCCCACTCGGAGGAATGGAGGCTCAGGGAAGGTGGGCCCACTCCCTGAGCCCCTGTGTGTGCACTGTGCCCACCCAGCAAAGCTCATGAGCAGGGACCTCTTCCACCTCTTTATGTGTGGGAGGAGCCAGGAAATGCAGGCTCACTGGCCCCACAGAGGCAGAAGGAAGCTCCTCTGGAAAGGTAGGAATGAAGCTAAGGTATGAGGGGTGGGTGTGCGTGTGCCTCTAGCCCCCTCACTTCCTGCTCACTCTTTGAAGAGAGTCTTCCGGACTCACTTATCACCCTCAGTCCCCCCCAACCCTCTCTCTTCTCCCCTCCCACTCCTCCTCTTCCTCCCCTACAGAGGCACTGAGTGAGGGGGTAACCCAGGTGCCAGGCCCAAGCATCATTCCCAGCCTGTGCAGCCTCAGAGGAGAGCTGCTGCCTCCCCAAGTCTCAGTTTCCTTATCTGTGAAATGACTGTCGTCCCTCCTTCCCCGGGGTTTCCCCACTCCCCCTTCTCACCCTCCGCCCTTTCCTCCTTTTCCTCGCCTCTCCTCTATTTAGTTACAGCCCCTCCTGCTCTGTGCCTGCTTGTCCTTCTGCAAGCCAGCTAATACCACGCATCTTCAGGCTCGTGGGCTGATTCAGGCAGTGTAAGCAGGGCCTCCTGTTACTGAACAAGGGTGTGTGTGTCTGTGTGTGTTTGTGTGTGTGTGCGCGCACAAACCTCAGTGTCCAGTTGAGTGGCATTTTACATACACACCCAGGAAATCATCACCCAAACCGAATGGGGAACTTGCCCCGCACCTTGGGGTGCTCCCCACCTTCCCGTTCTGACCTTCTCCATCACAACCGCACCAAGAGGAGGGAGCCAGGCCGCGGCGGGGGTAGCATGGGTTAGCAGGAAAGGTGGGGACAGAGGGACCAGAGTGGAGGGCGGCTCTCCCAGACAGAGGGGTCTGGTGGTGGGAGGCTTGCTAGTCCCTCAGGAAAACTTCCATTCGGAACCTCCCACTGGCCCGTGGGGAAGCAGGAAGTCAGTTTGCGGTTGGTCACGGGACCTGGGGGCTCTGGGCCGGGCCGCCCAGCAGGGTGAAGGGCAAGGGCAAGGGCGCAGACAGCTGCCGCCCGTCCTTTGATGTGGCAGAGATGGAGACACACATGCCCAACAATTAATTGTGACTTTCACCGCTCAGCGGCGGCTGCTATTGATCTCCACCCGTCTGCACAGAGAGACAATTAGGAGGGAGCACAGCCGCAGCAGCTAATTACCCACTGAATGAAAGCCGTGCCTTTTGATTTATTAAATTTTTATCACAAAAATAACCTGGCCATCCCCTCCTGCTGAGAGGCAAGGAGGGTGCCCGAAGGGCCACCCTGGCAGCCCTGCAGTAACTGGGATCCCAAGGAAGCCAAGCAATCTGTTACCTAGGAGAACCGCATCCCCCCACCCCCACCCCCCCGCGCCTGCTTCCTGGGCTCTGGGGGCGGGAGTTGCGAGCATAAAGGAGGCCTGGTGGCAGGAGGTCAAAGTTTGGCTGTGAACCGCAAGCCCCTTCCCAGGCTGAAGATGAGACTGTCTGTTCCCTTAGAGGTCGCAGCCTTGGCCCGAATGAATGCCGCAGCTCTGCTCTGTCCTGCAGGGTCACTACGCATCTGAATCGACTGAGGGCAGTAGGCGTGGCTTTTTAAAATGTCCTCACAACCAGCCTAGGTTCTGAGAAACATCAGGCGATGAGCCTCAGGACCCAAAGGCTTAAATGAAGTCCTGAGGTGCTCAAGCCTGGCTGACAGGCCCTGGTACTCAGGCGGGGCCTGTGCTGTTGGGCAGATCCAGGTTCAATGCTCAGCTGGGACTCTTAGGAGTTGTACTGCCTGTGTTGCTCAAAGGAGCCCTGCTGGCACAATGGTTAAGCAATTAACTGCTGACTGAAAGGTTTGGTGGTTCGAACCCCACCAGTAGTCCCTGGGGGCAGGCTGGTGATCAGCTCCAGTGAAGATGGCAGCCTCAGAGACCCCTGGGGCAGTTCTTCTCTGTAAAAGGAGCCAGAAAAGGCACCTTGGTGGCATAGTGGTTAAGTGCTCAGCTGCTAACCAAAACATTGGCTCTTGGACCCCATCAGCCATCTGCAGGAGGAAGATATGGCAGCCTGCTCCCACCATGGTGAAACCTCAGAAACTCTCTGGGGCAGGATCTATAGGGTCCTATAGGGTGGCTAACAAGAACGGGGTGGGTTGGCTTTGTTTAGGAGCTGAAGTCAACAACCCACGACCACCACCACTATGATTCTGTGCCCCTCATTTAATTGGTGGTAGATGCCAACGGCCCAGGTTATAGAGATGGAACCTGAAGCTCAGAGAGGCAAAGGTGCTTGTTGAAGGCCACACACAGCCGGCATGAGAATACCAGGAAGGCTTGACTCTCTCTGTCTATTCACTCGGGGCCTTGAAACCCCAGGAAGGGTGATTCGACTTTGCAATGCATGGGCTCACCATGAGTGAGAATCTGTTGGATGGCAGCTGGCGTGGGATGGGGGTTTCAGTTCAAACCTAGTGCCACCACTTGCTGTTGGAGGGCTCAGGTGAGTCCCCCGCCAGTGGGCTCTGATGCCCGGAGATCCACCTAGCTTTGGGAAGCCCCTTCCAGAGCGTCACCCCACAAGTGGCTCCCCTGTCCCACAAGGCATCAACCAAGGCAGTGTCCGTCAAACGTGAGGACTTTGGCTCAGGGAATACAGAGGCTACCAGAAATAGGGAAGGACACAAACACAGAGGAGGCACAAATTGACAAGTGGGGTATATTAAAGATAAAACACCCATGTATATTGAAACAAACCGCGGCCAGACATCTGTGCTCCATTGTTTATCGCAGCACAGTTCACAATTTCAAGGAGTTGGAAACAACCCAAATTTCCATCAACAGACAAATGAATTTAAAAACTGTGGTACATACATACAATGGAGTACGACACATCCCTAAAAAGCAGTGATGGACACATGAAGCACATTGCCTCATGGGAAGAACTGGAGGAAATTATGCTAAGCGAAGTAAGCCAAGCACAAAAGGACAAGTACAATATGAGTCCGCTGAGATACTTACCTGGCAGGAGAGATACCATGATTACAAAGGTGGTTTTCCCAGGGCGAGGCTTATCCATTGCACTCCGGGTGTGCTGACCCCTGCCATTTCCCCAAATGTGGGAAACTCGACTGCATAATTTGTGGTAGTGGGGGACTGCGTTCACGCTCTCCTCTTTAAAAAGAAAGAAAGAAAGAAATGCAAAAGGGGCAGAGGGAAAAAGCTACTGTATACATATATTCCTGGGGTGAGGTCCAGGTAGTATGGCAGGGACCAAACCCAACCCAGGGATACATATGGCAGCCAACTAAAAAGGAGGGGAGGGGGGAAAGAGAAAGAGAGAGAGAGGGATGATGGGGGAATAGGGCACTCACCCACCTAAGGAGAGGGTATTGTTTATATCTCCACAAGAGAGAGAGAGAGGGACCAGACTTCAACCGGTTTGCCAACACATGAATGCAACATACCGGCATGAAGCAGGGAACCAATAGAGAGGCCTGCAGGGCTGGCACCAATCCCAACTACATGGACAATCCCCACCCCCAGCCCCCAGAGGAACGGACTTCAGAGGACAACCCTGAAGCTGCAGTTCAGAAAGTGGGGTGCTTCTGATCAGGAGCAAATGAAGAGGGAAGGAGAGAGAGTGGAGCACATCCTGGCCCACCAAGCTCTGAGGATGATATTCTGGCTTAGAGAAAGAATCACAGGGCCGGCCCCAATCATGAGACAAGACGTCCTCATTGACACATAGCACTATGCGGGACAGCACTGAGGACACAGTGTCAGAGAGGTGCCCGATCCGACCCCACTGCACTGGGGCAAAACATTAAGGGCATGCAGCAAAGCATCAGGGGGAGCAAAGCAACGACCTCCCCGAGGAATGCCGAAGGTGGACTTTGGGGCCAGCATGTGGCGCACCAGTGGACTCGACTGGAAAACACTCATAACGGTCAATGGACAGACCTGGGACTGTGTGAGGGCTTTTCTTTTAGGGCTGTTGGTTTTTAATTAATTATTTGTTTAGTTATTGTTGTTTTGGTTTTTCTTTTGTTATGTTTTGCTTTGCTTTGCTTTTGCATGTATTATTGTGTCTGCGTGTCTATCTGGACAAGATAGGTGGGATGAACAATCCAGAGGAGAGAACAATGGGACTGACAGTTCTGGGGGACACAGGAGAGATGGGGTGGGGGGGAAGGAAGGGGGTGCCAACAAACCCAGGGACAAGGGAACAACAAGTGATCTAAAATTGATGGTGATGAGCACATAGGATGCTTGGGGAGAGGGGGGTCTTGCTCAAGGGCAATGTAGCTGAGAGGAATTACCGAAACACAAATGATGGCCAAACATGATAATGGGACAGGAGGAAAGTAAAAGGAAATGGAGGAAAGAACTAGGAGGCAAAGGATATTTATAAAGGTCTAAATATAGGTGTGTACATATGTAAATACATTTATATATAATTATAGGGGAATAGATCTATGTATATATACTTATTTATAAAATATTATGGCAGCAGATGGACATTGGGCCTCCCCTCAACACAAGAACACTTTGTTCTACTAACACAGCACTCTGTGATACTCACCTTCCCTGACACAATTACTGAAGACAAAATGGGTGCATAAGCAAATGTGGTGAAGAAAGCTGATGGTGCTTGGCTATCAAAAGATATAGCATCTAGGGTCTTAAAGGCTTGAAGATAAACAAGCAGCCATCTAGCTGAGAAGCAACCAAGTCCACATCGAAGAAGCACACCAACCTGTGTAATCATGAGGTATTGGTGGGATCAGATATCAGGCATCAAAGACCCAAAAATCATATTGATGTGAATGAGGGGGAGGGCAGAGTGGAGACCCAAAGCCCATCAGTAGCCAATTGGACACCCCCTGTCAGGAGGGCTGCCAGGAAGAGATGAGCCAGTCAGGGTGCAGTATAGCACCGATGAAACACTTAACTTTCTTCTAGTTCTTTAATGCTCCCGTCCCCCCCTAATATCATGACCCCAATTCTACCTTACAAATCCGGCTAGACCAGAACATGTGCACGGGTACAGATAAGAGCTCAAAACAGGGAATCCAGGACAGATAAACCCCTCAGGACCAATAATGGGAGTAGGATAGCAGGAGGGTATGGGAAGGTGGGGAGAGTAAGGGGAAACTGATCACAGTGATCAACATATGGCCACCTCCCAGGGGGACGGACAACAGAAAAGTGGGTGAAGGAAGACAGCAGTCAGAGTAAGACATAAAAAGAAAATTATAAATTATCAAGGGCTCATGGGGGAGGGAGGGTGGAGGAAGAGGGAACAAATGATAAGCTGATACCAAGGGCTCAAGTAGAAGGAAAATGTTTTGAAAAAGATGATGGCAACATATGTACAGATGTGCTCGACACAATGAATATATGTGTGGATTGTGATGAGAGCTGTAGGAGTCCCCAATAAATAAAATTAAATAATATTTTGTTTAAAGACGCAGAAGTGTCCTTCTACCTGCTTTGGCCAAACGGGTGTATCCAGCCTGGCTTCAAGAGGCCCTTGGGACTCACCCTGCTCCCCAGGCTGCCCCCGGTCCAGTCCACCAGCCTTTGCTCCTGGTCCTCCCTGCCAGGGGTCCCTCCGCCTCCGGAAGGCTCCCGACAGCCTAGATTTCTGCAGGAGATGGTGGGAACGAGGGAGGAGGGCTTATCCCACCAGCCTCTAGCCAGCATGTGCCTACTCCCTCCCGGGTATCCCAGCAACTGCGACTTCTGGGAGCCAAGAAGCTGGGGACATCAAGGGCAGGAAGTATGGTGCCCAGAGAGAGCTCTGCAGTCGGGGCGAGGGGAGGCAGGGAAAGGGGCACCACCCATCCCTCCCAGCAGACCCGCGGGCTTTTTGCCTGCTCTCCCCTCTGCCCTTTCACACCGAGACAAAAATAACCCCGCCGGTACCTCAAACCTGTTGCCGTGGGGCCCGTTCTGGCTCCTGGAGACCCCATCAGTTACACAACAGAACTGTGCGCCCCAGAGTTCCTCGGCTGTGCTCTTTACAAAAGCAGAGGCCAGGCGTTTCTTCTGCGGTCTGCTGCGAGCTGAGCAGTCTTGCCCATCCCTCCGGAATGCCGTGCAGCGCAGGTGCTCCCCGGCTTCGCGGCCCGGGGGCTGGGAGCCAGGTGCCTCTGCATGGACCCTCCGGAGCGGAGCGCAGTTCTACTCTGACCCGCATGGGGTGCCAGGCATCTGCTCTCCGCAGCGGCAACTGCTGCGGCGACAGGGACGGCCCTGTCCTTATCGACTTTCTTGGCCTCAGCTCGATCTTCTGTGACCGCCCCCACTTCTCAGACGAGCCAACTGAGGTGCAGGGAGGTGAGGGACCTTGCCGGAGATCACACACCTCCTAGCCCAATGAAATCCCAGGCTCCCAGCCGAGCGTTTGATTGGATGGCACAGAACCTCTGGGAGTGGGGAAGCGCTGGCTAGGACAGGACCACGGACAGCTCCCTGGGCTCAGCCAGGGACGGCTGCCTGAAGGGGACTCTAATGATGTCGTCCACCACAGTGACAATGACAGTCCTAAAAGTGAAAGGAGGCAGATGGGGAGAAGGAGTGTGGTAGTTACAGAATCTGGTGTCAATTTGAGGGTTAAGAATGAACGGGTGGAATCTAGCTGTCAATCAGGATACAGCCAGCCTGACCTCTGTGTGGGCATGGTTTTCTGAGGATTCTGGGAACTCCTGTATTTCCTCCTTGGAGGAGGGAGACACACTCTCTCTCTGCTCACTCCCTGGGAGACATCCCTGTGGAGAAGACACATGGAGAGAGGCTGATGGAGCCAGACTTCTGGAGCTGGAGAAGCCACGTGGAGACCCCTGCCAGCGCAGAGATGCTTAAGACACCACTGGATCCACAAGACTACCCTCCCCACTGGCCTGTGATCTTCCTGCATTCGGCGTCATTGCATGTGTTTCGTGAGTCTGAAGAGGACTTTATAGATCGGTATCAGACATTTGGGCTAATATCGGACTTATGGACCGGATCTGGACTGGGCTGGGATGTTTTCTCAATATTCAACTGCTCCCGTGTATAAAGCTCTTTCTTATACACATGAGTCTCCCTGGACTTGTTTCTCTAGTCCACCAAGACTCACACAAGGAGGATGCTCATCAGGACGATGAGGACACCACAGCCCAGACGTCCAGCACCCGTGTGCACACCACATTGGGCCCGCCTGTGCTGCAATGGTCAGGACAAGCTACGTTCTGCTTCAGTGACGACTCACCCCTCATGCAACTCAACCATACTGTTTTCTCTGGGTCCAGGTGGCTCAGAAAACTGACTTCCTGCAGACCAGCAGCTAGCCTGGCCCATTTGAGCCCCTGGCTCCCTCATGGAAACCCAAGGACTCCCAAGGACAATCACAGGACTAGAGCACGCAGGAGGTCTCTGCTCCTGTGTCACCTCACAGAAGTGGCCCCAGGCCTCACCTTCTACGGGGATGGAGCAGGAAGTGAATTGCTTCCCCCATCGCTAGTGGTGCAGGCAGTCTGGATGTCGCCAGCATGGGTCACAAACATCTCACACGGAGCCCTCCTGGCAATTCTGTCACCCATATGATGCTGGGAGACACAATGAAGTAGAAGCCAAGGCCATGGGCTTCAGAGTCAGAAAGGGGTTCCCATCTCAGGCCTACTGACAAGTAAGTAAAGGGCTGCGTCTAAAGGTAATGGCCTCCCTGTCTCAGGAGGCATACAAGCAGAAGCTGGATGACCACTTATGACACCCTTCTCATCATGGTGTGTGGATGTGTGATGTCCCCCGTGCAACTGAGACCCCCCTCCATTTTGTTTGTAACTGGGCTTCACTGAGGCCACGACATGTGTGCCGTGAAATACACAGAACTACTAACCCAACCAGGAGCTACAATATTTCCTTCACCCTGAAACATGGTCTCATCCACCTTTTCCTGCCCTCCTCCCAACTGATAGCTGTACTTAAAGGAGATATACAAAAGGATGAGGACAATGCTTGACACCAGGAAGCGGCTCTGCAAAGGTGGGCTGCAGCAGGAGCAGGACCAAGGAGGAACCTCTGGGGCGCTCCCGCCAGGGCCCAGGTCTGCACCGGCAGCATCCTCAGAGCGCGTGAGTGAGGGCCTCCTTCAGCTGTGCACCCCAAGAAAGTTCAGGCCCGGGGGGAGGGGCAATGTACCTGGGAGCAGGAGGGCTGTTGCTGAAACCT
Source organism: Echinops telfairi (assembly GCF_000313985.2). NCBI lineage: Eukaryota > Metazoa > Chordata > Mammalia > Afrosoricida > Tenrecidae > Echinops > Echinops telfairi. The sequence continues at coordinate 22,604,308 of NW_022111357.1, read as the reverse complement.
TCCACGTCCTTATCAGGGGCTGACCAGAGGAAAGGCAGACTGGACTGGGATGGGAACCTGAGGGGGCTGGGCCTCGTGCTCTCAGACACGCCTGTACAACACCTGTCCTGCCGTTGGCTGCTGTGTCAGGCCCCGCTGGGACAACCCCAGCTCAGAGCTATGTATGACAGAAGGAAACGCGGCCCGGTCCTGCGCCATCCTCACAATTGTTGCTGTTCTAACAAGTGCGCTGTCGTTAAACAGAGCCCAGCTGATGAGGTGCATGCGGTGCAGATGGCTAGTGCGCTTGGCAGCTAGCCCAGAGGTTGGGTGTTCAAGTTCACAGAGGCGTCTCTGGAGAAAGGTCTGGTGATGGACTTGTGAAACCCCTGTGGGCCACAGTTCTCTGACCCACGTGGGTCACCGTGAAGGGGAGTGAACACGATGACCAGTGGTGGCGGGTCCCCATGAGAAAGCCCAGGCTCAGCGAGGGGAAGGACTTGCCCCGCGTCACACAGGGGAGGCCTGGGGGCTGTTCACAGGCAAAGCCAGTTCTCTGAGCCCATGACATTCCCTCAGCCCTCCTCCCTGCTTCTCACCCAAGCACTGCAAGGTCCCCTGGGCCACCCCAAAAGTGAGCCCCACCAGGACTCCCACTTTGACCCCATCTGCTGCGGCTGAGCATCCGGGGCCCCCACAACAATCCGGCCAGCCTGCCCTGAGCCTGTCCCCACTCAGCAGTCACGCTTCCGGCTGTGCCTTTGACAGCCTTTCCCAGGAGCCAGCGAGGGGCTCATTTACATACTACCGTGTCATTTGCATACTACTTAGGAAAAGCCTTTGCTTTTCCCACCTGCAGCAGACTCCGGGCTGATTAGTTCTCCCCACATTGGAGAGTTAATTACTCTCCCGTAGCCGGGTGTTTATTTGTAATCAGCAGAGGGCTGGGAGGAGGGGGAGGACCCGGACAGAAGCAGCTGCCAGCTCGCTCGCCTGCCTCACTGTCATTGTCGCTGGTGGAATTCCGGAGCAGCTCCTCGGGGTGAGACACCAGGGCAAGCGCTGCTCCCATCCTGACTGCGCTCTGACAGGCTGTGGGCCCTGAGCGCTGGGGGCTGCGGAAAGGACTGTGTGCATCACTCCTGGCTGCCAACCCAAAGGCTGGTGGTTTGAGACCCCTCCCTGGCCCCAGAGGCAGCTCAGAAGAACGGCCTGGCGACCAGCTTCCATGTGCGGTCAGCGGTCAGCTGTGGACTCCCCAGGCAGCACAGGTCCCCGCGAACATGCACGGGGTCTGCAGGAGTTGGAAGCTCCTGGGTGGCCACCGTGGTCTGGAGGAACAATGAGGGAGCGGCTGTCCCCGGAACTCAGGATCCTGGGGAAGGAAGGGGTAGGGCAAGATGCTGCATCCCCTGTGTGTGTTTCTCCCTGACACCTTCGAGAACCCCTCTAGGTTAGGGCAGGTGGATAGAGGCCTGGTCTGAGACGGGAGATTGGACTCAATGCTGCCGCATGGCTCAGGTGCCCCACAGCCCTCACGGAGGCCCAGGTTTCCAGCAGTCCTTTGGTGATGGCAGCAGTCGCTGTACCACACCCCAAGAAGGGTATCACAGGAGCCAGGCAAGGGTCACGAAAAACCTCACTCTCTCCTTTAGTGGAAGGAATGTTGCTGAATCCCAAGATTGGAAACAGCCTCGGCTCCTGAGGGGACTTAATAGTCTTCCCTCCTCTCTCCCTGAACTTGATGGCCACCCATACACCACAAGTGTTTCTGGGCCCTCCGGAACCTGCATCTCTTGTCAGATGCTGAAGCATCATTTCCAAAGGTCCCGGGGAGCCTGGCCCGAAACACCATGGTGGGAAATATCCCAAGGAGCTGTCCAACCAGCTGCCATCAGCTCAGTTCAACTCATGGTGGCCCCATGTGCTTCCAAGGGGAACTAGGTACCACGGAGTTTTCAAAGCTCTGACTTTTCAGTCGTGGGTCACCAGGCCTTTCTTCTGAGGTGTGCCCGACCTTTGCCTCTCTGTCTTGGGTCCTGCTTTTTTGCTGCGTGGTCTTGCACGAGAGACCCCTGTCTCTGCCACTCCAGGCCTCACCGGCAAACTGGGTATGAGAACAACCCCTCCGGATTGGGGCCAGGCATCAGGAAGGCCGGTCCCTGGCATGTGGCATAGGAACTGAGTGAGTCTGTCTCCTCCTCCTTCCCCCAACCATCACCAGAGGGCCCATGCATGGTGACTAGAGGAGATATTTGGGGAAGAAAATCTGAAAAGCAGGCAAAAGCAATTTCTTGGTCAAGGGTGAGAGAGAAAAACGCATGGAAAAAAACCAAGCGTCCGACCCCAGCTGGAGACTTGCATCCTGGATGCCCAGAGGGGCACAGCCCACCCTGCACGGGGCCTGCTGGAGCCCCTCTGGGGAGAACTTCCCAATGTGCAAACCTAGCTGGAAATATGCTAATGGAAGCCACCAGGCATGCAGCAAAATGAGATGTAAAAAGATTAAGAGGATTATGAGAGTTTGGAAAACAAACAGCAGGCTGTGGGGCCTGGGAAAAGGTATTGCCTCTGCCGGTGGAGGCTGAGCCTGGGTCCAGGAGGTGAGAGGACCCTTCCTGTGCTGAAAGGACCTCCTCCATCAGCCTGTCGCCAAGCTCAAAACTCACCCTTAGCCCTGCAATCCCTCTCGGGGGTGTTTTAAACACCCCAATCCATCATGATATACTTGAAAGATGCTAATGGGCACCGTGGAGTCCTTGCAGCACAGTGGGCGGCGCACTGAGTGGCCATTGACGAGGCCACCAGTTGGACCCACCAGCTGCTTCGTGGGAAAGAAGTGCCCTGGTGGTGCTGTCAGGTAGCTGCTAACTGTAAGGTCAGTTGTTCAAACCCACCAGCAGCAACCAGAGGAAAAGACGAGGCTGTCTGCTCCCATGAAGGTTTACAGCCTCAGACATGGTATGTAGATCAGAACCAACTTGATGGCAGTGCAGTGGGTTTGGAGGGTTTTGTAACTCACCCCACTTAGTGAGGCCTAGGAGGGCCAGGTGTGGATCTGGATACTTAGTGTGGTTGCTGTCCATTGTCTTGAGATGATTCCGACTGACGGGGACCCCATCCAGGCAGGTGGAATGGCTCCACGGAGGTTTTAAGGCTGTGACAGCTCAGAATCACATCACTGGACCTATCTTCCGAGGTGGGGGGAAGGGTGCTAATGAGCACCCTCTCGGTGAGCTGTAGAACACTTCACTGTTTGCACCACCCAGGGACCCCGGGACCTTCATACACAACCCCAGGTCATCACTGCAGGCCCCTCCACCCACCCAGGAGGGAGGTGCGATGATTGAGCCCCCTTTTCAAGATGGGGTAACCAAGAGAGGGTGAGTAACTTGCACAAGATTGCACAGCCAGCAGGTGGTAGAGGGTGTAATTGCACATACATAGAAATTCACCATATGCCCAAGATGGATTTTACTGTATATAAATTATATCTCAATTTTCTTAATTGGGGTGGGTGGGACAGACACAAGAACTTGAGAGCCATAGTTTATGTATGGTTGACTGTCTGGATAAGATCTGTAGGGAGCTAGGACTACCAGTTTCCACTGACTAAGGGACACTGTCTGTCACACGAGGCCCTCCAGGAGCCCACAGTTGCAGTGGGGGGACACGGAGCCCTGGAGGGGCCCTCTGTTCCCACCGTCTGCCTGGGCTCCTGTGAGCCTCTGTTAACCCGATTGCCGCTTTATGTTGCTGTTGGTGGTGCACTGGGTCGATTTGGCTTCCCACGTGTCCCGTAGAATTTTTGAAGATGTCTGTCATCTTTTTCGGCACGGGGAAAGAAAGAGCAGTCGGCTTCTGTCAGGGTTGACAGCCTTGGAAACCCCGTGGGGTGGTGCTCCTCAGTCCTACAGAACCCATGAGTCAGAACCGACCCCACCACAATCAGTTTGGGTGGGTGCAGACCCCCTTCTTTCTCCCCCAGAGCTGGTGGGTGGCTTCCAACCGCCGACCTGCCAGTGAGCCGCTGAGGCTTAACCTCCATGTCACTAGGCTCCTTAACCTGACAGGACTAGGCCCCGAACGGAGTTCCTTACACTGAGCCTCACGAACCAAAAGCAAAGTCCCTGTGTCATGTAAACACCTGATCTTCCCAGGAGTCGCCCAGTAACAGAAACCTGAGCTAACCAATCGGAACGTGCCTGCTTGCTCAATTTAACCTAGTTCAAAATGTCCCCTTACCTCCCAAATCAGGAAAGAACGTGCCCAGAAATTTGCTCAGAATAGCAGCTCCCTTGTTCCCATACGTCTGTGACGACAAAACCCTTTCGCTTTCTAACTCATTTGACCTCAAGACCAGATGAGCCCGGATTCATGAACTGCCAAAGAGAGCTTCCAGGTTCATACGCACATTTCACAATGAAGACGTCTCGCTTTTCACACCTCCCACAGCCTGGACACCTCGGCACCGAGCACCACCTCAGTCTATAGCAGAGATCCGCTCCAGTGTCAGACCCAGGATGGGTGTGGAATGGTTCTCCAGCCGGGCACCTTCCAAGGATTGCATTGACCATTCACTGCTTTCTCCTCCTGTGATGATTTTAAGGAGCCCCGGTGGCGTACCCGTTCCACCAGCAGTTCCCAACCACCAGGCGCTCCTTGGGAGAAAGGCCGAGCTCTCTACTCCCGTAAGGAATTTCAGTCTCAGGAATTCACAGGGGCGTCCACGCGAGAGCAGTGAGTTTGCTTTGGGGTTTCTGTTGACTTTGGACGCCCAGCTTGAGTGAGCGAGGACTTTAGGAGCGTGTCGCGAAGAACATGAGCGATTCAAAGTTACCTTTGGGTTGTTTCTTAGACCCCGCCCACCCCACCCCACCCCCTGCCTCTGAGACTGGACTATTGGACCATGAGAGTATCACCAGCATCACCGAGAGCTTCCTCTTGTCCCTACGTCTCCTGCCTCCCCGTAGGGGACATGGCATGTTCCCTGCCCCGGCAGAAGGGTTCCTCTTGTGACCATCGCCACCCATCGTGGGCCCATGTATTTTCCACACTAAAGATGCCTTGTTAGGGCCTGAGAAGTGTCTGAACCCTTGAGAGCGCCTGCTCTAAATTACCCAACACTTGGGAATAAGGCAGCGATAGCTGGGGTCCTTCCCAAGTCAAGTCCAAGCAGCGTCCAGCAAACCATCCCGAGGGTCATGTGACACTCCAGCGGAATGCCACCTTGCTTGACTTATTAGTTACTATTGATTAGGGCCCAGACTGTACGGTCCCGTGTTAACTGGTAGACAGCTGCTGCATTTTTTTCTGGTTGAGATGCAAATGATTTCTATCCACCAAAGGAGATAACCCCACCATTAGTTTGTTTCCCCGCTGGACCTTCAGGGAACCCTGGTGGCCCAGTGGTTAACCACCCAGCAGCTTACGAGAAGGTCACAGTTTCAAACTTACCAATGATCCATGGGCGGAAGTTGTGGCCGTCTGATGCAGCCTTGGAAACCCCGTGAGGAAGTTCAGCTGGGTCCTACAGGGTCACTCGGAATCGAAACCATGTGATGGCAATGGATTTAGGTATTTTGTCTTGGCTTATAGGACATTAGCCAGTTTTGTGTCTAACTCAGCAATCTGCTACATATTCCGATGTTTTGTTTGTCTTTTAGTGGAATGTTTCGTCTTTCCCACTTCCCATATATAGGCGGATGTCCTTCATAGAGCTGGCCTTGTCTTCCGATGGGTGGCCTGGTTCATAAGCTACAAACAGCATTGCTTTGTGCTCACTCTTGCCTTGTGTGAGCATTGTGTAGTTCACATTTCGAAAACTATCATTTATAAAGCTCCTCACGGTATTTCGGTTTCCCTCAGGCCAACTCTGCACTTTCTTCGGGGATCTTGGGCAAGTCTTTCCGTCGCTGCTCCTTAGTTTCTTCGTCTGTAAAGCAGGTGAGACTGGACGGGTCTCTGGCCTCTGAGAATGGCATGTTCTTAACTCTGGCAGGGAAGCAAGGCACGCAGGAGGCGACCCAAGAAGAGGAGTGCAGATGGGTTGGTAGAGACAGCCTCCGTGCCTCTCACCCACTGGCTCATCTTGGTACACAGAGAAAGTGAGGCTCAGAGAGGGTAGGTGACTTGTCCAAAGTTCCCCAGATTCTGATATTATAGACTACCACACGGATGCTACTCATCATCTCATACAATCCACCAGGAGTCCTCAGTGAGAGGCTTCCGTCATTTCCATTTTATAGATAAGAGAGCTGAGGTCCAGGGAGCCGATGCACTTTTCCCAAAGTCAGAAAGTGAGTTGCGGGTTAAGCCATTCCCCAAAATCAGGGTGGGGGGTAGAGGAAGAGGCTGGTGGGAAGAATTCTATGTCCCTACTCTCCACCCAGAGCACCCCCACTTGGTTGATATTGGCTGTCATGCAAGATGGCATTGAAAAGGGAGTCTGAAAAGGTTGAAAATCCTGGGCCTAAACTATCCTGCATCTGCCCATGGACAGCAGCTTACCCCCTTTTCCGGCCTCCTCCTCTCCCCCTCTCTCTGGAGCATTACGGGGAACAAAGCTGCTCTCGGGAAGAGATCGAATGGCGTGGTCCGTTCGCACACACTCCCTCTCAGGGATAGATCCAAGTGCCAGTTGCCAATGGCTCCCTTCCATCTCTCCAGGACCCCTGGTGTGCCAGAGGACAACTGTGCCTGTACGGTGCTCAACACTTGATTTTTCATAAGCAGATTGCCAGCCCTTTCGTCCATGGCACGCCAGGGTGGGCTCAGCCACCAGCCTTTTGGTTAGCAGTGGAGTGTGTGCGCTGGTCTCACCCCTCAAGAGCACCCTGGGAAAGACAGAGTGCCTCCTCTGAAGAAAAGCCGGCTCGGCGCTCCAGCTGGCGGTGATGGCAGGAGCACCTGTCCGTGAGCATAAGGCTGGAGGGACCAAGCCTAAGGGCAGGGATCCCTGGAGGTGGCCTCACACAGGCTCTCGAGGCTGCTGTCTTCATGGGCAGAAAGCCTGATTAGGAACCAGTCACCATGCGCTAAGGGTTTTATAAGCAGACTATCTCATTAGAATGCTGTCATAGAAAATCCAAGGAGTGCAAAAGGAAACTTCTAATAGGGGGAGTTAAAGTCAATAAACCAAAATCATTTGGGCCTCTCTGCACTAGCAATGAACAATCTAAGGGGAAGTTGGGAAAACAGTTCCATTTATACTTGTATCTAAGAGAAGAAAACATCTTGGGATAAACATAACCAGAGACGAGAAGGACTTGTACTATAATAACTATAAAACCCCGCTGAAAGAGGTTAAAGATGGCTTCAGTACATGGAAAGATGTTCTATGTCTGTAGATTGGGAGACTGAATGTTATGAAGATTACAAACCACCCAAAGTGATCTATATAGTCGATGCAACCCCTATAAAAATCCCAACAGCCTTTTTTACAGAGAAGAAACGCCAACCTTCAACTTTTGTACGGAAGGGCACGGGGCCTTGAATAGCTACATCCATGTTGAAAGAGAAGAATGAAATAGGAGGACTCCCATTTCTTGATTTTAAAACATACAATACAGCTACAGTAATCAAAACTGCCTGGTCCCGGTCTACCAGTAGATGCGCAGAACAATGCAATAGGATTGAGAGTGCAAAAATAAACCCACCATCTGTCAACTGCTTTTTGAAAAGGGTGCTAAGCCCATTCAAGGAAGAAAGAAGCATCTCTCCAATTGATGGTGTGGGGAAATTGGATTTCTACATGCAGACAACGAAACAGAGGAACAAGCACCGGCAACGTTGGCCGGCCTGAATTTTAACAATAGGCGGTCTGATATAATAACAAAATCACAAACAGCAAAAGATGAAATAAATAAATGGGACCTCATACAAATTTAAATTTTATTCACCAAAAGACTTGACCAAAAAAAAAGAAATGGGAAGGCAAACCACCAACCAACTTTGAAAACCATGTATTTGACAAGAAACTAATTATATGTACAAGGGGCTACTCCCCCAAAAACAGAACCATTTTTTTTCAAATCTATGTTTGTTTGTTTCTTACAAAACAACCTATCACCTCCAAAGTCCTCTCCATTACACTTCACACATTTGTCAAACCTGCGATTCCATTCTTGGAAACATTTTTCAAACTCAACTGTTTGGATGGCTGACAGCAGCTCCCTCGTTTTGTTCTTCATCTCACTAAGCCATCAAATTGCTGTCCTTTCATGTCCCTATTCATTCAAGGAAACAAAAAGAAGTCGCATGGAGCAAAGTCAGGTGAGTGGGGCAAGAGAGACATGCTGGGGGGAGGGGGGGTGTTTGTTTTTGGCCAAAAACTGGCACACTGAGCTGGCTATGTGAGCAAGTGCATTGTGATGGCAAAACCAGTCCCCGTCTGCCACAGATCAGGCCTTTTGCGTCACACACTGTTACGCAATCTTTTCAGAGCCTCCAAGCCGAAAGCTTGATTGACAGTCTGACCTGGTGGAACAAACTCCAAATGCACTGTCCCCCTCACATCAAGAAAGCAAGCGAGCATCATCCTGATCTCTGATTTCACTTGATGAGCTTTGGGGGGGAGGGGACCATACTCTCTTTCACTGCCTTGATTGACGTTTGCTTTTGGGGTCATAAGAATTTCTCGTCACCGTGGGAAAATGTCTGGGTCGCTTCGGAGCTGTTATTTCAAAGCACAGCATGTTTCCACTCGACTGTTTTCTTGCTCGTCAGTCAGAACCCGAGGCGCAAATTTCACTGACCCTTCTCAGTCCCAAACTTTCCATTAAAGTTCACGGAACCGAGCTCCAAGACAGTCCAGATAACTTCCCCATCTCTTCAATGGTCCATCGTCAGTCTTTGATCACAGGTGCATGGATTTTGTCAACATTTTCATCCATTTAGGAAGTTGACAGACATCCAGAACGTGGTTTGTCGTCAATCAACATTCCACCTTGTTTGAAATGAGAAAACCACTTGTACATTTGAGTTTTTCCCATAGCGCTGTCCTTGTAAGCCGTGTTCAACATCACAACAGTTTCTGTGGCATTTTTCCTGAACAGGCAACAAAATTTCACAGCTGCACGCTGTTCTCTTAAATTGTCCATCACCAAAAAACAAGGTTCGAGTGAAACTGCTTTTACGAAAAAATTCACTGTGACCAGAGAGAACCTTTCCAGGCAATGCCACTGGGGGCACTCACTCAGAGTGAGTCGCCCTGTGCTTGCCCACCACGAACAAAGGTGTACTATGAAAGCTCTGCCCAACGGAGCTTTGTTCCAGTGTTTTATTTTAGTTTTGGGTACAGCCAAACAACAAAAAGACAAATAACTCAATCATAAAATGGACAAAAGATTTGAATAGGCATCTCACTCGAGGACATTCAAGTGGCCACCAACCACACGAAAAGATGCTTGGCATAATTAGCCATTGAAGATGCACATCAGAACCACAGTGAGACACCTATGTCCCCACTAGGATGGCTCAGATTCAAAGATGAATACAAAATCAGTAACAGATGTGAGCAAGGATGTGGGCAAGCTAGAGCCCTTATCTATATTGCTGGTGGAAATTCAAAATGGCATTGCAGTCGGGGCAAGCAGTGTGGTCGTTCCTCCAAAATTTAAAACTAGAATTACTATAAACCCAGAACCAAACTCACCACCATCAAATCGATTCCTACCACAGTCACCCTACAGGACAAAGTAGGGCTGCCTCTGTGGGTTTCTGAAGCCTCCTCTTTCTCCTGCAGAGTAGCTGGTGGTTTCAAACTGCTGACCTTGCTGTTAGCAATCCAACATGCAGCCCACTGGGATCCTGTCACTTCTCTATTAGGTGGGTACCCAGCAGACTTGAAAGCAGAGACTCGAACAGAGGGCTGTGCGTCAGTGTTTACTGCAGCACCGTTCACCATAACGACCCAAACACCCATCAACAGATGAAAGGACAAAGTGTGGCCCAGGCATACACGGAAGTCTACCCAGTCAGCAGGAGATAGGAAGTCCTGATGTATGTTACAGTCTGGGTGGAGTTTAAAGACATCATGCTGAGCAGAGAAAGTCAATCCTAGAAGGGTCAGTATTGTATGACCTCACTTACAGAAGAAGGCACAGAAAAGCAAATGGATAGAGAACAAAATTTATCAGTGGTTACTGGGGTGGGGGGCTAACAGTGATGGGGATATGGCATTGATTACGTGTAGGGTTGCACAGTTAATTATTGCAATTGCTGTCAATAAGCTGTACTCCTGTACAAAGTTGAATTGGCAAAAGTTGTGTGACGGATGCGTTTACAACAATGGCAGGCAGAGAGAGGGAGAGAAACCGCTGGGCTGCTTAAGTCCAACCAGACACCTCGTGGGACTTGATTCCTCGGTTTGGAGGTTGAGGGTCATGGTTTCAGTTAATTGGCTTAATAACGTGTTTAGTGCTTCTGTTCTACCTTCTAGTTCATTGCCTGGTGCCTGGTGCTTGAAAAATTGCAAGAGGCCATGCCAGGCATCATTTGTCTCTATCTACCTGGAGCAACAGAGGCCGAAAGACAGTCAGGCATGAGAGGGCGATTCTCTCCAGGAGAAATGGCCTCCTTTTCCATGAGACTAGAACTGGAGGGTGTCTGGCTACCATTGATCAAAGGTCCTATAGAAGGATCCTGGTCAAAAGGGGAAAACGTAGTACAGAATGCCGCACCCTCGGGAATCCAGACCTTCTGTAGCCGTGAAGCTTGGTTGGACCCTTCAAACCATTGCTCAGAGATCGCGTTAACCCTTAAAACCAAACTCTCCTGAAACCTTAGACCAAACAAGCATTCCGCTTCCCTAGGACAAATGGTGGGCTTCCACACTGTGTACTGTTAACAACTACTTGACCGGGATTAAATGGACAGTGGTAACTCTAAAGATTGGATAGAACCCTTGTGGGGGGGGGCGGAGTTTATGTTAATCAGGGGAAGGAAAAATCGGAAACAGAGGCTGAGAATGTTGCACACTAAACTGTGTGTAGACATGGTGGAATTGGTTGTGCTTTTCTGTGTATCGTCTCCACCGTAACAAAATACACAAAATGCAAAGGGAGGGAAGCTTTATAAAATTACTGCGAGGTGAGATGTGTTGTTCCCAATTTACAGATAAGAGAACTGAGGCCCCGGAGGTCAAGGACTTGCCCACGCACACACAGCTAGGCGGGATGGGTCTCGAGAGTGGATTGTGGGGCGTGCGTTCCTTGCCCGGCACTGTTCTGTCTTTGTGCACTTCTGCTTTCCAAGCGTTGGCAAGGAACACATGTTGCTTTCGAAATCACGAGAAAGTCCTACACCCACAAATACATAGCGTCTTGGCACAGGATAGTTCTACATTTGCATGTGCTGCAAATATGCGTCCATCCAAGAACATAGTAAAGCATTCAGGGCGGGGTGTGGGAGGTGGGAATTATGGAAAGTTCTTAACCACAATCAAGCACCTTGAGGGAGTGAGTCTCCGGGCCTGAGGATGCATGGCCATGGTCCTGGGCACATCAAGGTCAATGGGCAAAACCCGGTCCACAAAGACTATGTTCTACCTCCTGCTTTGGTGAATGGTGGCTGGAATCTTAAAAACCAATGAGCAGCCCCCTGTGGTACAACTATGGGCCTCTCCCACCGTCTAGAGAAAGGAGCCGTGAAGAAAGTCAAAGGGGCATGGGAATTAACCCAAAAGGCCAATGGACACAGGCACCAGGAAGACCTCAGCCTCCATCATCCGGACATCAGAAAAACTAGAGTGCCCGCCGGCTCCCACTCCTGACCGCAGTGATTGGGATGGAAATCAAAGGTGCTGGAGAGAGTTGGAGAAAATGTGGAATGAAACTCAAAATCATTTAAAAAAAAACAAAACACCAGACTCCCTGGTCTGATAGAGACTCGTGGAACCCCGTAGATTATGGCCCTAGACCCCCTTCAAACTTCAAACTAAAATCACCCCAGTGGCTCAACTTTCAACCCAACAATAGCCAGGCCTCTAGGTAAACAGTAACATAGTAATACTTGCTCCTTAGAATGAGCAACTTCTCCAGACTCAGATCGTAGAAGGCAGGAAGAGCTAGAAAGGAAGGAGTAGAAACAGGAATACCGGATAAGCAGCCAGAAGCTCTGACATTACGGGGACTGCGATCAATGTCACAAAAAGAATGTGCGGACGTGGTTGAATGGAAATGACGCTAAACATTTGCCCAAACGACAATCAAAAGTTAAAAGTCCTATAAGCCACTGATTTTTTTTAAAAGACCCCCTCTGTCCTGCTACACTGTGCTTCCGATTTTCACAGCCCTGCGCAGGACTCAGCTGCGGCGCCGCTGCTGGCAGACACCGTCTCGCGGCACCGACACACACACAGCTGTGGCCAGGGCAAGACACCCAAAGTCCCCATCTTGCTGAGGTCTGCTCAAAATCCTCTGGTCGCTGGGGCCCAGGCGAGGGTAGGTCCCGTGCAGAAGAAGGGGAAGCAGGAAGGGATGTGAAACTCGGCCCGCAGCCAGAGCCTTCTGGGTGCTCCACAGGGGCCCCAGAAGGCAGAAGGCCTGGGTGAAGGGAGCACCCCTCGGAGGTGAGGACCAGAGGCAGGTGAGGCCAGGGACTGAGCAGGAGGGGTTGGGGGTGGGGAGTAGGTGTGTTGGCTCTGGGAGCTAGACAACCAAGGCAGGTTCTATCCCACTATGTGTGAGGGTGGGAGGCCTGGGGGAACCTTTACTTATGGACCCAGAGCTGTAGGGAGGTCAGGGGGTCAGGATCCAGAGCTACCCATTCTAACCAGGGTTCTTGGGCCTGTCCCCCAAAATGCAGGGTGCTGGGAGAATTCTGAGGTGTCTGAACTCAGCAGAAGGGCCACGTGAGCTGGTGGTGAAGGGTTCACGGGCACAACGGGATGGGGAGGTGTGTGGGTTAGAGGCTGGGAAGGCCTGAGACCAGGGACGGCTGCACTGTTGGCTCAGTGCGCTCGTTAGATAAGAGCTATGCTTGGTGGGCTGGGTGCCCCACGGGGGTGCGTGGGGGCAGTGTCCAGGGGTGGCAGATGGAGTCCACTGGGGTTCCTGTTTGTGTGTCCAGGCGTGCGCACTGGACTGGGAACTGTGTCCTGTGGGGGAGGTGGTGGTGAGAGGGGGGGAGGTACGCAGTTGTGTCTGTGCATCCGTGTGACTGGTTCTGTGTGTGCCCAGGTATAGGGTCCCTGGTTTTGGACAGAGGGTGGGCATGCGGGTACCGGAGGAGGCATGCGGTGCATGTGTGCTTTGGGGAATGGGTACACACGTCCTGTGTTCACAGAATCAAGTGAGTGAGGGGTGTGTGCACACAGGCAACAAGCCTGCCAGACCCGGCTCCTTATCTCTGCAGAGCCATCATGGGGACCCCCGGAGGCTGGCTGGTGATCTGTCTGCTGGCTGTGTCCCTGGCCTCCACGGTCACCCAGGACGTGTGCCGAGCACCAGACGGCAAGGCTGGAGCCGCTGGAACTCCAGGCCGACCCGGGCAGCCAGGCCTTAAGGGGGACCGAGGGGAACCAGGTAAGGCCTCCCGTGGACCCCAGACCCTCAGCCTCAGTCTGGCCCAGCCTCTAGGGTGCAGACTTGGAGGAGGCACCTGGAGACAGGAATCTACTTAGGTCCCTACCCTCAGGGACCAGAGCATGGGAGGGGGCAAGCCTTCCTCGCATAGTTAGGGCCCAGACCTTGAGGCCCCTTCCCCTCCTCTTCTTCTTCCTCTGAGCTAGGAAAGGAGGGGCCCAGCAACAGTACAGCAACCTTGGCCGTGGTTCCATTCAGTTAATAGAACCACTAAGGCCTCAGGCTTTAGACCCTTGCTGCGTGGCCGCAAGCAAATTGCTGAGCCTCTCTGAGCCTGTTTCCTTACCTGTGAAATACAGAAATACCCGCTGGCTGGCACAAAAAGAGGAGTCAATACACTTTCCTCGGGCACACTTGCCATTCCGCCCCTCCACCCCCGTCCTGTTCTGGCAAAAACAAGAGCCAGCTGGGCTGAAGGAAAGGCACTGGAGGCGGGCGGCAAAGCAACAGCGGGAGGGAGCGGCTCCCAGCGGAGAGCAAACCCGCAGGATGAGCCGAGCAGCACTTCGAAGCCAGGCCCAGCCTGTGACCCCTGAGCCATGCCCAAAAGTCTGTCTGCTCCTCTCCATGGGCCAAAGGAAGAAGTCCAGGCTCAGAGATGCTAGAAACTTGCCCAAGGTCACACAGCCAGACAGCCCCAGCTCTCCCTCCCTGCCAGCCCACCCCACAGGCCGAGCCCTCCCTCTGAGGAGTAGCGGGCACGGGGCTGTCCCTGGCAGCAGCCCTGGCGGCGTGTGGGCGACCCTTGGCCCAATCAAGCACAGGTCCGCAGTTTGCAAGGGAGTTCTCTGCTCCGTGAAGATGTGCAGGGAGGGGTGTGTGTGTGTGTAGCCTCGGGAACCCTCAGGGACAGACAGTGTGTGTGTGTGCGTGTGTGTGTGTGTGTGTGTGTGTGTGGCTCTCACTCCCATCTGACTTCCCTCCCCCCAGGAGCTGCTGGTGTGCGCACAGGCATCCGAGGCCTCAAAGGAGAAGAGGGAGCCCCCGGGCCCTCTGGGAAAGCCGGCAACATGGGTTTCCCCGGACCCAGCGGGCCCCCGGGTCTGCCTGGCCTCCCAGGCAACAGGGGCATCAAGGGAAACCCGGGGAACATCAGGGACCAGCCTCGGCCAGCCTTCTCAGCAGTGAGGAGGAGCCCCCCGTTGGGCGGCAACGTGGTCATCTTCGACACGGTCATCACCAATGAGGAGGGCCCCTACCAGAACCACTCGGGCCTCTTTGTCTGCGCCGTGCCCGGCTACTATTACTTCATCTTCCAGGTGGTGTCCCGCTGGGACATCTGCCTGTCCATCATGTCCTCCACGCGCAGCCAGGGCCGGCGCTCCCTGGGCTTCTGCGAGACCAACAGCAAGGAGCTCTTCCAGGTGGTCTCCGGGAGCACGGTGCTTCAGCTCCAGCAGGGCGACCAGGTCTGGATTGAGAGGGACCCCAACAAGGGTCGCATTTACCATGGCGCCGAGGCAGACAGCATCTTCAGCGGCTTCCTCATCTTCCCGTCCACCTGAGCCAGGAAGGGCCCCCCACCACACACCCAGGCCTCATCCACTGTATGCTGTATGACCCTGGGGCACTCACTCCACCTCTCTGAGTTTCCAGGCACTGCTCTGTGAAGTGGGGGTGTTGCTGCTTTTGCTGCCTAAAGGGGGTGTGGGGCTGGCTCAGAGGCCCCTAGGGCTCGCTGCCCCACTGTGCGCACCCTTCACAGGAGATCACTTCTTGGTATGTTTCCTGAAATAAATACCTGAGCCCCTGTCTGCTGTCCGGTTCCTCCTCTGGATGCTGGGCGGGAGGCACCCCACCAGCTGCCGTCAAGATGGCTCAGCACACGGCAGCCCCACAATGGTCAGCGAAGCACTGGGCTCCACAGGGGCTTCCGTGGTGGCTTGTTCAGAAGTAGACCACCCTCTGCCTTTCTGCAAAGGGATCCCTGAGTGTCATCCTTTCTGCAGAGAGCTCCCTGAGTGTCATCCAATGTCCGGCCTTGGGGCCAGTAGCATGGTGACCATTTGTACCCCCCAGGGGCCGACGGGGCACGCTGGTATTTAGTGACTAACTTCAGGGGTCTGGCAGGGGCTGTGGCCGACTCCACCTGGGCTCACATTCTAGTTCCACCTGCCTGCTGCCCAGGTGCATTCCTGTTACACGACCTCTCTGAATCTGCATCCTTGTCAGGTGGGGCAAGAATGGCGCCTACCTGGAAGGGTGGTTTTAACAGAAAACGTCCCCCTAAACAAGCTCACTGCCCTCAAGTGGATCCTAACTCACAGCAACCCCGTGGACCAAGCAGAACTGCCTCTGTGGCTCTCCCAGGCTGTGAATCTTGACAGGGGCAGACAGCCTTGCCTTTCTCCATAGATGTTGCTGGTGGGCTCAAACCCCTGGCCCTGTGAGTAGCAGCCTGACCTGTTGTCCACTAAGCTACCAGGGCTCCTCACAGGGCTGTTCCCCATCCGCCCCTCACACGTGACCCCTCCTCCAGTGCACATGCATAGCCACAGACCAGCGGTTCTCAACCTTTGGGTCAAGACCCCTTTGGGGGTCAAACAACCCTTTCACAGGGGTCGCCTGATTCATAGCAGTAGCAAAATGACAGTGGTGAAACAGCAACAGAAATAATGTTATGGTTGGGGGGG
>NW_022111357.1:22586008-22588010 GCF_000313985.2 Echinops telfairi | reverse complement strand
GTCCACCCTCAAGGGGAGGGCCTACAAGAGGCAGCCAGCTGACAAATGCATGTAAGGCTTGGTCCTGGGGGTGCTGAGCAGAGGGGTCACGGCATGGCCTTGGGCCCCATGGACTGCTCACGAGGTGATGTTGGCCAGGGGCGTTTGCTTCCCCGATCTCGGTTTCCTCATCTGTCGAGGAGGCAGACCACCACTTCCCCCTGCAGTGTCTCAGACTTAGTAAACACCAACAAACAGAAGTGGGTATGGCATGGGCTTCGGCCCAGGACACTCACACCCACCCTTAACCAGATGGCAGTGTGGGAACATTTCCTCATTCCACACCCTCATGATCGGGCGGGGGGGCTGTGGTCAGTCTGGCTCAGCACCCAGAGGGGAAGTGTCGAGTCAGGAAAAATGGGAAAGGGGATGTGGGGCTGGGGCAGGGGAGTGGGGGAGAGGGGCTGGGTCCACTCCAAGGCGAGCGGCGTCCAGCTGGGAGAGGTGAAGGCGATCTGAAGACATCTCTGTGACCGGGCCAGAAGCCTGCACCTCCAGGTGAGCAGGGGCCCTTGACCAGGTGAGAGGGGAGGGCTGTTCTGGCCCGGCGCCCCCTCCCTGAAATGTAGCCCCCCAGAAGACTGACTGGAGCGTCAGAGAAAGGACGATGCCCACCCCCTGCTGGGCCTGGGACCTGGGCTCAAAGAAGGCCCCCCACCCACTGTGGCTCCTGGGGAGGGGAGTGGGGAGGGGACCTCTGGAGCTGGGATGAGGCAGAAGGGTGAAGGGCTGCAGGGGTATGGGGCAACTCCCAACTGGCTTCTCCCTCCACCCAGCTCCTTCCCTGGGATGGACATGGGGCCCAGCTCCCAGGCCCCCTTCAGCCTAAAGCTGCTGCTGCTCCTGCTGGGACTGTCACGTGGGGGCCTGGCCAGCACAAGCTGCTACGGGATCCCAGGGATGCCAGGCCTGCCGGGGACCCCGGGAAAGGACGGCCATGATGGGCTGCCAGGGCAAAAGGGCGAGCCAGGTGAGTGGGGGCAGGACCAGGGGAGTGGGCAGAGGGACAGCAACCTGTTCCTCCGGACACTCTCAGCGCCCCTCTCCTCAGAGCTTGGACTTCCGGCTTCTCTGTGTACCTCGCTGGGAAAGACAACTGGGAAAGAATAAGAACCCCTGGCCAGGAGGGGGCGGCAGGGTCCCAGGAGGTGAGGCACGGAAGGTCTTTGGGAAACTCCCGCACAGCCATCGAGTCATGCTGGCTCATAGCGACCCTCTAGACAGGGTAGTACTGCCCCTGTGGGTTTCTGAGACTGTCACTCTTCACGGGAGCAGAAAGCCCGTCTTTCCCAGGGGAGCGGCTAGAGGTTAGTAGTCCCACACATAACTCCTAAGCCACCAAGCTCCATTCTATGATCACCTGGCACCTGGGGTCCTGCTATATGCATGCAGGGGTAGAATGGAGCCTGCACAGAGACCAGGAGCAATGGCCGGAGCTAGAACCCCCCGCCCCTGGCAGAGAGGAAGGCAAGGAGCCTGAGCTGAGCTAGGCTGCAAGTGGGGCGGCGTGAGGCTGAGCGTGGGCCAACGCTGCCACCTGCTGGAGAAGCCAGGCCAGGCGTGGAGGAGGCCAGCGGGAGGACGGAAGCTGGGATGCCAACTTGGGAAAATGCTGCCACTCTTCCCCAACCTTCCCAGCCTCCTCCAACCCTGCGGACTGTCGGGTCAAGTGTCCACAGCCTGACCCGCCCTCCTGTGCAGCCCAGTCCCAGGTGGCAGGGGAAGGCACAGCAGGCACCACCACCCCTGCACCCCCAGCCACACACACACTATAGAGACTGAGGCCCTGCGGGGTCACTTGGGAGACAGGTTCAAGGCCTGAACTCCTGCCAGGCTCAGCATGGACTTAGGACTGTCCCTGCCTTCTGCACCCAATCCTCACCTTGGCCCCCATCTTTCACAGGGGCTCCCACTCAGGGAAGTCAGCCCCTCACACTGTCATTCAGGAGGACTCTGGGGCGGG
>NW_022111357.1:22579365-22585264 GCF_000313985.2 Echinops telfairi | reverse complement strand
CCCTGGGTCTGAGCAGATGCCTCCCCACTAGGAGACTCAGAGAAGGAGAGGACCAGCCAGGGCTGGTGGTGGAGCCAGAGGGGGCTCCCTGAAAGAGGGGCACTTCTATTAGGCCTTCAAAGGCGGGCATGATGAGGACAAGAGTCCCTGGGGGATGCACAGGCTGGGGTTGGCAGTTCAAGTCCACCCCACGCCTGGCTATCTCGTTCCAGAAAACCCGCCACTGGAAACTGTCAGGTGCACTTCTAGCCTGGCTCACATGGCCTTGCTGAGTCGGGACTGATTGGACAGCAATGGCTGGTGGTTGGACGAGGGGAGACGATGATCCATGGGGACCCAGGTGGTCATGGCTGTAGCAAGAATCATGTGCCGGGCCTTGGGCATGTCTCTAGCCTCAGTTTCCTCCTCTGTAGCTGGGGGAGCTGAATGAGGACAGCTCTCATAAGGTTGCAGTGGGCTGAGGGAGGCTGCACTAGTGGGGAGTGGAGAGTCGCCCTTGGCTTGGTTCCACAGGACCCTGAAGCTTATAAATATCGAGGGCTCTTTTTGAGAAAAGTAACATGAAAGTGTAAATACAATTGATTGTGGTGCTGCTTGCACAAATCTTCACAAGTGACAAAATTGCATAGAACTACACACACATACATACATACACACATACAGATACACATACACTTACACATACACACACCCCTAAAACTGGTGCAACCTGCATAAGATCGATGAGTGGAGTCCACAGTTCCGATAGTGCACTTTTGTTATGTAAGATGTACCGCTGGACAAAACTAGGTAAAGGGCACACGCAATTTCTCCATATGTCCCCCCCACCTTTTTGCAACTTCTTGTGCAGCTATAGTTATTTCAAAATAAATTGTTGAAAACTACTGTAAATATAAAATTAGGCAAAGGGCTGTGGAGAGGCCAGTTCAGGAAAAGGGACCTGAAATTCAAACTTCCAGGAAACCTGCTTCGAAGAACATGTGAGTCCAGATGCACAAAATGATAGTGTTTGGATTTCTGACTGCTGGGCTCCAATTAGAAATGATTTTAAAGACAAACATTGTTCAGGCCAAACAGAAGGGATCTGCAGGCCACATGTCCCTGGTTAGCGGACAGCACTCCAAAGGCCCTCTGCAGTCTAGTCCTGCCCCCCCCCCATGGGTACGGAAACCGAGGCCAAGAGACAGGGCACTGCCTCAACCAAGGTCGCAGGACACATCTGTGGGAGTCCCTCCCTCCCGCAGTCCCACTCCACCCACAGGGATTCCTGGGAGAGGCTCCCTCTGGAGGCGAGAGCTCCCCAAGTGCAAGCACTGATGGGGACCCCCCCCCAGGAGTGGCCCAGGCCCATCCCCCCCTGACCATCTGCTCTCTTCCCAGGAATCCCGGCTACTCCGGGGACACGAGGACCAAAGGGCCAGAAAGGAGAACCTGGCACACCAGGCCATCCAGGGAAGAATGGTCCCACGGGGCCCTCCGGGGCCCCAGGGGTCCCAGGCACTGCAGGCCCCCCTGGAGAGCCAGGTGTGGAGGGCAGGTACAAGCAGAAGCACCAATCTGTGTTCACGGTGACTCGGCAGACTGTCCAGTTCCCAGAGCCCAACAGCTTGGTCAAGTTCAACGTGGCCGTCACCAACCCGCAGGGGGATTATGACACCAACACCGGCAAGTTCACCTGCAAAGTCCCCGGGCTCTACTACTTTGTCTATCACACGTCGCAGACGGCCAACCTGTGCGTGCACCTGTACTTCAGAGGCACCAAGGTGACCACCTTCTGCGACCACATGTCCAACAGCAAGCAGGTCAGCTCGGGCGGCGTGCTCTTGCGGATGCAGGTGGGCGACCAGGTGTGGCTGGCCGTCAACGACTATAACGGCATGGTGGGCACCGAGGGCTCCGACAGCGTCTTCTCCGGCTTCCTGCTCTTTCCTGACTAGGTTTCCCGTGGGCATCAGCCCTGCTAAAGGGCCCCTCCCCCAGGAAGCCTGCCCTGCTGCCCCACCCCGTGCGTTCTCTCCCTTCCTCTGAGCACCTCCAGGAGTCACTGCTTGGCCTGTTCTTTGACCTACCTCCTGGTGATGTCATCTCCACCCCGCTTGGGGGAGGAGGGAAATACATCAATAAATGATTGACCTCTTGAGTGGGCCTGGCTCAGACTCCTTTCTGTCAACCCCTTGCTGCTGCTGGTCTTGTCGTCAGCCTGCACCTGCCCCGGCCGCCCCGGCCTCTAGACTCAGGCAGGCATGTCGCTGGGGCCCGGCGGAAGGGTGGCTGCAGTGGAAAGGCATTCAGCAGCATCTGGCCTGCGGGGAGAAGGATGCCTGAGCGGCCACAAGAAGTCCCCGCAGGCTGCCTGCTGTCACCTGGTGGCGTGGAAGGCACTGCTGTCCTTTCAGCCACCTGTGCTCCCTGGTAAAGGAGCGTGTGGTGGAATGTCTGGGCCTGGAATGTTTAGGAGCAAACAAACCTTAGCAGTGTAGTGGTTACACCTTGGGCTGCTAACCACAAGGTCAGCAGTTCAAACACACCAGTAGCTCCTTGGGAGAAAGAGGAGCCTTTCCATTCTCATAAAGAAGAAGTCTTGGAAGGGTTGCTATGAGTCAGCATCAACTTGATGACAGCGAGCTTTGTTTGGTTTGGGGTACAAACAGTCAATGGGCTCACTGCTATCCAAGAGGTGATGGTTCGAGTCCACCCCAATGAATCTAGGAAGAAAGGCCTGGAGGTCTATCTCAGGAAATCAGTCCCTGAGTCCCCAGTGGAGCACAGTTCTACTCTGACATGTACGTGTTTGGCTGTTACAGAAAGGGTTTGGACTCAGGGAAGCCCAGTGCAGGCAACGATTCAATGTGCCAAGAATTGGTGCCAAGTGAATGGGGCGAATTGATGAATGACTGAATGCAGCATACATGGATAAGCGAATAAAAATCATCACCATCATTTTTTTTAAAACCACCTCACTGCCACCGAGTTGAAGCCGACTCGTAGCGAGTGTTTATTATGCACCAGGCGGGATGCTGGGTGAACATGTATTAACCCATTGAACATTGGCAGCCATCCTCTGAGATGGGGATGAGTGGGTGCGGGAAAGCAGGAGAATCTTCTCCTGGGAAGTCACACATACACACACACACACATACACACACACACACACACACACACACACACTCCCCTGAGTAACCCAGAGCCTCTGGAGCCTCCAGGAAGAATCTTCTCCTGGGAAGTCTCTCACACACACACACACTCCCCTGAGCCTCTGGAGCCCCCAGGAAGGCCACACACACACACACACACACACACACACACTCCCCTGAGTAACCCAGAGCCTCTGGAGCCCCCAGGAAGGCCATCAACATTGCCTGAGAGCTTCCAAACTTGGGCCAGTCACTCAGAGGCACCGATGGAATTGGCAGTTCAGGTGGAACAAGAAGATGACCCCCTGAGGGGGATGTCAGAGCCCAGTGGGGACCCGGCTCATTTACACCACAGAGAACCCTGCTGGGATTCCAGCAGGGCTTCAAACCGGTTCATTCTGATTCCCACATCCAGGGAATCAGAACAGCAGCTTAACAAGACCCCCTGGTGATTCGTATGTCTACACATCCACCTATGAGCTGTAAGACCGCCTGAGGAGCCTTTGAAAATGTAGATTTGGACTCGGTATATCTGGGGTGGGGATGCACATCTCAGCAGGCAGCCGACCCAGAATGAGCCAGTTGGAAGCTTGGGTCCCATTCCAGGAGACCCCCAGCAGCTCCAGAGAGAACACCTAGGGGGCGCTCACGGGAGTGGCTTAAGCTGCAGTCGTCCATGCCCTCTCACGTCATTGTTTCTCAAAGGGACCATTTTCCTTTCAACCTAGGGAACTGGGCCCCTGGACCCAGCTACACAAATCCTCCAGCCACCTGGTTGACACTCACTCCACTTTCAGCTCCAAGATCACCTCCTCCAGGAAGCCTTCCCCGATTCCCCACTTTGTGGCCTCCAGTGCCCTCCAGACTAGGATCACAAACTCACGATACTTTAGAACCTGAGACCTGAGTTGCCAAGCCTGATGCTGCAGCCAAGTTCCCCGTGGACTGGCTTAAACACCCTCAAGAGCCCAGTCTATTGGCTAAGGGGAGACGGGGCAGTGGGAGAAAGGAAGTCTGACACTCAGCGCCCACCTTCCGGACACCTGTTGAGTGCAGGTCTACCTTGCCCCAATCCCCCACCCCCTGAGGCCCGTGAGTCTCTTTGAGGCTGGGACCACTTCTGAAACAGGTGTCCCCGGCACACAGCTGTGTGTTCGATGGGGAGGAAGGAGAGAGACCAGGAGAGAGGCTGAGGCCCCTAGAGAGAGTAAGGAAGCTGGGACAGGTCCTCCACCAGCCAGGCAGCAAATGGTACATCTTTCTTCTCGTTTCTCCTTTGTTTACAAAATCAATACGCCATTTATGTAGGCCACGGTGTCAGATCAGAAACCGGTGCTGTGGAAGCGACGATTTTTGTGCCGTTTTTATTTTCTGTAATTGTTTCCGTGTTGTTCTCCCAGAGCCAGAAGAGACAGGGCCTTTGAACACGCCAATCTGTCCTCCGTGCAGAGGGGAGTCTGGAGAGTTTCTAGGGGTGGGGAGCAGGTAGAGGGAGTGGAGGGGGCTTGGCAGGAACCAGGCCAGACACCCCGAGCTACAAGAAACCGCAGTCAGACCACAGGGAACTCCGGGTTTGGGCGGCTTCCTTCTCCATATGGTGCTGGAACCAGCAGCCTCTCTCCATCGAAGATGCAAGTCAGGGTTGTAGGGGTACAGAGACAGCTGACTCCCATTTAGGGGTTCTGGCCTAGAGACCTCTCAGTTTCTGACCCCAAAGTCCTGGCCTCCCCTCACCTAGGCCTGCCTCCATTGGCCCAGACTCCCAAGAACTTTGTTCCCAAGACATTCTCCGGGCACAAATAACATGGTTCTCAGGTCTACATAGGCACCTACTGACATCTGGGCATGAAGCTGGGCCCTGGACTCTCACAACAACCCCTGATTTGCATATGGGGAAACTGAGGCAATAAGCGTGCCTGAGGCCACACAGCTGAATGAGGCCGCGTGGCATTCACGCTCAGCCAGCGCTGATGGCAAAGCACACAGCCTTCACCCGCTTCCCGCTGCTTCCTAAGCCTGCGGAGGACGCAGACAATTCAGAGCGTCACACGGGGCCAGAGGGCTGGTGGCTTGAGCCTGATCGGAGACACCTTGGACGACAGGCCTGGAGATGTGCTTCCAAAGGCCACGGACTTGAAAGCCAGCCGTTTACTCTGCCCCCATGGGCTCACCGTAGTCGGAACCAGCTGCACAGCAACTAACACAAGCCCTGCTGCCTCCAGGGCTTCATCTCTCCGCTCCCAGCCCCACCTTCCAGCTGCCCTGCCCCTGGGCCTCAGCCTCCAGGAAGGGAGAGGCCAGGCCCAGGCGGCCTCCAAATCTCTCAGACGACTCCTGGGACCCCTGCCCGGGTCTGCCATCCTCCCCTGATGCCACCGCCAGGTCCCTTTGGGTCTACCATTTGGTGTCTTCGTCCTGAGACCCTGGGGTTTGATCAGTCTGGTTTCCCTTCCCTACCACCCACTGCAGCCAACAGGGAGGGCCCATCGGTCAGCACCAGCGCATCGATGTTCTCTCTCGGCACGGATGTCAGGGGGGCCTGCGCTGGGACAGCTGTCCCTCCGATGCCGGCACAGGAAGGGGCTGACGCCTGGGTGCCGGGCGCCCAGGAGCTCTGCTCTCCAAGAAGTGGGACCTTCAGCTGCCACCTCCTTTTTTTTCCCTAAATCATTTTATTAGGGCTCATACAACTCTTATCACAATCCACACATCCATCCATTGTGTCAAGCACATTTATACATTTGTTGCCATCATCATTCTCAAAA
>NW_022111357.1:22551577-22578154 GCF_000313985.2 Echinops telfairi | reverse complement strand
TCCATTTGATAGAGGGAATTGGAGCCCCCTTGGCTGAGAACATCCAAGTGGTAAGCAGCAGAGCTTGAACTCACACCAGGGGCTGTGGCTCCAGACCCAGTGCTCAGGCGCCAGCCCGCATACCCATCCCCTGCAGCAGTGCATGCGGTCAGCAGACACGCTCCAGGACAGCCTGTTCTCCCCAGGGCTGCTGAGTTGGCGAAACCGAAGGCTTACAGTAAAGCCCTCGGGGTGGCAGAAATGGGACCTGAAACTGCCTGCGGACAGCAAGTGGGGGTGAGAGTGGGGTGACGGGGAGGGGGCCCTCTGGGGAATGGAACTTCTGCTTCGGAAGGAGAGCCCTGTCTCCTGGCTCCCAGTCCCACTGCTGCCTGGCCCTGCAAAATCACAGGAGACTGCGAGTGTGCGTCCCCAGGTGAGGATGGGTACGGTACCAGGGGGTCTGGTCAGCAGAGCCAGTAAGACAGAGGGTGGTGAGTCTCAAGGCCAGCCCCTGGGTGTTCCTTGGCAGTGCAGAAGGCTGGGCTCTTTCCCAGGCCTGCAGGATTAGACTCTGTGGGGGTGGGCTGAGGGGTGGGTGGGCACTGCTGCCACCGAGGGTCTAGGTGGTGGGGCAGGGGCAGCCACCAGTTAGAGCCACATGCATGAAGATTTCAGGGAAGCAGAGACTTAAGCTGAGTCCTGCTTCTGCCTCTTTACGGACTGGTGCACCACACCCCACTTAGCCTGGGACTAACAGATCTAGCCACTGGGCTGCTCAGAGATCAGGGGAGATGAGAACCCAGGACCCCTCTGCTGAGCCCAGCACATCCAGCACTTCCCTGCTCTCCCTCAGCTTACCAGGGACCCATTAGATTTGCAAGTAGAGCTGCATGAGGAAGGTGGGTGGGGCCAGGCAGCGGGGATCCCCTCCTGTTTACCTGCATCTCCTGCCACCCTCTGGCAGCCCTGCCAGCAGAAACCACCAGAGAGGCTCCGAGAGTTGAAGACCCCGCAGGCTATGCAGCAAGGGAGCAACAGAGGGGGAGTTCAAGTTCCGTTGAGTCGGAGGAGGGGAGGGGTCAGTCATGTGGGAGAGCCTGGGGAGCAAGGCTGAAGGTGCTCATGGATTGGTGGAAGCCAAGGGTGGTCAGACTAGATATGCTTTAAGTCTGAGACTCGCCAGGGCCCTGAAATGGGCTTGAACTCAGATCTTTCCACTCTTGCCCTCCTCCCACCCCTACCTCCACCACCTGGCTTCCACTAAAATCCAAGTCTCAGGCGAGCCAGGGCTCTGCACCCTGGGAAAGGGCCCCTTCCTGAGCCCAGCCTCCCATAGGTCATGCATCTTTTCACTTCTCCAGCCACCCTCCCTCCTGCCCAGAAACTGAGGGGCCCTGGTGATGGTGACAGTACCAAGGCAACTGTTAGCCAGGGGGAGGGCATGTGTCGTAACTTGATCAGGACCGGACTGCGGGACTGGTGGTTGGAGCAACCAGCTCCAAAGCCAGCAGGGTTGAAGAGTTTCCACTGGTCCACTTCTGGGACTGGCAAGGCCGGAGAAAGGCTGAGCCAAGCTGCTTTCTAATTTTTGAACCTTGGTGTCATCGTCTGCAAGATGGGCAAACAGACCCAGCTCACTTGCCCATGGGAGCATGAGGGCTGACAACACTGGCGGCGACAAGACTCCGAACCCCCTGCTTCTCTCCTTCTCCTGGGCGCACCTGAATTCCCACAGTCATTGCAGGAGGCGGCGGGGACCACCCTCCTGCCTGTTTTAAGAGCAGGAAGCAGCTCAGGAGAGGGAGATGGCGATGGGGCAAGGGGTGAGCTGGGGTGGCTCCCTGGAGAAGAAAAAGTTTGATCCAGGCCTGGAAGGTCGGGGAACTTGAACCTGGGCCAAGCAGAATGGGCTGCCTCTGCAGGTAGTGACTTGCCCATCCGGGCAGCTGTGCAAGCCATGAATGAATGAACTTTTTGCCAGCGATGTTACCGAGGAGGATGGGGCTGGCTGAACTTCAAGTTTCCTTCTGTCCGGAGGGGAATGATCACCTGGGTGCTGGCCAGACTATGCTGACCAGCTTGAGACAGCCCCCTGGACTCCTCCAAAGCTCTTAGATCAAGCAGGGAGGGCAGCAGCACCCTCTTGCCAGGGCCAGCAATGCCTGGGGGTACCTGAGAGCATCCAGCTAGCAGGGATGGCCTGGTGTGGCTGGCAAGGGCACAGGTTTTAGGGCCAGGAAGCCTGAGTTTGAGTCCTGGCTCCATTCCTTGCTGGATGGCCCTGAGCCCCTGAGCCCCTCTGAATCTCGGTATCTTTGTCAGGGTAAAAACAATCGCTTCTACCACTCAGGGCTGCCCTGAGGATGCCAAGTGGCTGCCTCGGGAGCCGAGCCAAACCCAACCCAACTCACTGCCACTGAGGCCCTCCCTACTCACAGAGACCCGATCAGGGCTTCCAACATTGTCTGTGTGGGACGGGAACAGCCAGCCTAGTTTTTCTCCTACAGAATGGCTGGTGGGTTTGACCCAGCCATTGTGCAATCAACAGCCCCAAACCTAACCCCAACTACACAGGTACCCTGAATTTAGAAACTCCAGTGACTGAGAACAAAACAACACAATCCTAAGCCCCTGTCCTATGGCCTTCGAGACCCTATCTTGACACCTGGCCCCCACCCCCACTCTAAGGACACACCTTCTCTGGTGAGAGGATCTCCCTGGATAAAGCTGTCCCCTCTCATTCCAGGCCAGTCACTCCCCCTCCCAGCAGCCTTCATTTCTTCTGGGGTTGACTGATTTTCGGTGGGCCTTCCCCTGGGACTGTCAGATCCCCAGGGCAAGGGCCCTCTCTATCTGTTCTATTTATCACCAAATCTTCAGCACTTACAGAGGGATTAGCACACAGGACACTAATGAATGTGGACCAATGAGTGAGCATTTACCAGGCATTTCCGCATCTTCTCCCCCTGCAGGCAGCAGCTGAGACAGTGCAGAGATGAAGAGGCTGTGGGGCGGTGTCCTGGAGCTGCTGCTGCTCCTGGGTCTATGTCTATCTGGTGTCTCCTGGGCCCAGAGCAGCTGCACCGGCCACCCAGCCATCCCTGGCATCCCAGGCATCCCTGGAGCACCAGGCTCCTATGGCAAACCTGGAGTCCCGGGGATAAAGGGAGAGAAAGGTACTGTGGGCTTTGGGGACACAGTAGTGCCACTGACCAAGGCTCCATCTCCTGCCTCCCCAGTCACAGTTCTCCACATTCGCTCACTCGCTGCCATCAAATCGATTGTGACTCATGGTGACCTTCTAGGGCAGGGTGGAACTGCCCTGTGAGTTTCCAAGACTGTAACACTTTATAAGAGTAGAAAGCCCTGTCTTTCTCTCTCAGAGTGGCTGGTGATTTTGAACTGCTGACCTTGAGGTTAGCAGCCCAATGACTAACCACTATGCCACATTAACCAAAAACCAAACCAAACTCACTGCCATTGAGTCAGGGCTGACTCGTGGTGACCCTATAGGATAGGGTAGAACTGCCTAGCTTTCCAAGACTGTAACTCTTCATGGGAGTAGAAAGCTCCGTCTTTCTCCAGCGGAGCTGCTGGTGGTTTTAAACTGCCGACCTTTCAGATCACAACCCAACTGGTAACCACTATGCCATCTGGGGCAGCAAAACCCCACTGCCATTGAGCCCATTCCAACTCACAGTGACCTCATGGAGGGTTTCCATGAGCTTGCGGTTGTAAACCTTCATGGGAGCAGACAGCCTCCTTATAACTCCAGCAGCGTGGCGAGCCTCACAACACCCTGGCAAGGAGGCACCTTTGAATCCCATTTTACAGAAAGGAAAACTGTTCAGAAAGGTTACTGGTTGCCCGGGCAGCTCAGTCATCGTGCAGGCTGAGTGCAGACCAGGGCTTTCTTGCTATGAAATAGGGAGAGAGACCCCAGTGTTGACGTCCGACTGCCCTGGGTACCCAGGGTAAGTGGCTGCTCCTCTCTGACTTGCTGCTTCCTCCCCTGTAAAAGGAAGACAACGATACTTCTTAGGGTTATCGTGGAGTTCAAGTGAAACCTGCCCCCAAGGAAAGCCCTTCGCAAAATGCGGTTCCTTCATCTCACTTGGGGGTGGGGAGCCTTTTCTCTGCCAAGGGCCATTTGGATATTCATCACATCACTCGAGGCCCATTTAGAATTATCAACTTAAAAAGTAACCTGCTATAGCTGGTCAAACATTTAATGACCTCATTCCCCTAATGCTGTGGCTAGAGGAGCCCTGGTGGTGTAGTGGGTACGCATTGGGCTGCTAGCCAGAAGATCAGCTGTTCAAAACCACCTCAGGAGAAAGATGGGGCTCTCTACTCCTGTAAAGAGTTACAGTCTCAGAAACCCATGGGGGCAGTTCTACCCTGTCCTACAGGGCCGCTATGGGTTTGGGGTTTTATTCGGCCCACAGGCCAGATGTTTCCCCCATCTCTGATCAAAGCTTGTGCCACCACTCCACTCACTCTATCTCACTCAGTCCTCCCCTTCCCACTTTATAGTATCATCACCCCCACTCTGCAGACGAGAAAGCTGAACCTCAGAGGGTGTGCTTCTGGCAAAGGGACAACTAATAATGGCAGGTGTGACACTAGAAGCGCATCTGCCTGTCCCCAGAGCCCATGTTCTCTGCCACTGAGCTGCTGTCCTGAAAAGCAGGTTTCGAGCTTGTGTCCCATCAGCCTGGTTGGTAGCATCTTTGGGGTATTGTACTGAGAAGCAGCCAAGGGCCCACTTCCAGGCTCAGCCGCGAGTGCTGTGATTGATTAAGGATGTCTGCCATGGGCAGGGCAGTAAATAGGGATAGTAATTTATTATCCCTGCTGAGCCTGGGGCACCCAGAGTAGCTGAGGAGGAGGGAGGAGGAGGGCAGCTGACCCAGGATTTTCCTGGAGAGGTGTCACTTCCTTAGCATCGAGTCCATCACAGACAGACTCCAGAAACTGAAGCAGAAAGGAACTTAGGTCCCTCTCTGGCCTCCCCGTCTCTCTGCACAGATGGGATGCTATAGAGAGGCAGGATCAAGCCAGTCTCCCCTGCCTCCCAGCCTGTGGGCCTCAGTGACCTCTGATCTTCTCCCTTCTCTTATCTCCCTCTTTCCAGGGCTGCCAGGGCTAGCTGGGGACCATGGAGAGTTTGGAGAGAAAGGGGATCCAGGGATCCCTGGGAACCCCGGGAAAGTTGGCCCCAAGGGCCCTATTGGCCCCAAGGGCACCCCAGGACCCCCTGGAGCCCGTGGCCCCAAGGGTGAATCGGGAGACTACAAGGCCACGCAGAAAATCGCCTTCTCCGCCAAGCGGAACCTCAACAGCCCCCTGCGGCGAGACCAGGTCATCCGCTTTGAGCACATGATCACCAACGAGAACAACAACTATGAGCCTCGCAACGGCAAGTTCACCTGCAAGGTGCCGGGCCTTTACTACTTCACCTACCATGCCAGCTCTCGTGGCAACCTGTGCGTCAACCTCGTGCGCGGCTGGGATAAGATGAAGAAGGTGGTCACTTTCTGCGACTATGTGCAAAACACCTTCCAAGTCACCACGGGCAGCGTGGTCCTCAAGCTGGACCGGGGGGAAACCGTGTACCTGCAGGCCACCGAAAAGAACTCCCTGCTGGCCATGGATGGTGCCAACAGCATCTTCTCGGGCTTCCTGCTCTTCCCAGATGCAGATGCCTGACCTGGCTGGGCAGACTCATGACTACCCAACCCTCAGCGCTGCGCCCGCAGCCCCCCTCCCCTCCTCTCCAGCAACACTCACTCCATCCCCAACACCCACAGCCCCACCCCTGCCAAAGCACACAGCAGGCCTCTCCGGATGAGGCTGAAGAAACCATTAAATTCTTTCTCCAAGAACGAGGTAGTCTGATTCAACTGTGTCCGCACCGGGCGTGTAATAGTGCTTAGAAACACTGACGGGCTGGCTGACCCCGAAAGCAGAAAGAAACTCCATCCAATAAGCGGTGGCTCTGGGCTGCCCTCTACTCTGCTCTGAGCCAGCCGCACAGTGGGAGCACTGCCCTGGCTATCGAGCACCTACTATGCGCCAAGCACTGACCTAGACCCTGTCTCATTCTCTCAGGTTCCTTCACGTCTCGAAGCCTCTCTGGCTGCGAGTTTGTGGAGAAAGCAGCAGGACTGTGGGGGGTGGGGGTGGAGCACAGGGAGGGGGGGGATTGGCCAAGATCCCACAGCAGAATGGGACTGAGGCGCAGTCTGCCTGCAGCGCCCTGGCCTCCCCACTGGTGCCTGACACCCCTGTAATGACAACGTCTAGGTTAAACCCCATGAGGTTTTGCTGCTTAAAATGTCCTATGATTTTCAGCAAGGACCAGTGTGTCTCCCTCCCAAGGTTTCCCCTCTCCCCTAAGATGAATGGACACTTTTTTATAAGCTAAATGTTCTATTTTCTTGTAAGACAGCGATCGGTGTCCAGGTACAGGAGTACATAAGTACTTAGTCAGGACTCTCCTTCGGACTCTCCCTGCGAGCTCAACCTCCCACCCAAGCCCTTCTCTGTTTAGTGAACCATCCTTCAATGCAGAATCCCCAGCCACCTCCCTGCAGCCCAGACGGTACAGCCTCCCAGGCCGTGTCTCCTCGTGCCTCCGGTAACCGCGTTTCTCACTTGCTCAGGTCTTAGCACGCACACCTGCGGCTGACTTTCCTCTTCTGCCCACCTGACTCCTACTTCCTCGCCCCCACTCCCCTCACTTCAGCCCATCTCCGCTCAGCTAGGACCTCCTGGCCCTGCTCATCTTGACCTAGCCAAGAAGCTCAGCGGCGCGGCAATTAAGACCGGCCGGTGATTGGCAGAGACCATAGACATAGGTCCCGCCCAGAGTCCCGCTCCGCACCTATTCCCCCGCAGCTCCGCCTACCGATGCTACTCACCAAGATTCCCGACCAATCATAACCTGGGGGAGGAAGGACTTAAGGAACGCTAGCCTATCACATAAGCCCACAGGACCAGTCCAGACTTCTGGTTGGCTAGTCTATTCTAAACCCTCCATTCATTAGACGCAGCTTTTTGACAACCTCAGACTGCAACCTGTGCGTGGAGTCTACTCTGTTAGAAATTTGGGGTGTTTTTTTTTTGCCGCTCAACCCTTTTAATCCAGACTGCCTGATCTTTGAATCTTCTTCTTGTGAGTGCCTGTCCAATTAGTTCCGACCTATAAGAACCCTACGGGACAGAGGAATTAATATATAGAGTCCCATAGGATTTCCTAGGCTACGAGGTCAGCGGTTCGAAATCACCAGCCGCTCCGCGGAAGAGACAGGACTTCCTACTTCTGTAAGGAATTATAGTCTCAGCAACCCAAAGGAGCAGGTCACCCCGATCCTATAGGGTCGCTATGATTCAGCATGAACTCGATGGCAGTGAGTTTGTTTCGGTTTTGTTTGAATCGTTAATCCACGAGGAAGAGGACGACCTTCAAACTCCATGGACTGACGCAGTGGCTGCAACAGTGGCTCAAACGTGGCAACGATGGTGAGGCCGGCTAAGGACCGGGCAGTGTTTGCTGCTGGTGAACTTGGGGTGGCTGAGTCAGAACCGACTCAGGGCCACCCAACAACAACAATCTTTAAAAGTGGAAATCACTAGGTGCCGACCACACTCCCCACCACCACATTGGTGGGTTCTGGTGGGTTTGAACATCCCACCTTTTGGTTAGCAGGCAAGAGCTTTTCATCATTGCTCCGCCAGGGCTCTTTGGATCTAGTGTTACTGGTTGTAATATTAATAACCACCATGACTGATTTACCATGTACCGGTGGTCTGCCTAGTGGTCTGGGACGCAGGAGAGACTGAGTAGTAAGCTTGTGAACAAACAAAAGAATTTTACATGCCGTGTCTGTCACAACCCCAACAGGATGCTCCTCATTACACAGATACGAGAGTCAAGGCTCAGAGAAGGCAAGCAACTTGTCTTGTACACAGGAGGGCTGTGTAGTTGAGGCTTTAGCTCTTGAAATCAGACAGACACAAGTTCAAATCCTGCCTGGACTTCTAACCTGCCTGGCTGTGTGACTGTGGCCAAACGACAGTGGTCCCCCTGCCCCGTGTCTGCTATTTGACACCCTTATAATGGCCTGCAATAATGAGCGTGTGTATGTATTCTTGATTCTTGTCCTGAATTAAAGCCCTAGAGGCAAACCTCCTGGGTGAAAAGATGTACAAACTTGAAAGACATGGGGATGGTTTCCTAATGCAGGAACAGGGTCTTAAGGTCGACTAGACCAGCCACCACGGGGCACACCACAACCAGCAGGGAGCAGACACAAGGAGGAGGGAAGGGGGGGTAGTGGAGGGTGGATGGTGAGGGGGTGGGAGGTCCTCCCTCTCTCTCTCCCCTCCCTGATCCCTTCCACTCCCTGGGTGGGCTCCGGGTGAGTTGAGGGTCAGCTCTGAAGGGTCCAGGCTCCACTACACCAGTGTCCTCCAAATGTGGTCCCCAGACCAGCTGTGTCAGCCTCACCTGGGGACTAGTTAGACATGCAAATTCTGTGGCCCCACCTCAGACCAACTGAATCGGAAAATTGCGATGGGGTCCAGCAATCTGTTGTAACAAGCCTTCTGGGGGATTTTGTGCAGTCCAAGCTGAAGAATCCCAGCTGCAAACCAGCGGTTGGCCAGGGTTTGTTCTATATATTGACCTTGTGGATTTTACATGTCACAACAACTCAACCCCGCCTTCAGAGCACAAAAGCACCCTTAGACACAAATAACACACAGCAAATGTGCATAGCTATGTGCCAATGAAACTTTACTTATGAACACTGGAATTTGAAATGTATTCCATTTTCACATTTCCCATGTCACCAAACCTTTTCCTTTTGATCTTTTTCAGCCATTAAAAAATGTTAAAACCATTCATAGCTCAAAGTTGGTAGACAAACAGGCTTTAGTTTACAGACCTGCTCTGGACAGGTGTGGCTTCCAGACTTTGAAGAAGAGGAGCAGGAACTTGGCCCCACAACCGCCTGACTCCTGAGCCAGGGCATCTTCCAATAAGCTGATCTATCAGATTCCAACCTTGGGACATTTTCCAAATTGGTCCCTGGGCCTCAGTGCCCTTGACTATAAAATGAACATTATAACCCTGCCCCATGTGATCTGAGGAGCTGTGTATATATAATAGCAGCTTCTGCCTTTGGGGCCCCCATGGGAAGAAGAGGTAACAGGTTTCTGATCAGTGGCAACCTACCAAGATAAGAACTGCAATGAGGGAGGTAAACTGAGGCGAAGCAGGAACTGGAAGGCCATGGTCTCAGAGATCCTGGGTTCAAATCCCAACTCTGCCACTTCAAGGCTGTGTATTCTCAGGCTGTTGGCTTCGCGTCTCTGGCTTGTCTCTGGCTTGTCGTTTCCTCTCTGGGGACATGGAGGTGGTAATCATACCCACGGCAGAAAGCTGGTGTGAAGGGGTTCTGTGTGCACAGCAGAAGCTCACAGACAGTCGCCCGTGGGGTTAGCTGCTGATCTGGGCACCACACTTAAAAAAGATTAGGCGAAGGCGGCGTAGTTCAACAAATTGTACACATTCCGATTTGACTCTTTCATTGCCATCCCCTTGAGGTCCCTTGCTTCCTCCCGGTTTCCTGTTGCCTTCCTCCTTCTTTCTGAGCCCTCTGGACTCTGTCCTTGGGGAAAGACTGTCCCCTTGGTCTTCAATGGCTGCTTATTTTAATGCCAAGGTGAGTACAGCACCAACCCTAAGGGGACAGGGCCATAGTCTTGGAGGGTCCACCGTAAAGGCAGACCTCCTTTATGACCCGGAGTTCTGTCGGGGACCACACTTTAAGTTCTTAGCATAAGGGCTGGCTGATAGCATGGTCTGGGTAACTGGCCTGGTAGTTTGCATTATGATGGCGACGCTGAGGGAGCTCATGTGTGTGTTGTGATGGGGATGTGAGGGAGGCCAAGGGCCGCCCAAGAGAGGGCTGAGGAGGACACCCTGCAGGCCTCACCCATGTTTCTCCCCCTTGTCCTTGACTTCTGGTTTCCTGCCGACAAAGTGGCACCAGGTGCCCCAGCTCCCCTCCCCACACACAAACACACACCCTCATGTCAGAGTGGCCTGTAAGCTGCGTTTATTTTTGCACGTAGCCAGGAGGCATTCTCATAGACAACACTGTGAGCCAGATGCAGAAAAAAAGGGCAGGGGTGTTTGTTCAAGAAATTCACCAGAGCCCACCCAGGGAGGGACACCCACCGAGAGGGGTCCCCTGGCAGGGCAGGAAGGCCCCTGCATGGAAAGTCAAGAGCTCCCGGTTCTGGGCTAGCCTGGGAATCTGATTTACTTGTGATTCACATAAGTCACTACCCCCTCAGAGTCTCAGGCGTCCCTATAGAGGGTGGTGGTGGTGGTGATAGTTACTGAAGTCAAGTAGGCCCCTGACCTGTGGTGGCCCCACGTGACCACTTGGCCTTGCACCATCCCCATGATCAGTTGGGGACCCAGTGGCTGCTCTCCACAGGGTTTCCATTGGCTGATGTTCTGAAGGTGATCACCAGGCCTTTCTTCATAGTCTGCCTTCGTCTGGAAGCTCTGCTGAAACCTGCTCAGCACTATAACAAACGCACGCTTCCACGGAGAGGCAGGTGGTGGCTGTGCGTGAGGTGTATAGGTCAGAAGGCACCCAGGCCTCCCACGGAGAAGGCGGGAAGTCCAGCCCTGACCCATCACTGCCCCCTCCCCACAGAAGCATTTGATGTGACTGAGGAGTTTGTGAGCGAAATGGATTCCTGGGCTTGCAGTGAGCCCACTCAATAAAACCCTAGGGGAACTTGCTGCTGGTTGGTGCCCACAGGAAAGGGGACAACAGTTATTACAAGTCCTCTGATCACTCTCCCAAACAGAGCCAGGACCTGGAAGGGAACAGAGAAACGGATGCTCCACAGCCCACAGGTCCTGCAAGAGTGCTGTGGGTCAATGAGTGGATGGAACGTGCATATATCCATTCATTCATGGACTGATGGACCTTTCTTACTCCAGAGGGTAGAGTAGAGATAGAGGCAGATAATATACGCTCAGTAGACAGCGGTTAAATGAGAAAAAGACAGGCAAGACAGAGGGGAGTATGGTCTGCCTAGAACCACAGGAGCCCTCGTGGCCTATTGCTTACAAGTTGGACTTCAATCCACAAGGTCGGCAGTTTGAAGCCACCAGCCACTCCGTGGGAGAAAAACAGGGCTTTCTACTCCCATCAAGCGTGACAGTCTCAGCAACCCTCGGGCAGTTCTACTCTGTCCTATAGGGTCGCTATGGGTTGGCACTGACTGTTTAGTTTGGGAGTTAGAGAAAGATAAGGGGATATAATTAAGTTTTGTGGGCCCCTGCTACCATTTCCATACGAGGTCTACGGGCGTTTAACGGGGTAGCCAAGGCTGGTTGTCAGGGCAAGCCTGAGCACCCTTCATGGGCCAGTCATAAACACGCCAGGACATTTCAGCGCTGCACCAGCCCCTTGGTGTGGGCCTCGTCAGACGCACTGAATGGACCAGAAGATTGAGGCCTGTTTCCCAACTACACAATGGACAACCAGGGATGGTGAATCTCCAGAGAGACCCTTGTGTGTAGGTCAGACAAGCACAGATGTGTTGGGCCACAGAGGCAGCCGAGGGTAAGACGGAGCACTGTACTGCGAGTCAGGAGCCTGAATTTGAGTTCGAGGCTACGCATCACTGCGTGGTGCTGGGGCCCTCAAGGGCTTCCGTTTCTCCCGAGCCTCCTTCCTCACTTCCGCGGGGAGTCTCCCTCCCTGGCCTTGGTTTTCCATTATGTTCCGTACGTTCTTCTCTATGCCACCGCACCCCATGGTTCGCCCTGTCAGCAGCCTTACAGCATCTGTGGAGCAAGGGAGCGTGTGTCCAAACGAGCAGAAAGAAGGCAACAGAGCAAGCCACGGTGTTGCACACTCCTATTATGCGCCTGGTCCTCTGCCACATGCTTTGTCTACAGTCCCTAAATGGCTTCTCGCAGAAGTCCCACCATCTTCAGACCCAGCTTCGCCACTTTGTAGCAGGGTGACCTGGGACAAGTAAGTGTTCTGACCTCTGCCAGTTTTTGTTCCCCGTCGGACAGACAGTAGAGCTGTGCTGGGTCCTATTATGATGAGCAATAATAAGTTAGTATATGGAAAGCACCTGCCTGGTCCAGACTCCCAAAACCAACCTCACTGCCATCGAGTCAGTGCTGCCTCACAGCAGCCCTGTAGGACAGAGTAGAACTGCCCCTGTTTCTGAGACCGTAGCCCTTGGTGGGAGTAGAAAGCTTCCTCTAGCTTCCTCTGACAGAGCGGCTGGTGGTTTCAAACTACTGACCTTGAGATTACCAGCCCACCACATCACCGCACCACCACCAGTGTTCACAATAAACACCAGTAACCGGCTGCTGTCGCGTCCATGCCCGTGTGTCCGGGTCCAACTGTGCTCCAGAGGGTTGCGATTGACTGGTTTTAGGAGGTAGATGGTCAGGCCTTACTTCCTGGTGCCCCTGCGTAGACACGAACCACCACGCTTCCCATTCACAGTCAAGCACATTAACCTTTGACACCATCGAAGGACACCGCCGAAAAGTAGTGACCGTGATGAAGAGCCACGCTGCCTCCCCACGTCATGGATCTAACACACAGGAGACCAGTGGTTCTCAACCTTCCTCATGCCGCGACCCTTTAATGTAGTTCCTCGTGTTGTGATGACCCCATATGGGGGCGTATCTGCATGTGGGCGACCTGCCTAGAGACGGACAGAGGAGCCGTGTCTCGGTTCCTAAGAGCATCAGAAATACGGTCCTAGGCAACCCGTGTGAAAGGTTCATTCAACCGCCAAGGGGTCGCGACCCACAGGTTGAGAACCACTGATCCATCGCACAGTAGGTCCTCAACAAACGCTAGTGTCTGGAAAATGGGCTTGTTGCTTGTTACTAGGTTCTGATGAGCTACAAGAGACAAAGGAACATTGGCAAACAGTGAAGTTCTCTGTTTGCCTTTGACCTCAGCCTGGGCCTGAGCTACCCACCCGGGGTGGGGCGTGCTGGGGGTCGGGGGCTAAACCTGGGTGGGTTAGTGCCTCCCTGGAGCAGGCGAGCCCTGCAGGCCCAGGTACTCGCCGCCCAGAGACAGCTGGGCCCTCGTTAACAAGGTGTCTGCAGACCTTGTTTGGAATACGTCAGCTAATGTGATTAAAGACAGTACATAAATGTCAGCCGCTCCGGGACCCGGCCCCAGCTGGTTTCCTGGGAAGGAGACCTGAAGAATATGTCTTCATTCCTTGTGTTTTATGGCTCCGGTGATGGGCAGCTTGCACAAAGAGAGCTCACAGTGGTGGAAGCCCATGCAGGGCCCCGGGGGAGTGGGGCAGGCGGTGGGTGGTGGCCTAGGGAGCTGGGTCAGAAGGGACAAGAGTGTCCAGCCTGTTTCCTAGGTGGAATGTCTTTTGGCTTCCTCATCGATAATGTATGTCCTTGAGGGTTATTAGATCCAGGATACTGCTCGTAAGGCACCCGGGGCAGCGCCGGGCACAGAGCAGGAACCAGGAACATGAAAGGGGCGGGGGTACTGGGGAATGGTTGGGTGCTCAGGAAAGAAACGTCCTTGAACCTGACCTACGCTGGTGGGGCTTTGAGATCCGCAGTGAAATGACAGGAACAGTAGATGACGGAGGACCGAGCGTAGTGCCCAGCACTGACCCCAGGATGACCTGCTCACTGTGTGATGTCAGGAAAGTGACCCCTCTTTCTGTGACTGGCTTCTTGGACACTTCCTTCTGGAACCCGGGGCTCCGGGATGAGGCTGGGCCCCCTCTGCCTGTCTGTCAGCTGTGGGATGGGGGGCAGCCAACCCCTCCCATTCCCAGGTCCCCTATTGCCCTCCTCCTCAGGGTCGGCACAGATGCTCACATCCCAGGCAGGGAGACTAAGGGCCTGAGATTCGGTCCCAGCCCGAGCATTCATTTGCTGTGAGGCACTGGGAAGCACCCTGCCTCTCCGGAGCCTCAGTTTCCCTCTCTCTAACATGAGGGGCTGGACCAACCTCACTCGTTCAGCCACTTCAGCTTCTCCTAGGAAACAGAACTTGGGTTGGGACTGAAGAGCAGGGGGCAATGACACATCGAGGGGCAGAGGGACCCTGTGGGGAGGAACTCCTGGACAGGGTTGGTGTCCCCCAGTGAGGGTGGAAGATGAACACGGAGCAAGGAGTGAGCTCATTGTACTCTACCCCTGGGCCCCTGGGAAGAGGCACCTGTCTCCCAGGCCCAGACTGAGACGTGTCCTGTGAATTGCTTCTTAACCCTGGAAAAAGGGCATCCTAGCAGCTCCTCCTTCATTCCAGCTTCGGTTCTAAATACTTTAGAAGGCTTGACTCAGGCAATCTCTTGAGATAGTTCTATTGTCATGCCCAATCCACAGGCACGGAGACAGGGAAGTTAACACACCAGAGCCTGGCACCTAGACCACTCTCTTCCAGAATGATGAGGAATCATTTAATGAACACCTACAGACAGCTGGTAGTGCTGTCAGGTAAGTGTTGGGAGTACGAACCGCAAGGTCAGCAGTTCAAACCCACCCGAGGCTCCCCGGGAAACAGATGAGGCAATCTGCTCCCACAAAGATTTCCAGTCCCAGAAGCCCCATGCAGAGTCGCTGTGAGTCCATATGGACTCGGGGCAGCGGTCTGGGGTTTGACACATAGCTGGTTTACATGAAGAGGAAGTGGCATCAGGACTGGAGGAAGACTTATGAACAACCTGTGATATGCAGCTGGCACAACCTTGCTGGCTGAGAGTGAGAAGGACTTGAAGTATTTGCTGATAAAGATCAAGGATTATAGCCTTCCTTGTAGAGTATAACTCTAAGTAAAGAAGGCCAAAATCCTCACAACTGGACCAATAGGTATCATCATGATAAACAGAGGAACGATTGGAGTTGTCAAGAATTTCATTTTGCTTGGATCCATAATCAACGCTCATGGAAGCAGCAGTCAAGAGATCAATGATGCATGGGATTAGGTAAATACGCTGCACGGGATCTCGTTAGTGTGGAGGAGCAAGGATGTCATTTTGAGGACTAACATGCACCTGACCCAAGCCGTGGTACTTTCAGTTGCCTCATACGCATGTGAAAGCTGCACATTGAAGAAGGCAGACTGAAGAAGAGTCGGTGCATTTAAATTGTGGTGCTGGAGAAGAATATTGCAAGTACCAACAGATACCAAAAGAACAAATATATCGGTCTTAGGAGTACAGCCAGAATGCTCCGGAGAGGCAAAGATGGCACGCCGTCGTCTCACATCCTTTGGACATGTTATCAGGAGAGAGCAGTTCTGGGGGAAGGACATCGCAGTTGGTAGAGTAGAGGGGCATCAAAGAAGAGGAAGACCCTTGATGAGATGGATGGGCAGAGTGGCTGCAACAAGGGCCCTGGACATCACAATGGCTGTGAGGCCCAGGACCTGGCAGTGTCCCATCCTGTGGCAGCTGGGGTTGCTCACTAGGAATGGGGGCGCCTGACAACAACAAGGGCAACAACTGTGCCCGGGCACTGTGCTGGCGCCTTGACAGCCTGACCGC
Organism: Echinops telfairi; assembly: GCF_000313985.2. Classification (NCBI taxonomy): domain Eukaryota; kingdom Metazoa; phylum Chordata; class Mammalia; order Afrosoricida; family Tenrecidae; genus Echinops; species Echinops telfairi. Next base: position 22,562,563 of record NW_022111357.1, on the reverse strand, counting down.
TGTTCACTGTAGCAGCATCCCCACAGGGTGGACGCTTCCTGAGGCACCTTTCACAGAGGAGGAGATAAAGGCCTAGAACGAGGATGTGCCTGGCTCCTGGTCACATCAGAAGGAGACCGTGAACGTGGCTGAGCTGGGATGCAGACCAAGTCTGTGTGGGTCAAGGCCTGTTATGGATTTAATTGTGCCCCAATTACATCGCCTGTGGTCATCATCCTATTGGGGAATGGCTTTCTTTGTTATGATAATGATGTCAGGTGGTTGTGGGGGTACTTGGGGTCCATCTCTTTTGAGTGAAGAAGCAGAGCAGGGAAGAGTGCTACGGAGCCTCCTGGAGCCCTCCAAGGGAGCCTCCTCCTAGAGCTTGAGGCCCGGTTCTCAGCCTCCTAAATTGTGAGCCCTGGCTGCATAATGGTTATATGTTGGACTGCTAAGGTCAGTAGTTCAAAACAACCAGCCACTCCACGGGTGAAAGATGAGGCTTTCTATCTCCACAGAGAGTAGAAGCCGTGCTGTCTCAGAGACCCGCAGGGGCAGTTCTACCCTGTCCTATGGAGTCGCTGTGAGTTGGCATTGATTCCATGGGAGGGGGTAAATTTGAAACCTGAAGCGAATGCAGTTCTGTTGGTTAAATCCACCTACCATGGTGCTTCTGTCAGAGTTGCGCTAGATCTCTGAGAAGAGGCTTGTGCCCCACCTGTGCCTGGAGGGAGGCTGGGTAGAATCCCACCCCACCCCCACCCCCGCCCCGGACCCCGAGGGGTTAGGGTTGGTGTCAGGAGAAGAGGACAGGCCATGGCTTATTTCACTCACTGCTGTCAAGTGTGACTCGTCGTTGTGACCTGCCAGACGGAGCACAACCGCCTCCGTGGCTTCCCGAGACGGTAACTCTATGGGGCAAAGCCTCTCTTTGCTCCCACACCGTGGCTAGTGGTTTTGAATTGCTGGCCTTGTGGTTAGCAATTTGTCGAATAACTCGCTATATCACCAGGGCTCCTCTCCCCTCAAAAATCCCAAACTCACTGCCAGCAAGTTAATCCTGACTCCTATCGACCCGCAAGACAGGGTAGGACATCCCTGTGAGATTCCGAGACTGTAACGCTTTATGGGAGTAGAAGGCTTCTAGAACGTGATAGACGCCTTTCCCACCCCCAGAATGGGAGAGTAGAAATCCAGCACAAGGCTGGGTGTGGGGAGACTCCGTGAAGAGCCGTGGGCATCAGCCTCGCCAGGGCAGGTGCTGTTTATGGGGCTCCTCCTGTCTCTCAGGTACTGCACGAAGTCGCTAAAGTCTTACCTGTGACGTAGACAGCGTTGTTGTCACCCTGTTTTATGGATGAAGAAACTGAGGCTCAGGCAGGGGGCGTCACTCGTGGGGGGGCGGGTCATGTGCTCCACACCTGGTGTCTCAGAGTCAGTGCCATTACACTGAGCTACCCATTCTCTCCCAAGTTCAAAGTGCTCGGCCTAAGTGCACAGTGTAATAGCTCCTGCATAGCAGACACGCCTTAAGTGAAAATCCCCCCTCACTCCCAGGGCTTGAAAGGGTTAACTCTCCTGTGCCCAGTCTTTCCTGTCAGTCCCCAAGCTGGCCTCAGTGCTACAGGCCCAGAAGAGCTCCTTTTTTGTTTTGTTTTGTTTTGTTTTGTTTTTTGGGGGGGTGCTCAGTGATTCTCGCTCCAGATATTAAATCACTCATAAACTATTTGACCTGTCCCCAAAGCGGCTGCCACCTCCTCTCTATGCCCGGCTCACCACCTACCACAAAGACATGCTCTTCAGTGGAGGTGGGGGAGCCGACTTTGTCCAGAACTAGCGTGTACTGGAGGATCCGGGAACCCCTCGGAAGAAGCTGTGGGGCAGTGAAGTTGTCCGTGGGAGAGGATCCTGGGGACCACCTGCTCCCCTAAATCCTGGTGCTGCAGGATGTGAACAGCCCAGAAATGGTAGCCGCCCCGGGTCCACAGGACAAGGACAAGGGTGGGCTGAAATAGGTTCCCATTGTCTGAGAGGGTCTCTCTTCTGCTCCCCCTCCCAACTCCATTGCCATGGTAACCACAGTGGGGGGTGGGAGGCTGGACCGCTGAGCTCCTGGCCAGGCTACCCAGCATGCTCTGCTTTCACCCAGTTTTCCCCCTCAATGCCCATCGGGAGTGGGAACCATCCTGCCCTGTCACCAGCCTGTAGAGTTGACATCTAAGGTCAGCACCTCCAGTCCCCTGTCTTCGGGCAAGTGCTTCTCCCATGCAGTCTTCAGGAGTGGGGCTTTTATGGATGTGCTATGACTGATATGATGGAGAATGATTGGGGGGTGGTCTTTCTTGAACCCCCTGGAGTTAATGAAGTCCTTTAAATTCTGGGATTAGAAGGTCGGGGTCATGGGCACAGCCCATGTTTGCAGAGTAATACCACACCCCTAGCTCCCACCAGCTGTTCCAGAAATTCCTAATGCTGGTCGTCTAGGGAACTGGTGAGGGACTGTGTACAGGGCCTAGCAGTTCCCCCCGCCCCTCCACCCCCACCCCAGGACCCACAATCACAGCCCTACAGAGTCCCCTCCCTGCTGCCCTGGGAGCCATAGCGCATCTTCCTATCCAAGGAGGGTGCATTTTCATAATAATAGTGCCTATATTCGCAAGCCTTCATCACCCAGCCTGGGGTTTACTAACTTTAATGCCTGAAGAAATCAGCAGGGCTTTTATCATCGCACCGCCATTTAGGGGTACACTGCCACCAGGTGGCGGTAGTCACTGCCAAGGTGCAGGATTTTCCCATGATTCCAGAGGTGACTTTCCAGTGCTGCATTTATTTCTCCATCAAAACCAAACCCAAGCCACTGCTGTTGGGCAATGTTGACTCATAGCAGCCTTATGCTACAAGATACAGGATGTAATGCCATTGCTTCTGGTGGTCTCTCTTTTTTATTAAAAGAAATAGATTTGTGAATTGATAGCTCGTTGTGGTTTTGATTTGCTTTTCCCTGAAATGAGTTAGTACATCTTTTCATGTGCTTATTGGTTTTTCTCTAAAAATTACAGGACTTTATAAATAGCTCTGGTGGTGTAGTGGGCTATGCGCTGAGCAGACTAACCACAAGGTCAGTAGTTCAAACCCACCAGCTGTTCCACTGGAGAAAAATGAGTCTGTCTGCTCCCGTAAAGATTTGCAGGGTCAGAAACCCATGGGTTTAGAGGGTCACGATGACTCAGAATCACCTTGAAGGCACTGGGTTTGGGCTATCAATAGCTAGAGTTAAGGAAGCTTTGAATGAACACTGCATTGGGCAGTGTGGAGAAGCAGCGAGCACAGACTCTGAGCCAGACTGCCTGGGTTCAAATCCCGGTTCAGCTGCTTACTAACTAGGCTACCTTGGACAAGTTGTTCGTTCTGTGCCTCGGTCCCAACATCTGAAGAGTGGAGGCGATAAAGCGTCACTCCTTCCTAGGGTTCTTGTGACGACCTAAATAAGTCAATGCCCCCAGAATGTTTTGAACAGTGCCTGAAACAACATTAAGTACTCGATGTGTGGGTCTCTAATATTTAAAGATGATGCATGAGAGCAAGAATTCAAAATTAATTTGCATGCTAAGATTCATGGGCACGGCTTTCTCTGCTGGATCTTTTATCTGCTGTTTCTAATCTGGTGATTCGTTTCGCAGCTACACTGCCAGACTCGAGACTCTGCCCAAGCGCCTCCCCCTCGCATCCTGATGCTATCACCTCCCGAAGGTCTGTGGGCTCCATCCCCTCCCCTTCAGGCACACCGACACCCGGACTTTCCTCCTGAATGACTGTACCCACCCCTGCCTCTCATCCTGCTCCCGTTAGGCCCAAACTCCTTGCCACAGCTAGAGCAGCTTTCTAACACAAAGACAGTCCCCCATCAAATGTCCTCTGTGGTCCTCAGTGCCTCCAGACAAAGTCCAGGCTCTTTGGCTGGGGCCAGCTCCCCTGCCTCCCTCTCCAGCTTCATCTCCCTCCCCTCTGCTGGCAGAATCCTGTGCTTCTGCCCCAACAGCCTCCTTACAGCTCCCCCAAAGCCCTGGACTCTCTCAGGTGCTGTCCTCTGAAGGACGATCTCATCCCTCCTACCCCCGAACCCCAGCCCCACTCCTGCTCTCCCTTCCTGCTCAGACTCAAGATGTGGAGCTCCCATCTCCTGACCTCTGGGAAATACTTTTGGGTCCCTCTGCAGCCCACAGGAGTTCCTGGGTGGCATGAATGAACCACTAACAGAAGAGCTGGGGATTCAAAGCTACCGGGGGCACCTGGGAAGAAAGGCCTGGCGATCGGCTTGTGAAAGAGCACAGCGCTGAAACCCTATGCGGGACCGTTCCACTGTGCACACGGAGCTGCCACGACTCTGAATGGACGTGGCAGCCCACTCACCACACAGCTGCAGCCTCAGAAGTGGTGGGGACACCTTCTGCATGCCAGGAGTCGCCAGCATCCCGCCTCCATCGGTGTCCCGCACAAGGTAGCTTCTCTGAGACCCCCTTGGGGAATGATTCCAGCGCTCTGCTTGGCCAGGAACGCTCCATTTCCCACCTTTTTAGCCCCATCGCCTCATCCTCGGCTGGACCTCTACTGGGAGCCCTTTGGTGGCGCTCCTGTCCCCATTTCACTGCTGTGTGGAATATTTCACTCCCTCCTTGGGGGAGCAAACAAATGGGCATGAAATTGACACCTGGAACTCCTCGGCGGTATCACCTAGGCCCCGCCCAGCACCCAGCACCCAGCACCCACTCCCGGCCCAGAGAAACACTCTCCGTGAACACAGGAACGGCCAGGACTGTCGCTGGACCAGTCCCTGGGGGCACAGACAATTAAGCTCTCCTTTTCTAACACAAAGGGTGGCAGTTTGACTCTTCCCCCAGAGTGCCGCAGGCGAACAGCCCGGTGACCTGCCTTAAAAACTCCATGGAGCAGGGATTGGCTCCACCCGGAGGGCGTCTCCCTGGGTCGGAATCGATTTTGTGGTAACTGGCAATCTCTCAAACAAGGAATCCCAATGGTGGGTGGTTTTGCCCCCCTCCCCCCACCCAGCCCATCCCTGCCCAGGAGGGCGACCTGGTGGCATAGCGGTTATGATCCGCAAGGTCAGCGGTTCAAAACCACCCTTAGAAAGATGAGGCTCTCTACTCCCATAAAGAGCTGCGATCTTGGAAACTTACAGGGGCAGGTCTGCCTATAGGGTCTCTCAAGTTGGCACCGACTTGATGGCAGTGAGTTAAGAGGGGACCTTTGACAATATCTAGACAGTTTTCCTTTGCCAGCTGCTGGAGGTGCTACTGAGATTCAGCAGGTGGAGACCAGGAGTTCTGGGGTGTTTGCTTTTCTCTTCTTGTCTTTGTTTGTTTGCTTGAAACCAGCTCAAGGATCGCAAGAGAGCTTAATCAGTTTCCATCTTACGTTTCCTTTCGAACCACTCAGACCCTTATTGAGGTCAGATGGGTGAGACATCTGGAGAGGTTTGAAGGCTGTCAACCTTTTCTCTCCCTTTTTAAAAAGTATTTAAAGTTTAAACAATGTATCTACCTTTCCCTTTTGTTTGTGGAACGCAGCGCATCTAAAGAAACCGTGCTCTGTGTACGTTTACAGGCATCTCTTTAAAACAGGGACGTAGGGGAGTCAGCGTTGACTCGGAGCAAGCCACTCTGGGTTTCCCACTCTGCAGCGGCTGAGAGTTGAAAGTCCAGGAGCTGCTGGTGGTTTCGAACTGCTAACCATGTGGATCACAGCCCAACCTGGCCACTATGCCAGCTATGGGGTTCTTTCTTCTTCTTTTTTTTCTCTTTCTTTTTTCAAAATCGTTTTCTTGGGGGCTCCTGCAGCGGTTATCACAATCCATACATGCATCCATGGTGTCGAGCACCTTTGTACCTGTGTTGCCATCATCATGCTCAAAACATTTTCTTTCTACTTGAGCCCTTGGTGTCGGTCATCCCCCCCACCCTTTCCCCCCTCTTTCTTTCTGATCTCCCTGTCCCAACTTTCTCCCTCTTCCTCACCTCCTCCCACCCCTGGCCCTAGGCCAGGATGCAGTTAAAGGTCCCTCAGGACCCATGTCCACTCACCACGACTGACTCACCCAGCCCCCATGGGCAGCCCCAAAGCCGCCTCGTGCAGGGCTAGCTGTGCACCCATCTGTCCCTGACCCTGAGGGGAGCACACGATCTTCCATCTCTGTTTCTGCAGCACTCAATCGACAGTTTGTTTTGCATTTTATTGTGCTGAAAATATGCTGAACGCAAATACACCATCACCACAATTTCCACAGTGACAATTCAGAAAACATTCTCACTAAACTTTTCTACACTACTCCCCCCGCCAGAAACCTAAACTCAGTGCAAAACCTCCCCACTTCCCCGCAGCCCCCCCCGCCGCCCTGCCCCCCGCACCCCTGAGAACCACTAATAACCAGCCAGGAGTCACCCTTGTTGTAAGGGGCCCTCGGGTCGGCTCAGCAGCACCCAATATGCCCCGGTCCTGTGCCGTCCTCACAATTGCTCCAGCGCTTGAGCCCCTAGTTGCAGCCACGGTGTCAGGTGGTCCCCTGGAGGGTCTTCCTCCCCTGCGCTGCCCCTCCACTTTACCGAGCATGATGTCCTTCTCCAGGGACTGGTCTCTCCTGACCACCTGGCCTCGGTTTCTATTTCCTGTTGCACAGATCAGAGGTCATAGAGCAGTGACCTTCCTCTGCCACCTTCTTTCACCCGGCCTTCTGTTTTTGGGGTTCATCTGTGCCGTATCAGGCACCAGGTCCTCCTGATTTTAATCTACCTTCCTTCTTCCTCCTCCTGAAGCCATCTCTCACTTGGTGCTTGGTTGCCAGATACCCCACGAAAACTAACAAAGAAATAAACTCACTGCCATTGAGTTGATTCCAACTCAGAGTGACCTTACAGGACAGGGCAGCACTGCCCTCCCTCCCCCCCGGGTTTCCAAGATGGTAACTCTTTATGGGAGTAAAAAGCCGAGTCATTCTCAGAGCTGATGGTGGTTTCGAACTGCAGACCTTGCACTTAGTAACCACTCTGCCCTCAGGGCTCCTACCAGCACTTTTCTTGCTAAGTCCCTTGAGTTCCTGCTGGATCCCAACCATCCTCTCTCTCGGCTTCTCCCAACCCCATGGCTGGAGGAGTCAGTGGGGCCCAAAGGGGATAAAGAAGGACCACCTCCCGAGGTCCCAACAAGCTTTGCAGGCTGGAGGAGCACTGGAGCGCGTTTGGGCCTGCCCCTAGCTTGCTATGTGGCTTGGCCACGCCAGACGTGTCTCGAGACCTCCAACTCTCAGAAGGCGGGTTGGGGGCACAAACCCCTGAGTCGTGCCCCTCTAACACGCTTCTCAGGGGTCCCACACTCCCTGTATGGATCGCTTCTAGAAAACTCCCCAGGGTGTAGCCCATCTTCTTGCCCTCCCCCAGCACCCAGCGTCCCTCAGGGTGCCTCAGTCTCCAAGGGTGCCACTGTCAGCTGTGACCCCGCGCCCCCAGAGGCGGCCCAACAAGCAGCCTTTGTGGTCTGGGCACTGGGAGGCGACCCTCGGGAGCCGCACAAAGGGTGGGAAGAAAGGCCGCCAATCCGCTTAGGACCCATGCAGCTTTCCCACAGCAGCCATCTGCTCCCAGGGAGCCCCACTGCCGGCAGAAAGCAAGCAAAAGCTGCCCTGCCCAGGAATGAAAGACAGGGGCCCAGGGTGAGTCCAGATCCCCAAGGCAAACACAAGCCTGGCTCGGGGCCTGGGAGGGGGCAGGGCTGATCCCCAGGGAGGCCTTGGTTAAAAGTGCCGCCCAGGATGGGCCCCAAGGCTAATCCCTGTTGCCCTGAGCCATGCCTTGCCTCCCCTTCCCATAGCCCTGAGCCCTCTAGAGTCAGCTTGGACAACCAGGAAGGGGCTGGGATCCAGGGTCCACCCTGTGTGCCAGTGCTCAGAGGAGCCCTTCATATGCACCCTCTTATCTTTTGCAGGGGGCACCCCACTTTAAAAGACAGCTCATGAAGGCCAAGGCACTTGGCCAAGGTCACCCAAGGGCTCCATGGCAGAGCTCTGATCTCAACTTGGGGCTAAGGCCAAATTCATTCATCCCTGTGACTGGGCCTTTCAATACCAGGGCTCCCACAACTTGCTGTTTCTTACCCTTTTGACAGATGGGGAAACTGAGGCTAGGAGGCAGGAAGTGTTTTGCCCAAGGTCACAGACCCGATAAGGTGGGCTCCAGAGCTGTCCTTTTCCAAGGTCATGGGCTCCTTATAGAGCCCTGGTGGCACTGCGGATTATGCACTGGGATGATAACCACAAGGTCAGAAGTTCAAAACCACCAGTTGATCATCTGGAGAAAGACGAGGCTTTCTACGCCCATGAAGAGTCACAGTCTCAGAAGACCACTGAAGAAGTTCTATCCTGTCCCATAGGGTCCCTAGGAGTTGGAATCAACTCAAAGACAATGCATTATCTTTTAGTTACTCCCACAAAGATTTGCACTTCTACGCTGTCCTATAGAGCCACGATGAACTGGAAGCAAATCGAAGGCCGTGAGCTTGGCTTTTGGGGTGAGCTTGTTCCCCTCGTAGTAACCACGGTCCTCAATCCCAGCCCTTAGCCTCCACGCACCACCTCAGACAAGTTCTGAGGTCTTCCGGGCCTCAGTCTCCTCACCTGTAAAAGGAGGAGTCTCAGAATCCGCCTCGCAGGAGTCTTTATGAGAATTACGTTAGTGCCATTGCGGGGAATGGGTCGCGTGGAGCGATGCTTGGTGCATGCTGGCTGTTTTCAGCTGTGGGGCTGGTCATCTGCACAATCATTGTGGCAAGAAACCCAAACCTAAAGCCAAACCCCCGGCCAGCGCGGCCATGCTGACTCACAGTGACCCTGGAGGGCAGGGCAGCATGACCCCGTGGGGCTTTGAGACTGCCACTCTTTTTTTATTTTTCTTAATTGCTGACCTTCATTTTTATGTGAATATGGTGATCCTCTTTAAAAGAACAAACAAAGAAAACCCAAAACTTGACACAGCCAAAATATTTTACATCAATGTAAACATGCCTGTCTGCTTCATCATGAGGCGAAACAAAACTTTTAGGCACAAGGCCTTAAAAATCGTTAAAGAACAAGACAGCCAAACCAAGACCGGAGCAGCAAAAACACTTAAGTCACGACGCTTCAATTGGTCGTGTCCTCCAGCCTACTGACTGGGTCAGGCCCGAGTTGCGGGAACCCTGCCTTCCTTGCCAAAGGGAAAATCAGTTTGGCTGTACCTATACCTGCCCACAGAATAGACTGCTTCTCTTTCAGAATAATGCAACAAATACCTCGCCCCCCCACACACATCCTACTGAGTCGGCCTCACTAACGCGGAAGTAAGGATTGCGGAATTTTCAAATTTGCCCACCACCAAAGCACGTAGAAATCCATCAGATACACACAGGAAGATGCATCTGCTACAGAAGAGTCAAAGGGTGGCCCTGTGATGGACCTCTGGTTAATCTGCAGTGTTTCTTCAAGTCCGTGGCTTACCATGGCCTCCTGGACAGACCAGAATCCTAAAGCGAGCCTGACTATCATGAATTATTAAAATCACACCCCACCTCTCCCCACCTTTCTTTCTTTCTTTCTTTCTGCTGTCTGCCATTGTGTGGGTCATGGAGACTGTAACTCTTTACAGGAGTAAGAAGCCTAGACTTTCTCCCAAGGCTGGTGGTTTTGAACTGCTGGCCTTGAAGCTAGCAGCCCAGTGCATAACCACTATGCTATCAGGGCTCCTTTGTGGGGAGCAGATAGGCATTGTTACTCATCCCGTTTTGTTGATGAAGAAACCGAAGTCCCAAGTCGGAGATGGTTTACTCGAGGGTAGCAGTAGACAAGGGCCTGCCTTTGCCTCTCTGGCCCTGTGCCCATCACCCCCTTTGTCCTGGGCTTTAGTAATACTGCAGAAGGAGCAGGGTCTTAAAACCCGCCAGACCAGCTTGACATGCCTAGCTGCACATCCCCTAGCCGGTCCCTCCTCTGACTCTCACTGTTCTCCTCTAGAGAGTTGGGGTGGGGTGGGGGGGTCTACAAAGAGACACACTAAAGAACATATTAAAGAACTTAACTTGGGGCCTGGCACACAGTCGGTGCCCAATAATGGCAGCTGTTCTTGGTATTAACTGGCCTTGTGGGGAATGGGTCCCAGGGCAGGAAGCGAAGGAAACAATGAACTTCCGCCTGTATATAACTAGCCCCAAACACTCATCTTTTCCACAGTTGGGGGTTTGTCTGGTGTGCGTAGCCTGGCAGAGCGAGTAAGGAGGCAGGAGCGAGGGTAGCGGGGCAGCAGGATGGGCAGGAAGAGACAGCAGCTGTGGCAAAGGCTGAACCCCCTCCATGGAGGAACTGCAGACCAGCGCCTATGCCCACCCCAACCCCCATCCCACCACCGGAGGCCCAGAGCACTGGAATCCAGAACAGTGGGGTCCAGACTATGGGAACTGAGGTACTGTCTCCCACACAGGCATGCACGCACACACACACACACCACAGCCCCGCCTGTGGCCATTTTACCGATGTGCAAACTGAGGCTCAGAAAAGGGGCTGGGGCTTGCTTACCCAAGATCACCCAGCCCTAGAGCATAGCCCAGCCCTCCAGCCACTCTCTCCCCAAATGCCACCAGCATCCCTCCCCTCCCCTCCCCTCAGCCACGCAGAGAAGGAGGCAAAGGGCCCTGCGTTCTGCGTTCTCACGTTCACGAGTCTGTGAAACCTGGCTACACAGGCCCCTCCCTGGATCTGGAAAGGGCTCTGCTCTGAAAATGGAAATGAACCCATGGCTTCCTTCGTTCCTTCCTCTCTCCTCTCCAACTCCTCCTGCGCGCCCTCCCCTCCCCGCTTCCTCCTTTCCATCCTTCTGCCTGGACTCCCTCTTTGTCTTCTCTCTGGATCTCTTTCTCTCTCTCTGTCTCTCTCACTGGCTCTCTGCTCTCTGTTGCTCTCCCAGGCCCCCACTC
>NW_022111357.1:22539179-22551373 GCF_000313985.2 Echinops telfairi | reverse complement strand
GTCGCTGTCCTTAGGCAGCTCCTTTCTCCTCCCCAGTCACCCTCATGCTCTGTAATGAGGGGCTGGTGGAGGTAGACCTGCACTCCTTCCTGCACCCCAATAATCAAGGAGTGCTAGAAGTCACTTTCTTCACCTTGGGCAATGATCCCGCCTGCAGATAGTTCTTCCACTTCCTTCCCCTCCAGCTTTCCCACCCCCTGTGTCCTCAGGGTGGCCAGAGCAGCCCAGGACCCCCATCGCTGCCTCCCACCCGGACCTCCTGCCCAAGGCTCTCCAACTCCCCCACCAGCGCAGAGTGGGCCTGCGGGGTCTGCACACATTCACCCCAGGTGGCATCCGTGACAACTGCATCACCTATTAACCTTGACCTTGTGCCCACAGAAGCAAGGGAAGCCAAGAGTCACGCCATCCGGGCTCAAATGGTCAAGGTGTCCCATACCAGAAGACTCAGGGTGCTGGACAAGCTAGTTTACTTCTCTTGGCCTTATTTTCCTCAACAGTGAACTGGCGGGGGGGTCGGGGGTGAAGTGGGGGGAGGAAAGAACGGTGGTAATCATTGCTGGTTGGTGATTGACAATTAGCCCTGGTGGCACAATGCTCAAACGCTTGGCTGCTAACTGAGAGTCGCTGGTTGCAATCCACCCAGGGATTCCGCGGAGGAGAGTGCTGCCAATCTGCTCCCTGGTACGTCCGCGTCCTATGGACCCTATATGACAGCGTGGGGCTGCTCACAGAGGGTTGCCTTTACAGGAACCGATGGCCGATCTTTTCTCTCTCTGAGTGAATGGGTGGGCTTGAATCACCTTGGGGGGATGCCACCAAGGTTCCCCGCCTAGAGACTCCACTGGGGCGGTTCTAATCTACCACTTGGGGCTGAAACGAGTTGAAGATGGACGCTGTGCAGCATGCCACAGGAAGCCTCGAACTTTAAAGATAGACACAAAAGGGGCTGGGGCCAAGGTGAGCTTTCCCTAACTCACAGAAGGTCTGCTCCTCTAGGGGCCTTCGTACTTTTGGGGAAACTGAGGCCAGGAGCAGGGAGGCAGCAAGCCCTGGGTCCCATCATGAGCAGCGGCGGTGCTCAGACCTGATTCCAGCCTGGTGCTCAGCAGTTTCCCAGTGCAGGCTATCAAAGACAGCCCATTCCGACAGGGAGATCAAAGGCCTGCTTCGGTATTCACAAAGAGAGCTCCTCATTAAAACATGGCCGAAGGCTGAGGCCCCTGGGGAGCCAGAGCACATCCTCTCGAAAGGAGAATTAATGATGCGGACAGTCTGTGCCACGCGGCCGTGGCGCCCACAGAGAGCGTCTGCAGGGAGCCTGTGTGGGGAGGTCAGGCTGCGCCAGTAGTCAAGGAGGACTCCCTGTAGGAGGATGGTGCTCAGGCCAGCCACCGCCAGAGGAAAAGACCTCCAGGGAGAGTTGAGCATTTATTGAGCACCCTCTGTGTTCTGGGAGAGCCTGGGGCATTGCACACAGTGAGTGTGCTCCTCTGCTCACTGAAAGCTCAGAGGGTCAAGTCCACGTAGAGACACTTCCGAAGGAAGACCAGGTGACCTCCTGCTGAAAAATCCGCCACTGACAACCTATGACACACATAGGTCATCTTGGGGGCAAACCAACTGGCAGCCCTGGCTACCTCCTTTCCAGGTGGAGGTACGATAGCCCACCTGTGCCCCGAGAGCCCGGAGAGGAGGAGCGTGCTATCCCTTTCAGAGGAGGAGGGAGGGAGGTGGGATACCTGCCTGCTTGAGGGACACCATTAGAGCGAAGTAGAGCCTGGCCTGCACTGCCCCTGTGCGGATAGAGTGTGGGGTGACGAGGGGTGAGGGACACCCTTCCCACACCCCTGGGAAGTGGGTGAAGGGGGCTGAGGGAGATCTGGCTGGGATGGCAGGTTTGAGCCAGACAGGAAGGTCCTAAATGCTGGGCTAAAGGGCTCACATGGGACTAAGGAGCTCATGGTGGGCTGAGGGGTTCAGACGGGGCTGGAGTTCACACTAGGCTGAGGGGCTCATGTTGGGCTGGGAGGGCCACATCAGGCTGAGGGGTTCACACCAGGCTGAAGAGTCACACAATAGTGACAGCGTCAAGCTCAGGGGGCTTCTGGTGTCCGCGGCATGCCTTGGCTTGTGGTTGCATCAAGCCAATCGCTGCCTGTCTTTCCCAGGCTTCTCTGCATCGCCTCCTCTTCTTGGAAAGATGCTTGCCATTAGATTTAGGCTACCCCTGCCCCCCCCCCCCACGAAACCCAGGGTGGTCTTGTCTAGAGAGCCTTCATTGATTGCATCTGTGCAGGCTCCTTCCCGATGGCGCTGCATTCTGAGGCTCCGAGTGGACAGGAACTGTGTGTTGGAGAGGAGCGGGGCAGACTGTTCAAGCCAATACAGATGGCGAAACAGAGCCCGTTTTCTCTGTTTTTCCCCACAGGCATCATTACCTGAAACTGCCTGGTTCAATCTTCAATTGCTTGCTCTAATTTTCATTTAAAATATGCATGTAACATCAATTGCATTCGCCGTGTTGTAGAGCCATCTCTGCTATCCCCTAAACAGAAGTTCAAGGAAGCTTGGTGGGGCGCGCAGCAGGCGAAGCATTCTGTTTCCCAGGAGAAAGATGGCACCATGTGCCTCCTTAAGATTTACAGGCTCAGAAACTCGTAGGAGCAGGTCTACGCTGCCCTGTAGGGTCACTATGAGTCAGAATGGACTCACCAACGGCAAGTCAACAGACAATCGGGAGCCAGGGTGGCACAGGCGTTTGTTTGGTGGTTCGAATCCACCCACCAGCAGCTGTGCAGTAGGGGTGGGGGATGGCCTGGCAACCTGTTCCCGTTGAGATGGTGGCCAGGAAAATCCCCTAGGGCCACTCTATGCAGTGACACATGGGGTGGCTGTGAGTCAGAGCCAGACTTGACAGCAGCCAACACACAGAAACTCAGTCCCCCTGCGGTCCCAGTGCCTCACTTGGCCCTCTTCCCAGCTCCTGGGACCTGACGAAGCCACTGCCCCCCATTCAATTCAAACTCAGTGACTCTATAGGCCAGAGCAGAGCTGCCCCCTAGGGCTTCTGAGGCTGTAAACCTTTCCAGAAGCAGATTGCCGTGCACCAATGGTCACATAGTTAGTAGCTGGACCCACCATCCAGCCACCAGGACTACTCAGCCCCTGGCAACTGTTGCTAAACTTCTGTCTCTATGCACTTGTGTGTGCACCTGGTTCTCTTTCTAGTTCAGTGTGCCCATCTCCCACCAACCTTAGAATCCTGACTTCATGAAGGCCGGGCTGGATTTCTGCATTCCCCAGAGACCTCGGCATAGGGCCAGGGCATGGGGGCAAGTCTGGGGATGCCATCCAAGTGTCCACTGGGGAAGGCTTCCGTTTTGTCTCCATTGCAGCAGAAGAAACTTCCAGACCGGAAAGGATGGTTCGATCCCCAAACAAGCCACAGAGAGACATTTCCTCCAAGATCTAGTCAAGCCCAGTGAGAGGGCGTGAGTTGTCTCGGCCACATTTGTCCAAGCGTGCGTGCCTTCGAGAGGAAGGGAGACAGCAAGTATGAGCAGCTGCTTGCAGCCTGATGGCTGTGCCAGGCTCGGCGTCTGCCTGTGACCCCACTGCCCTTGGGGGAAGCCACCCTTCATGGCTCACGAAGAGTTCTGACAGCTGCTGCTATCTCACTGCCCTGGGAACTCTCTGAGACAGGGCCACGGCTCACCCACTTACAGAGGATGCAACTGAGGCTCAGAGAGGAGAAGTGACTTGCTCAAGGTCACATAGATCGGGACTGGGCAGCCAAGACGGGGAGCCAGGAATGACCAATCCCCAAAGTCCAGATGAATACTGGGGATCTATAGGTCACATACCAGCATTGCAGTGGGGCTGGACCCTCAACCAGAAAGGTCCTTGGACCTGGACAGCATTAGGCTGAGGGAAACGAGGCCATCACAGAAGCACGGATGTCGGATGTGACCACTGTTATAGGCAAAAATAAAGAAATAAGATGAAGACTCATACCAAAGGGAACAGATTTTGGATGTCACCAAGCGGGAGAGGACAAGAGAGGGAAGATAAAGCAAAAGGCTAGCGGGCTGCCAGGTGTTAAGTTGGGGGGAAGGAACGACTGTGGCCCACGAGGAGGAGAGAACTCATAGAGTGGGGTAGGGTCAATGTGGGGGAGGTGTTTGATTTGTAGTTTAAACTGTTACGTGCAAACATGATCTTGAATTGGATTGTAATGTATTTGAAATGCAAACCTTTGCCTAAATCACAATGAAGACCTTGTGAAAAAGACAGACAGACAGACAGGTCCTGGACCCTGTGAGTATCTGCCTGAGGGAACATCTGCATCATTGCCAGGCTAAGGGTTGGCCACTTCTCCTGGCTGCAGGCTCCCGATGGTCCTTTGGGGAACCTCCTGTCCCCACACACTGTCCATGTGATTGGGAGAGGCTGCCCCCCTCCACTCACCCATCTCTTCTCCTACCACAGGCCTGGCCATCAGCACCATCCATTCCCCTGCGACCATGGTGACAGGTCCCCAACGGCTCATGCCAGGCCAATATGAGACTACCCAGGGATGCTGTGGGAGACTTGAGAAAGAGCAGCTGTTTACTGGGCTTGTTAGGCAGGAAACCCTCTCACCAGCCCACAGGGAGGAAATGCTTGTGAACAAAGTCCTTGTAGATGAACTCAGAGGCAAGAGGTGGACTGATGATGTCATTTGAGGACCTGGATCCAGCCAGGCCTGAAGTTCACCCAGTTTTTTTCAGGAATGTGCCTCCTTTTCTTTGTCCGATCCCATTTCCTCTGGAGAGGCTAGTGAGAGCCGCTCCACCAATGATGAGTGTAAATGTCAATATTGCTTCCCCTTCCCCACTGGGTCAACCGTCTTCATGCCAGTCTCTGGCAATGCCAAGTCAGTCATAATGATAAGATATAGGTAAATATTTGCCCCACTTCCCTTTATTCTCTAGCAAACTCTTAACCATCCTCCAAGACCTAGCAAAGAATGCCATTTCTACAGTGAAGAAACTCCCTGGAATCTACTGCTCCCTCCCACAGCTGCCTGCCCCATGCTGCTCTGTGCACGTGCACACACGGTACTTTGCATTGTAACTTCTAGGAGACGCACCACGCAGTCACTCCTTCTCAGTCATGCAAAAAAAACCACGGAGGGTCTACTACACAGTGGCCTTCGTTGTGCTGTGCACTTGGGGGGCGAGCTCCCCATCTGGCGACAAACACCAACAGGACTCCTACTGTGATAGGGACGCACAAGGCAGGCATCAAAGGGTGAAACTGTGTTGAAGGTGTGTGGGGGTGGGGGTGGGGGAGGGGGAGGCTTCCAGGTAAAGCCTAGAGCTTGTGCAAAGGTCCAGAGGCAAGGCTGTGGGCAGCCATTCCACAAATGGAAAAGCCCGGGTAGTCTGGGTCATAGAAGGTGGCAGGTCGCAGAGGCAGATGAGGCCAAACCTCAAGGTCAGAAGTCCCCCAGAAGGGCCTCGGAAGAAAAGGCAGGTGATCTGCTTCTGAAAATGAACATGTAACCACTGGAAACCCTGTGGATCCAGTTCCACTCTGACTGCTACGGTCCGAGTGAGTTGGAGCTGAGTAGACGGCTACTGGGAGGAGAGAGGGGGCGACTGATGGGAAGGAATGAGCGGAAGTCGGTGGGGGGTGGGGGTGGGGGGTACGTCCAAGGCAATACTTGGGTTCCCATCTTTTCAACCAGGAGGCTGGTGGGCCAGCCCTGAGGAGGAAGACCCGGCAGGATACAGGGTCAGGGAGCCAGGGCTGGGAGCGTTGGCCTTGAACATGTCTTGTTTGAGGGCTCCACTACACCAGCTCACAGCCTGATCCTTCCCACGAGGAAAGGGCTGCCCACAGCCCCTTGTCACACCCTCCGCCTCCTGGCCCTTGCACGCTATGTACTAGTCACAGCTCAGTCACTCAATCACAGTCAAAGCCAGGTTCTCTCTCCTTCTGATCCCCTTTACCCCCCTAATTCTTGTGTCCATGCATCACTTCCCCTAGGAAGCCCTCTGGTGCCTCCCCCCACACCTGGGGGAATACATACCTCAGAGCTCCCACAAGCCTTTCTGTGGCCTGCCCTGGTGCTGCCAGCTCTGTGCGTCCCTCTCCGGGACGTCACTCTGGAGATATGTCTTGTGTCACCCGCATTCAGCCTCCCTACCTCCAATCTGGCCGCCCCGCATTGGTGTATTGCTGTGAGAACTGACCCACTTGGTCCACATAGAGAAGGGTGCCCAGCGTGTAGGAAGTGCTCAATACATGTTAACAGTTGGCACTGCCTCTCTGCTGGGTGGAGCCTTGGAGCACCTCAGGACCAGCCTCAGACCTGACCCAACCCCCAGTAGTGGCAGTCAGCAGGGCCAGCACATGGCAGAGTTCAAGCAGTGACCTGATGAAGGGCCAGCACGGTTAGGGTCAGCTTTCTGACTCCTCACAGAACAGCATCAGAGCCTGAGGCTGGGGGCAGGCCTTGGTCTGATGCTGCAAGGGCCCCAGGAGCTCAGCTGGCCCTACACGGGCCTTCTTCTAGCAAAGAGTCTGGACCCTCAAAAAGCAGTGAAGGGTCAAAGAAGGGGGGCCCCTCTAGTATCCTTCTCACTGGAGACCTGGTCATGCTCCTTCCCCGAATATCCCATAACACCACCGACCCCCCACCCCCTCACCCCTCCCATGGGCGTAGAAAGCCCAGTCTTTCTCTGTCAGAGCTGCTGGTGGTTTTGAACTGCCAACCTTGCAGATCGCAGCTCAATGCATAACCACTATACCACCAGGGCTCCTCTCATACCCACTAGGGTGAGTATTACTTTAAATAGCTAAGCAGCAGTCAATAACCAGTGCGGGAGGTGCGTAGAGGAGCAGAGACCCTCCTCCCTGGCTGGTGGGATGAGAGATGGTGCAGCCACGTGGGAACCAACAGGTGGTGCCCCAGAAAAGGTAAACGTACAATTGCTTTTTCTTTTTTCTTTTTTGGCAGTAAAGTCACAGAAACCTTTATTAAACAAAAAAACCAAAATGTGAAGCTATTCTTTCTCAACACATCCATCGTCTAGGACTATACAGTACACTTTTGAAAGTGGTGTTTGCATCTCTCAACCCATCCCTGGAGAATGTAGCTGTATTCAACTTACACCATGTCAAGTTCTTTGCGTTTGGGAAGCAAGAAGTCTCAAGGAGGAAGCTCCAGGTGACAGGGTGGATGGGGTAAGATTTCCCAAGGAGATTCTCACAGGATAGCCCCTGCAACCTTCGAAGACTCAGCAGGTGCATTGTTGTAATGAAAAAAAAAAAAAACCCTCCATGCAATTGTCCTGATCTTTTTCTCACCAAGGAAGTTTTACGTGTTTCTCAGACTTCTTCCATATGGTTGCCCTGCGTCCTTGGAGAAACGTTATCGATACAAGTCCTTATGCAACAGTGCGCACTTTGGCAGCACATGTACCAAAATTGGATACAGAGAGGACGGGCACGGCCCCGCGCATGGATGGCACACAAATCCATGAAGCGCTGCGTAGGATCGCCACGTTTTTGTCAGGTGCTGTTGAGATGGTCCCAACGAATAAGCGATCGTACGTAGAACCCAATGAATCCCGTCCTGGTCTTGGGCTGCGCTCACGGTGTCCTTATGTTAGAGCCCATCGATGCAGCCGTGTGTCAGTCCATCTTGGTGAAGGTCCTCCTCTTTTTTGCTGCCCCGCTGCTTTGATGTCCTGCTTCAGGGACTGGGCTACCTGACAGCATGTGCAAAATACATGAAGACAGTCTTGGCATCCCCGCTTCTCAGGAGCATTCTGGTTGGACTTCCTCCGAGACAGAGCTGATGGTTTGTTTTTTTTGTCGGTCCGTGATACTTTCAATTGTCTTTGGTCTTCTTTATTCAACGTCCAACTTTCACATGCACGCGAGGTGACTGGAAATCCCGTGGCTTGAATCAGGTGCACCTTAGTCTTCAAAGTCACATTCTTACTGTTCAGTACGTTAAAGAGGTCTGGTGCCACAGGTGTACCCAAAGCAATGCCTCATTTGCTTTCTTGACTGCTATTTCTGTGACTGCTGAATGTGGATCCCAGCAAGAGAAGATCTTCGACAACTTCTTTCGCCATCTATCGTGATGTTGTCAACAGGCCCCATTGTGAGGACCTTGGTTTGTTGATTTTCATCAGCTGCAAGTCCTCCTCACTTTCAGCAAGCAAGAGTGTGTCATCTGCGTGTGGCAGGTTGTTAGTAAGCCTCCCTCCATCCTGATGCCACAGTCTTCTTCATAGCAACCAGCTTCCCAGATTCTTTGCTCAGCATGCAAACTGAATATGTTCGGTGAGAGGATACAACCCTGACACCCACCTTTCCTGGCCTGAAACCATGCCGTACTCTCTTAGTCTGTTTGCACTCCTGCATCTTGATCCATGTTCAAGGTTCCTCGTGAGTGCAATGAAGTGTTCTGGGATTCCCGTTCTTCTCCAGGCGATCCAAAATTTGTTATGGTCCACAGAGCTGAATAAGACACAAGTCAACATCTTTCCGATAGTCTCTGCTTTCAACCAAGGTCCATCTGAAGTCAGCAACGATAGATCTTGTTCCACGTCCTCTTCTGAATCCAGCCTGAACCTCTAGTATCTCCTGTCAATGTACTGCTGCAACTGTTGTGAGATGACCTTCAGCAAAATTTTACTTGCATGTGATATCAATGCTATTGTTCTATGACTTGAGCCTTCTGTTGTTGGGCCACCTTTCTTTGAGATGAATACAAATATGGATCTCTTCCAGTCAGTTGGCCAAGTGTCTGTCTTCCAAATTGCCTGGCATAGATGAGTGAGTGCTTCCAGTGCTTCATCAGCTTGTTGAAACATCTCAGTGGGGAGTCCATCAGTTCCTGGAGCCTTGATTTTGGCGAATGCTTTCAGTGCAGCTTCCACTCCTTCCTTCAGTAGCATTGGTTCTTGCTCAAATGGTTCTTGCTCAACCTCCTGAAATGGTTGAATGTCAACTAAGTCTTTTTGGTACAGTGACTATATATTCTTTCCATCTTCTTTTGATGCTCCTTGCATCATTCACTATTTTGCCCATAAAATCTTTCACTATTGCAGGCCGAGGCTTGAATTTTTGGGTGAGGTTTTTGTTTTTTTCCGTTTAAGATAGACTGAACATGTTCTTCGTTTTTGGTTTTCTAATTCTGGGTCTTTGCACCTTTCATTAAAACCATTTTACTTTGTCATTTACAGCTGGCCTTTGAAATTTTCTGTTCAGTTCTTTGACTTCAGCATTTCTTCCCTTTGACTTAGCTACGCTACGACAAGAGCAAGTTTCAGAGTCTCTTCCGACGTCCACTTTGGTCTTTTCTTTCTTCCGGTCTTTTTAGTGACCCTTGGCTTTCTCCATGAATGGTGTGTTTGATGTCCTCCCACAGCTAATCGGTGCTTCTTATTAGTGTGCAATGCATCAAGTCTGTTCTTGCGATGTCCTCAAAATTCAAGGGGGATAGACTCGAGGTCGTTTTCTGGCTCTCAGGGACTTGTTTTAATTTTCTTCAGCTTCAACCTGAATTTGCCGATGAGTAATTGATGGGCTGTTGCACAGTCTGCCCCTGACCTGGTTTTAGCTGCTGATACTGAGCGTTTCCATCGTCTCTTCCCCCAGATGTAGTCAATGTTGTCTTCTCTGTGTTCCGTCTGGAGAAGTCCACCTGTAGGGTCACCTTCAGCAATTCCACTCTTGGTACACACCCCAAAGACTTGAAAGCAGGCACTTGGTCACCAGGGTTCGTGGTGGCATTATGCACAGTAGCCAAAAGGTGGAAGAGCTCCAAAGGTTCCTCAGATGAATGGATAAACAGAACATGGTCAATGCACATAGTGGAATGGATTCAGCCTTAAAAAGGAAGTTCCAACACATGCTTGGCATGGGTGGACCTTGAAAACATGATGTTGAATGAAATAAGTCAGACACTAAAGGATAAATATTGTGGACTACCAATATGAGAGTTATCCCCAAATTATTACTACAAGGATTATAGTGGGTTAATTGCAAACAAAACATGTTTAAGTATGTCTGCAATCACTGGGTGGCTGTAGTCAAATTCTCTCAGTAATACATGTGTGTTAGTGTCATGAGGGTGCCTTCCAAACAAAGAGATACCTTTTGTGGAGAGAGAGAGAGAGAGAGAGAGAGAACTATTTTGAGGACAGAGCCAATAGCAAAGTTCGAACAAAACTCAAGTGGACACCTTCCCAAATCATGAAAGGTTTTCAACAAGTTTATGGGAATTCTGCCCTGATAAAACAAGTTTTAGATGAGCCAAGGATTTTAAGGAAGGTTGGGAAGACCTCCAGGATGAGCTGGGAGAGGGCAGACATCCGCCTCAGTGGATGTAGAAACTGTGGCTGCAATCACGAAACCAGTGGGAGAGGACCACAGCACTACTGTGGGCGTGATAGCGATTGGAGCAGGCAGCTCACAGGGCGCAGCACTTCCTGCGTTAAGTGAGCATCTTGGTCTCAGCAAGCATTACGGTGTGGGCTTAATGAGAATCAACAGATCAACTAGCTCAGGAGCTGATCTTTCTAGCAGTGTTCTAAGCAAGATTAAAGCTAATGAACATGGTTTTATGGAATGAGTCATAACTGGAGCGGAGTCTTGGATTTGTTATCCGCACGATCCAGAGAGCAATCGAAGCTGTGGCTTCCTGGGGGAATCTGCTGGGCAGAGAGGTCAGCTCAGGTTATGGGGCGGGGTTTTTTGTTTGTTTTCTTTTTGCTTTTTATTGTGATTTGAGCAAAGGTTTATGAAGGTTTCCCCTTTGACCATTCATAGGCAGCTTGTTCCGTGACATTGTTTGCAGACCCCACAATTCGGCAGCCCTCACCTCACTTTCTCCCTATGTCTATCATTTCCATGGTCTCTTCCTTCCCACCCAGTCCTGCCTTCGGCGGTGTACGCCGGGGCAAATGCTGCCCCTTTGGGTCCGTGTGGTTCTAAGGAGCTCCTGGTTTTACTGCATACCTTTCCTCCCCCAAAAAACAAATCCCACTGCCATTGAGTCTATCACGACGCATAGTGACCCTATAGGACAGGGTAGAACTGCCCCTGTGGATTTCTGAGACTGTGACTCTTTATGGGAGGCAGAAGCCTCATTTCTCTCCCACACAGCAGCTGGTGGTTTTGAACTGCTGACCTTGTGGTTAGCATCAAAGCTCAAAGCCACTGTGTCTCTAGGGCTCCAAGTACACCCTGACAGGCCTGCCTATTTGGTTGATAGTTGAGCCATGGAGGTGAGACCAAGGACCATAAGCTTCATCTCCATCGGACCAGTAAACCCGATCCTGTTTGTTATTTTGAGTATGTTTCGCACACTTCCGCCCTTCTACCCAGGGCCTTCTAATGAGATCTCTGTCAGAGGGGTCAGCGTTGGTGCCCAGGCGCCATCGAGGTGTTCTGGTCTCTGGGTGGTGGCGGAGACTGGGGTTGGCCTGGTGCGTCCATCCTTTGGACGGATGGTTCGCAGGCAGAGTTCATCATGGCACAGGCGATGGCTTCTCAGACGTTCTTAAGGTCCCAGATGATGACCGCTGCCCTGGGCTCTTGAAGGGGTAACTCACCTTGACAGATGCTCTTGAAGGACGCGGAATGATCCTGTGGGCTTCTGGTACGGACGTTTTAAGAAAATCAAAGAACCACGCAGGGGAGGAAAAGGCCAACAAAGTGGCCCTGTGGGGTCCCCCCCCCCACATCTCCACAATGCTGGTGCGTGTTCTTCCAGGGCAGCAAGGGCGGTGTCTTGTGAGACTTTCCTTGGGAAACCGTACCCACCCAGCCTATAACCCTCAGCTTGTCCTTTCAGACTTCTTTCTGTTCCCCAAACGCAAAGACCATTTCAAAGGAACACGATCCGGGTCCCTGAGGATGCCCAACGGGTCGTTTCCACTCGGCATAAGCCAAAAAGCAGCGGAAGGTTAGAGAGGAGGCCACACTGCCTTCGAAAGTATGTAGACCGAGATGGAGGCCATGCCGGGAAACAATAGCTTCACCTTTTGATAATTTTGTTTGATAAAGGAGGTTCCTATGTCGCAATATCCCCGACTAACCCTTGTACCGGAAACAGCCAGCATAGGCAAATGTGCAGAAACACGCGCTGCTCCGAGTGACCGTGGGCTGAGGGGGAGGGGAGC
>NW_022111357.1:22536779-22537869 GCF_000313985.2 Echinops telfairi | reverse complement strand
TGGGTTGGGATGTTTTCTTGATGCACATTTTCTTTGCATAAAACTCTCTCTTATACATGCATTGCTGTGGATTTGTTTCTCCAAAGTACCCAGACTAATACACCGGGGAAAACCAAAAGTAGACTTTGGGGCCAGGGCGTGGCACCCCATCAGACTGGATGGGAAAACACTCCTAAAGGTCAGCAGACAGACCTGGAACTATTCTTAGGCTTTTCTTTTGGGGGGTCATTGGGTTAGTTGGGGGTGTTGCTTTTGTTGTTTTGTTTTCTTTGGTCTGTTTGGCTTTTCTGCTTGTTATTGTCCTGCATGCCTATTTAGATAAGATAGTCGGGATAAACAATCCAGAGGAAAAAACAATAGGACCGATGTTTGTGGGGGGTGGGGGCGGCTGGAGAAGGGGGGCTGGGATGGGGAGGAAGTGGATGTTAACAACCCCAGGAACAAGGGCACAACAAGTGATCTAAAATCAATGGTGAGGAGGGTGTAGGAGGCCTGGTAGGGCTTGATCAAGGGCAAGCCCCCAATGAAATGTAACCAAGAGGAATTGCTAAAACCCGAATGAAGGATGAACATGATAGTGGGACAAGAGGAAAGTAAAAGGAAATAGAGGAAAGAACTAGGAGGCAAAGGACATTTATAGAGGTATAATACAGACATGTACATACGTAAATATATTTATATAATGATAGGGAAATAGATCTCTGTACATATATTTATATGTTAAGTATTAAGGCAGCAGACGGACATTGGGCCTCTACTTAAGTACTCCCTCAATGCAAGAACACTTTGTTTAATTAAATTGGCATTCCATGGCTCTCCTTCCCAACATGATCGCTGAAGACAAAATGGGTGCATAAGCAAATGTGGTGAAGGAAGTTGATGGTGCCCAACTATCAAAAGATATAGTGTCGGGGTCTTAAAGACTTGAAGGCAAACAAGTGGGCATCCAGCTCAGAAACAACAAAGTTCACATGGAAGAAGCACACCAGCCTGTGTGATCATGAGGTGTCGCTGGGATCAGGTAGCAGGCATCAAAGACCCAGAACAAAAAGTCATATCACTGTGAATGAGGGGGAGTGCGGAGTGAAGA
>NW_022111357.1:22516230-22536307 GCF_000313985.2 Echinops telfairi | reverse complement strand
TGACACAATGGATGGATGGGTTGTGATAAGAGCTGTACGAGCCCCCAATAAAATGCTTAAAAATAAAAATGAAGTCTGCGGTTTGTCTGTGGGGACAGTTTTGCAGTGAGGGATATGACGGAGAGTGTGCCACTCGGGTAAAGGGAGAGCCCGGCGCCTTCCCATTCAGACGTTCTACAACGTGAGCCCCTCCCCTGCTGTGTCCTATCTCTCAGACACCCTGTGAATCATGGAAACAGGGGTGGCAGTCAAGCGGCGAGGAATGTGGATGCGGTGGAGAGATGCCAGGGGCCTGTGGCCAGGACGTGGGCAGTGAGGGTGGCTGGTGTGTATCATCGGTGAGAAGACAACTGACAGGAAACCCAGGTGTCAGCAGGGACAAAGGAGTCACAAAGGGGGCGTGAAATGGAACTTGGAACAGAGGGGCAGGGGGTGCTGCCCAGCCAGAGCCCTGGATAGGATTCAGGCAAAGCCAGGGACCAGAGCATCCAGGGTATTAAGGCTGAGACCTTCAGAGCAGCGAGCCTCTCCTGACACGTGGGGAGCCTGAGCCGGGGGAGCGACTGGGACATGCCTGTAAACGGAGGCAAGAGGTGCCAGGCTTCAGCAGTGCCTCTCAAATGATCTGTGGTTTTGTTCGTTTCCCATCCCTTCTGACTGATACGTTCAGAGAGTCAGGCGCCTTTGTGTGATGGTGCACGCGCCTGTCCCAGGTGACCTTCTTAGGGTCAGCCACCACTCGCAGAAGAGAGAAGAAAGCCACGCCATGCTCGGGTTCGGCCGTGCTCCAGGACCACTGCCTGGGTTCTAGCTGAAATCATCGATGAGCACAGAGCTAGGGAGAGTGCTGCGAACCTCGCAGGCAGGTTGGCCCCATGCGGAGGGATCAGCCCCAGAGTTTACACGCAATTTAGAGATCGTGACCGGCTCCTATCTGGTCATTCGCTTCCATTGTTCTGAGCCTGGACTCCGAGGAAGAAGACAAAAGGGGCAGGGGAGGGACATTCTGGCATTATTTTCTAGGGACATAAATACATACATAAAAATAACAAGCCTAGTCAATGGCGCTGGTGCTTCCCTAAAGGATTTCATTTCACTGGAATCCAGGATCAACACCCATGGAAGCAGCTGTCCACAAATCCAGTGAGGTATTGCCCTAGACAAACCTGCGACAACCTGCGACAAGAGACCTCTGGGCAGTGTGAAAAAGCAACGCAGACAGCCAAGCTGTCCCCGTGAGGAGGAGGGGGCGCCTGACCCAAGCCAGGGCTTTTAAAAAAAAGCATTTTATTGGGGGCTGGTACAATTCTTATGACAATCCATACATCCATCCATTGGGTCAAGCACATTTGTACGTTTGTTGCCATCATCATTTTCGAAACATTTTCTTTCTACTTGAGCCCTTGGTATCAGCTCCTCATTTTCCCCCTCCCTCCCCACCACCCCCTCCCTCACGAACCCTTGATAATTTATAAATTATTATTATTTTGTCATGTCTTACACTGTCCGACGTCTCCCTTCACCCACTTTTCTGTTGTCTGTCCCCCAGGGAGGGGATTATATGTAGATCCTTGTGATCAGTTCCCCCTTTTGACCCCACTTTCCCTCCACCCTCCCAGTATCACCACTCTCACCACTGGTCCTGAGGGGTTCATCTGTCCTGGATTCCCTGTGTTTCCAGTTCCTATCTGTACCAGTGTACATCCTCTTGTCTAGCCAGATTTGTAAGGTAGAATTGGGGTCATGATAGTGGGGGGAGGTGGGGGAGGAATCATTAAAGAACTAGAGGAAAGTTGTATGTTTCATTGTTGCTATGCTTCACCCTGACTGGCTCATCTCCTCCCCGTGACCCTTCTGTAAGGGGAGGCCCACTCGCCTACAGATGGGCTTTGGGTCCCCACTCTGCACTCCCCCTCATTCACAATGATATGATTTTTTTTGTTCTTTGATGCCTGCTACCTGATCCCATCAACATCTTTTGATCACACAGGCTGGTGTGCTTCTTCCATGTGGGATTTGTTGCTTCTGAGCTAGATGGCCCCTTGTTCATTTTCAAGCCTTTAAGACCCCAGATGCTATATCTTTTGATAGCCAGGGACCATCAGCTTTCTTTACCACATTTGCTTATGCACCAGCTTTGTCTTCAGCAATCGTGTAGGGAAGGTGAGCATCATGGAATGCCAGTTTAATAGAACAAAGTGTTCTTTCATTGAGGGAGTACTTGAGTGGAGGCCCAATGTCCATCTGCTACCTTAATACTAAACCTATGCGCATAGATCTATTTCCCCATCCTCATATATAACCATATTTACATCTGTACATGCCTGTATTTAGACCTCTATAAATGCCAAGCCAGGGCATTTTCAAGAGCCTCGTGTGATTGTGAAAGTTGGAAATGAATAAGCAGAACCAAATAGGAATTGATGCGTTTGAATGACAGCACTGGTGGAGAATATTCAGTATTGCACGGACTGCCAGAAGAACACGCACTGCTGTCTTGGAAGAAGTACAGGCAGAATGCTCCTGAGGAGCGAGGACAGTGAGACTTCCTCTCACGTCCTTCGGACGGGTTGGCAGGAGAGGCCAGTCCCTGGAGAAGAACAGCACGTTTGGTAAAGGCGAGAGTCAGCAAGAACGAGGCGGACCCTTTGGAGATGAACTGACCCAGTGGCTACAACAATAGACTCAGCACGGGCACAATGGTGAGGCTGGCGCAGGGCGGGCGGGGTTTCAATCCTGCTGTACACGAGGCCGCTGTGAGTTGGAACCAACAACAATACAGGCGCAAAGATGGAAGACTCCAACGGACTCTGGAGCTGCCAAATTGATCAATAAGTAGAGGGCTGAGAAATGAACATGAGCTTGCATGTGGCTGCAATGCTGTAACGGCTATGAAAATGGTCCCACATTTGCTGCACATTCCAGTGCAGGTCGCAGGCCAGCCCCGGCCCACCGGCCACGCTGGAATAGCAGACATAGATCTCAGAAGCATGCATGCATGCATGAAAGCAATGGTTGGCGCCTCTGTTACTGGGTACAGCATACCCCACCCCGTCCCCGTCATGCCGATGGTCGGATGGCTGACACGGCTCCGACCCCAGGGCAGGGAAGAGAAGCACTCCTCTTCTGACTTTGCCCCGTGGCCGGGACACCAAGGGTGACTCCATCCAAATGCCACCCAGGCCTGTGGGCCGTGGCGCTGGGTCATTGTGGCTGGAGCCGGGCAGAGGAAAGGAGGGCTGTACACTAAGGCGAGCCCCAACCCAAACCGCCGCCACGGGTCAGTCCCAGCGGCCCAGCCGGGGCACCTCTGCTCTCCAGAGAAACAAGACGAGAGATGGATTCTCTTGTGTAGCCCTTCCTCCTCACGGTGCCCCAAACATCCTCAACTCCCAGGAGTCCCAAGCCTCCATTTTCGGTTTGGTTTCTCTCGTTTCTCTTCTCCTTTCAGTCCACGGTTGTGAAGAGTCCCACAAGCAAACACGGCAGTTTCTAAGAGTGGCGCGGCACCGCCGAGGAACATTTCATCACAACATTAAAGAATTCATATCACTCTTAACTTTGCAGTTGGAGATGAGAACCCACCGTCGGTCGAGCTGGGACCTGCTGGAGGCCCCGACCCCGGTGGTGACACGACGGCTGGCTCTCCCTAGGGCTTTGAGAGACGCGAGAACCAAGACCTCCGTATGGCACTTTGCCGCAGAACTGAAGATCCTCGCGCGTAATCTTTTCCACCATCATCCCAATTTATCATCGGCCGCCCCAGCGCCATGTTTAAGCCGGCAATGTAAAATTCATGGCTCATTTCCTAACCTAAATATTGCTGCTGGAATTTTATTGACAATTTGTTGCTACATTCTCAGCAGGGCAAGTTTTTCCAAATTGAAATTAATTAAGAACTAGCTAAGAAATACAATGATGGGGGAAAGGTGGTCTAATTTGGCATGACTGTCAACAGAACACAAGTGACACGCACATCCCCATGCTGGCAGCGTCGTGCTGCTGCGGAAATGAAGGCAAGCCAAAGAAATTCTTCGGAACAGATAGGTAATCATATATGAATCATGTATGTTTTCTTTTCTTCTGCTTCTTTCTTAATTGACTCCTTCCAGCATCAGCCATCAGGAGAATATGCCAGCACGTGCGATAATAACGAACTCGAATCGTCTTTGATACTTAGCTGACTTTCAACCATAGGTTCACGTGTATTTTTTTTTTAATTTTGTCATAATGAGGTCTGTTTGTCAAGGTAGGAGAATAGAACACGTTGGATTTAATGTGATTACTTTGATTTATGACTTTCATATATTCAGTTATATAACGCGGGGCCTCCACTTTCATCTTGCTCGATCGTTGTGAGGTGCCATTCATAGATTTAAAAAAATAATAATACTTATTGTGTTGGTGGTGAAGGTCGGGACCTCACCTTAGGTCCCGATCAACAATCTGCCCCAAGACATGGGGTGCCATCTTCCCCCAGCCTCACACGCTCGCCGTTTCTCGTCTGGTGGCCCCCTTCCCTTCATCTAGTCTCCCTTTCCCCTTACCTGCCCGTCTTGGTCTTAAAGGGATTGCCGGCCACTGGGCTTTACCCTGGTGCTATTTCAGAGGAGCGTGATGCACACAGCTCACACATCTTCTATATGTGTGAGCTGCTTGGACAGGGACCTCAGGGGCTACTTTCCATTTGAGAGTCTCGTCACTTTTTATTGTTAGCGACCACCCCAGGAGATAGGTCAAAATGCCCCGCTGGGTTTTCAGGGCTGTCATCTTGACTGGGGCAGGTGGCCGGCTCTTTCTCCTACATAACCACGGGGTGAGTTCTAACTGCCTACCTTTCCATGAGCAGCCAAGTGCTGCTTCCCAGGAAGCCTTCCCGCACCCCCACCCACGCACAGAGTCCTGGTGGCTCTGTGGACCTAGGAGGAGTACGGCAAACCACAAGGCTGGCAGTTCAAATCTACCCGCTGCTCCTCAGGAGACAGATGAGGCTTTCTGCTCCTGTAAAGAGTTCTAGTCTCGAAAACCCCCAAAAGGCAGTTTTATCTGTCCTGTAGGGTAACTAAGAGTCAACCTGACTCAGTGGCAACAGGTTTGGGTTTATGCACACAATGTGTGTGTGTGTGTGTGTGTGTGTGTGTGTGTGTAGATAGATATAAATCTTGCTTGCTCTGAGCCCCACAAATTCTCAGATGGGTTTGGCCAGAACCCTACCTAGGGCCACATCCTAATGCCTCGCCCTACATAAATGTGCATTTAATGAGCACCAAC
This sequence comes from Echinops telfairi, assembly GCF_000313985.2. Taxonomy (NCBI): domain Eukaryota; kingdom Metazoa; phylum Chordata; class Mammalia; order Afrosoricida; family Tenrecidae; genus Echinops; species Echinops telfairi. The sequence continues at coordinate 22,531,036 of NW_022111357.1, read as the reverse complement.
TTATTGAAAGGCACCAGAGAATCAACCGAGGTATGCAATTGATAACTCCTGTTAGAAACTACAAGAGTCCACTAGCTCATAATGGGGCTCAGACAAACCAGTAGTCCAGCAACAAAACACTTCACAGATGTAGGATAGCATCGTGAATACACACACACACCAGCGTTTCATTCAATCGACCAGGCATGGGATCAGTACTGAGCAGCTTTGGGCAAATGCCTCATCCTCCAAGATGCTGGGTTACTCCTCTGTGAGATGGGGGTACTAACACTACCTACATCACAGTGCAATGAGAATTCACCGAGACAATGCATGCATCTTTGTCATCTATTTCTGTGAAACAAGTTACCCCAGAACTCAGTGGCTTAAACATAACAAACACCCATTGTTTCTCCCCTTATGAGGGTCAGTACCCCAGGTGTGCCTGTGCTGGCTCAGGTCTCTCCTGAGGTTGCGGTCAGAATGTCAGGAGGGCTGCATTTATCCGAAGGCTTGGCCGGGGCGGAGCCTCCCCTTCCCAGGGGGCCTGCTCACCTGCCTGTGGGCAGGAGCCCTCAGCCAGTGGCTGGCTGTATGCAGGTCCTTGCCCTTCAGCTCACCACACGGGCCTGAAGATGTGTGATTGAGTCTTCTCCGCGTTGTGGCCGATGTTCCTAAAGTCAGGGACCCACAAGCGAGCAGAGGAAGCCATAGTGCCTTTAGGGACCTCATGTCTGGAATCACACCCCATCATTTCAGCAAGTCGAGAAACCCAACTCGCCCTCCAGGGAAGAGAACTCGGTCCCATCTCTTGAAGGAAGCAATCGCTAAGGCTTTGTGGGGGTGTTTTGAGGCCACGTCAGCCCATCAAGGCTCAGTGTAGGTGCCGTGGTCATTTCCATGTGTCGATTTCATTTGGAAGTTATACGAGCGCTCTGCCTCTCTTGCTGACAATTGCTTTCCAGAAGGACGCCACGGCATCATCGTTCTTCCCATTTTACAGATGAGGAAACTGAGGCTCCAAGAAGAGTCACACAGACCGAGGGGGAGTTGGAACCCAGCCCCTTGCTGGCTGGGAGGACAGCGGTGAGCTGGGCTACTTCTGGTGTGGCTTCCAGGAGAGGTGGGGCTTTGAGTCCCTCATTCCTGACCCAGGTCACAGAGGAAGGCTCAGAGGCTGGGACAGGAGGAGAGAGGCATGCAGGAGGCTGGAACGAGACAGGGTGTGCCTGGCACTGAGAAATCGCCACTCGGGCATGAAGTGTTGAGGGATGAGGGTGGAGAGGGGGTGACAGAGAGACCTGGGTTGGTGTGGGGCAGGACTTGGGGACAAGCCAATGCAAGTCATTCACCACACCTGAGGTTCCCGGCAGAGAGACTAAACGGTTGGGTGGGTTCTGCGGGATGTGGCGAAAGGGCCCCCTTGGAGACAGGGACAGGCTTCTCGTCCCCACAGAGAAGGCAGTGAAGCTTAAGGACAAGGCCAGGTTCAAACCCTGACTCCTTCACTCCCAGGCTGTGGACTCTTGGGGAAATGCTAACCCTCTCTGAGTCTCTGCTTCTGCAAGGACAGCACAACAGTGGTTTCCAGGGCTGCCCCAACCCCCACCTTTTTGCCTCCCACCCACTTGTGGTCAAGCGTGCCCAGCTCAGAACAGCCCCGTGTCTGTCAAGGTCTAACTTTGCTTCATGGGGTTTTCAATGGCTGTGAACTTAGACTAGATCGCCAGGCCTTTCTTTCGAGGTGCCCCTCGGTAGACTCCAACCTCTGGGTTTGCACCACCCAAGAACTTTGCCCACAGCCAGTATAAACACTTCTCTGTCAGGATGCCTCTAACCTGCTCTGTTAGTCTCTGGAGCTGTGCCGACGAAGGGAGTGACCGCTGGCCCCGAGGGCCTTCTGAAATTCAAGTGTTAATTTGTAGAAATGAAATAAAATTCAAAATTCACTTTCACGGCCCCGCTCGCCAAGCTTCACGTGCATCATGGCCACATAGGACTGAGTGCCACTCAGCCTGGTCTGGGCAGGCATGTGGGATGCTCTCCTGGACATTGCTGATCACGAACCGCTGTCTAAGGGAAACCACACGTGATGCTTCAGTGTTCCAGGAGCCACATTAAAAAAGCAAAACGGAACAGCAGAAATTACTTTTAATAACATATTTCACTTAACCCACTGTGTCCAATAGTTCCTAAATATTGTTTCAACATGTAACTAATATTGAGAAAAACTATTAATGAGAGATTTTTACATTCTTTTTCCCCCCTTCTTCTTAATAAGCCTTCCAGACCTGGTGTGTGTTTTACAGAAATGGCCCATCTCAGTTCTGACTAGCCACATTTCAGGGGCTCAGTAGGCCCACGTGGCCAGGAGCCACCACGTGGAAGATAGTGGGGCATGCAGGCCTGGGTGGAGTTCTGTGTCCTGTGTGACCTTGGACAAGGTATTCCCTCTCTCTGGGCCTCAGTGCTCTTATCTGTCAGCTGGCCACGCTGTCCCACGAGTGTGTATGCATAGTGTGAGGCTGAGAGTCTCTATGTGATGATGTCGTTGGGTGGCATCGTGTCTATTTTGTCCCATAGGGATCCCATGTGACAGAACAGAAGAGCCCCGGGCCGCAATCTTTAGGGGACTAGATCTCCAGGTCTTTCTCTCTGAGCCACCAGGTGACTTTGAACCCCTGACCTTTGGGTTAGTAGTGAATGCCTAACTGCTGCACTCTTTTCATATGATGACCTTATACTCTGCTATTGGGCGGGCCTGGGCGACAGCCAGGTGATAATGTTACCTAGTAGGATGGTTGTCTGTACCTGGAGGGCGCTGGCAGGGCGCTGCCCCTCCCCTTTCCCACCTGGCCCCAGCCCCTGACTGAGCTCCCCTTTCCGTCTGCGGCTCAGCTGCGGTCAGACAGGCGAGAGGTTGCTCTGTCTCCAGGCCCAGCTCTGGGTGGTGACTCAGGCCCAGCAAACATTTCCAGGCCTGAGGCTGCTGGTGGCTCAGAAATCCATCCCCTGGGAACTGGGTGGGACGAGGGGCAGACCAGTGTGGGGTGGGGGTGGGGGGATGTTCTCGGCTGGGAACAAGACCTGCTGATCATGCCACCTGCAACCTGGGGTTCGTTATTTTCCCTCCCTGAGCCTCAGTTTCCCAACTGGACCATGGGCAAGTAGCACCTGGTGGATGTCAGAGCCCTTCTATGGCATCTGTGTAGGTGGTGATGGAGCCTCTGAACTACTAGGTCTGACTCAGAGATGGGGGCCCAGCAGAGGTTCCCGTCCTGTGTGTCTACACACACACACACACACACACACACACACACAATCTGGGGACGCTGGAGCAGAAGGTCCCGTCACTCACCACACGCTGCAGGAAAGGCGAGTCTAGAACCCAGCATCCTGTCCCCACGGGCCTGCCATCCCCTTCTCCTACAGAGGAGGGCAAGTGGCACATGCTTACAGTGTCCCGACTCCAGAGACGTTGTTTGTCATCATCCGCCGTGTGACCTGTAACAAGCGTCTTTACTTGCCCCTTTCTTCTCACCCAGAACAGGGGCATATCAGCACACGCCTGCTAGGATTGTTTTGAACCGAGAGACGCTCCCAGTCCCAAAGTAGGACGCCTGAGGCCAATTGTCAATTGCACCCAATGTCCTGGAGGAATTCTCGCCACTGGTCTCCCTAACACGCTGTGCAGCCCTGAAGTGGTCAGGCTCCTTCTGGGGATCTCTGTTCTCGTTTCTAGAATCAGGGGAGTGGAGCAGCTGAGGGCAAGCTCGTCCACATGGAGAACTCCCAGGCCCCGTGCACAGTTCACCTCCATATCCTGATGCTACTTCTGGGCAACACGATTCAGGGGCCTTTGTGAAGGCTGAACTTACTCTCACAAAGCCCCTTCCCACTCTGAGACCCCAGATGCCTGGTCCCATCTGGGTACAGAAGGAAAATGCACCAGGAGACCTGAGTTCTCATCCTGACACTTCCCTGACCCACCAGGAGCCAGCCCCTGCTCCACGGACCATGGGCAGCAGGGCTTGGACTTTGGCAGCAGGCCATGCTCACCCTGGCTGAAGTGCTGCTGGGGCATCAGTCGCAGTCTCCTGGGAGAAGTCGGGGGATGGAGGTGGAAAGGGGTACAGCCTGCAGGGAGAACGCAGGGCTGGGTGCCTCAGTAAGCATCCTCAGAGCTCAGCACAGGCAGCTAATACGATGATCACCATCTCAAGGAGTAGAGAGGCCTTAGATTTTGAACCATCACTGATCATGCTCAGGCCTCTTTTGCCTGGGTTCTAAGTCTGGCTCACAGAGGAGAGAGACCTGCGTTGTGGTCACCAAATCCATAAACTCCTAAATGCACATCTTATAATTCAGAAAATTGACACATTTTATATGTCACCACCTCCTGGAAGCCTGCCTGTTTTCCATCATCCTCTCTCCTTTTTACTGATCCATCTCTCCTTCCTTCCTTCCATCCATCACTCATCCTTCTATCCATCCACCTACCCACAGACTCAGTAAATACTGGGCTACCTCCTTGTACCTGGTCCTGTTGAAACATGAACCAATTCAAATCACTGCCATCTAGTTGATCCCGACTCATAGCAACTCTATAGGGCAAGGTAGCACTGCTCCTTTGTGTTTCCAAAACTATAACTCTTGATGGGTATAGAAAGCCTCATCTTTCTCCCAAAGAGCAGCTGGTGGTTTTGAACTGCTGACCATGTGGTTAGCAGCCCAACATAAAACCACCATACCATGAGGGCTCCTCAAATGTGAACCAGTTCCATCTTTACTCTTCGGAAGCTCCACCCTTATCCTAGAACCTTCTAGAGAGCTCAGGTACTCCTGGCTCGGTGGCTTTTTCTTTTCACATGCAGGAATCCTTAAAGAATGAGACCTATTCCTTACCTTTCTGAGTGTTCCCCAGCCCAATGCCCAACCTGGGGCCTGGTCTTTCTACGAGATTGTGTTTGAGTGGCGGCTGCTCTCCCAGCACCCAGAGCTCCCCACCCAGCTCCCCACCCCGCTGCACCTCTGTTCCTGGGAAGCCATAGAAACAGCTCTTTCAAACAGCAGGAGGGAGGCGGGCTGGTAGCCAGCGGGCCAGGTGAGCGGTCACAACGATGCCTCTGTGAACATGAAGATGTAAGAGAGCATCCAGCATCTGTAGGCACAGTGTCCTGACCTCTCACCATGGGGCTCCTTGCAGTTTGCAGAGCGGTCCCCACTCCCCGGTGCCTTTCATCTTCCCAGCAAGGCCCCTGCTATAAGGAAACTGAGGCTCTGAAAACCACAGTTCCACACACCCCCAACCCCCCCCACCCCTACACACACACACAGTCACACTGAGTCAATGGCTGAGTCAGCATTGGAACTTGGTCCTCCTGACATTAAAGCTGGTGCCTTTTCAGCCTTATCGTTGCAACAGACAAGCTTCAAAGGAGCCTGGCCTCAGGGGTGGGGCCAACCGGCCGCCAAGCCCAACACTGGGGAGTCTCTAGAGAGATGGAGCCACCTTAGCTAAGGCAATTTCCCGCCATCCTATCCTGGCCTGCAGCTTCCTCTGCTGCAAAGTGGGAGAGCTTTGAGGCACCCCTAAGAACGAAACTCTGAGCAGATGATGTGGGGAACAGTCTGTGGAGAAAGGCCAACAACTGTAAGCCAGGCCCCTTCCCCCAGGACCTCGGCCATGAGCCGGGCTGTCTCACTCTCAAGAAGCAGTGGGTGGCTCTCAGTAGTGATTCTCACGGTTCACAGATGCCTGGATAGCTGTTGACTAGCTCACTCCAGTGCCAGGGGGAACCCTGGTGGTGTAGTGGGTTACATGTTGGACTGTGAACCGCAAGGTCAGTGGTTTGAAACCACCAGCTGCTCTCCAGGAGAAAGACGAGGCTTCCTATTCTTATAAAGAGTTCCAGTCTCAGAAACCCACGAGGGCTCTTCTACCCTGTCCTGCAGGGTTGCTGTGAGTCCAGGCGGACTCAACGGCAGTGAGTTTTGTTTTGTTTTTGTTTTTCAGTGCCAGGAAGGTTCTTGGGCCACTCCAGCCATCAATTACTCAGTACTTTTCAGGCCTGGCCTCTGCCTGAGGTCTGCACCGGAAGGGCCCTCCATGTAGAGGGCCATGAACTAGCAGGGGATGATGGTCACAGGTGGCCCCTAGTGACAGACACTCTGTGCATGTCCTCATTCCATACTCCTAACAACCATGCAAAGGAGGCCCTGATGGCGCTGGTGAGCAGCTAACTGCAAGATTGTCGGTTCAAACCTGCCAGCCGCTCCTTAGCTGAAAGATGAGGCTGTCTTCTCGCATACAGATTTCCAGCCTTGGAGACCCTCTACATCAGTGGTTCTCTGCCTTCCTCGTGCCGCAACCCTTTCCTACAGCTCCTCGTGTGGGGGTGACCCCCAACCGTCACATTAGTTTCCTTGCTACTTCATCACTGTCATTTTGCTACTGTGATGAATTGGGCGGCCCCTGTGAAAGGGTTGTTTGACCCCCCACAGGTTGAGAACCGCTGCTCTACAGGGTCGCTATGAGTCGAAATCTACTCAATGGCTGTGGGTCTGATTTGGGAACAGCTGTGAAAGAATCCGACCCATTTTTTCCAGTGAATAAACTGAGACCCCGAGTGCTCCGGATGACCGGGGATTGGAACACCCATCTCCTTCCACTCCTGAGGGCTGCCGTGCAAACCCAGGAGGAAAATGGAGGAAACAGAGGCCGTGCCACCTGCCCGCCACGGAGCCTCCAGGGAGGGAGTGTGACTCCTGCAGGATGCCTGGAAGAGGAGGAGTGTGACTGGGTCCTTCGGGGATGGGATGGATTCGGGCAGGCCGGGTGGGAATGTGGTCCTGAGCGGAGCCGAGTGTGATGGGAGCTTGGAGGTGAGGATGGCGGCTTAGCTGGTACATGGAGGCAGTCAGTGGAGATGAGGCAGAGGAGGCCGGTTACCTCCTGTTCCTGAGGGGCCTTGAATGCCGGGCCAAGTTGGTTGTATGTACCACGGGCCGGGGAATGCAGGTGGGGGTTAGGGGACCGGTTGACAGGGACAGTGTGGGTCCAGTGAGAACTCTTGAGCAGGAAGGAGCTGTCGGAGGTGGAGGGCTTCAGGGAAACTCTTCAGCGGCCATAAGGTTAAGAGCAGGGAGGTAGAGAAAGCAGCTGGGAGTTGAGGAGCTCCATTCACCCGCTTGGGCTTTGCACAGAGTCTCCCTCTGACGTCCAGTAATGGAGGACATTGGCACTTACACTGGACCAGGCCCAGCGCTAAGCACTTTGTGGGCACGATCATTTCTGGGACACCACGACCCTAAGAGGTAGCCTCTTAGGAACCCACAGCAGCAGTGCTCCAGAATGACAGCAGAAGGGAACTCTTGAAAATAAGAAGCCAGATCCTCCCTGCCCCTCAAGGATGGTCACTGAGTAGAGCAGGGGATCAGTGGCCCAAACGTCCTGCCTCTGGCCACCTCTGTTCTGAAGGTGCTTTGGAGGCATGCATTAACCTCCAAGGCCGCCAGGTGGCAGTCAGGAGACTGACTGCCTAGAGCCACTGCCCAGTCCACACTCCATCAGTCACAAAGCCCAGCAAGCTAGGTCTATCCGTGAGCAATCAGACACAGTAATACTTCGGGTGACTCTCCCCTCCTGGCCCAAGTGCTCAGAGGAGGACCTGGGGCAGAGCAGGGTCTACAGGGACCCTCAGGTGAGGAGGACCAAGCTGATTGCTGTGTGGTTTAATAACCTGCACTGAAATCGTGCACCAAACCCAAAACAAACTCACTGCCATCGAGTCAATGCTGACTCAGTGTGACCCTCTAGGACAGGGTAGACCTGCCTCTGTGGATTTCCAAGACTGAAGCTCTTTGTGGGAGTAGAAAGCCTCCTCTTTCTCCAAAGGAGTGGCTGGTGGTTTTGAACTGCTGCCCTTGCGGTTAGCAGCCCACCACCACACCACCAGGAATCGTGCACAACCATCCCAAGACCATTTCTGAGAATTTGTATCAGCTCGGAGACATGGGTGTCCCACAGCTGTTAGTACGGTTGGTCAAGCCCATTCTGACTCATAGCGAGCCCTATAGCACAGAGTAGAACTGTAATCCTTCCTGGAGTAGATCTCTTTGCCCACAGAGCTGCTGGTGGGCTTGAACCTCTGACCTTTGGGTTAGAAGAGAGGACACAGTCCTGTACACACAGCAGCAATCTGTTGCTGTGAGCTCCTTTGGGGTCCAGCCCTGGCTCCTGAGGACCCCTGTGCACAGTGGGGTTGGAATATGATGACCCAGAAGGCTTTTGCTGGCTCATGCTTTGGAAGCAGCTCACCAGAACTTTCTTCCTAGTCTCTTTTAGTCTAGGCTGCACTGGAGCCTCTTCGGTATCAGAGTAACATACAAGCCTGCTGACAGGTGGTTGCATGTGAGGGGCGGTGGCCAGCACACAACCTGTCACAGCAAAATTATAGTTACATTAAAAATACATTAGTCATGTAAAAATATACATTAGTAGGGCATATTTTACATTAAAAATAGACACACACATATACAGGTGCCTTCAGCCGCTGGGGAATCAAACGAGCAGTGTTTACCCAGGGACATAGTTCAGAAAGGTTAGACCAAAAGGAGGGATGGAAACTGGACACCCAGGAGGGAGACAGGATCCCCGGCGTCTCACTGCAGGGACTGTGATCGATGAGCTGAAACCAATGGTGAAAGGACTGTTGCATGGAAAACCCGACCGGTTCTGTGAACCTCCCCCCACTTCACCAGCAGAGTTCAAAAAAGAAGGAAATAAAAACACGCAGGCCTAGAAATGCCTGGAAGGAGTGAGACCGATGACCTCACCATGACCCCCTGGGACTGGGCGAGATTAGGGTGGGTTATCAAGTGCCTCCTTGAAGCTTCCATCTCACCTTCCTGTTTAATAACGAGTGTGCTCTTCCACGTGACGGGGACAACTTTCCTTCCAATGAAGCGATTTCTGATCTTTCAAATGTCACCTCCTCTGGGAAGCCCTCCTTCCTTCTTCTCGTCCGGCGCCCCCTGAGGGTTTGCACAACCTTTATTGAGGAGAATCTCTCACTCGGCAGGGGATGATTTTTGCTGCCCATGTCTACTCCTAGCCGCTAGCCACACAAGCACTTGAAATGTGTCTCCTGAGAATTGAGGCGTGCAGAAATATAAAATGCATGCCCTCGCTTACTGACTTGCCAAGCCCCACCCACTGCTATGATGTCCGTTCTGCTTGACAGAGACCCTAGGTAGGGTTTCCAAGGCTGTGGGTCTTTCTGGGAGCAGCTTGCCTCAGCTTTCTCAAGAGCAGCAGTTGGTCAGTGGTTTTGAAACTTCTGACCTTGTGGATTAGCAATCCAGTGCGTAGCCCACAGGGCTCCTTTTCAAAGACGTACTATGGAAAAACAGAGACTGTCAGCTCGCTCATAAATTATACCTGAAAGGCTCCTCTTCTGGGTAGGTGGGGTAATATGAACTTCACTGGCTTTTTTTGTTCTTCAGTGTGACTACCGGAAGGAGAGATGGATTGGCACGGTGGCTGTCACACGGGCTGCAGCGTAGGAATGACTGGGAGGGTGGCGCAGAACAAGGTGGTGCTTCGTTCTGCTGTGCACAGGGTTAGAGGAGATGGGCCAGAACCTGCCACTTAGCGGCAACTCGATGGCACCCAAGGACCACAGCTAGAAAAGGGTGAGCTGTGTGTGCAGGGCCGGCAGGACAGTACTGTTGGTCTGTGAGCTTCAGGAAGGTGCACCTGTGGCTCTCCCAGCCGAGAGGGGAAGGGACCCTGGGCTGGGAGTTCTGAGTACTCTGAGAGGTGATGGCTGTTCTCTCTCTCTCTCTCATCAAAACACCCTTCTCCTTGGGGAGGCCCCTCACGTCCCTCCCAGAGAAAGCCGAGGCGGCCCAGAGCTCGATGGCTCCCCTGCCCCCTCTAGATAAGGACACAGCCCCAGCACGACGCTGAGATGATGGGAGGGTCAGGGATGACAGGGGTTGCAAGAAATCACTTCATGTTACCGCTGTGGCAAGTGGGACCCAGAGAGGGCGAGTGTCCTGTCCAACGAAACGTCACACAGCCAGTTCCTGGAGGGGTAGGGCATAGGCGAGGGGTATAGAAGGGCAGCCGGCTCCATGGACCAGGAGGGCGGTATCAGGAACTAATCCTCGGGCTGCCCTCAGATCTAGCTCGGCCAAACTCAGCTGCTCCCCCGAGCTCAGATCAATCTAGCTCGCACCCCTTCTCTGCACACCCCCAGCTGCTGGCTGCACTTCAGCTACAGGGTATAGACCGCCCCAGCCTGCTCCCATCTCAGGCCTACCCATTAGCCAATTCTTCTCCCTGGAGCACACTTCCCACAATGCATTCCTCCCTATCCACTCTCTGCTGTCCTGTCTCCTGCTCTGAGAGGCCTTGCCCATGCCCCTCGCCAGAGTAGCCTCCTCCCCTCTGTCATTGGCTGTCCCCTCTTACTGTCTTCCTACCCTGTTAAGCGGGTCTCAACCTGTGGGTCACGACCCTTTTGGGGGGGTTGAACGACCCTTTCACAGGGGTCGCCCAATTCATAACAGTAGCAAAATAACAGTGATGAAGTAGCACGAAACTAATTTAGTGGTTGGGGGGTCACCACCACAACATGAGGAACTGTATGAAAGGTTGGCAGCATGAGGAAGGTTGAGAACCGCTGACTTAACATTACCTGAGTCATCTTGTCCCTGTGGACGTCCACCCCACCCCCCACCCCCCTGTCGGTGGGTCATACTGTGGTGGCTGGCATCTTGCTCCGACGCTGGGAGCTATGGCATTGGTATTTCACACACCAGCAGGGTCCCTCATGGTGGACAGGCTTCAGTGGAGCTTCCAGACAGGCTAGGAAGAAAGGTCTGGAGTTCTACTCACCAGCACGAGTCGATGCAAAGCCTAGAGATCGCAGCAGAGGAGTTGTCCAATGCGCTCCTAGAGCTGAGCCCCTGGGTTGAAGGCAGTCACCATACACAGTGGCCTCACCAAGGGAGGACAGCATCCCGAGGTCGAGAAGATGGCGTGGGGCTGGGCAACATTTCCTCTACTGAACAGAGTCACCATGAGCCAGAGTCAGGTCGGTAACCGACCGCAAGATCAGCAGTTGCAAATGACCAGCCGCTCTGCGGGAGAAATAGGAAGCTTTCTACTCCCTTAAGGGAGTACAGCCTCCGAAAGCCACAGGGGGTGTTCTACCCTGTCCTGCAGGGCCGCCGTGAGTCGGAATCCACTGGACGGCAGTGAACAGCAAGTGTGGGCTCCAGGAAGGGAGTGCTCTGCCGATGCTCACCAACTCAAACCTGATTGGAAAAACCCTAGACATCTCAGGTCGCTGCCGCCGACCTCCAGATGGACACACACAACGCCTACCACTGGACCCAGGACAAGGACCCTCACCTTTGGGGTTTCAATCTCCCCTCCTGACAAACGGGGCTTCCCTTGCTGCAGGCTGGCTCGCAGGAAGGGGAGGCTTGTTGAATTAGCATCAGAGTTGATGGGTGTGAACGCTGCTTTGTAAACTGTTAAAGCGTGATTGCAAATGCAAGGAGCTGTTGCCATTAGACACACGGAGCTGACGCTACCTCTTCCCCTGCCAAGGAGGGCTCTGGGTCAAGCGCCCTCTGGGGCTCCTGGCATGGGGTGGATTGTGCTGCAGTCCGGAGCTGTCTGCAGGCGGCACACAGTCAGCAGGGGGTGGAGAGATAAGATACAGGCCAGAAACAGCCAAACACCCAGCCAAACCAGCAGCGAGTGCGGCTGGCTATCCAGCCGGAAGCAGAGGTGAAGTGCCAAGGGGTAGGAGAGGGGCGAGGCCTGGGTCCATTAGGCTCTTGGTGGGGGTAGGGGCGGGGCTGAGTCCAAGTCATTAGCATGGAGGGCAACCAGGTGGAGGGCACAACTGGGGGCAAAGGCCCTGCTGAAGGCAGTTGACACAGAGACCAGAGGAGGGGCCTGGCCAGCTTGCCAAGGCCAGCCACCTAGAGTTTTCCCAGTGGGGAACACTGTCATGTTTAGGCAGAAGTTTAGGTGGGACGGAGCGGGGCTTGATTTTTATAAGAGCATTTTTACCACTATTGTGTTTCAGCCAAGAAAGCATTCTGGACCACTGAGTGACTTGTTTCTCTCCTGGGCCTCAGTTTCCTTCTCTGTGAAATCAGACCTGGAAAGTTAACCAGATGACCCCTAGAAATCTAATTTGTCCAGGGGAGGAAGAAGGACCAGGGCTGAAGTGGTCAGATCTAAGTTGGAACCTAAACTGGGACTTGCTGGACGGGCTGAGAAAAAAACCAAACTCACAGCCATCAAGTGGATGCTGGGTCACAGTGACCATAGAGGACAGGGCAGAAAGTCCCCCTGTGAGTTTCCGAGAGTAGAAGCCCCTGTCTTTCTTCAGCAGAGCTGGCTGGCGGTTTCGAACAGGTGACTTTGCGGGTCACAGCCCAAGGGTAACCACTACACCACCAAGTCTCCTTGCTGGGCCTGGACTGACCGCTTATCTAGCCCTCGGGCTCACAGAGGCAAAGGGATGAAGGGGGTCGGTGGGTCTGTAAAGCTGAGCCCAGCACCTGGTTGGTGTGACTAGTTGCCATTTAAAGTTGATCAGATTCGAGGCAACCCGCTGTCTGCAGAACAGACAGATCACCAGGCCTGGTTGCCAAACTCCTCTAAATGGGTTCGAACCACCAGCCTTTTGGCTAGTAGTCTTGCCCTAAAAAAACACACCCCAAACCATTGCTATAGAGTAGCCACCAACACCTGGGGAGACACCAACACTGTGTAATAGACCAGAACGACTCTATGCAGTTTTCTTAGCTATAATCAGAGGTGGAACTCAGCCGGTTGGCACCAGTGCCGCAGAACCCATACCTAACTTTTGGTTGAGTTTGGTGAACAGGTTGTTAAAATGGCACTTGTGATCAGGATTCTCTTACGGTGGGCAGCTACAAATTTACATTCCTATTTTAATGTTTTCCGTACAACAGCGTATTCTAAGCGTCCATCGTAGTATTTGTTCCATCAATGGGATAAAAAATTAGAACTATACTTGTAATAAAAGCAAAGAATACTGCAAGTGAGGATGCCGATCAAGAAGCAATATGGAAATATCCTAAATAACAGTTTTGTTGTTTTTATCGGGTATTGTTTAATATTTTTCATTAATATTTTAAAAATGTTCTTATGACATAATTGAACTCTGTGTACCTTTTCTATTGTCCTTATTTATTAGCTGTGTGAAATCATACACTACCTTTCGGTATATCGCTTTTTAAACGTAAAACAGTCATGAGGGCAGCAAATGGGTTGTTAGAGTATTTGAACCCACCACTGGCCATCATCCTTGTGGGATTGGCTCACCAGCCCTTTCTTCTGTGACGGCCACTCAGCTCACTGCCAGCCAGTCGGTGCCTACTCACGGCGTCCCTATAGGACAGGTTAGAACTGCCCTTGTGAGTTTCTGAGACTGTAACCGTTTGCAGGAGTAGAAAGTCCCATCTTTCTCCTGAGGAGTGACTGGTGGTTATGAGAGGCTGACCTTGCGGTCAGCAGCCCACCGCGTACCCACTAAAGCATTGGGGGAGCTCACGCTGCTAGCCTCGAGAAGAGCGTAAACCATGTGCGTCACCCAAGGACCTTATTGTGCCTGGTACCAGGTCCTCCAACGGCAGCCACTTCTGTGCCTATTTCGAGTCATAAGGGGATGGATGCGTGGTGACGGGCTCCATAAACATTTCTCGGATTGGGTGGGAACTGGACACCTGGCTGTGCTAGTGCTGTCCTTCCCGAAGAGTCTCTGGGAAAGCTGGGAGCAGTTCTGTCCAGGAGAGGAAGTCCTGACCCAGGACAGGACAATCCCAGGGCCCCTGGGCCCCTGAAAGGTCTGACAAGCAGGAACTAAAAATGAAGGCTGTCTGTCCCAGTGAATCTTAACCCTGAAGAAGAGTCTGGAGGCATAAAAAACAGAGGGCCCTCCACTTGCCTCCTCTCCCCTTGTTCACGTCTCTTGCTCTCTACCAGGCAGTCCTTCCAGCCTGCAAGGCCACCTCCTCCAGGTGGCCTTCCAGGATCACACTTATTTCAGTGGGACTCCCAAGGGGTGGGTGGGTGACCCCAATTTTCCAAGCCTTCTGTGGGGTCTCTGAGTCTGTGGTGCCATGCTCTTGGTAGGGACTGTAAGGTGGACATGTGGAAGGGGGTTGCAGGGGCATTTTGAAGGTTTGTGGGATGAAGAGACAGGAGGGCTAGGGGTGGCAGAGACCACACTGAAGCTGCCCGATCCCAGGGATGTTTTGCCTATTGGGGGTGCAGGTCCCAAAGGCCAGAACCTGGCTTGGGTGATCCCAAGGACCCCTGCGAGCGCAGCCTCAACTAGCTTGCTAATGAATACGCTGATGACAGCTGTCAGTGGTAGCTTGGCCCCTGGGGGGTGCAACATGGGGTTGTGTCCTCTCTAAGGCCTTGCACAAAACCGGGGCTGCTCAGCCAGATCCATTCCAAAACATGGGTGACACCCCACATAGTGCATTCAGAACCAGCTCACCAGAGGAGAGCGTTTCCCTATGCAGAGAGACGGGTCTGCAGGGAGGGGCAGGTGGGCTTGTTCAGAACAACAAGGCCTGGAGAGGAGGCCTAAGGTCCGTGTTGTCAGAACCTGGCCCACCCCTGCCCGAGAGCCCCACTACCCACGGCCCTCTGGTCAGCGCCAAGGCCCACTCTCCCTGGCCGAGGCCCCAACCCAGCCCTGGCGCCTGGGAAAGCCGCCTGTTTTGTTCCCAGCTCGCCGCCACCACCACCACCCTT
>NW_022111357.1:22445532-22514712 GCF_000313985.2 Echinops telfairi | reverse complement strand
CCAGGGCGGGACCAGATGCTTCTGCCATGTGTTGGCCTTGGCTGGGGTCTCTGGGTCCCTTCTGTATGGTCCACGCACGTTAGTACCACCCAACTTCCAGCGGGGTCGGTGGCCGCCAGGTCTCCCCCGCTGGCTTGCTCGGGAGGGAAAAGTTACTGGGGTCTGGGTGTGTCTGCGAGGAACAGCGGGCTCGCAGGGAAAGAAACGGATCGGAATAATGGCTCTCCTGTGTACTGCTCTTCACAGTTTACAAACCGCTTTACAGTTTACAAAGCACTTTCCGTTGTGTGCCGCTCTCTGTGGCTTACAGCACAGCGCACACAAGATACTGTAAGCTTTACAAAGTGCTTTTGCACCCACCGTCAGGTTGCCCGCCTCACGCCCCAGCAAGTCTTTGGGGCAAGCCAGCTGGGTGTGGATTCTTGCTCCCCTTTAACAGATGGGGTCACTGAAGTGCAGGAAAGCCCCTCTCACTGGCGCGGTGAGACGGTGAGAACCTGGGTCTGAAGACTAGGAAGGCCAGCTTTGTCCACTTTGCTAGGTCTTCTTGTCCCTGAGCAGGGTGACTCTTTCCAGGCTTCTGCCACCACGAACTGAGGAGTGAAGGTGTATCTATCTACCCTAAACTCTTTCATCTCCGTGCACTTTGGGGCTTCATCTGGCTAGGCCAGGGACAACAGCCCCTGGGAGTCGCTGGACGGGGAGCCCGTGTCCTAACTTTGGTTTAAATGTCTGTAGTGACCAGTCAGGTCACTGGGGGTGGGGGGGGGGCGGGTATGTGTCCCTGGATGGCAACCACTGTTTCTGGCACGGAGGCAGCTGTCCTTCGGCTCTTAGAGGCTTTGGACGTTGCCGGCCACTTCCCGGAGTGGGGCCACTGGGGCACTGGGTGTGCCAAGGGTCCTGGGTGTGGAGGGTAGCCCCCAGGGCCTGGCTGCTGGCTCAGTTCTCTAGAATATGGCTGAGGTACCACTTATTAACTCTGGCTTTGGGGAAATGACTCATGTGTTGGCCCGCTATACGTTGGGATGTTTACAGTATTATGGGGCGCTTGGCATAAATATTGCTAGTTAGGTTGCAGTCAGTGGTGCTGGAGGGGAAGAAAATTGGCCCCTTTCGCGTTGGAAGCTGGAAGCAGCGGGGCTGTGTTTTTAATTACCTCGGGGGTAGGTGGAAGGGCCACGTCTGTCCGGCCCTGGCTAGGCCGGGGTGGTTGGAATCTGGTGGGCTGTGGCCAGGGCCTGCTGGGCTGCTGACGTCACGGGAGTGGATGACTGCTCCGGCTGCCACAGGGGGGCGAGGTGGGGATGGGAAGCCCAGGCAGGGTGGGAGAGGGGCTGCAGGGGGCTCTTCCTCGACCCCAGGCACTGGGAACACTAGTCCATTCTGAGGTAGCAGGAGCTGACAGGCTAGATGGGGAGATGGCCGGAGAGGAAGGTCTCAATGCATTGTGGGACCCTGGCCCAGCTGCCTTCCCTACAGGGGCCTTAGATAGCCCCTCTGGACAGCTCTTGAGATTTTGTTATACACAAGCTATGTCTATATCCCCTTTCTGAGCCTCAGTCTCCTCATCTGTCACGGAAGGCCATCACAACACCTGCCCTGCTGCATCTTGGGTGTGTGTATGAGGCTCAGATGAGATAAGGTGTGGGAGAAAGTCCACCTTGGAGAACTGGGGTGGCCTTTAGGGGGTGGGCAGTGCTGCCTGGAATGCATCCTAGAAGAGACCAGGGTCCCTTGGGGGGGGCGGGTAACAGGGGGGAGAGCAGCCCCTGTGTCTCCCAGCACCCAATGTCATGTGGTCCTCTTCTCTGTCCTCATGCCCTGCCCTCAGTGCTGTCCGGAGCACCAAGACCCCTAGGCCACTCCAACTCCAGGCTGTGGGGTGGAATGTGTGTGTGTGAGGGCTAGTGTGTGCTTGCGTGTGTGCGTGCTCCTGAGTTGGGAGGATAAATTTAGCGCCCTCCCCCCCAACCATGAGACATAGGAGCCTCCAGGGAATCATCAAGTCAGGAGCATCTGGAGTGGGCTTTGAGAGGCCAAGAAGTGCCCCGGGGATGCATCTGACAGGAAAAGAGGTCAGTGACAGGCCAACCACTAACCGCAACCAAAGGTTGCGATCTGGAGGAACTGGGCCCCTTTGGCTGTACGTATGTGCATTCAGTCTCCACCTACTTCTGGGGCTTCCTCTCTGCCTGGGCCTCTGCTGGGCA
Source organism: Echinops telfairi (assembly GCF_000313985.2). Taxonomy (NCBI): domain Eukaryota; kingdom Metazoa; phylum Chordata; class Mammalia; order Afrosoricida; family Tenrecidae; genus Echinops; species Echinops telfairi. The sequence continues at coordinate 22,512,499 of NW_022111357.1, read as the reverse complement.
CTGGTGTGGGCAAGGAGATGGCTAGGGGGTGGGTGGGGGGTGGCTGCAAACCGACAGGGAAACATTGGCAAGATAAGCTATCACTGCCCGTCTGGCCTGGGTCACAATAGATAGTCCCTGACAGAGTGGGAGACAAATGTAGAGCAGAACGCAGATTCTTTCAGAGAGAGAGTAAGCACAAGCCAAGACACTGGAAGAGTCGAGAACAGGAATCCCTGGCGTTTTCACCTTGAGAACCCTTTAAACTGAGTCCCAAGCCCCGGAGATCAGCCTTAGCAAGATCCAGGTGGCAGCCATCAGATCATCAGATCGGTGCTCTGCTTCAAAACCATCCGAGTGAGACCCCAAACCCCACAACTACCCCGGAGCAAAGACGGGCAGATAAGAGAGCAGGGAGACGAGAGTCCGGAAGGGGAACAAACAGAATACGACGAAAGGGCATGGAGACACTGAACAAGTGGCGCAGAAAGGGTCAAATGGCAATGTAACTTGCTATATAGACTTCACCAAAAATGCAAAAACAACAAAAGTTTTAACGATATCGTGTGTTCAGTGTGTCCCGGAGTGCACCAGGAGGAAGCTGTGAGCCACGTGGGCCAGCAGAGGCTGTTTGGGAAACCAAAAATCCCTCCCCACTGCTGCTGAGCCAATTCAGATTCACAGCGACTCATACAGGACAGAGTAGGACTGCTCGCTGGGCTTTCCTAGGCTGTCCTCTGCACGGAAGCAGCCAGGCACGTCATCGTTCTCCCACCACTTGCTGTTTAGTTAGCACCCAACCCTTAACCCATGGTGCCCCCAGGGCTCCTTCTAGTTGGGATAGAAGAAGTTCTTTTGGCTTTTAAGGCTTTATACTTTGCCTCTTCTTACTACCCATCTCTCTCTCTCCCACCCTCTGCAATGGAACGTTCTCAGCCTCCTGTCCTGCTAACAAATCATATTCTGAGAAGTTAGGGAGACTGGACTTGGAAGGCGTAAATTCTGCCTGGAATGAAAACAGCACATACAAAGACATTTTGCTTGGGTCTTACTGGGTGTCTAAGGGGCGTGAGTGTGGGGCTGAGGATGAAGGGGGCAGGTCAACTCCTGAAGGGCTAAGATGGAAGGATATGGAGACTGGACTTGATGCCCGAGGCAGTGGGGAGCTACTGAAAGTTCTTGAGCCACTGAGGGACCTGGTCAGATATGTGTTTGGAAAGATTGCTGACTTCCACTGTGTGGGGATGCCCGGAGGAGCCGATCTAGCCCTGCATGGTTGGGATAAGTCCGCTTATCTGTTTCCCGATAGACTGTGCACTTTCTGAGAACAGGGACCCGTCTGTCTCATTTGGTGTCTGGACACTGCTCAAATGTCACCTCCCTAGAGGCCTTCCCTGGTCATTTCACCTAAAGGAGACTCCACTTATGGCACTTTCTACTCCCAACCTGCTCGGTCTTTTGATCTACCTCTCAGTGCCACCTGCCATGAATGGCATTGCAGACTAACTCATTTCCTTGTTTGTGCCCACACCTTGCCACCAGCTGTAAGCTCCAGAGGTAGAGGGTTTTCTCTGTTGCATCCACAGTGACCATCCATTGCCTAGAACTGTGCCCTGCAGATGGTGGGTGCCCAGCAACTAAATGCCCAGGGTGGTCAAGGAATACTGGGTGGGTGTCAAGGAACCACAGTCTCTTGTGTGTGCCCTAAGCATCAGGAGAGCAGGGCAGAGATGGAGGAGGAAGTTGGTCCAGCTCAGGGATCAAGGAAATCTTCCAGGAGAGAGATGGGGAGGGCTTGGCTTGAGCAAGAGCTGGGGAGAGGAGAGCATCTAGGGACGGCCACTAGCCCAGTTCAACTGGAGCACAGGGTTCAAATGGCCAGCACCAGCCAGGAGCTGGTTAGACAAGCCCACCTTGGCTGGGGGAGGGGGTGAAGAGGTGGGCTGCCTGCACCCCTCTTCTTGCCCCGCCTATCCCCACGCAGCCCTCGCCTTTTGGGCATTGCCTTTCTAAGGCCCAGCGACCTTCAGTGAGATTAATTTGGAATTGGTTTTCCTTTGATGTTTGTTTCTTCTGCTTCGCGTTTTTTTATAGGAGGCTGCTTTCCTGTATCCGTCACAGCCAGGAAATCAGGGCTTAGATTTAAAGCCCAAATGCAGTAGAATTCAAAAGCAAGTTAACTTATTCATTCATTCTTCCATCCGTCCAATTTATTTTAAAAGAGTCACCCGGCACCTACTCCCTGTCGGGTGCTGGGTGGGAGAAGGGATTCTGTGTGTGGAACAGGGCCAGTCGGCCTCCGTGTTAGGGGACACACAGACTGGGTCCCAATGCCAGCCCATTAGCTGTGTGCCCTGGGGGCAGGTACTCCGCCTCTCTGGACCTCACTCTCCTCAGGGGCTCTCATGGCAGTTAGCCGCTGCGAGGCTGCTCAGATTCACAGCATGCACAACAGAAGGAAATGTGGCACACCCAGTTCCCTGGGGATCTTCACCATCATCCGCAGTATGTTTGAGGCTGTGGTCCCCCCCCCCCCCACTTTCCAATAGGCCATCAAGCAGCACTTTGTTGCAATCCCTAGATTTTTATTTTTGGTCTGCTAAGCGTCGAAAGGTCGCCAGGCCTTTCCTCCTCGTGTCTCTGTCTGGACTCCACTGGGACCCGTCCATCATGGGTGATCCCACTGATATTTGAAATCCTGGTGAAATAGCTTCCCGCATTATAGCAACCCATCAGCCACCGCGGTACAAGCTGGCTGAAAGGTGGTGGAGAGGCTTCCCCTAGATACCCACACAGTGTCAGGCAAGTACTTGGGTACGGGAAATCCTGGCTGAGCCCTTTTGAAGGTCCCCCCTCCCATGGGCATGGTCAGTGACGATTGTATCCTCATCCTTCCTTTGGGCACTTGTGTTGTCAAGGCATCAAATCAGCCCTCCATACCCCGGCCCCATGAGCCCCTTCGTCCCCATAAGTGGGGGTAGGTCCCCATCCCATCTCTCCTTCCCCTCCTGCCTTCTGGCAGGCAAAGTATTCAGATTCTTCGACCGGCGGGCAGGATAGTTGAGGTGATGTGCGCTCTCGTAAAGATCCCCAACCTCAGAAACCCTGGGATAGGGCTGCTGTGACTTGGAATCAATTTGATGGCAGTGGGTTTGGTTTGGTTTGGTTTTTTTTAGACCAGAGGGCAGAGGGGTACTCAACCAGGGCCCATGGGCCTCTGAAGTCCTGGGTCTGTGAGCACCCTGGTATTGTAATGGCTGTGGATGTCAGTGTGGGCTTTCCTGTGGAGAGAGGCCTTAGCTTTCAGAAGATTCTCAGTGGCATGGGTGCCCCTAGACAGTGGGAGACAGCTGCCCACAGCCCAGGAAGCTTGTTTCCCTGGCCTCTGGGACTGGAGACTCATTCCCATGCATGACCTCCACCTGCTAGGACCTTCTCTCCTACGGGGCTGTCTTCCCTGGAGCCTTTGTCCCCCCTTCATCAACCTTCTGCAGCAGCCTCAGAGCATTCTGGGTAGAGGCTGACCGACTCTGCCCACCTACAGACTCCCTATGAGTTTAGGCTTGGGACCAGAACTCTGCAGGCTGAAAGGGGCCAGCAGAGACCAGGCTCCCACTGAGGATAAGATCAGGGTGGGCTTCCTGGCAATAGGTCTGGCTGGGTTGCTTTAGGTAGGGAAGATGGAGGCCATAGATCTTTGCTCACTCGTGACCTGTGGAAGGTGGGCCTACCTGCAGAGCAGGGACCCCACAACGACTTCCTGGAGTCTCAGGGGTACAAATGTCCAGGTGTGCCATTTTAAATCATTCTCACCTAGATCCCGGGACCTGCCCTCAGCTTCCTTCTAGATTAGAACCCCCACCAAACGACTGCTATGTAGAGCCTATCTAGATTCCACCCCAACTCCAGACTTTAGGGCAGCCAACTTGAATTCCTCAGGGGGGAGGGGAGGGGAGATGGTGAAACAGCAAGGGGACCCCTGGGGGTCTCCAAGACACTCTTGTGCTTTGATTACCGTATCTGCTTCTCAAGGGAAGTGACCGCAAGTTCCTTGTGACCTGAAGTCAGGAGGAGTGTGTGTTGGGGAGCTGTGGGTTCAGCTGGCCTCCACTGCCAAGCTCACCTCCCAGTCGCCAGGCATTGCAGGCAGGACCTTCCCTCCTGGGTGTGCTGAGACTCTGCAGGACCTGCAGACACACTAACTCAGCATTCATTCATTCATTCATTCATTCATCTGTTGGCTGTTTCAGTGACTGTGCCCAAGAAGTGTACGAGGAGGAGGTATCTCAGCCCATTCACAAAAAGCCTGGAGTCTAGGAGCAATTAGCTCTTATCTGGGCTCTGAAAGTGGCCTTTGAATTCTCTCTCCTGCTGTCTGGCCCCTTTGGCTAGGCTGGGGGTGTCCTAAAATGCAGATCTGTGCCTTCTCCCCAGCCCTATTAGTCCCCACCACCCACCCACCCACGGCTCTCCATCACTTCCAACCAAGGCCCCCTCCGCCGGGAGCACTGGGAGCCGTGGATGGAGGCTGGGAAACTGTATTCGGAACACACTGGGGCTTTCCATGGCGGGCAGATTTGCGCCCCAGTGGTCTCCGCTCAAACATGGGGCTCCAGGGAAAGAGGAAGAGAACCCTCAGCGGGAAGCTGGAAGAAGCTGAAATGAAATGAAATCAATCAGAGGTCCAGCCCAGAGACTGGGGCTGCCTGTCTTCTGGGGCTGGGGCGGTGGGGGCTGGGGAGGGAGGGTGTGGGACTGGGGGAGCACAGGGAAGGAAGAATGTTTACACAGCTCCCAGGGGTGGGGCCGGGCAGCCGTTGATGATCAGACCAGCACCTGGAAACTTCCTGATTGGGATCAGCTCCTCTGATAAGGCTACCTTGAAAGGATTTTAGGGCTTTTTAAAAGCAGGGACTTCCAGAGGATGGGGGAGGGGCCACCTGTCTCCCTGGCACCTCTGCATCACCTTGGGGCTTACATAGGTCCCAGGAGCAGGGGCATTTGATAGGTGAGCTTCTTGGAGCCTTCTGTCTTGGGCTGCAGTCCCCTGGGAGCAGGGATGTCTTGGGGGAGGAGATCATGGCTGTCCTGAGCCCTGGACCCTTGATGAGCTAGCTGAACCTCGGTTTCCTCATCTGTAACTGAGATACTGCCTGTCGGAGCAAGCCGGGCCCTGTGTATGGCACCCAACCCCACACTGGGGTGGTGGCCTGCCCAGTGTTCACGAGCTCGCAGGGCGTGTGAAATGCCAGCGCTTGCTCCTTTCCCTAAAACCCCTTTCTGCTTAGCCCTGGTCACTTTCTTATCTGTGGGGGTACCAAGAAAGATATCTATTGGTCGGAACCTCCTGCTGCTCCACACTGCTGCCTCTGGCCAGTTACTTATCCTCGCCGAGTCTCGATTGTCCCCGTCTCTAAAATGGGCACCATAATCCTTCCTAGCCTTTGAGAGGGGTCCCCGGCTGGTGCAGACGGTGGATGGGCCTGGCCGCTGACTGAAAGGTTGGAGACTCGAGCGCACCCATGGGTGCCCCAGAAGCAAGGTCCAGCAGTCTGCTTCCAAAAGATCAGAGCCACTGACAACGTTACAGAGCACCCCCTCCCCTAGCGTGCGTGGCGTGAGCACGAGGGGGAAGTGACGATGACAGTGAGTCAGTAACCTGTTGGTTGTGAGGCTTGACTGGGCGGTCCCTGCAGGACTAACCGAGCGAGGGCCTTGTGTGTGAGGAGCAACCCACTCACTGCTGAGGAGGTGATTCTGACCCAACAGCGCCCTGTAGGACAGGGTAGAACTGCCCCGGGGGTTCCGAGACGGCAACTCTTTCGGGGAGTAGAAAGCCTTGCCTGGTGATTTCGAACTGATGACCTTGAGGTTGACAGCCCGATAGGTAACCACTGCACCACCAGGGCACACAGTACATCCTGGGGTGCCATGCCCGGCATCCACGGGAAACTAGATTCAGAGGACGGTCATCTGGGTGCCACTTTACTTGGGGTTCCCTGTCTCCAGTTCAACACCTCCCTCCCACCCACCTATCTCCCCCCACACCCCTCCTCTTCACTAACCCACAAAGGAAAGGTAAAGATGCCGAGTCTGAGTCTCACAAGACAAGGGCCTCTTTTTTTCACCCTTAAGTAAGATTTTATTGAGTTTCTAGTGAAAGTTTACACAGCAATTTTCACTCAGATCGTTCGGCGATGCTCGGTAGATTTCTCACAGTCTATTAACATTCTCTTTCATTGTGTTCTGTTTGTCCCGTTTCCAGAACTCCAGATTCCCTGCCGACGGCTCTGCTTTGCAGGAATTGTTACCTGTTGGTCTGACACTGATGGTTCTGAAATAGAGCACCGATCTGAGGAGTCATGAATAGCCAGCTCTGTCTGTAACAGGTGGTCTTGGGGCTGAAGGGGTCTCAGGCGATGGCCTCAGGGAGTTCTCTGTGCCAGCTTGTTTGGATTGTTTTGATGATTAGAAAGTGGGTTCTCCTCATTTCCCTCCCGTTCTATCTGGGGCCGTCTCCTATTGCGTCCCCAGTGAGAATGGCCAATGGGGCTAGCGGGGCACCATCTAGTTCTTCGGGTCTCAGGATAGATGAGGCTGTGGCTCATGTTTCGTCTTTTGGCTACTTTCTTACTGTTGGGCTCTGGGTGAGCAGAGACCTGTGGTTGTGCCTTAGATGGACGCTGGCAAGCTTTTAAGATTCCAGACTCAACACAGTGACAGTAGGTTTTGTTTTGTTTTGTTGGTGGTGTGCAGTGGGTTGGCTTGGATGTTATGCTGAAAGACTGAGTTGAGTTATCCCATGGGACTACAGTCCTAAGCCTTTGAACTCAGAAAAGCAATCTTGGGAGGTGTTCAGCTGTGCCTGTGAAGCAGCCATAGCTGTTCCTTCAATGAAATCGGTATGTACCAGCACCCACCTATTTCCATTTTTGTGTACCTATAGGGTCTCTTTGAGTCAGAACTGACTCACTGGCAGTGAGCTTGCTTTTGTTTTGTTTTGGGATACGGTTACTTTGAGTCAGAATCAACTCAATGGTTTTTGAGGGATAGACACTTCTAAGGGACCTGGTAGACCAGTAGCTTCTGTGCTGGGCTGCTGACCACACGGCTAGCCATCGGAACCCGCTGCTGCTCCCTGAGAGGAAGGGGAGGCTTGAAGGGATGGTCTTGGAAACTAGGCAGCATCCCCCTCTGCCCTGCAGGGTCTCTGAGTTGGAATGGGCTCCGCGGCAGTGGCACAGATACTTCCATCTGCTCTGACCTATGGGCACACCTGCCCCTATCCACACGCCAACAGGCCTGGCCTCTTCTTACATGCTAAGGGCCTGACTTGCTGGCTGGTGGACAAGCGGTGCTTTTCTGGAGGCTCATCCAGCTTTCCTTCAAAGACCCCCAACACCAACTCAGCACCCCAACCCCAGGAAGCCAGCAGGTCCTCCATAGCCATGCTCTTCGTTTGGCCCGTGCCCACCAACCTCCATGCCATGGCAGTGATACCAACCCCCGCAAACCAAACCCCTGCTATCAAGTCAGCTGGACTCAGACGACCCTATCTACAGGGTTTCAAGACTCTAAGTCAGCGGTTCTCACCCTTCCTAGTGCTGCGACCCTTTCATGCAGTTCCTCATGCTGTGGTGACCCCCAACCATAAAATTATTTTCATTGCTACTTTATCACTGTCATTTTGCTGCTGTTATGAATCGGGCGACCCTGTGAAAACCCCCCCCCAAGGGGTCGCGGCCCACAGGTTGAGAACCGCTGCTCTAAGTCTTTTTGTTGTTATTCTGCATCTATGCTTTTTATTGATTTATTCTTCACTTACTGTAACCTGGAAATTTATATATATATATTATATTATTCCATAGTTCAAGCATGTCAAACAGAGTCATACAATTTCTTTCATAATGTCTCCAGACATTCTTTTCCTTCCTGAACTTCTTTTTGTTTTGGTTTTGTTTCTTTCTCTTTTTTTACTCATTTTATTAGGGGCTCATACAACTCTTATCACCATCCATACACACATCAATTGTGTAAAGCACATTTGTACATTCATTGCCCACATCATTCTCAAAACATTTGCTCTCCACCTAAGCCCCTGGCATCAGCTCCTCATTTTCCACCCCCTTCCCTCTCCCCCCTCCCTCACGAGCCCTTGATAATTTATAAATTGTTATTTTGGTCTTTACAAGAGCAAAGGGCCTCATCTTTCTTCCCTCGGAGCAGCTGGTGGGTTTCAACTGCTGACCTTGAGGGTACTGGCCCAAGGCCTAACTCACAGCACCACCAGGGCTCCTTATAACAGTATCCGCCATTCCTGCCTGTGCAATGGCAGCTTTAGAAAGGACTTTGAAGGATGGGAAGTTTAGGGGTGGGGACCCCAACAGCTCCACAAGGTGGTTCTAGTATTATGCCCATTTGACAAATAGGGAAATGTTGACTGGTCCAAGGACACATCATGCATGAGTGATCAAGTGCGGATTCAAACCCAAGTCTGGGCGAGTCTGCAGCTCACGCGAGTAGAATGCACCTCCTCACTCAGGAGAAAGGTTTGGCTCGGGCCAGGGTCTCTCCGGCCGCCGTCCAGCCTCTGACTCCATCAACATCCTGAGATAATGCAAGCAAGAGGGTTCTGGAAATCACAAGCCTGCTATAAAAAGGCAATCGCTGTCATAATGGTCAGAATAATGTTGTTCTAACTTAGATAAATCGGGTGTTAACTCATTTCCTTGTACGGGGCCCTCCACAGAGGGCCGAGACGATGGAACCGTCAAAGGGCCGTTCACAGCTGTGCTTCCAAATGCATTAGCTCATCGGCTTTCACAGCCGCCCTGGAAGTGGGCAGGAGCCAGGGGGCCCATTTTCAAGATGAGGAAACTGAGGCCTGGGGGATAACATGATTCGTCTGAAGCCAGCGGCTGGTCCAAGCTACAATCCCAAGACCAGTCTCGTTGGCCCAAAGACCACCTATCAATTTGAATTCTTAGCTGGCATTTTAAAATGAAGCTATTGTACAGAGAATACTGTTTCTGGCTTCCCTGAAAAGTCAGACAAGCTGGTTTCGCTGGACCCACATCCCTACGTGGCCACAGCTGGCCAAACCCTGTGAGTGGCCACCAGCGTGTACCACACCGTCAGGTCCCCCACCTGGCCCCTGCAGGGTTCCAGTTTGCATTCTAGATCCCTTCTCTCCTTGAGTCTGTAGAACATGTGGGGGAAGGGGGACTTACGGGAGGGTCCCCAAGTCCAGGATCCAGTGTCCAGTGCTGCGTGTGGTCAGGGACAGGGTCAGGGTGCAGTAAGTAGAACACTGCCCCGGAGCGTGTGGTTGTTAGAGGCTCTCAGCTCAAGGTGACCTCGTGCACCCTGAGACTGGACTGGGACCATTCAGCTTCCATTGCCTGCGTCTGCAGAAGCAGATCTCCAGGCCTTTCCTCCTCCTCTCTGCAAGCTCCAAGGAGAGCCCGCACAGCATCACTGACAGGCAGCGGGTGGCTGCAGGTGAGGTGCACTGGCTGGCAATCAGACTATTCTCTCCTGCATGGAAGGTGTGAATTCTACCACACCTTCTGGAGAGAACATTGGTCATCTATTGCTGCGTAGCAAACCACCCCAAAGCGCATTGGCTTCAAGCCATGTTGATTCATGAGTTCTCCTGACTGTGCATTGACTGGGCTCAGGTGGGCCTGCCTGCTGCTCCTCACCGGGCCAGCTCACAGGACTGCATTGGAAGGGCCCTGGTGGCCTCACCCACATCTCTGAGCCACTGGTGGGGGGCGGGGGGTGATAGAAGACCCGGGCCCCTCCTCATGGTCTCTCACTGTCTGTAGGCTCGCCTGAGCCACTTTCCTTGGTAGCTGGCTCCCGAGGGGGCAGATCGGAAGTGGCAAGACCTTTCAGGGCTCTGCTGTGTCCATAATGTCACTCCAGCAGCATTCTGTTGGTCAGGGGAGGCCACAGGGGCACCCCAAAGTCCTGGTTCCCTCTTGGGATGCAGGCACTGGGAAATCCATGCCAGGAGTGAGGGGGGGAAAGCAGCTATGCTCAGCTGGGGGAGGAACTGCTGTGGCCATTTTTGAATACCCTCCATCGACCACGGGGAACATGTAGTCTAATGGGGGGGGGGACAGGATGCCCCAAGTCTCTTTCCTCCACATCCTTGACACTCCACCCCCACTGTCATCAAGTGCATCTGTCTCTTCTGAGACTGCTATCTCCCTCTACCAATAAGCACTCAGAAAGTGTTTGTGGGAGTCCCTGAGTGGGGCAAGCGGTGAATGTACTTCACTGCTAGTGCCAAGGTTGGCAGTTCAAGTCCACTCAGAGGTGCCATGAAAGAAAGACCTGGCCATCTACTTCTGGGGGGTGGGGGTGGGAAAGGCCACTGAAAACCCGTGAGTCGGATCTCCAACATACGTGGGGTCAGTGTGTTGAACTTGACTTCATGGCAACTGGTTTTAAGTGTTTGTGGAACACAGGACCCTCGGGATTCAAGCAGATGGAGGCAAGGCTAATGTGAACCCCAAGACGAGAGAGGGGCCCAGGATGTGGGGGTGACAGCAGTTGGGCGGGGTTGAATTATGCCCGCCCTGGGCTTGGGACAGGTCACTTCACTCCCTCAGGGCCCCCACTGGCTCATCAATAAGATGAAACTGAACTGCCAGGTACCCCAGAATCAGAGGGCGGTGCCAGGGAGCAACAATAAGGGCATCAAGGCGTGGCTGTTGGCTGGCCCTATCACTCAGCCAGGTGTGGAGAAGGCTTGGGGGAAAGGAAGGGTCCTGAAGGCTCCTGGCTGTCAGGTCTATGTTTGGACCAGAGGCTCGCCCGAAGCAGATGAAGGTTTGTGCAAATGGTGGAGTGGGTGGGTGGGGCACCCTGAGTTCTGAGCATCGCCTCCAAAAACACGCTTGAAGGCGAGGCATGGCATAGCACACAGTCAAAATGGATGTGTGGAACCGCTGAGCCAGACCTGTGGCTACTCTCTGCTGACCAAACAAGAGCAAACCCAGTGTAGCAAAGTCACAGATGGCTGGGGAGCTGGGTGGAGAGCCAGGGGGGTGTTGGATGGACCAGAGGGCACAGGCCCCAGGGCCCCAGTGAGAGCGAGGTCAAGTCTTAAGCAGGCAGAGTGCTATTTCAACCCCTACACGCTGCCACACAGGGATCCAGGCCCAGGATTGCTGGACCATCTGACTTAGCTCAGATGTTTAAGGCAAACTGGTTTTTAAATGTCAGCTCAGTGTATTTTAAAATGCAATCCTGGCCACTCTGTTTTCTGGCTGGATTTGACCCTTTGGCTGGCAGATTACAAGCTCTCGTTGAACGTGTTTGGGGGCAGAAAGTTAGCAAGTGTTCTTATCTCCATTCTACAGATGAGAAAGCTGAGGCTCGGAGAACCGAAGTGACTTAGCCATGGCCAAACCGCTGGTCGGCAAGGATGGGGTGTTAGCACTGGCCTAACCTGGAATCGGGGGCTTCTTTTCCTGGACTGCTGTCCATTCTCCAAAACAACCCAGGGACCGCGAGGTCAGAGCATGTGTCTCCCCTCAGTCTCCCCTCTGGGGACAGAATTGGGGCCTGGGGGCACATGGAAGTCTGTGCCGTAAAGATTCCAGCCTGGGAAACTGGCCGGGTCAGTCCTGCTCAATCCTGTCCCGTCGCTGGGACACTAAACACAGGCTTCCTCGAGGGACAACGTCTAGGGTGCTGCTCAGGAACGGCCAGTGCAGCACTGGTCAGACGGGCGGTCCAGGCCCTGGGAACAACGTCGGTAAAGACCAGGAGGCCTATGCTGTGCATCATGTTTTTGGGGTGTTGAGAACAGGGCATGCCAAGCCCGGGACAGGGTGCAAGCTGCCCCAGCAGGGAGAGAGTGTGGGGTCAACATTCCCATTCTGGCGACGACATATGTCCGCAGCACCAACTTGTCACTTGGCCTGAGTCCATGGGAAGCCGGAAGGACAAAAAGCATCAGAAACGTGTAAGTGGGGAGAAAGCGGCTTAGCGCACAGTGGGATGCGTCCCTGCTGAATGGGGCTTCTCCGCCCCTCTTGGGGAGGCGGGGCCTGGGAACGGACTGGGCTGGTGCCTGCAGGGCCTTCTTAGAACCCACAGAAGGGAGTCTGTTCCGTGTCAGGACCCCGGCCCCTGCATCCTCTAGCCTGGCCCCATCAGCGTCAGCTGTCAGTCTGCTCAGCTTCAGATGGCGGCCCCGCAGCTCTTCAGAGAGCAGTCAGGGCTCCCCAGTTGCCAAGGAGCCCCAACTCCAGTGTCCTTTCTTTGGGCCAGAGGACCAGCCATGACAGCCAAGCTTGGGATGCCCTCTGAGCAGCCCCTTCTAAAGTTAAAAGGGTCTGATGGGACTGGACCCCTTGGCCTGGGTCCAGGAACTTGGAAGTGGCAGGATTTGTTGAGGAAAGATCCTGGACTTGGGCACCAGGCAGATCTGTGTTCGAATCCCGTCTCCTCTATTCACCCGTCATGCTACCTTGGCCAAGTCATTTCAACCCTCCTCCGCCTTCGTGTCTCATCTAGAACATGAGGACTCTCTCACCTGCCCCAGGAGCTCGGATGACATAGTGGCTCTATGTTGGGCTGCAATCCCCAAGGTCAGCAGTTTGAAACCACCAACTGCTTTGCAGGAGAAAAATGAAGCTTTCTACTCCCATAAAGAGTTATTGTCTGGGAAACTCACAAGGGCAGTTCCAACTTGTCCAGTAGGGTCGCTGTGAGTCAGTCCACTCGATGGCAGTGGGTTTGTCACCTGCCACCTGGGTATTTGGAGAGCTGAGGGAGATAAATATGAAAGCGGTGTGTTTATTCAATCTCTCACTTAACTCGGTCTCTCGGCTGTTCGGTGATAACAATGATGGTAGTTCTAATAATGTCATGGTATTAATAAGCATGGCTCCAACAAGCTTGTCTTCAGCACTTACTGGAGAGAAAGTGCTGGGCTGTACCAGCTGATCACATGCTCGGATGCTGACCGAAAGGTTGGAGGTTCCCGTCCACCAAGGGGCATCTTCCAAAACACCAGCCATGGAGAAATCCATGCAGTCCCGTTCAACCCGAGCTCGCAGCAGGTGATCAGGAGTTGGAATCAAAGCACGCGGCAGCAACGGGCTTTCCCTAGAGACCAGGCACGGGGTTGAGGTGTTGTTATCACCCCCACACTTTAGAAGTAAGAAACGAAGGCTAAGAGAAGTTCCGTAACCCGCCCATCATGGGAGAGCCGGCACTCTGCTTCTGAGATAGATGGACACAGGGCCGCCTCGCCTTCTCTCCCTCCCCCTTCTTTCCCACAGGCAGAAAGGAGTACCCTCCACCCAGAGCCAACAACGGTGAGCATTTTTGTCATTTTTACAAACTCTCTCTCACGTGTGTGTGTCTATTTCCCCCGAAGCATTTGAAAATAAGTTGCAGATATGGACAGAGAGCGAACGCTTGCTGAGACTCGGCGCGCATAATTCTCAGGCCCACTCTCTTAGCCACGGTGTCAGAGAGCTTGGCGGGCATGCTGTGGCCGAGCTTGAAGACGGACTAGGAAGAATAGCTAGCACTGCCGCCAGTTCCTGGAGCACTCCACCGAGAGTGTCTCATTCCATCCGCCTGACAGCCATTAATGGGTCATCATTTTCCAAAGAGGGCAGGTAGACTCAAAGGTTAAGTAACGTGTAACGAAAGATGAGTTACCCTGGGCCTGTTTGACAGCAAAGCCAGCTCACACAAAATTTGGTGGGGGAGGGGGACGGGGGAGGGTCACTTTACTCTCTTCTGGGTTAATCAAGCAGGAGCCTGGTGGCACAGTGGATTATGTGTTGGGCTGCTAACTGCAAGGTCACCAGTTTGAAATCAGTTGCCACTCATGGGAGAAAGACAAGGCTGTCTACTCCAGTTGAGTTACAGTCTCAGAAACCCACAGGGGCAGTTCTACCCTGTCCTATAGGGTCACTCTGAGTTGGAATCTATTTGATGGCAGTGAGTTTGTTTGTGTTTTCGAGGGGGACGGAGGTGGGGAGAGACGGGGGGAGCACAAACCCAGGCTGGCAAACAGCATATTCTCTCCTAGCTGCAGTAGCATGTACCCTTTCCCTCTGAGAATTGGGAGTTGCAGGACATTGTAGAGTCCAGTGGCCTTAGGAGAACTAGGGACTGACCCAGGGTCCACAGTGAGCCAAAGGGGGGTAATGACTCAGATTTGGGGCTCCTAGGACATTGGGTCACCATGTTCTTTCACATCGCCCTCACTGAGTGCCCCGCTCACCTTCTCTGGTTCACTCCCGTTGCACCTCTTCCTGTTTCAAGCCAGCCCTGACCTCTCTCCAGCCCCCACCCCTTTCCATAAACAGTGCAGACCCCACTGTTCTTGGTGGCCTCTGGTGCTTGGTGATGTCTTGCACTGCACAGACCAGAGCAGACCACGTGCTGTATCCACATGTCTGATTTTCCCGAACCATCCTGCTTGAATAGTTGGAGGAGTCAGCAGTCGGTTGAGTGTTAAAGGGCTGACCCGAGGGTTGGATGAATAAGATAAGTCGTTGGATGGATGGAAGATGACTACATGGGTAGCTGCATAGATTGGGTGGGTGGGTGGATGGATGGATGGATGGATGGATGGATGGATGGATGGATGGATGGATGCATGCACGGATGGATGCATGGATGGGTGGATAGGTAGAGAATGGCAGGATGCTAGCATGTTTTGTATAGTTGAGTAGATAAATCGATGGAAGAATGAACAAACACCAGAGCACAAGTCTCTTCCCTCAGGTTCCCTTCAGTTTCCCCAGTACTTCCCACCCCCATATCCCCCCATCCCCCAGCTCCTTGTCTTGGAAAGAGCTGGCAACCAGCAAGCCCTCCGGGTGTGGAGAAACCTTCTGAGCCATTGACTGGCCTTGCCGAAGTTTCTGTCCTGAGCAGCTTCAGAGAGGTTGGCCCCTAAAGTGTAAAGTAAATCCTATTTTCCTACTGACTTGGCCCACACTTTGAGAGACATGTTCCTGCTGTCAAGGGCTGGTGCACTTGGGGGCTGGTGACAGGTTGGGGCGGAGCTGGAGCTCCCCTGGGCATCAGCTGCCCCAAGCTTACGCTCACTCAGCCTTGAGATCAGGCTGATGCTGGCCAGGAGCACAGGAGCTTGGAGCCAGGGAGAGATGCAACAGCAGGGGAACAGATTTGGCATCTGGTCCCAGAAGCCTCAGCTGCCAGTGGGATGCTCTGCTGCTGAGCTTCTGGGACAGCCCACTCGGTCTCCTCCAGACATAGCCATTTCCGTTCATCTGCCCAGACATCCTTCTTCCCTTCTCATAATCCTACCTTCCCTCCTATCCATCCATCTGTCTATCCATTCACTAACCGTTAGGAAAGCCTCCCGGGTGCTGGGGGACATAATGATGGATTAAGCACCTGTGCTGGTGACCAAGCATTGCATCCCAGTAGGGCTAATAGGGAAGTCCTTCTTCCTTTCCCTTCCTCCTCCACCTCTTCTTCCTCCTGCTCTTCCTTGCGTCTGTTTCTCCTGCTATCACAGTGTCATCATCCTGGGAGCCCCCAGCCATTGAGTGCCTACTGAGTGCCAGGCACCATGTGTACCCGCTGCTTATCAACATGCCCTCCTGTACTCCCGCTCATAGACTGAATTGTGACACCCCCTCCCCCCAAAAAATATGTGTTGTAAATGTTATCCCTCTATACCGGTCAGTACCATCCATTTGGGTGCAAGGCTTACTTTGCTGTGCAGTGAGGCTCGGTCAGTGGAGGTTGTTTCTTCAGCCAACCCCCTTTTAGGAATGAAAGGGCAGATGAGGCGGGGAAGCAAGCAGGCATGGCTGCAGAAAGATTGAGGCCTCTTGGAGGTCACAAAGGAACTCCAAGAACACTAAAAGGTGGAGACAAAGCTAGCCCCCCCCCCTCCCAGCAGGCAGAGAAAGCCTTCCCCTAGAGCCAGCACCCGAGTATGCATGCACCTGCAGGCACCCAAACGGTGAAAAAAGAGACCTCTGTCCTCTAAAGCCGCCCACTTGGCACTAGGACGCTACACCTCTCCCGTCAGCAGCCCTGCATAGTGGTTTTCAACCCCCTTGGGGCAGTGAGACATGTAGGTTTCCAGAGGTTCGATGATGGCTTCTTTGATCCATACTTAGTGTAAGATGAAGGAGCTCCTGGTGGCACAGTGGGTTAAGTGTTGGTCTGCTAACTGCAAGGCCTATGGTTCAAACCTACTGGGACAAAGATGAGGCTGTGCTGTGCTCCTGTAAAGATTTCCCGGCTCAGAAATGCCAGGGGGCAGCTCTACTGTGTCCTAGGGGTCACTCTGAGGTGGATGATCCCACAGATGGAAGCTGACCTTGGTTTGGGTGTAAATTGGGATATGTTGAGTACATCAGGGTAAGGGTCTTCCAGCTTGGGCTGCCTGGGAAGGCCTGGGTGGCTGGCTAGGGTTTGGCACACAGCTAGTGGCAGGAAGGGCTTCCTGGGCAGAGGACATAGCCTGAGCAAAGGTTGGGAGCCTGAGGAGGGGCAGTCCTGTAGATGCCACCACGTGAATGGAAGGATGTGTGAGAGAGACATGCGAGCCCAGGCGGGCAGAGTGGGGTTGAGGCAGGTCAGAGAGGCTGCAGTCAGACACTGAGGGGTCCAGGTTGGTGCTGCAGGCAGTAGGGAGCTACTGAGAGAACCCAAGAGCAGGAGAGTGAGTTTGGTGTATAGGGTCAGGTTCAAGGCTGGGCTGGGCTGGCCTGGCCTTCGTGAAGCCAGACACTGGGTGAAGGTTTCTCCTCCTGCCCAACCACCTGCTCTGGTAGAAGCAGGGGCCTGGGCGTTGCCCCCACACTTGGGCAGTAGGCCAGAATAGTAGGGGGCCATGGCAGAGGAACAAGTCGGGTGGCAGCCATCTGGTCCCCCTCTCCCCTCGCTGAAGTCGTCTTATGTTGTGTGCTCTTAGGGTCCCATCTTATTGTGTCCACTCGTACCTTAGTGCCTGCTGAGGCCCAGCTTATCCACAGAGCCGGGCCAAGGCAAGCAGTACCCTGAGGGAGAACCATTCCGGCACCCAAAATGTCAGGGCTGGACATATGGGGAAACTGAGGCCCAGAAAGGCACAGCAAGCTGCCTGAGGACACAGAGAGATGGGTCGGAGCTGGGGCTTGAGCCAGATCCACAGCCACTTACCCTCTCCCGGAGACAAATAGGGTATCCATGAGGTCAGCGATACCCTTTCCTGTCCATGAGAACTTGAACACGCAATGCCATGTGTGCTCTGGTCCTTTGGAGAATGAAGTCAGAGAAAAATAATGGATAGCCAAACACAATGTCCTCACCTCTCTGCACCTCAGTTTACCCTTCGGGAAAAAAAATGGGAACGAGGATAACAATGGCTAGGACAACAACATTATTCAGTTGTTGCTTTTCCCATGTCAGAATGTAAACTTCACAGAGGCAGGGTTCTTGTCTTCTCGATTCCCACGTGCCGGACACACTGTCAGGAGCATAGCAGCTGCTCAATAAGCAACAGTCGAACGGCCGACTGAAGAGTAGACCAACAACCCAAACCAACTCACTGCCCGGGAGCCAAGGCCAATGCTTACAGGCGCAGAGGGCAAAAGCAATCAGCTGCTAGCTGACAGGGCGTCGGTTTGAACCCACCAACTGGGCTATAGGAGAAAGCTGTGGCAGCCTGGACAGATGGCAGCCTGGAGAAACCTATGGGGAAGCTCAACTCTGTCCTTTCGGGTCACTATGAGCTCGAATCGATTGATGGCAGCGGCCTTTTGGTTTTTCTTAAATAGGGTCTTACAGTGCGCCCAGCACTGCACACAGCCCTTGGCTTGAAGAATCGCATTTCCTCCTTGGAGTAGGGGTGACTCCCCCGACACACACACACACACTTTGCAGATGAGGAAACGGAGGCTCAGAGAGGTGACGCATGACATGTCCCTGGTCACAGGAGCTAGCATTGGACCCCAGGCTGGGGTGGCTCTTCAGGCGGCTGAGCTGTGGACCCCCGCTGCTGCATCCCGATCTGTCGGGCGTCTAGCACAAAGTAGGGCTAGCTCTACAGTGTCCCTTGCCTTGTTGTCCCCAACCTCCTCTCCTGGGTCTCTGTTTTGCCACCAGGGCTGGGTGCTGCCCTTCTCAGGGCCCTTTCCCAGGGACCTCCCACACTAGGGGAGCCCTTGCTTGGTTAACGATGCCAAAACCAGTTGGCCCCCTGATGGACCATCCCGCCTCCAAGGGGGCAAAACTCAGAGGTGTCCCCACACGCGGTTCCTCTTCTGGACCTCTGACGCCTCCATGGGGTTCCGCCAGGTTCCCCGAGGAGGCCTGCCTTGGCCTCCGGGTGGCTCTGTGGTGGTCTTGGGGAGGGGCACCTTCTCCCTGATGGCGTCCCTCTCGAGGTGCGAGGCCCAGCTGCACGCGGCGGGCTGGGCTGCCGCTCCGGCTGGAGCGCTGCGTGGAGAAACAAACACAGCTGTGTTTATTACAGAAATTACACATCCTGATAATCGGCTCACTCGGGGTAATGCCTCCCAGTCAGGATCACACGGGGAGCCGCGCTGAGTTTCTGGAATTTTCTGGGCGGGCTTTAATGCTCTGTGACAATGGGGCTGCTGGGCAGACCTCGGCCCGCGGGTAGACCTTGGCCAGCGGGCACCCAAACATCTTGGCAAGGTTCAGTCCTGAAGTTGGCCGCCACTCTTGACTGAGGATAAGATACTTCTTCAAGTTGGGAGAACTTGACACCTCCCCACGCCGGCCACGCTGACGCCAAGACTGTGGCCCACTATTAGGAGACATGACCTAGGATCGGATTTTGGATTGGATCATGTGGTTTCATAACATCCTCCCGCTTTCCAGATACACACTCATCTTCCCCCTGGCCCAGAGGCCTTCTATGATCCAGCTGCCCCAACGTGCTCCCCTCTTCCACTCACTGTGGTCTTGCAGGTCCAGCCACTGTCTGCCCAGGCCTCCGTGTACCACAGGGCCTTTGCACTGCCTGTCCGCCGGCACCTGGATCACTCTCACCCGAGCCTCAGACTCTGTGCAGATGCGGCTTCCTCTCAAGCCCCCCCCATCTCCACGGGCCGGTCCTCAGCAGCATCCGCCAGTCATTTTTATAGGAGAGTGAGCGGATGTCCTCCAGACTGCAAACTCCATGAAGGCAGGGCCCTGGATGGAACTGCTTTCTCACTCGGGCCTCCTGACCTAGCGTGGTGCCTGGCCCCCTGAAGGTCTAATGAGTCCCTGGGCCAAAACAGTGAATGAGCGATTCTCGGAATGAGTGAAGGGGGACCCCCATCCGCGTGTTCCCTTGGGTGGCAGTTAGCAGAGTGCTGTGACCTCGAAAGGCATCTCATTTTAATAGAACAGATTAAAACTAAAACAGAAGACACAATAGAGCAGACTGCATTGAAGCCTGGGGGCTCTGGTGCAGGGCCAGGCCAGGGGTAGGGTGGGGTGGGCAGGGGGAGCAGAGATAAACCGGGCATCATGGGCTTATCCCCTCAGGAGCTCATACGCTGGCTGCTCCTAGTCCCCAGGAGGAAGGGCCAGTTCCGCCAGGTAGACAGCCCAGGCTTCTGATACTTGGAGAGGGCCAGTGATTGGGGGGTGGGTGGGAAGGTGGGTACACACTGCCGGTCAGAGGGGACAGTGCACTCAGGATGCCTGGTGACCCTCCCTGCCCTTTCGGCTGATGGGTAGGTGGCTTTTAGGGGTCTGCAGCCAGGGCCATGGACAACACACCTGATGGAGACTGAGAACCCATGTCTTCAGGGGGTGGATTCTGTGGGGACGGAGCCAGGGGAAAACTGAAGCATAACAGAGACCATCTGAGGGCCAGCAAGGGAGCAGGAGGGCCCTCCGGGGAAGGGTGAGGGCCAGGCCTGGGCTAGCTGGGGCAGGGGGACAGCCAGTGCAAAGACGCTGAGGCAGGGGGATCCGTGAACAGGAGGCTGAGGAGAGAGCAGGGGGAGGGGGTCTCGGAAGCTTGTGCCTCCAGCAGGAACAGGTTGAGGAGAACAACAGAGTCTGACTTGTGTTCTGAAAGGGCCACTGGGCCTGCTCTGAGAACAGACTGTGGGGACACTGGAAGGGGGACCAGGGAGGCCAAGGAGGAGCCCCTGAAGAGCCCAGGCGAAGGATGGGGGTGGTGGGAGTCCGTCAGCCAATGCGCATGCTACCTGTGGGCTCCTGTTGGCAGTTTGTGGTGCGGCTGCACCTGTCTCTGTTTCTAATGTAAGTTAATGATCCGTGGACCCCTTGCTCTCTGGGCAGCCTCCTCGGCAACTCAGACTCACTTCCCACTAGTTGCTCATGCAGTGGGGGTCAGGGGAGGGTAAGACCGGCAGGGACCTGGTCCAGCCTTGGCTGGGATGGGTGGGTGACTGTGGACAAGTCTCTCGGACAGCAGCATCCTTGGGTCCATACACAGGAACCATCTGCTGTGGGCTAGGACCAGAGAGGACTGGACACCATCCGCTAGGAGGTCCGAGGCCCACACATCACAATAGACACTTGTCAGACTCCAGGTGACGAGACCGAGCAGGTCTGGGGGCTGCAGC
Organism: Echinops telfairi; assembly: GCF_000313985.2. Classification (NCBI taxonomy): domain Eukaryota; kingdom Metazoa; phylum Chordata; class Mammalia; order Afrosoricida; family Tenrecidae; genus Echinops; species Echinops telfairi. Next base: position 22,491,950 of record NW_022111357.1, on the reverse strand, counting down.
GGGGAGCAGCTGCCTGAGACCCTTCTGCAGGTCCTAGTGCCGCCTCTTACTAAGTGTGTCTGTGGACAAGTTTTCCTTCTGGAGTCCAACTCCTTATCTGTAAAATGGGATACTACTGCGCATCTTATTGTAGCACGTCGTTCAAACCTAACCATAAACTCACTGCCACCGAGTCGATGCCAACTCATAGTGATCCTGTAGGACAGGTGAACTGCCCCTGGGAGTTTCCAAGACGGTCACGCCTTATGGGAACAGAAAGCTCTATCTTTTCCCCTTGGGGAAGGCTGGTGGTTTTGAACCACTGATCTTGCAGTTAGCTCGGTCCATGACCACAACGCCACCAGGGCCCCTAACAGAGTAAGTGTTCAACAAATGGTTGCCGGTGGTGTGTAGGGGGCAGCAGCCAGAAGCCAGAGTTAGAAACACTTCCGTTCCCGTCTGCGTCTGTGGCCCAGGCCACACCCAGCGGGCACTTGGTCCGAGACTTGGTGTGAACAGGTCAGGGGCTCCCTAACAAGCTTCTGGGACGCTTCCTTTCACACCTGCACAGCCCGACAGCCCTTTCCGGGACACAGCGCCCTCCAGGGCAGGGGGCTCAACCTTCCTAATGCGAGACCCTTCCATACAGTGCCTCATGTGGTGGGGCCCCCGCCTGTGCGCGGACCCGCCTGGAGATGGACAGAGGAGCGGTGTCTCGGTTCCTAAGACCATTGGAAATAGGTGTTTCCTGATGGTCTCAGGTGACCCCTGTGAAAGGGTTGTTCGACCCCCAAAGGGGTCCTGACCCCCAGGTCAAGAACCTGCTGCTCTAGAGGAAGGACTCAGTCGCAGAGCCACCCAGACCATGCACAGGTGCTGTGACGCAGGCCCCACACGTGCCCGAGTCCCAGGGCGCAGGAGAGTTGTTGCAGGAATGAGAGGCCCTCTCCTAGCTCGCTGGGCGGATGAGATAACCCACTTGGAAAGGCTCGGCGGGTGCGGCTCAGCGAGTGCTGGCTCCCCTGCCGCCTCGATGTGTGGGCCAATTGCCTCCCAGGAGTGGGAGCCCAGCGCCGCGTGGAGAGCCTGGGAAAGGTGAAGGGGGCACAGAGAAGGGGGTGGTCAGACGCCTGCAGGCGGGAGGAAGAGGCTTTGGGGAGGGTGTGGGCAGCCTCAGGGGTGGCTCTAAGCCTTCTCTTTAATTTTTGAGAAAACCTTTACCCCATCTTCATATAATTAAGAATATTTTTACAATGTCATGCTGAAATAAAAATAGTCCATTTCCATCTGACTTCATTTCATTCCACTACACACACACACACACACACACACACACACACACACACACAGCTAGATTTTAAGGCTACTTTTTTGTCCCTCCTTGGAGCCCTGGTGGCAGGCATAGTGGTTACATGTTGGGCTGCTAACTGCAAGGTCAGCAGTTTTAAACCACCAGCTGCCCCAAGGGAGACAGATGGGGCTTTCTACTTCTGTAAAGAGTTACAGTCTGGGAAACCCACAGGGAGGTTCTACCCTGTCCTATAGGGTCGCTATGAGTCTGGCTCAACATGATGAGTAGGGAATTTTGGTTTTGAGGGTTTTTGTGTCTCTGAGTTGAGGGTAAATATTGAGGACCCCTTCCCCATTTGGTCCCCGATTTGCACTTTGGGGGGCATGGCCATAGTTCACACGGTACTCTGCGGGTCACCGGGTATGTTCCATCCCTGGGAGGAGTATCACTGGGACCCAGAACACCAGTGGGGAGCCCACGGTCCTCACCCCTTCACCACCAGCGCCTCGCCTCACACACAGCTCAGTCTGTGTCCTGTGTGCGGATGAAGAAGGAGCTCTACAAGCCAGAGGGGGAGGTAGGCCCAGAGGGTGAAGCCTTTGGTCCCCAGATTCCATCCCTAAGCGCCCCAAACCAAACCCATCACTGGCGAGAGGGTTCCAACCCATAAACCCAGAGTGTTTCTAAGGCCGTAAAACTTTAAGAAAACCGGTGGCGGCATCTTCCGAGAACCAGCGGGAGGGTTGAAACTACCAACCTTTGGGTTAGCCGCCAGGAACTTAGCCTCTGTGCCCCCCAGGCTCCTTTGAGATGCCAACCCCGGCTTGTCCTCCTTCTCCGTCTCTCCGGTTACCCTCTAGCCGGGCCCTTTTTCTGATGGGAAAGCCACAGCCCCCAAAGAAGGACACAACTGTGCTAAGTGAGCCCCGCGCTGGCTTCACAGAGTCGAGCCACACAGTAGTTACCGGGTGCTATGCCACTTCCAGCGGGGGACACCCTTTCTGGGTCCCGATCCTCCCCGCTAACCATGCTGGCGGGGTGAGCCTTCCAGGGGCGGAGGTAAGACGGTGATCAGCCCTGTTTTAGGGGTTAGAAAACTGGGACCCAGGAAGGTCCAGTAGCGTGCCCGAGGCCACACAGCCATTAGGTGGCAAAGCGGGTACTTCCTTGAATGCATGACCTCCAGAGTCTACAGGCCACGGGTCTCATTGATACACTAGCCCAGTGAAGGTGGTCTTTTGGTGAGGGCCGAGCTAGGAATTGTGTCCATGGTTCTGGCTGTCTACCCGCCTGGCTTTTGAAACAACCCAACAAGCCCCAAACTCCAAGGCAGAGAGGCCCCCACCACTAGGAGCCCCTAAGTGGGGAAGGATGGAGCTCTATCCTGGACCGCCCACTCCAAGGGCAGCCTGGGGTGGGGAAGGGGTTCATGTGTCTCTCAGTGTCCTCTGTCAGGGGGTCTGGCGCAACCACACTGTGGCCCTGCTGGCTTCTTTGTTTCTCCAGCAGGTAACATACCCCCTACACTCACATACACAGAGTCGTTTTACCTCCACACTCTCTACTGAGACTCACAACATCCTTAATTTCACACAGGGAAACTGAGGCCCAGTTAGTGCATGTACCCCCAAAGTGCTACAGGAACATCCATGTTCCTGATTCTTAACTTCTTTGGGGTCATTCTAAAATTGTCACACACAAAAAATATGAAGCTTTCGACCCTCAGAAAGCAGGGACACACACCCTCTTTTCCACGCAATTTCTAAAGGTTGCTCCTTTGTCGCTCTACGGTGCTGATGACAGATGACGGCATGGGTTGACTGAGCACCTCCTCCTGGCCTGCCCGGCCATCTCATCTCATCCCCGCTGAACAGCCCTCCTAAGTGGGGCTTATGATCTGCATGCTGCAGAGAGGTAAACTGAGGCTCAGAGGAGGCCCTGCCTGCTAAGAAGACTACAGGGGAGCTCTCGGAACCAGCTCTGGCTCCAGGTTCTCTCCCTCTGCTGGCTCGGGATAGAAGCCTCTGCCTGAGGCTGCTCTGAGCCAGTCCAGAGCCCAGAGTCAGTTTGTCCGTGGGAAAGGCATGCTGGCCTACCCAGGGCAGGACTTCAGACCCATTAAGCCCGTGACTCCCAGCTGAGCACCGGCATTTCCACCTCAGATGCACTGATCCTGAATCCCCTTTGTAACAATATCCCCAAGTGATTCCAATTCAGGTATGCCACTTGAGGTCAGCGCTCAGGCATTTCCATCAGTGGGCCCACAAGATCATTTTAAAGGGGAAGCAGCTCACCTTTTGTTGATTCTTTCCCCCTAATGGAGCCCTGGTGACATAGTGAGTTACAAGTTGGGCTGCTAGGTCAGCGGTTCTAAACCACCAGCTGCTCTGTGGCAGAAAGACGAGGTTTTCAACTGCGGTGAGGAGTTATCATTTCAGAAACTAACGGGGTAATTTTACCCTAGCCTATATAGGCTGGCTATGAGTCAGCATCGGCTTGATGGTGGTGAATGGTTTTAAAGACCCAGAGTCCTGCAGCCCTGGACCATGCATGGGTGGGATGCAGGCAGTCAGACAGGCTCTGGGGATGGCTCCCGGGCTCTGTCCAGTGGGGTCCCCTCACTCCATTCCTGCAACATCCTCTTAGCCACCACCACCATTGCAGTCATTCCCCAGGCCCTCCCGCTGCCACCAATAGTTCCAGCCATGGCAGCGGGGTCAGCAGTGGGGATGAGGACAACTGGAATCGGTCTCTCCCATCCGGCTTTGATATGGTGCTCACCCAGCGTCCAAATCACACGATGCCCAGTTGTCCAGAATGACTGTGGGGATCCCACAGGACCTGTCAGTGTCTCCTTCTGCTACCTAAGGTGGTGCCCAACCGCCACATCCATCACAGCCGACATTCAAGAAGCATCTACCTGTGGCATAAGAGTCACCTGCGGATCTTTTTAAAGGGTACAGCGGATGCCGTATCTCTGGGATGTAGAGGTGGGCAGTCAGCAGGGGTCGACCAGGCCTAGCCCCGAGAGCAGGACGTTCTAGCTCCATCTAGTATTAAAACTTGAAGGTGTTGGGAGAGCCTCTCTCAGCTCGGAAAGACTGAAGAATCAGCACTCAAGCTCGATTTCGGGGGAGTTGATCTCCCCTGAAATGGGCTCTCCTGCCCGACTGCTGATAGGTCCTTGTAAAGGTCTGCCAGAGGACAGGCCTGAGGGCCAGACACCGTGTGCTTAATAAGGCCACTGGATTCAGAGCAGAGCCTCTGCTGCCCGCCTCTCATTAACCAAGTGGCCCCCTAGATTTACGGGGGCTTCAGAGTGTGGGCTCTGGAGGCTGGTGGACCTGGGTTCGAATCCCGACTCGGCCAATTCCTCAGCTCCCCATCAGTGAGGTGAAGCTGGTAACCTAGTTCAAGGAACCCGGGTGGCGCTGTGCGTTAGGCATTGGGCTGCTGACTGCCAGGTTGGCAGTCCAACCCCACCGATCGCTCCTCAGGGAAAAGATGAGGCTGGCTGTTCGTGGAAAGAGGCCCAGTCTCAGAAACAGCTATCTAGCGTCACCCTGAGCTGGAGTCAGCTTGATGGCAGCAGGTTTGGTGTTTGGGGTTTTTTATTTGAACAAAGGGGCAGCCTGCCTGACCTGGTAGATGATGACAATCTCCTTGTTGTTGTTGCCCTAAGTGTGGGTGCCAGGGAAGGCGACTCTGTCCTCTAAAGGCTGTGCACCTGTGAGTCTCCATAGGTGGCCAGGCAGGGTTAGGACCCCTCTCCATCTCTGCTGTGGGCCAGACTGTAACCTAGAGGGGAGTCGCTCCTGGATGTGATGAAGGGAGCCGGTGCTGGTGCACAAAAGCCTTCCTCCTTCCCTCCCAAATAATTCTGGAGCTGGACAAAGAGTTCCTTGGGGGACCCTCTTCCCAGCGCTTAGCTGCCCCCCGCCCGCCCCACACACACACACAACCGACCCACCCCAGCCCCAGTGACTGGTCACCACCCTTTCAGGGCTGGGAAGGCGTCTGGGAGCTCAATGGGGCCTGCAGGTCGCAGTCTGGTTCCCATAGGCCCCGGGAGGAGGCCCTTTGGGGGTGGAGCAGCCTCGGCAGCTCCACTGGTTTGTGCCGCTGACCCTGTGGCAGGGTCACCCTGGATAAAGGGGCTGTCCGGACCCTGAGCCCAGCCTGGAAAGAGGAGCCTTTCTTCCCGGCACACTGTGGGGCAGCCACAGGGGGTCAGCCAGCCTCTGAGGATAATGGAGCCCTGTGGCCGACAGAGACAGGGCCCAGCCTGGCCTCCAGATTGGAGCTGGGGAGGAGGGGAGGAGCTCCGCTGCCAACTTGGCAATGGCTCTCAGGGCGGGCTTAGGAGGGGAGAGACAACGGAGCCCTTGGGACTCCCCCAGAGACCCCTGGGTATCTGCAAGGCCAGCCATTGGCCAGCTACTTGGCACCCGCCTCCCAGCTGGTGGCAGATCTAGGGGGAGAGCATCCAGCCCAGAGCCAGCATGAGCTCTTTGAGCAGCCCCCTCCTTCCTCCCCACCATTCCAGCTACTCCCTCCAGCCACCACCTAACCTCAGGGCCCCAGCCTTCCTCTCCTGGACCACCTCAGTGACCTCTTGACCCCACACAGCATCAGCCCTGAATCTTCACAACGGCTGCTCAGTCCACTTGCTTCCCCTGCCGAAGCCTCGTCTCAAAAAATCAAGGTCAGACTCCTCCCCTGCCTTTCTAGCCTAGCGTTTGATGACCTGGCACCTGCCAGTTCTAGCCACAAATGCCTATACAGACATTTCCTAAACTCCCATGCCCCCAGACCTTTACTCAAGCCCTAGTTGCTGCCCAGGGTGCCCTTTTTGCATCTGTTTGTCGAGCAAACTCCTACTCATCCTTTAAAGCCCAACTCAAATGTCCCTTCCTTAGTAGATCCTGCTGGTAACCATCCTAGCCCTTTATCTATAGCCCTTTTGTAGATGGCCCCGATCACACCTAGGCTCAGCCCCACTAGGCTGGGGTGGAGATACGATCTTATCTTACCCACTGTTGGCCTGCACTCTGGGGCCTTGCACAAGGGTTGCTAGCAGTGAGCTCTTGAGTTAATGTTTTATGATTGAGATTATGAATGAATACGCTGCCTGCCTGCAGAAACGACTTCCTCCTCTATCTTAGAGGCTTTTACAACTCAGCGTGACACCCCCACAAGACCTGGGGAGTGGGAGGAAATTACCATAACGCACCGGCTGTTCAGAGGCATCTGAAAACGAGGTAAAACCCAGAATGAGACTGCCTGACGCTGGCTCTCGGGCCAGAAGAAAATATAAGTGCTGGCTTTGCAGCCAGCCAGGCCTTGACCAGGTCCCTGAGTCCGAGTCCTACCCCGAGCCTGGGCCACACGAGGCCACGCCAGGATGACAAGCAGGAACTCCTCCCAGAAAGCAGAACTCTGTGTTGGATCTGGAAGGTTTCTTGGGGACCACCTCGCCCAGCCCCCTCTTTGGGGATGATTTAGATAGGAGCACAGATGGCTTTATTCACTTGGGAGTCTGGTCTTCGCCTCCCTCCCCCTCCTTCCTTTGTTATTTGCTTGTTCCGAAACACGCCTGGCTCTGTTCACATCTCGGCGGATGGTCTTTCCAAAGCCAGGAGACCCCAAGTGTTCTTGGTCCCCCAAACCCTCCAGTGTCGTTTGCCATTGATGATGCTCAAGGTGGTAACAGTGCCCACGCTCTGCACATGCCTAGGTGCCACGTGCTGGGCCACGCTCGGCACACACTTGATCTCCTTGCATCTCCATGTCAACCTCTGCTGTCCATTCTCCCCAGATTGAGGATGAGAACCCCAGGGCCCACAGAGGCACAGGAGCTGGCTAGACGTCTAGTAAGTGCATGGACCTGTGTATGGCTTCTGTGCGTTGTCCTTTCTAAGGCCACACTGCCTTCCACACTGCACATGGCGACATTCATTCTTCCTCTCCCTCAGTAGTCATTTTTGGAGTGCACGTGCTACAGCTGGTGGCTTGTTCCGTCCTTCATTCTTTGCATTCAGCAAACGTTTGCAGTGGGCCTATTATGTATGCCAGGACAATGCTGCCGTGGCTTCCAGGAGAGGTGAGGTGCTAGCGGGGTCTGGAGGTTGGCAGAAACACACAGCTTTCCCAGCTCAGGATGGTGGGACCCCTAGGGCTGAAGTGCCCCAGAGTGTCCTTGAAAGGTCTGGACGCTGCCGTGGTCTGGACGCTTCGGAGTGGAAGATGTGTGATCCGCAGTGAGCGAGTGTGCCCGGGGTTTGGGGAGTGGGACTTCTGTCGCGGCAAGTCTTGGAGGCCAGTGGTGATTCAGTTGTAGAATTCTGGCCTTTGATGCAAAGACCTGGGTTCGATTCCTAGTCGATGCATCTCCTGTCCAACTGCCGCCTGTCTGTCACTGAAGGCTTGGATTGTGCTATGACGCCAAACATGGTTTAGCAGAACTTCCGGACTCTGACAGGAAAGAAAGGCCTGGTGATCACTTCTGAAAATCAACAATAACCCCGGCCTCGGCCCCGGGCCCCTGCATTGCAAGTCTGGGCCTCAGTGGACCCTGGGGACGAGGTCAGCTGACTCCAGGGCATCCAACAACTCTGAGTCTTAGCTCTGCCACCCTCACCTTGCCACCCTGGGGAGGCAGAGTCAGGAGGACAGTGGCTGGAGGCCACTCAGCCCAGCGCCTAGAGCTGGAGGTGGGGTGCAGGCTCCCCTTCCCCTCCCAGCAGCCTCCGAGTGATTCACAACCTGACGCTGCAGAAAAAGCCGCTCCCGGCCCGGCCGGCCAAGGAAGGGCTGCCCAGGGTTTGTGGTTTTGAGCGGGGAGAAGAATTCCCTCATCGGCTCAGGGTAGGATGACTTAGTTGTTGAGAGAGACGTTTTCGCAAAATAAATCCTTAGAGAAACCAGGCACTGAGGCCGGGAGGCCTGGCGAGGGATTATCTAAATAAATCCCGTGTTTGAAGCTTCAGGCCCTAACGATTTGCCTGAGCTTTCTTTTGCTTCCTTGCCCTCGGCTTGAGGTCCCTGATGGCCCTGAGATCCTTCTCAGTGGTTCTGATGTGGCCAGACCCTCCCATCTGGGTGGTGTCCCCCAGCACTGGGCTTCATTTGGATACTGTTCCCCCTCTGATGGTGGGGGTGGGGGTGGGGCTGCGGTTGGTCTTCCACACTCTTCTTTCAAACAGGGTGCTATTCAGATGGTGGGCAGGAGACGAAGCACGGGGACTGTCCTGCTTATATTGTAGGATGTGCACCACCCCGGCCCCAGGCCCTGGAATCCCGGCAGCATACCCCTGGTCATGTTGACAACTCAAAACACCTCTCCCTACACACACACACACACACACACACACACACACACACACACACACACACACGGGGTGGTGGGGTGGAGCCACCTCAGCCTCATGTCCTGTCACCTGCCACCTTGACTATCTTCATCGAAGTCATCCTTCCCAAGTGCATCTGCCTGACTTTGCTCATGCTGTTCCCTCTGCCTGAAATGCCCTTCCCTACCCTACCAGTCCAGCCCAATGGATGGACACAGTGGCTTCAGCAATGGGCTCAAGCCCGGGAACAATGGTGAGGGCGGTGCAAGACCGGGCAGGGACTTGTTCTGTTGGGCACAGGGCCACCATGGGTCGGAACCGACCCCATGGTCCCTAACAACAGTAGCAATACCCCCTCCACTCTCTTCCAGAACTTTAGGCCCCTTCTGTCCGAGTGGTGCCTTCTCTAAGGAGCATGCCAGCCTCCTGCTGGCTCCTCCACTCGCCCTGTGGTGGGCTTACATCCATTTCTCCATCTTTGAGCCTCGTTTTCCTCCTCAGTAACATGAAAGGCCGCTCAAGCTCTTAGCTTGGTGCCCAGGCCAATAAGTGCCTGACACATCTGCACCCCTGTTGCCATAGTCACCCTGGACTCTGTATCCCCGGGGGTCACCCCTGTGGTTGCGGGGTTGGGGTGGGGAGCAGACCCCAGCCTCCCACTTGCTCGCACCTCCAAGGAGCCACGATAGGCCTCACATGTTGGCTGAAGGGTGTCGTGGGTGCCAGCCCTGGTGAGTGTGCGCTGAGGGTCTGGTTCTTGCTCTGGAAACCCGCCTCCGGCCCCATTTTTTGGGTCTGACCATGACTGAGCTCTGTGCTGAGGCACCTGGGGACACATCTGAGACATCTCTCTAACCCTGGAGCTGCAGGGCCATGGCTCCTTGGCCTGCCTTCTCAAGAGCAGAACCCTTCCACTCTCTCCTCCTGACACCTGGCTGCCCTCCCCCAGCCCGTGTCCCCCAGTCTCCCGCTTATCTAAATCCCAAGCCCTCCTGTCTCTCCTGGGGAGATAAGGGGATTCCCTCACCCAGCAGATTACCGTAATTATGCATTAGACGTGCACTGCCTGATACGCAGCCTGTCGCCGGGAGTGCAGCATAGCGGGCACCCACACTGTGGAGTGAGCGAGTGAATGGACTGTGCTCCCTGTTTGGTTGCTCCCGTTGGGGATTTAGAACAGAGTCTGGAAGCCTCAGGGAAGGCAGGATGTATTGGCGCTGACAGCCTGGTTTTCTTCTCATCGGGAAAATGAGATCAATTTCTCTCGTTGGCCCCACTAACAATAACAAGGCTAGGGCTTCAGAGGTGCCGAGCACTGAACCTGCGCCCCCTGCCCACCCTGGAGGTGGGCTCTCTCTGTGCCCCCAGCAGCCCACTTCGCCCTGCACTCTGGCTCAGGGCAGGGTGACGGGGCAGGGCTGCTGACGCCGGGATGGGTGCTGCTGGGAGCCTTGGAGGTGTCCCTGCTGCGATCGAGCCCGCGTGATAGAGGCAGACGGCCCCCGGGGCTCTACACTGTCACCCTCACAGGAGCAGGTCCCCAGGTCTTCCTGTCATGGAGATGGGCCTGAATCATCAGCCCCACCTGGGTCAGCAGACCCACGCTTAACCAGGACGCCAGCACATCCGCATGGCCCCACCCAGTGTAGGAACCGACACAGCATGACAGGGTTTGAGCTCCAAAGCCCCGCCTGCCGTCAGGTGGACATAGGACCAGGCAGGAGCAGTGGAGGGAATGGTGGGGAGGGTGGGCTGCTTCCAGCTCCTGGGCCTCACTGGAGCCGCAGGGGAATGAGACTTCGTGACTTTCCATTCTAAGTGCTTTGATGTTATCTTTCGGGGAAGAAAAGGTTAGCTTCCAGTTCTGCTCCGAGGCCTCGGCCCAGTTCCCACTTGGCCGTGAGCTACCATCCAACAGGGCACTCTCGCTGAGCCTTTGGGACGCCTCAGCCATTGAGGGTCGCATCGCCCCAAGGCTCCGTGATGGTCTGGGCCATCTCTAAGGTACCGGGAGGCCACCCTTTCCTCTCTGAGCTTCAGTTTCCTCTTCTGTAAAATGGGACCATCTTTACAATGCCATTGGGGGATTGAAGGAGATGTGTCCTCAAAGCTGTGAGCGTGGTAGCACGCTGCCCTCAGCTTCTGCACTCTCCGGGCCCCATGGGTGCTGAGCCCAGAGCCTGAGCCCACCTGAGCCCACTTACCTGAACTGCCAGGTCAGCAAGCAAGAGGTCTGGCAAAGGGTGCAAACCTGAGTTGTGACTGTGTTTCTAATGGAGTGGTATTAAAAAGAGAGGATTCAAGTTCATCATTATACTGTGAATCATCTTTACCCCAGATAATAAAATTACCCCAAATCACGATTTCCCTAAGAAACAGATGGGGCAAATGAATAGAAACCAGGAGATAGCCCCGTTAGAAAGCTGTTCTTGTAGTTTCCAAGAAAGCCAGGCATTTGTCTACCCCTGGCCCAGCCATTCCACTCCCCCACGTAGACCCAAATGAAAGGAGTGCTGTGTCCACCCTAAGAGAGGTACCAGACTGGAATGTCCACCGCCGCTTCGCTCATGATAGCCCCGAACTGGAAGCGGCCCAAACACCCATCAGCAGAGACGAGGTAAATAAATGGCAGTGTGGCCACACAATGGATTCCCGAGCAATAATGAAAACGGCAAGGCTGCTGATAACACACAGAGTGGAGGACACATCTCCACATCATTATGCTGAGCCAAAGAGGCCAGACACCAAAAAGAATTCATCCCGAGTGGCTCCATTTCTATGAACTTCCATAAGAGACTTCACTAAGCAACGGTGAGCGGTGAGCGCGTTAGCATAGTGGGTCCGTGTGGTGGCCCGGGGGGTACGCATGCCGAATGGAGGTGGGCATGGGTCTGGATGTTTGACACATTCATCAGGCGCTACAGAGATGTGCTTTGAGATGGATGAGTTTAAGCTGCACAAAGAAGTAAGATGTAAGAAAAGGGGGCAGCAGCATCTCCTCCCCGCTTCCTAATGATCTGAGCCCCTGGTTCTAGCTCCCTGAGCCTCAGTCTCCTTTGTCTCGAAAATGGGATGTGCACACCCTGCCTTCCCTGGGGGCTGTGAGGATGGACTGAGATGGAGGTGGTCTGGGCAGGGGCTTGGCACACAGGGGGTCCTCGGTGAGGGGGGTTCTTTGTGGACAGGGCTGAACAAGGCCAGAGTTGGGCCTCAGGCCGGCCAGCAGCTGTGAGCACAGGGGGTGGCTGGTTGGCGTCTGCCAGAGGATGTGACTGGTTTTTTCTCACGGACACGCGTCTGTTTTCTGAGACAATCTCCGGCTCATCTTCTGTAGCATATCTCCACCACCTCCACCCTCATTGGTGGGGTGGGGTCAGGACATTTAGTGTCTCCAGATGCCACCGAGGCTTGGCAAGAGCGGCCCCCAGCCACTTAGGACCGGCTCTGCTCTTGATGGACTCCAGTGTCAGCACCTGCCCCCGCGGGGCCAGCGCTGTGCCTGCACTGGGGGTGCAGCAGTGTAGCACGCAGGACCCCTGCCCAGAGGCCTGGACGCAGAGATGCAGCCACCACAGACACTCGCAGGAGAGGGTGCCAGGGAGGCTGGGATCTAGCAGGGTGGTCAGGGAAAGCTTCCTGGAGGAGGTGGCACACAGGGAGACCTGACAGGTGTGCGCTACCCGAGCCAGTTCAGAGGGGGAGCGCTGCACCCAAGCAGAAGGAACAGCCTGGGCTAACGCAGCTGGAATGTAGATTAGGAAGGCCTGGAGGGACCTGGAGGAGCCCTGATGGCTTCGTGGGCGCTGCACTGACGCCGAGAGCGGAAGATGAGGTTGACTACTCCTATAGGGTCACCCTGAGTCGGAATTGACTGGACCGCAGTGAGTTTGGTTTTTGTTTCTGGGTCAGAAGCACCTGGCGCTCGGGGCTGGAACTGCAGGTGGAGGTAGAGGGGTGGGAGAAGGCCCAGAGGCCTGTGGGCGCTTGATCAGGTCCCAAGGTGTAGACTGCTTTTATCTTTGAAAGCCAGGGTGCAGTCTTCAGCCGGGGGAGAGGCTGGGGAATAACAAACCTTTGAGACTGACCACCCGCGAGACCCCCTCATCCTAACCAGCTCCTGCAAGGCGGTCTCCCCTCTGCCCTTCAAATGGGGCAGGGCGTTCATGAAGGGGTTATCTGTTTCCTCCATGAATTCAGCTCCGGATGGGGGAACTGGGCTTCAAACCCAGCCCGGTTCTGAGGCTTGTCCGCACCCTTGCCCCTGCCCTTCCATCTGCTGAAGTCAGACATCCATCCCTGGCCTTCTCAGCCCTGCTTTCCACAGCCTGTCTCCTAGGGAGTGCCGAGAAGTTTAGACGGAGCAGAGGGTAAAGAACTAGCCGGTCAGAGTGGGTGAGCCCACTCTCCAAGCCTTATTTCTAGCAGGGGAAGCCCAGGGTGGGAGAAAGGTCTGGCGCTCTCGCTTACACAGCCGGCGAGAGACAGGGCTGGGGGCTGAGGTCTGGCTTTGGATCAGCTGCTTCCCAGCAGCGAGCCAGGCAGACCTTGGGCAGAGGGGAGCTGTCTTCTGCCCTGACCTCCGACGCCGGGCTGAGGCCATTTTGCAGATGGAGAAACTGCAGCAAGAAGAGCCGAGTCTGCGTACCGCGGTCACAGCAGCTGTGAGCCCCCATGAGCCCAGCCGGCACATCATGGTGAATAAGGGGCAGGGTGTGTTGAGTGCTTTCGGTGCGAGAACCGCTGTGCTATATGAAGCGCAGTATTTAAGCCTGGCATTGCCCTCAGGGGATGAAGTAACTTAGCCCAAGGTCAGACTCTGCACCCAGCAGACCAGGGACTTTGTCATCCTGGCAGGGCAAACCCAGTGGGGCTCGGGATCCTCCAAGTCCCCTCCAGCCACGGGGGACAGGGCAAGGTGCTGAGATGACTCACCCCACCTCCATAGGCACAAAGTAAACCCTGCGTGCAGCCTGTGAGCTGGGATGGTCAGACCCCCTAGTCATCAGGATCCCTGCCAAAGGGACGAGCTGCCGCGATTTCTCTGTCATTAGGTTACCCAGGTGTGACCTGTCTTCTTACCCGGTGCTGTGGCGCTGAGCCAGTCTGCTCACCAAAAGGATTAGGAGGTAGGGCGGCCACTCCACCCCTGATGAGCCCTGCAACTTTAGGCAACTGGCTCCCTCCCTGTACCTCGGGTCCCTCCCTTGACAAATCCTCGTTGCCCGGCACAGCAGCGCTGCCTTCCGGGAGTTGCTGTGAGAAGCTGTGAAGACCTGGCCAAGTGGCCTAGCAGTTAGGAGCCTGATGGCTTGTGAGACAACTGCCCTAGTTCACCACATCTCTCCACGTGTAGAGTTACTGAATCTTCTCCTGCCTCAGTTTCCCCATCTGTAAAATGAGGCACATCATCTAATTTTCCTGGGTTGTTGTGAGCATCGATGTATTTTTTCCCCCACATCATGTTCTGCGTAACCACTCAAAAACTTGACCACCGTTTCTATAATTTCCCTTCGTCTTCCCCTTTCAACCTGATTCCTTCCTCACTTTGGCCGCTGGGAAGCTCAAAGCCAACCTTTTTTTTTCTTGGTTACAGTCATTATCTCATCCCAGATTCATGGAACGATTCTCTTTGTCTTCTCTGGTGGGTGGCTGAACCACAAGTTCAGTGGTTCGAACCCACCAGCCACCCCACAGGAGGAAGATGAGACTGGCAATTCTACTCTGTCCTATAGGGTCGCTGTGAGTCAGAATCGACTCGTTGGCAGTGAGTTTGGTTTTGGTTTGAAAGGCTTTGGGGTGCCCCTCTTCATAAATGCGACTCAAATGAACTGTCCTGTTGTCCTGGTATATATCTTTTTAATTGTAAACATCTCCCTGGTTGTCTCTGGAATGGTGACAGAGTGCTCATGTTTTATGAAAACCACAGGGAGGTGACAGGCATGTCACCTCAGTGAGTGTTCCTTTGCATTTTGTCGCTCTGTTGGTCGTGCTACATATGGGTGCCCTGGAAACAGGGCAGCCGCTGCAACACATGCTTCTTTTAGACGCTCCAGCCCCATACTGCCTAGGCAGGACGGGGGGGGCACAGCGTTAGCACTGGGGAGAGGATCCACGGGATCCAGGGGTTCCAGGTGGATGTTGGACCCCGAGGCTGAACCACAGAAAGGTGTGTTGCGGTGTCCCGGCATGAGTTGGCGTCCACTTAGGAGAAGCTGTCCCTCTGGTTCCTGTCCCCTGGATAGCAAAGGAAGCTGGAGGCCAGGCGCAGGAGGAGGAGACAGTACCTGGCCCCTTATGTACAGGGTGGCGTGGGCCCACCTGCGCCTTGACTTTATCCCTCTAACAAACCTTGACCCGCCGGATCCATGCCCTCCCTGGCCCGCAGTGCAGTTAGGGGAACCACGAGTGGTCTGCAGGTCCCTGTTCGCACAGAGTGCTCACAACGACAGACGGACACACGGACAAGTGTCAGCGAGAAGGCGGGCAGTGCCACAATTCTGTCATCCCAACACGTGAGCAGACAAAGGGCACTGCCCTTGAATTTGGGGCTTCTTTATAATCAGCAAGATGGCTCATCTGCTGGGTGCTCTCTGTGAGAAGCCCTTCCCTGCCTTTTCTCCATCCCTCAGAGGCTGGGCGTTTTATCCTGCCTTTGCCGAGGAGGACATGCAATCGGGCAGGGCTGGGGCTCGTCCGAGGGCACATAGTTAGCAGGTCTCAGAAACAGAAGTTAAAGCCCAGAATCCCTAGCCTCAACTCAACCCACGTGCCACCTCCCCATAGGGAGACACATGCGGGGCAGGAGGCCTTAAGTGGGAGTGACCGGGAAGACCCACTGCCAGTGGATGCTATGGCGACGGGCAGGTGCTCACCAGGTGAGGGGCCAGGGGAGAAAGGGGCATGGGTGGAGGTGCTGCCACAGCCCCACTCCTCTGTGGCATCTCCTCTCTTCCTGGCATCCTGGTTCATCCGAGCCAGCCTTTAGACATGCTCCAGTCTCATGTGTACCAGGGTGTCGGGCAGAGCAGACTCAAGGGGGAGACAGGGAGGTGGCATTCAATAAGCCTGAATCACGCAGTAAGAAAGTCCCCCTTCTTCCTCCCCCATGCCTGCTGATTACTCACCGGGAAAGTCTCTGTTTTCTGCCAGCATGTCTCTCACACTTCTCTGACAGCGCCTAATCTCCCTTTTCAATAGGAAAAGGCAGGCCTCTCGCTCAGACCCTGCGAGCGAGCCAGAATGTCAGAGCCTGGTCTTGTTTTCATAATGCTGAGTTTATAGTTACCTTCTGTTCTTGTCTTCTTATTACACACACACACACACACACACACACACACAGCTCTGGTGAAGTGCTTTACAAACGTTAGCTCACTTCATCCTCACAATGACTCTGTGGGGTAGGAGCTGTTACTATCCTCGTAGAGATGAGGAAACTGGGGCACAGAGAGGTTAAGTAACTTACCTTAGGCCACACAGCTAGTGAGTGGCAAAGGATTAGACCCAAAGCTACTGTTCTCAACCACCTCATCAGACTGCCCCCTGGTTATGAGAATTAGTAACTTGCTTCTAGTTACAGTCGTAACCTGATTTTTCCATGATGAATACATTTATTTCATTAAATATAGGTGAGTCGAGTTAAAGAGTAAAATGTAATCCGAGCAGCTATGCAAGCAGGGCAGAAATCCTAAAAGCAGTTCAGGAGACTGAAGTCTGGGGAAGGCTGATCTAGTCCAGTCCCTGAAGCCTGGATGGATGGAGAAGCTGAAGCTCAGAGAGGGGAGGGGACCTGCCTAAGGTCACACAACCAGTGAGTCTGCAAAGCAGCAGGACAGACGGGACAGGGCCCAGTAAGGAAGGTGTGCTTCCTGTACCCAGGGCTGACGGGGCGCCAGGCAGCAGCACACGGAGATATGCTTACCTGCCTGGTGCTGTAACCGGATCCTGGTGAGCTCAGCTGTTCCCGGCAGAGCCAGGCCCAACCCCACTGCAGCATGTTGGCCCCCCAAGCTAACCTGGTCACAAGTCTCTACCACCTCCCGCCCAGGTCTCGCTTGCAGTCTGAGCTCCGTCCTCAGCCTGCCACTCAGTGTTCACCCTTCCCACCTCCATGCCGTCCCAGAAGCTTCCACAGCCTCTGCCTTAAGGAGCCGCCAGTCAGCTTGGGGTCAAGTCCTGGTCCTACCACGTATTCTTTGGCTGTTGGCAAGATGCTCAACCCCTCTGGACTTCTCTGAGGCAGGGCACCTGGGGATGAAAAGCAAGGACACGAATTGAAGTGGATACTTGGCCAGATGACTCCCTTATAGGCCCGTCTGAATCGGTTCTGGGTGCAACAGAAATTTCTCCCCTAGCTATTGGAATGTTGATTGGGGGGGGGGGTGTCTTTTCTTTCTTACTCATTATTTGCATTTTTTGTCTTTAAGTATTATTACTTTATTCTTACCACCTTATTTTGAATTTTTTTGTTTGTTGGGGTTCCCAGTGTGTGAAGTGCAGGAGGAGTGGACGCACGGTGATAATAGCTGATACAGGGCAGAGGGGCGATGCCGAGGCAGGGGGTGGGTGAGAGGGAGGGAAAGGGGATTTCAGGAATAAATCATGAAAGTGGGAGGGGGCCGAGAGCACTAGACTGACTGTGATTGCACAACTCATTTTAAAGGCGATTTGACCATGGGGGTGGGGGTTTCTAAAATTGATATGGTTATGATTGTACAGTTCTCCTTGATATGATTGAGCGATTGAACTATTGACTTGTATGACCTGTAAATTATGCGCCAATAAAACTGTTATTAAAAATACTAATGAAGACAGGGGACTGAAGGGTGGGGTGGGGCGGGACGGGGTAGTGTAGCTGCTGCACCGAACGGCAGGAAAGACATCGTTCACAGTCACCAGGCTGCCTGTCTGTTCCTGAGTGGAGCGACTGTCTCCATTGTAGAAGTGAGGACACCAGGGGGTCATATGCAGGTGGGTGGGGCTTCTCTTGAAGGCCAGGCGGGCCTGCAGTTCCTACCTGTGGACAGGGGCCCCCTCGCACGCAGGCCCATCGAGTGGCTACGGTGGGCTGCGCAGCCACCGTTACTTCTCTCTTGTTCTCAGTTTCCTCCCGTGAAATACACCTGCTGTGCAGGATTCTTATAAGTCGCAGGTGTGGTGGAAGCCCTTGGTTGATCTCCGAGGCACTGGACAGACCTTAACCACCGCCACCTTCGTGCCCTGTGTAGACGGAAACATCACTAGGGGACACCGTCAAATGACCATGTAGACCAGGCGTACAAGGGAATTACAACCCGCTGACCAGTAAGAAGGAATCCCTGGGCTCAAACACTCAGCTGCTAACCAAAAGGTTTGAGGGACAATTCGACCCAGAGGCACCTATTTCTGAAATAAATAAAATAAAATAAACCATTGAAAACCCTGTGGAGCCCAGTCCTCCCCGACGCATGGGCCACCATGAGTCGGAACTGACTGAGATCATACAGGTTGTTGCCTGGAAGCACCTCTATCAAGTGCTTACTGGATCTGGGTCCTGGCTGGCACGGGGCTCCCTCCCTCCTCTCAGTTCCCGGTCTTCTTCACCGTCCACTTGTCCGGCCTCGTGGTGTGGAAGAGAGAGTGCGGGCTTCGAGTCAGGCAGCCCCGGGTCTGCATCCTGACTCACCCACTCCCTGGCTGGGTGGCCCTGGGCGAGTGGCCTTACCTCTCTGGGCTTCAGGCTCCTGGTCTGTGGGGAGGGGGGGCGGTGACAAGAGGGCTGGCACCCCTAGGCTGCTGGGAGAGGAAATGAGGCCGGGCCTGTAAGGAGTGGCCCGCACCACGGATACCTGATGAGTGTTGTCGGAATCCCTGGGTGGTACAACCTCAGGCCTAAAGGTACCCAGAGGTGGTCCGGATGATCCGCGTGTCGAACTGCTTCTAGCAGATCAACTGTTGCAAACCCAGGGAACACTGGTCTGCCCAGGAGTCAAAACTGATTCGACAGCCACAGTTCCTAACAATGCCTGTTGTTGTCTTTTTACTCTGCCCTGGGCCCTCCACTCAGCTACCGGAGCCCAGTCCAGTGGGCTCGGCAGACATGCAGGTGAGTCAGTCCCCTGCCCCATAGGCCCGGGCTGGGTGGCCAGGTGTGAACAGGGAAGGGAAGACACCCCAGGGCAGCGGGCTCAGCCTGGACAGAAGGCCGGGGCCCTGGCTGGGAGCCGTCTCTGTCACTGTCCGCACTCTGGCTGCGTGTGGGGGAGAGGCAGGAGACGAGGCTGCTGAGTAGACGGGTCCCCCGGGGACAGTTTGTCGGGGAACCTGACAAGGTTAAGGATCTTCCTCGAACATCCTTTCACTTCCCGTCCATAACCTGGTGTGGATCTATCATCCCAGTATTTATATAAACCCTAGCCGGTCCCATTTATATCCTCGGCTGCTCCAGCTTCTCAGTGTAATGAGCTCCAGATGTGGCGAGGGGCCTTCTCAGAACCTCAGCCTCCAGGCTGGAGGGTCCCAGATTGGGGGACTGGCCCCCTGCTCCCTACCAGACGTCCTGCACGATGGGAGGAACTCAGAGCGTGCCCCCCCTCCCCCAGTGCC
This sequence comes from Echinops telfairi, assembly GCF_000313985.2. Classification (NCBI taxonomy): domain Eukaryota; kingdom Metazoa; phylum Chordata; class Mammalia; order Afrosoricida; family Tenrecidae; genus Echinops; species Echinops telfairi. The sequence continues at coordinate 22,472,750 of NW_022111357.1, read as the reverse complement.
AGCTCTCCCTTCACGTGGGCCTAGGATAGATTAGGGTTGGTTGGTGAGGGGTCCCTGAAAGAGCCCTGGGTACCAGGCCTGAACCCCCCACATTCTAGGGTACCCTGGAGACCCTGGTCCCACGATGGGCACTCCAGGAGAGAGAGAGCAGTTGCCAGAAAGTTCTTTCAAGCCTCACAGATACCAGGACGTCCACAGATAGCAAACACTGTGAGTGTAGGGATAGGCTGAAACCCCCTTGTCCGGTGGTTTCTCAACCCCAGTCTCAGCTTCTGCCACTTGTGCCGTGTTCTCCCGTGCACACTCTTCTCTGGGCTCGCGCAAATGCATTACGAAGCGCAGTCCATGTCCCCATGTCCACCAAGACACCAGTACCTCTGGACGGAAACAGGGGGCTCTAATTACAATGCTGTGGGAGCAGGACCCCGGGATTAAGTTCTAGCCAGCGCCTGCTCCTCAGCTCTCCCGGCTCCCCACAGGACGGAGCAGAGCCCGAGGCAAAGGTTTAGGAGGCAGAGAAGGGCACGGGGAAGTGGATAAGCGAGAGCTAAAGGGGTGGCCGGACAGGTGGGGCTCAGGAGGACTCGGGGCTCCTGCACCTCGAGTCAAACCACCGTCCGGGTGCCAGGCATTATCCCCAGGATCCCCCTGGCTGCGTGATCAAGCGTGCCCCTGTGGAGTTACCACCTTGGCTCGTCCACGTTTGCTTCAGATGACAGGGCAACTGATTATGTTCCTTCAATGCGCTTTGAGTTTGGGGGGCAAAAAGAAGTTGGAAGGAATGAGGTCAGGGATGTAGAGTGGAGGGGGTGCTGAGGTTTCCCAACAAAATTATTCGGGGAAAGTCCTTGCTCCCCTCCAAGAATGCAGGAAGGTACAGGTGCCTCGGGATGGTGGCGTGTGTGTGTGTGTGTGTGTGTGTGTGTGTGTGTGTGCGTGTGAGTGTGTGCGTGTTCCTCGGTGAAACTTTCCCAGCATTTCCCTCACTGATGCAGTTTTCAACATCCTTAAAACTGCTTTCTAATAAGCCCCTGTGATCGTCCTGTGTCCTTGGAGAAAATCTATCAAGCTGATCCGCCTGGAACCCCCCAAACCAGTTCCCATAGCCTTCTGACTGACCTTTCTGCCTTGACCTGTCTGAAACCTGTCATCCTGTGTCTGGGGCGGCATTCCCATAAGCCTGTTGCAAAGCTTCAAAGACGTGAGAAGATGTCCACTTGAGTTTTGTTGAAAATTTGATATTAGCTCCGACCCCAAAATCGTCTCCCCACCCGTCACCCCCACCACATGACACACAAGTATCCTCCATTTTGTTTTTATTTCTTGACTCTGTGTTGTGAATTCGATGGGGGTTTATATTTCAGATTGCCATTTAGGTATTCACCAATCTAAACAGCATATCAAAGCTCCCAAGAGCTTGCCCCTCGACACCCCATTTTTGTCTCTTCTCCCTCTTTTTTCATTTTGGAGACACCCTAGCGAGACTAAGACACATGGATTCCCCAGAGAACTTGTCTGCAGCCATCCCGAGGGCAGGAACATGTTTAAAGGTGCCGTGTCTGCATTCAACCCATGCATCTGTATGACGCGGTGCCTCGCAGCAGAGCGTTCTAGCTCACCCTGGTATTTGCATGTCCCCTCCCTGGCAGCTTCCTCGGCCTTGCACTGGTTCGGCCTCTGGCCGGCTTGACTGTGGGGGTGGGTGTCTGCACCATAGGGGTTCCCATCCTCATCTTTACCATCAGACACAAGGAGGAGTGGAAGGCAGGATAGTATTTATTTTGTTCACCCTCCAGACAAGTCTGGAAAGATCGCTGGGTAGAACATAGAGCGAGCGGGTCTCACTGCCAGACATTGTGGCCTGCCTTCTGCCTCTGGGCACCGTGGGCCGGTGCGAGTATGGGTGAGGAGCCACGCGGCTGGAAAGGCGGCAGGGCTCGTTCAGGAATTCCGGGGGAAGAAGTCTGCTCGTTCTCCCACAGGCTCTGGGGATCCTTTGGCAGGCCATGCGCAGGGAGTGACATGATAAAAGGGGTGTTCGGGAAAGTTCGTGCAGCTGCGGTTTCAGGATGGATGGGCAGGGAGACGTCCGGAGGGGAGGCAGGAAGCTCGGCTGGGTTTCTGGACCCAGAGGATCCCCTGAGAGGTACACAGGGAGCCTCCAGTCCGACTGACCCCCATGACCTCTGGGCAAGGCGAAGCCAGGTCAGGGCCCAGGGCCACCGGTGCCAAATGGGCCCCAGAGACCAACCTTCCTTCCATGTGCAAGTCTGCTGCTTTATCTGTGAGTCGGGGGCAGCAGGACTGCCCCTGCAGATTTATGAGGTGTGGGGGAAAGTGGGCCGGGCGGGGCAGCAGGCGCATGGACAGGCCGTCAGAGACACAGAGAGAGGATGCTCTCCAGCCTACCTCTGTGGCCGTTCCGTCTTGAGCCAGCTGCTCCCTGCAGACAGTGTGACCCCACCCACTCCACACCCGGCCACCAAGTACTTGCTGTTGCCTCTGCTTTTCCTCCTGTTCGCCCGATAGAGAAGCTGTCCGCAGGCCAGTGAAAAGAAAGGGGTGGACTCTTGCCCACCAGAGGCAGAAGGTGTCTTCTCCAGCAGGTTACACTCCACCTGTGCAGAGGACGATTCTGTTTGTGACCTTCCCAGGAACACACTGGCATGTGTGGCCCTTGGTATATGTCCTAGGTGCAGGGGAGTGTCTCTGGGGAAAGGGCCCCCTTCTCCCTTTGCACCTGTCTACGTCGTTGCAGTGCCTTACAATCAGCGTATCCTTTCCCCACTAAAATGAGCAAACTCAGACTAAGCACAGGGAGCAAACAGGGTGATGAGTGGACTGCTGCTATGAGCCCTCCCGAAGATGCTCAGAGCTTGGATCATTCTGGAATGCTTGGGGCCTGCTCTCCCTCTGAGAGCTCAGCCTTCCAGGAGACCCCAGCCTGACTGGGGAGACCCCACTGACACACACGGATGAGTGCACATCCCAGGCCCATGGGTAACAGGGACAGAGAGTTCCAGAGGACACAGAGTTGGCCGGGGACTGTCGGGGTGGGGGTGGGGGGGTGTTTCTCCCAGAGGGGCTGGGCATTAGAGGGTGAGGAGATTTGGCTAGATCAGAAAGAGAGAAAGAGCAGAAAACATTCCAGAGTGGAAGCTAACAATAGACTCTGGAGCCAGACAAGTATGAATTCAAATCTTTGCTCTTTAACTTACCAGCTGAACAAATGTCATCTTTCTAAACCTGTTTCCCCATCTGTGTAATGGGGATGCTGATGCTGTTGTAAGGATTCAACTCAGACTAAGGGGAAGCTATTGTTTTTAGTTGGGAGGGGGGTGCCAAGGATGAGGAGGGCCTCTGAGAAAGGGGGATACCCTGCCAGATGTGCAGGGACCCAACCTGGAAAGATAAGGGAGTGGGAGGGTGATGTGGAAGGACAGGGAGGGGCGGAAGCTCCTTGTAGGGGCCCCGGGCAGCACCCCCACCCCCAGCTGTGTGTGGCAGGGGCCACCTGGCATTCATTTGCATGGGCATTGCCTCTTGAGCCCCCAGAGCAGGCCATGAAACTGCTCTACATGCAGGCGTGAGCCCTGGAATCTGAAGCCAAGGTGGGCTGCTGGCTGCCTGCTGGGGCCTCCAGAGACTGCGGTTCAAGTCTCAGTGCTGCTTCTCACTGTGGTCTGCCCTCGCACCCGTCAGGTCCCCTCTTGAGGCCTCAGTTCCCCCTCTGCCCACAGGGGGTGGACGCGCTTCTAGGGCTCTTCAAGTTTTGCTAGCCTGTGTGAGATTGGAGCTCGTTGTCTGAGCCAGTTCCTATCCTCAGCTCCCTGCCCAGGGGCCACCTTTGGGTACCCAGCCACTCATCCCCCTGCACAGGGGACACCCAGCCAGCATCTGGTGGCTGAGGAGATCAGAGACTATGAGTGATGGAGGGATTCGCTAGCTAGTTAGCTAATGAGCACACCCTGCAAATGACTGCCTCGGGAAATAAGCACTCCCTCCTCAGGGCCTTTGCACGTGCTGTTTCATCTACTTGGAGCAATCTTTTCCTGCCTCGTGTCCCCCCCTCCCTGCCTTGAAGCATCTCAGAAAAGCACTGGGCTCGGAGGCCCAGGCCTGGCTTTGCCCCCAGCATGACCACTCATGACCCTCGGCCTCCCTGAGCCACAGTCATCCCATCTTCAGAATGGGGACACCAAGGCGGGCAGGTGTCCCTGCTCCATACTGCCTCCGTGGCCAGTGCTCCCCTCAGCAGGGTACCTGTCACCCTTTAGTGCCCCTCACGGTAGTCCCGTCTGCTCGTGCCCACCCCCACCCCCAATTTTGGCATTGCCCAAGTCCAGGAGAGCTCAGTCCTCTCTGGGTCTGGGCGCAGCACAAGGCGGCCCGCACTGCCAGCCAGTGAGGGTCTGGTGAGTGAGGAGCGCATGCGGCCACGATTCTCACTGTCTGAGCCTCGCAGATGGGGCACCCCGCTGCAGGCCCTGTCTGCCCAGTGTTGTGTCACACTGGAGGATGGGCCGGTCCTATCTCTCTCACAAGGGACGATGAATAGCAGCCACCTTCCCTGACGGCTTGCCCTCCCGGAAGGGCCCTCATTGCTTGACAACTTCCATGAAGCCAGAATGGGCCATCTGACAGCAGGTGTGGGGGATGGGGGGAGGACTCAGCGGGAAGGACTCAGCCCTGTTCTCAGCCCCTCTTCTGAAACCTTCCCAGCCCACTAGCACCCCCCTCTCATGGCTCAAAATGAACCTGGGTTCCTGTCATTTCTCATATACCCCTGAAGCAGCTCGGACACATAAGATGACCCACCCATTTTATAGCTGAAAATTGAGACTTGGAGAAGACTGTACTTGGCTTCATGTAGACCCTGCCCTACCCTCCTGGGCCTCGCCACTTTTTTTGGCGGGGGTGGGCAGGGCGGGGGAGAGCTCTTGGAGCCAGTGAGGGTGGGGGTGGGAGCCAGGAGGTGGCCTTGTAACTGGGCCCTGAAGGCTGTGTAGGGTTTTGGCATGGAGGGTGGGCGGGATGACTTTGGACAAAGGTTAATTCCAGGCTTGGCGGTGAGGGGCTGGCATTTGAGTTGTGGGGCAGCCTGGGCGAGGAGGGAGAGGCAGGAGACTCGGCCTTGACGCACACGTGGTTAGCAGTCCCTCGGTAAGTGTTGGGAGAATGAGCGCCAGTCACATTGGGTCTGCCTCTGGGCAGCAGGGAGCCGCTGCCGACCCCCTGGCGGCAATTCTGAGCTGTGTTGGGGAAAGGGAGGGCCCCAGGGGGCAGACCAAGCCACGATCAAACCTGCTGCCATCGAATCGATTCTGACAGGTGGCAACCTCACGCATCACAAGGTGGATCTGAAGCAGGTGCCCGGCCTTTCCCCACAGAACCAACCTTTAGGATAGAAGCCCATCACAAACCTGTGTGCCGCCCAAGGACTTAGGGAGGACTACAGCAAACTGAAACCACCCTCACTGCCATCTGGTCCATCCGTCCGTCCGTCCGTCTGTCCGTCTGACTCATGGCCACCCTACTGGGCAGGGTAGAACCACCCTTGTGGCTTTTCGCGATGGAGACTCTTTACGGAAGCCGAAAGCCCTGTCTTTCTCCCTCGGTGCTGGCTGGAGGTTTCAAACTGCTGGCTTTGCAGTTAGCAACCTAGCTTGTCACCCCCATGCCACCACCACCCCACCTCTAGCTCCTGGAGGCTCCCTCCCTGCCCTCATCCTGCGTGTGCATGCGTGGGTGCACACCGTGTGTGTGTGTGTGTATGCTGTGGCTCTCTCCTGCTCCTGCTTTAAAGGGTGAGAAGAGGTCAGCTGTGTGTACCCCAAGGCCTGCACAGTCACTTCCCTGCTGCTGGGACCCATTTTCCTCTCTATTCCAGGGCCCCCACCATCCCAGCCACCCCCCTTGGGACAGCTGTGGAGATGGCTTGGGGATGGCAGTGATGTCCTAGGGGGCTGAGGGACAGCACATCGTGCGACCTTCTCGCATCTTCCCACCACCCTGCAAAGGAGGGATCCCTGGTCCCATTTCCCGGATGAGCAAACTGCAGCTCCCAGAGGGGGACTCACACAGCTCAACCCGGGCAGAGCCACCCGGGCTTGTCTTCTGGGGTCTGCAGAACTGCGGTCTTGCCAGTGGCCCGGGGGTCAGGGGGGTGTCTCTGGGCCGCTCCGGGCCAGCTGGGGAAGCATCACCCGGACACTCATTGTAAATTCAATTCCCAGGGGCCAGCCTGCCTCCTCCACCCAAGGGCTCAGCTCAGTGCGGACTCATAGCGACCCCCTGTGGGTTTCCAGACTGTAACTGTTGACAGGAGAAGAAAGCCAGTCTTCCTCCCTCCGAGCTGCTGCTGGTTTCGAACTGCAGTCATGTGGATTGCAGCCCAGCACTTAACCAGGACACCACCAGGGCTCCTTGAGCCCACCTCCAGGATTCTGATTTTCCATTCTCGTGGGTGGGGGGGGGGTGTTAGGGATGGCCAGGTGTCCGAGCCCTGTGACACACGGCGAGGCAGCTCCCACCAAATGGCAAGCAAGCACACAAAGCCATCAGATGTGGGGGGAGGCGCCCCGAGAATGGAAGGAAGGGAGGCATCACAGTGCCCCAGCATCACGCAGGCAGAGAGGCCTGGAGGTGGGGGGACAACAAGATGGTCATTTGGAATCTTGCATTTCCTCCCGACGTCCTGCATTTTCCAAATGGTCTTTAATGAGCACATATTGCTTTTCTAATGAGAAAACTAAAGAACAGCATCTGGACAGGAGCCGCTTGAAGAGGAGCGAGGCTGAGAATGGGCCTGACGTTCGGACAGGCCTGGGCCCGCCGCCCAGCTTCTGCCCTTCCCAGCCACTGGGACCTGCGGCAGGGCGTTCGATCGCCGAGCCTCCAGCTCCCCATCTGGGAAGCGGGGGCACGAAAATCCCAAAGCATTGCTGGGAGTATTGAGTAAGATGATGCCCCACAGGCACCCCCGTTCCTCCCGCCCTCCCTGGCACCTCTCGTTCAGCTAATAAGTCTCTTACGTCCAATGCCTCAGGTCCGGGAAAAGGGTTCTTGCGCTCTCCTGCTAGCCCATGGGTTGCAGGATCAAGTCCACTGAGAGGCACTTGGAAGAAAGGGCTGGTGATCTACTTCTGAAAAATCCGCCTGGAAAGCCCCGCAGGGTGGATTTCTGCTGTGACTCTCTGGGGGTCGCTGTGAGTGGGGGCCAACTCAAAGCCACCCCCTAGGGGTTTGCTAGTGCCCAGCCCTGAGGCTGCCTGAGCAAGCCCCATTTTGCAGATGGAGAGGCTGAGGCCTGGGCCGCCCTGAGCCGCGGGAGGGCGCGCATGTGTCTGCTGCGCCTCGCTCTCCCTGTGGGCGCCTCGCTCAGAGTGTGTGAGGGGGCAGCAAGTCACCATCTGTGTTTTCCAATAAAAGAAAATGAAAATTGAAGCACATTAAAAATAGCTCAGTTGGGATTCTGAGCAATGCTCTGAGGCCTGTGTGGCAGCTACACCCAGCCTGGCACCTCCCCCTCCCAGCCTGGCACCAACACTGCCGGGAGTCATCTGAGGCAAATGGCTCCTGGGGGCTTATGGGAAGGGGCGGGAGCACAGGCAACATCCCTGATAGCTCCAGGGTCTAGGCCAGGGGTCCTCAAACTACGGCCCGCGGGCCACATGAGGCCCGCTGAGGACATTTATCCAGCCCGCTGGGTGTTTTTGCCCATTTTTTTTACTTCAAAATAAGATATGTGCAGTGTGCGTAGGAATTTGTTCATAGTTTCTTTTAAACTATAGTCTGGCCCTCCAAGGGGTCTGAGGGACCGTGAACTGACCCCCTGTTTAAAAGTTTGAGGACCCCTGGTCTAAGCGAACCCCCAATTCTGGCTTCCTAACTCCCTGCTGTATATGTAACTGGCCTTGGGGTTCTAGCAGGGACAGGAGAGGTGGGCTCAGAGCCATGGTCCTCCCCACTGGGCAGACCCTGGATGCCCACCCTCTCCCAGGGCCTCAGCTGAGCCCCTGGGCATGTTGCTTACCAGCAGGGGAGCAGTAGGAGTCAGGGGGCTCTGGTTCAGTGGTTCCCTGGGCCTTTCTTCTTCCCTTGAGGGACCCAACCCTCCACACAGTCCCACACCTGGTACCCCAGCTACGGTCTAACCCTCTGTAAGTCAGGTTTCTTAACCCCCATCTAGTGGCTCCACTCCCGTGCTCCACCCCAGCAGGCTGGCAGGCTGTGAATGGCTTTTAGTGGATGAGGAACCCGGGGAGGGCCAGAATTGCCCAGCTAGGAGAGCTGGGGCTGGAGCAGGCAGGCTGAGTGGTAAGGGGTACATCCCTATGCAAGGTGCGTCGCTGCTCTGAGCCTCAGTTTCTTCATCTGTAAAATGGGGCTATCAATAGCACCTGCCATGAAGGACTTTGAGGACCTGGGTAGGACTTGGCATGCGTGAACACTAGATACACGCTCCCCCCAAAGAGTAGGTCATCCTGCCCTGCTTGGCCATCTGTCTGGAGCCAGCGGTCTGTTGCTGCTCCAATTGCACAGGGACACCAGTGACCAATGGCTGCCTTGCACAGCCCAAGCCTGCCCTGGTGGGCACACTGGACACACTGAGGAAGGGCTCGCTTCAACCACAACTGTGAGTCGAAGCGCCAGGCCTCCTCCCACCAGCACCACTGCCTCTCCGCAGAGGGCCTGGGCTTGCTGGGCAGCAGGCAGGGAGTGTGGGTTTAGCAGTGGTTGCTGTGCTGTGGATTCGTTATCAGCGGGGAGGGTGGTGGTGGTGGTGGTGGTGGTGGTGGTGGTAATGGTGGTGCTAGTGTCAGCGGTCGAATTCTCACCTTCCCTGCAGACCTGGGTTCTGTCCCTCCCTAGTGCATCTTGTATGCAGCCACCGCCACCTGTCCTCGAAGGCTGCCATGCTACTACGATGCTGAACACATCTCAGCGGCGCTCCCAAACTAAGACAGACTTGGAAGAAAGGCCTGGCGATCTACTTGTGAGAATCAGCCAATGAAACCCATATGGGTCACAGTAGTTTGACCTGCCGCTGATCACGGGCGTGGCACGTGTCTGGGCAGCACTTCATTTCTTTGGAGTGACCATGAATTGGGGACAGACTCTCAGACAGTCAACGGCAGCTTTAGCTGCTGCTGCAACAAATTACCACAACCTCCACGGCTGACAACAACACAAATTGGTTGTCTTCCAATCTGGAGGCCAGAAAGCCCAAATGGGTTTCAATGGCTGAACTCCAGGCATGGGCCCTGCTGCAGGCTCTCTGGACGCTGTCAGGAAGAACCCCTTTCCAGGCCTATCCCAACTTCTGGAGGGGCCTGCATTCTTTGGTTTGTGACCCCTTCCCTCATCTTCAAAGAACGTCTCTGCACCCGTCATCACCCCTCTCCCGTCGTCACCCCTCTCCCGTCGTCACCCCTCTCCCGTCGTCACCCCTCTCTGTTACTGCCCCTCCTGCTTCCCCCTTTTAAGGCCTTTTGTGGAGCCCTGGTGGCAGTGTGCCCTGCACTGGGCTGCTAACTGCAAGTTCCGAACCACCAGTTGTTTCACTGGACCAAGATGAGGCTTTTGACTCGCATAAAAAGTAACCATCTCAGAAACCCATTGGGTCAGTTCTACCTCTTCCAATAGGGTCGCTATACGTCACATTGACTCGATGGCAGTGAGTTGGTTGGGTTTTTTGGTGATTATATTGGGTCCATATGGATAATCCAAACTAATCTTCCCATTTCAAGCATCTTAACCTAATCACATCTACAAAGCCTCTGATGTCATGTAAGGCAATGTCTTCACAGGTCTGGGCGAGGATGTGGGCATATGTGGGGGACTGGGCTGTGTTCTGTCTGTCACAGACAGGAAGGCAGGCCGCCTGCCTCAGCCTCGGCCAGAGGGGGCTGGTTCGTGCTGGCTCTATAGCAGTGTCAGAACGTCATTTCCTGTGGAGTGCCTGCTTACTATGGGGTGCAGTGTCAAGACCTGTAGAAACCTCAGTGGTCTAGCGACAGCTCATAAGGAAACCTGGTAGTGCCATGACTAAATGTTCAGCGACTAAGCAGAAGTCAGTGGTTTTGAACCTACGGACTGCTTCCCAGGAGGAAAGCCCTGGTGGTCTGTCCCCGTGCCCAGGTCACACACAGCCCAGGAGACCCCATGAGGCACTTCTGCTAGGTCCTGTAGAGTTGCTACGGGTCAGGATCTCCTGGAGGACACTGTACCACATTCATTGTCACAACTTTGGTCCAGGTGGGAGCTTGTATTGATCTCAAACTGAGGCGGAGAGGATTGGAGCTCAGAAGGGGGGGCATGTGACCCCGCCTGAGGTCCTGGGTTGGGAAACGGGCTTCAAATCCTGATCTGACTCCTGATCTAGACCTGGCCACTCAGGCCCAGGGGGCACCCTGCTTTCCTGGCAATCAGACCCCGGCTTCATGGCTGGGGGCTTGTCTTCCTGCCCCGTGTTTGCTCAGGTGTGGCCTCACCTGTCTGTGGGCCCCTGGGCAAGCACATAGTAGGTGCTCCGTGAGGGTGATGTGTTGCAATCAGAGAAGGAAGGAGGGGTGGAGAAGGGGAGTGGGTGTATGTCCCGTGGGAGTGAGGGAGGAGACTGGGAATCCGACAGTGTGGCACCAATTCCGGCCATTCCACCAAGGGGCTGATACATGGCCTTGGACCAGACCTTCCCTTCTGGGGCCTGTGCCTGTGTAACAGGGCTCCCATCACAGCCCACCCCTCTGGAGAAGTGAGTGAGGGCAAACAAGGCCTTCTGGAAGCCCTGAACTCGGACTGCTGTGAGCCCCGTCACTCCCCTGCTCGAGCCCTGGCCCCCACCTCCGGCTCCAGGGCTCCACCTCCTGCCCTTTCACAGGAGCCCTTCTGGGGTCCAGGCTGACACTGGCTGCAGCCCGAGCCCTTGGGCCCCTCCCCAGGCTGCCCCCATTTCCCCGGATGCTACCCCGATGGGCGTTGAGCTGGACAGGCCTGCTGTGGAGTCATCCCTCCCGGCACGGGGCTGAGGGGAGAGCGGTCCAGATAGGAAGGTGGCCCATCTGGAGCCCACACCATCCATGCTCACGCAGGAGGATTCCAGAGTGACTCCATCCAGGCCTTCCCAACTCCCCGGAGAGCCCACTGGAGCCAGAGAGAAACAGGACAGGTAATTGCAACTTTAAATAAGGCCAAGTGAATGCTCCTGGCCAGGCGTGGCACAGGGACTCTCCAGGCTTGGAAGCGGGGCAGCCGGGAGCCCCAGGCATGGCTTAGAATTCCAACGCCACCACTGGCTCCCTGGTGGCCCCCCTGAACCTCGACTTTCTCATCTGTTAAATGGGGCCCAAATACCGGTATCGATGTAAAGTAGACAGCACGACAGCCAACACAGCGTGACAGAGCGCAGGTACGCAGTGTCTGGACCATGTTGCGAGGTGTAGCCAGGCTGTGTGCGTGGCGGTGCAGGAGAACTTCCTCAGAGGGTCTGCTTGGCTGCAGTCTGCACAGGTCTTGCTTCCATGTTGGTTGGGTTTGAACCACCGGCCTTTTGACAAGTGATCACGCTCTTAACCATTGTGCCACCAGGGCTCCTGATCTGGACATTAGGATCGAGGTTATTGTTTCGGGGCACATGCAGCCCCCCACCCGCCCGCACTGTACACTTCAGAGAGTTCCCTGCACCCTGGCTGCACCAGCAGGCCAGGGGTCCTGGTCTTGTATGGCCTGGCGCTCAGGGCTCTGCACCCACACCTGGGAGTAGGTCTTATTGACTGACGGTGCCCGTTTCCCAGCCGAGGTTACTGCAGCCCAGGAGTGGCCGGGGTCGGAGCGGGCCAGCGAGGCAGGGCTCAGAGTCCCCGTCAGCCCGCAGAAGGGAATGGGACTGGCCACCACATACCCTAACCCGGGCAGAGTAGCAGCCCCTCCAGCGGGGGCGCATGCCCGCACTGCGAGATGTTTGAGGACCCAGATCCGATTTCTCGATTAGAGCAGGCATTCCTGAGCCTGCTCCCAGTGTCGGCAGGCCTGACAGGCTGTCCTCTCCAGGCCGCCACCACAGAACAACCAGCGAAGAGGAGCCCCCACTAAGGGCCGAGGGGGTCCAGGGCTGATGGGACGGGGAGCTGAGCCTGGGGCGGGGCCTCCGGCTGGGGACGAGCAGCAGGATAATGGCCAGTAGCTGGGGAAGGGCGCTTGTTGCTCAGCTAGAGGCAGAGCCTGACCCATCAGGCCCTTGGCTTCCCACGAGGACCCCTGGCCAATCCCCCTCAAGCACAGCCTATCTCCCTGGCAAGTGGGAAGCCCCCAGTATTTCAGGCCCCAGCCCAGTGCAGGACCAGCCTGAGGAAAGGAGCCGGGCAGTGTGGAAGGAGAGTTGGAGGCCCAGATGAGAAGCATCGCACCCACACTGGGGTGTGGCCAGGGAAGTGGTCTTGGAAAGGAGATAAAGGGAGTGGGGGGTTTCCAAGTGAAGAGTTCCACGGGCGTGGAGGCTCAAGCAAGGCCAGCGTGTTTAAGGAACACATTTTCCCCACCTCTGGGTGTTTGCTGAGGAGCTCTGTTGGCGCAGTGGTTACCCATGGAGCTGCTAATTACAAGGTCAGCAGTTCAAAACCAAGAGCTGCTCCTCAGGAGAAAGATTGGGCTTTCTAAGAAAAGCGTTACAGTCTCTGAAGCTCACAGGGACACTTCTGCCCTGTCCTAGAGGTCAACATGCGTCTGCACTGACTCGATGTCAGTGAGTTTGGTTTGGTTTGGGGGTGGGGGTGCTTTGCTTGTGCTGCCCTGCCTGCTTGCGATGCCCCCGTCTTTTCAGGGAGGGTGCGCAGCAAGAGGGAGAGCAAAGCCCAGGGAGTGGGAGGCGGGCTGTGTGGGCCAGGCTGACCTCGTGGGGTGGGGAGGCCAGCTCAGCCCACAGAAGGCCAGGTGACAAAGGCATCTTGTCCCCTTAGCATTGGGTCAGCGTCTTAGGCTAGAGGTTCTTAAGCTCATAGCTGAGGAAGAAGAGATTTGCCCGTCCAGAGTGTCTCGCCTCCCCTGGGAAGCCTTCCATGGTTCCATGGAACAAGGTTCTAGCTCAGAGAAGACGCCAACCCTATCACCAACCTTTACTCAAAGCCCAGAGGACCCCGGTGCAGGTGACATGGCAGCCCTGGTATCTCCCCGTCCCTGTGCCTCTGGGTAGAGAGGCCCATGGGCCTTGCCTCTTGCCACTCCTTCAACTTAGACACTGGACTCCAAAAAGCTGCTTGGGTTGTGGAAGGCGTTTGGGTCAGACCATGTGGGGATCAAATTCTGTCTTCCCCGTGAACTTGTGATGGGAGATAGGTCTCCTCAACTCCCTGCCATCGAGTGGATGCCGACTCACTGAGACCCCACAGCACAGGACAGGACAGTGCCCATGAGTTTCTGAAGCTTTAACTCTTTGCAGGGACAGAAAGCCCCAGCTTTCTCCTGAAGAGTGCTTGGTGGTTTCGAACTACCGACCTTGAGGTTAGCAAGGCAACACGTAACCGCCACACCACCAGGGCTCTTTTGCAGAGCTCCTAGCTTGTCCTCATTGAGCCTCAGTTTGGTTATCTGCAAATGGGAGACTGATCTATCGCTTGAAGGGTCTGAGGTGACTTAGGTAACCGTGTGCTGGCAGTATTCCCGCCCTCTGTGCACAGTCCCAGGCCCTGCTTCTGGTCACTGTGCAGCCACCGCCCCGCTGTTGAGTGAGGCTTGGGCGCCGCAACAATGCTGCACAAGTTTCACGGGGCTTCCAGGCCATCATGACCAATGATGGAAGGCCTGGTGCCTGACTGCCAATAGCCAGCGATGGACACCCTGTGAATCGAGAACTGAGCCCGGAAACAGGGACAGGGCGGCCTCTCATCCTGTTGCAAGAGATCGCCAGGACCGGGGACCGACTTGGTGGCAGCAAACAAGGGCAACCGCAGACGAGCCCAGATGCCACCCAGCTGTTCAGTACTTGGCACGATGCCTGGCACATAGTAGGTGCTCAGCGAGGAGTTACCATGACAGTGGAGATGCTGCTGGTGGGGGTGGTAGTCCTCCTCCTTGCAGCTGGCTTTGCGTCCCAAGGGCCCCTCCCATTTGAGTCCTTGTCCCTTCTCAGGCCTCCCCCCACCCATGTGAACACTTCCAGGCCTGCCACGTCAGGAGCCCTACCGGTCCAGGCTGGAAGCTCTCCGCTTGGCTCAGGGCAGGCATCTCCTCTCAGGTATCAGGCTTGATGGGGAGAGAACACTCACTGTGATGACTACCTGGGGGCTCAGAGCATGAAGGTGGTGGGGGAACTGCTGGGCAGCCAGCCTGTGGAGCATCTGTAGACGAGAAAATGTCCCAGCAGAGCAGTGCCTGCTCAGCCACGGAGATGCCTGGCACGGCTGACACAGGAGCCCAAGGGGGTGGGAAGGAGTCATGCGGAGTGAGATGGCAGCCAGGGGTGTCACTGCTGCACCCAAATTGCCAAGAGCAGAGCTGCAGGGGAGCCGTGCATTGGGAAGGATGCAGCCATCCCAGAACTGTCTCCGGGGCAACAGCCCCTTTCCTCGGAACAAGCAGGGGCTTGGGAGCCACCCTCCCTGCGGCGAAGTCTTAGTTCAGCTTCCGATCACCTGGTGGCCGTGGGCAGTCACCCGCACCTCTCTGGTCTCTCAGTCTTGACCTGCCCCAGAGGGTCTTCTAGGTTGTAATCTTGATGGGAGTAGATCACCAGGTCTTTCTGAAGGGAGGGCTTGAACTGCCAACCTTTTGAATAGCAGCCACATGCTTAACTATTATACCCCTGAGCTTCCTTCATAGCGACAATTGAGTCCAGGCACTCCCCGCTGGCTCCCTGCTGCCCTTGGGAGGAAGCCGTAGCCTGCTGGCCTGGCACTGGAGGCTCATTGTGTCCGAGTTCTCTTCTTGCCAGGCTCGCCTTCACCCGCGTGGCAGTTTTTAAGGTGGCCAAGCCCATTCCCTCCTCCCAGCCTTTGTACAAGCTGCTCCGTCTGCCTGGAGCACACTTTCCCCTTCTCTGCTCATCCCCTCTCCTGCCTTCCTTCTGCCTGGCTGGTCCCTACGCCAGGGCTTCGGTGCTTCTTTTGCTGTGTGATCATGTCTGTTTATGGCTGGGATTCTCCTTTCAGATTGTATGAGGGTGGGGCAGAGCCTGGGCCCAGGTTCACATTTACTAGGCCCTAGGGAGAAGGGAGGATGGACTTGGGCCTACTCACGGGGGACTGAGATTTAGCCTCTGGATATATTTAGGGCACTGGTGGCCGTGGCTGGAGTGGAGTCCCTAAAGGTTTAATGTTCCCTCCAATTCAGCAAGAGTCTTGAATTCAGAGACAATATCTATTGTGGAATCTTCAGTACCTAGCATGGGCCAGGTAGTCCAGAATAAATGCAGGCTGGCTGCGTGAAAGGCATGGATGAATCATGGCTATGTAAATATATAGCTGAGTGGGGTGAATGGATGGGTAAATGGGTAGGCAGGTGGATAGATCATTGGGAAGAAGAAAGGAAAGGGGGCAAGGAGGTTGATACCATGGGAAACAGATCTTTCAATGAATGATACTCAAGTGGGATGCTAGATGTCTGGGTGGGTGGGTGGTAGGTTATTGGACGAGTAGAATGGTGGAAGGAAAGGTGGAGTAAAGGGTGACTACATCCTGGTAGGTGGAAGGATGAATGGTTTCACAAACGATTGCTTGGATTTAGTGTTTCAATGGATGGTGAGGTGGGTGGGTGGGTGGGTGGGCGGGTGGGTTGTTAGAGAAGTGGACCTATGGGTGGATGTGTGGATAGACACATGAGTGGGTTAGTAGATGCCAGGTTAGTTTCATGGAGATAGCAAGGTTGGATGGTTGGGAAGAAGGATGGATGGGCGGGTGTGTGGGTCAATGGGTGGATGAATGAGTAAAATTTTCATGTGGCTAAGTGTCTGACATCTTGCCCAGAACCAGAAGGGTGGTCTGAGTTCTGGGATTCGAGTTAATTGTCCTTCACTGGAGGAAACCAATGCCAATTAAACAAATAGATCCCGTCTCAGCAGGTCCTGCAGCGGGTTTGCTGATTGACTCCATCCTCATAGACCCAGCCTGGACTTACAGTGGCCTGAACCTTATTGATTTGTCATTTACACCCCACTCACACTGAAAAGGGATTTGAGGCAACTTATGATATCACACCTGCATGCAACAGGACAGTTAAAAATAAAGTGAGTGAGAAAGAGAGAGGCTGCACAGTGGCGTGGTTAAAAGAGTGCCTAGCACAACTCTTGGATCTGCTACTTACCATGAATTACTAGCTGCATGACACTGCACGGGTTGCTTAGCCTCTCTACGCCTTGTTTCTCCATTTCTCAAGCGAAAAGGAGAGAGGCTGGTTAGTGGATAGATGGATGGATGGATGGATATCTAAATAGGGATGGTAGATGGATGAGGGGGTGGGTGGGGGGTGGGTTATTGGGGGAGTGGAGTGTGGACAGATGGGTGAGGTACGTGCAGGGGTAGATGAATGAATGGATGATGGGTGGACCATTGCATGACTCGTAAGTGGGGACCATAAGAACTCTATCTTATCATGGGTTATAAGCATTAAAGGAGATAATGAATTCACATGTGACAGGTTAGTGCACTGACTGACACAAAATAAGCACTCAGCAAATTGTAGTGTACAGGGTTGTGTTAGATAGGGTTGTCTAGAGAAACAAAACCAGAACACACACACACACACATATATATATATATATACAGCAGGAAGGAATATAACAGCTAATTAGTCCACACAGCAGTACAGACGGCTCAGTTCAACTCACTGCCATGAAACAGTTATTATACTGGAAATCCTTCAACTCACGTTGGCTGCTGGGTCCAAGGTCAAGGAAGCAGACAGCTGAGTCTTCCTTACAGCAATGCAGGCAGTCGGCCAGAGCCAGCAAACAGCAGGGCAGGCCACCAACAGTCAGCAAGATGACAGGGTCTGACATTCCCCAACTTAAGTGATGTATACACCAGCAGCGTGGCGAAGCAGGTCTCAAAGGAACCCCAAGCTCTAGCGACATGATCCATGAGTTGGGTGTCCCACAGGTAGTGCAGCTCGCAAATTGAGGCAGAGAACTACCTAAGGCAGCCGCATGCTTGTCCAATCACCAGAGAACAAGAGAGAGAGAGGCATGGCTTGCTGAGCTATTTATCTCTTTGCCCTCCAATCAAACTGCGACCTTATTAATCCCACATATTCTTATTGGCCAGGTTGGCACAATGAACCTACCTATCACAGGGGTCATCAGAGTTCCAGTGCTTCTATCACCCAGAGGAAATCCAGACACCTAGACCAGCGGTGGAAACAGGGAAGATGGTTTGAGTCTGGCCTCTTGTTGTTGCTGTTGTTATAGATATCATCAAGTTGATTTCTGTTCATAGCAATAAAACCCAAACCAAACCCACTGCTGCTTCATCGATCCCAACTCATGTGACCCTATAGGCTAGTGTAGAACTGTTCTGTGGAGGTTCTGAGACCGCCACTCTTTACAGAAGCAGACTGCATCATCTTTCTACCGAGGAGCGTCTGGTGGGTTTGAACCACCATCCTCGCAGTTAGCAGCCCAGTGTCTAATCCACAGCATCACTGGGATTCCTTACTCATAGCCATGGGCCTGGGGAATTGGGGGTGTGGGTGGGACTTGGGGTGGTTTTAGCAGAGAGAGGCGACAGGGCTACCACAGTGAACCAACCTGCCTCATGCCTCCTGCCGCCCAGAGCAGGTGACACACAGAATGGGAGGGTGGGGACACACAGAAGACTGGGGAAGCCCAGTCCCCAGGAAAAGGCTTCTCAGTGGAGGTGGCATTGGAGATGGGTCTTAAAGGCCATGGCTGAGTGTCTCAGCAAGGTGAAGGGGTCGAGAGGCACTGCAGGGTAAAATCCAATGCCTTGAGCCCCAGACCACAGAGTGGGAGCTTTGTCCAGGAGGCCAAGCAGAAATGCCAGGTACTTAGCACACCCACTCACAGGCGGTCGGGCCTTCTGGCTCCACTAGCTACCCGAGCCAAGTGGCCACCCCTCTGTGTAACCGTCTCCTTTTCTTTAAAGCAGCCCGCAGCCTGTTCCCACCTCCTGGCGCCCCTGCCAGACTCTCCTGAGGCAACAGAGCATGGCACCTGACGCACAGTAGGTGCTCAGTCACGCTCGCCGCCATTATTATCTTTTCATTCCCAGCAAAGAGAGGAGCTGTGTGAAGGGCCTCTGGAATCCTTTAAGTCAAGAAAGGAGCATTAGACATTAAAGCTCACTGGGCAGATGCTGGCTGCCAGAGGCAGCCTGAGGTGTAAGGGGAGGCTGGAGGGCAGCAGGCCTGGATTCCATTTCTGACTCGCTGTGTGACCTCGGGCAAGTCGCCTAACCTCTCCGAGCTTCAGTTTCCTTGTGTCGGAAGCAGGACCAGCCACAGGTGCCGCACGTACTGAAGGCTCTCTTCTTTCCCTCCCCATAAGAGCCCTGGTGTTCATTTACGACCCTCCCCACCTCCCACCCCCAGCAACCCCTTCCCAGACCCCCATCCATCATCCTGTCCTTGGCGGAGGTTAAGTGGGTCCCCAAGCTGCGAATCCAAACTCCCCTGAAGTCCTGGCCGCACAATGCGGCCCGCTGTTAGCAAGCAGCCCGGCTGGTCCGGGGATTGGGTTTCAGCAGGGGCGGCCAGCGCTGGCAGATGCTTGGGACAGCGGCAGGCAGGCAGGGGGCAGCGGGGTGGGGGTGGACAGAGGGGAGGAGCCGGCGTCTTGGGGACCCCTCCATCCGGGCCTGAGAAAACACGAGCAGGCTTGCGGCAGGAGGAGGGGGCTCCGAGCGGCAGGAGGATGTGCTGTGAGAGGCCTGGCAGAAGGATTTCGCATTAGCAGGGTCCCCTTCCCGTCAGCCTGAGGGCCGAGCGGGGGGCCGGGCTGGAAAAACATCGAGCTGCCTGCTGGCAGGATTCACTTTAAAAAGCCCAGCCGCCCAGGGGATGCCCTGGGCATCAGACCCCGACCCCACTCACCAAAGGCCTCCCGGGCCCCCATCCTCGCTGTAGTTTCAGAGGAGCGGACTCAAGAAAGCCATTCAGACAGAGCTGAGTTCAAATCCCAGCTCCGGATCTCTCCAGCAGAGTGACTTTGGGAGACTGTCTCAGCCTCTCTCGCCTCAGTTTTCGCATCTGTAGGACTGGGACGCCCATACCAGCTATGCAGGGGGTGCTGGGAGGATTGACAAGGGCAGGTGACTCCTGCCCTGCCCCTTCCTGGAACGCAGGGCCTTGGGGGAGCTCCTCATCTCACTGCGCCTCAGTTTCCTGGGACGGCAAATGTCAGCGATTGTCACTATTGCCCGTGCCTGGCCTAACCTTTGCCCGCTATGAAAACCCATTTCACAGAGCATGTAACTGAGGCTCAGAGAGGTGAGATGACGTTCCCAAGCCACGCTAGTTTGAAGAAACGAGCTCTGGTTCTCCCAGACTCTGCCTGGCCTCCCCCAGGCCAGGTGTAGCAGACAGGTCTGGTTTCGTGTCACCGAAATCCCTGCACCTGCTGTGAGGGGTCCAGAGTAACATCTGCTGCTTCGGCCACACACCAGGCTGATCTGTTGCCCGCAGGGTGGGCTGCTGGCCAGTCTGGGGACAGAGACCCTTGGGAGCTGATGGACCCCTCCAACTTCAGTTAGAACACTACCTCCCCCACTGGCTCCCAGCTCTGGCTGAATTCTTCTGCCAGGGCCTTCCATGTTTATGGAACAAGCACCCGCTTCGCTCCTCAAGACTCCTCCATGGCTCCTTTCTGCTTGTGGGACAAGATCAGGACTCCTTTGCCTCACCCTCAAAGCCTTACACACATTCAGGCTTCATCCTGATCTCCCCATCACCTTCCATGGAAGGTTTTGCTCCTAGGACACTGGGAGTGCTCGACAGTGGTTGGGAATGTGGACAAAGCACCCGCCACTCTCTGGCCATGGAAACCTGGCATCTGTAAAGCAGGTAACAAAGTTTCTACCTGATGAATGGGTGCATGCAATGAAGCAATGAATGCTAAAGCGCCCCCTGCTTGTCACTGAGAGCCAGGCGGCTGGTTTGCTCTTTTCTCTTGGCCCCTCTCCCGCCATCTTGAAAATCTGACTCCAGCTGAGGGGTCGAAGTGGTTCTTAAGATGTACTTAGAGAGGCGGTGACATATGGTTTGTGGGCGCTAGGCAGGCTCTCTACCTCACTGCTTGGGAGACTGGGGTAGAAGATTCCATGACCTGAGAGAGGAAGCCTGCCTTCTTCTTGGTGTCCATGCTGATAGTAGTGACTCGTGCTATATTTGTCCTTTTGTCATTGGCCAACTTCACTCAGCATCATGGTTTCCAGGCCCATCCGTGTCACGAGGTGTTTCACGGTTTCATCGCTGTTTTTTAGGGATGCAGAGTCTTCCTAACACAAGGTCTTTCTCCAGAGACCAGTCTCTCCTGAAACACGTCCACAGTGTGTAAGGTGAAGTCTTGCCATCCTTGCCTCTAAGGAGCACTCAGGCCACCGTTCCTCCAAGACAGAGCAGTTGGTCCTCTTCTCCAGCCCTGGTGCTTGCAGTGTTCTTCTCCAGCACCGTCATTCAAACGCAGCGATTCTTCTTTGGTCTTCTTCATTCCGTGTCCAACTCTCACAGGCATAGGAGGCAGTGGGAAATACCCTGGCTTGGGCCAGGCGCACCTTAGTCCTCAAAGTAACACCCTCGCTTTTCAATCTTCTAGAGAGGTCTCGTGTGGCAGATTTACTTAGGACGTGTTGTCCGGAGAAACTGGGCCCTGGAGAAGGACATTGTTTGTTAAAGGAAAGGGGCGACGATCATGAAGGGCACTCAAGGACGTGATTTGACACAGTGGCCGCAACGAGGGACTCAGACATACGAACAAGTGTGAGGCTGGCCCAGGACCGGGTTATGCGTCAGGCAGCTGTGGGTTGGAACCAACTGCATGTCATCCAACAACAATGGTAGTGATCCATTGTGGGCCAGGTTCTTTATGCCACTCTCCTGATGGGCGTTGGGGCTGTTTCTATCGGCTGGTTTGCCTGTTACCCAAACTGCCCCTCAAATTCCATCCTTCTGCCTGGTGCACCCTTTTCCTCTTCTCCCAGCTCAAACGCCACTCCCTTGGGGCTGCCTTGCTTGATCCTGGTCCGAGCAAACCTTCTTCCCCAGGGTGTCTTGGCGACATCCTGGCTCTGCTCACGTGCTGCCCTGCTCTGGGGCTCCTGCAGGGACAGAGCCCTGCTGACCGGCTTCTGCAGCCCCAGCGCCCTGCGCAAGGCCTGGCATACATTAGGTGGAGTAAATGTTCCTTGAATGACCAAGATCTTGTTACTTGACTCAGAGAGAGGGGAAGTCAGCGACGCTGGGGCCTTTGAGCCAAGTCTTGAAAGATGTTAGCCAGACTAGCCAAGCAAGAGGAGCTGGCATTCCGGGCAGAACAGTCTGGATAGGTCAAGCCCCAAGGCCGGAGGAAACACCGCATATTCTGCAAGCATCAGGATGCATGCGGAGAGGCCGGGCCGAGAGCGTGGCTGGACCGCAGGGGGGCTGGTGTGGTCGGCAGGAGCCTTGAATGCCTCACTGAGGCACAGCAGGGACCCTGCAGGCCATGAAGCTCAGTGAAGACATGGATTCAACATGAACTTTAGAAACGTCAACAGCTTCTGCATGGAGGCCAACGCGCCTACATGGGCCAAGTGCTGGTCTGGGGGGAGTGGTGGGCAAAGCAGACCGGGCTCCAGTCCAGAGGACAGAAGAGACAGTACATTGGCCTCCCCGCCCAGAAGAAGGGCCTTGGGAGGTGGCATGTCAGTAGGACTCATATACATGATGTCATTTTCTCTTTCTTTTTTGGGGGTGGGGTGGGGGTGGAGGTGGGGAGATAAGGGGTTAGGGCAACAGGACACCAAATGACTTTATCTGATGGAAGGGGTGAACCCAGGCTGCCTGTGCTCTCTTGGTGACCAAGAAGTCACCCTGTGGCCGGGCGGGAAGCCAGGTAGAAGCTTCTCCCTCAAAGGGCTACTCTGCCAGGCCGGATCCTGGGGCCCATCCTGTGCACACAGGTTACCTGGCACCTGGTTCTTTGCAGGGTTTCACCTGCCCGGCAGGAAACGAGTCCCAATGAGGTCACACAGATGGGGTCGTTCTGGTCATCGGCCAGTTTGTGCAGAGCCAGTGGTGACTGACTCACGCTTCTCTCTATGGGTAGCAACCATCTCCCGCCCCCCTGCCACCCTGCCTCCCACTGTGCCCACTCTCCTGGTCGTTGAGGTCTCAGTTCATGGCGTCCTGCAGGAAGACCCGGCCACCTCGCCCATTCGACAGGTTCCTCCCCTCCTGAGATTGGCAGAATCCGCCAAAGCCCCAGCATTGCAGTGCAAGCAGGAAGACCTCTGGGCCCTGCTTGTCATGGGTGCCCGGGGGTGCAGCCATCCTGCTGGCTTATGAGGAGAGGCTGTGGAGACTGTGTGGTGCTGCAGCAGTGGTGGGGCCTCGGGGCTTCCGAGAGTGCCGCCATGGGGTAGAGGCGGAGGGCTGGCTGTGGGAGCCAGCGTGTGTGTGTGTGTGTGTGTGTGTGTGCTTCCATTCAAGCACTGCTAACACAGGAGCCCCTGGTGACTCTGGGAAGAATATCTGTCATTTTAATTCCTACAGTCATCCCTTTTACAGACGCAGAAACTGAGGCCCAGAGAGAAAATGTGGTTTGCTGGTAGTGTCTGACCGAGAATCCTAGCCCCTTCCCCTCCTACTGCCTGCCAGGTCCACAGATGAGAGAGTACACGCAGGCACACACACAGAGAGAGAGCGAGAGAGAAGCCCTGGGGGGCTTGGATGCTGCTCAGTGTTGTCTGTTTCACTCAGTCTATAGCTAGGGCACTGGAAACTATACAGGGGTGGCAGGAGTGGGCCAGGGCTTCAGCTCACAGCCTTGCCGGCCGGTGTGTCCCTGCCCCTGTGCTCTGGCCTCAGTCTCCTCGGCTGTAAAATGGGGGTGCTAGCAGGATGGACAGGAAGCCCCAGTGACACAGATGGCTAAGGGTTCAAATCCGCGCAGCTGCTCCTCAGACGAAAGCTGGCAGGCGCTGTACTTCTGTAAAAACACCCTCCAAAGCCGCTCTCCTCTGGGGCTGGGGGGTCGCCATGAGTTAGACTTGACTGGACCACTAAGAATTACCCCCGGAGACTGACCATGGGCTCTCGGGGACTGGAGGGCCGTTCCGAGAGCCCAGCCTAAAGCCTGGCATAGAACCTGTGCTGAGCGAAACTTCCCTCCTCGTGTTTTTGGAACCTTTACACCCCGTCAGGAGTGCAGACACATGCGGGGGGAGGGCATGAAAAAGACGAGTTCTGGCCCAGGAGCGAGAGGGTCAGGCCGACCTGGCCAGTAGTGAGGCCTCAGGCGGGCAGGGGCCACCACGGCCCAGCCTAAGAGAAGGGGGCAGTGTCCCACAGCGCCCGGGCAGCCGCTCTGCTGTCAGCCAGCGCTAACGACTTCAGTGTGTCTCCCCTTTTAGCTCAAATATTTCTGAAATGCACACTGCTCGTTCACACGTAGCCAGAGGGGCCGGCGGCCTCCCCAGCCCGAGCAGCCGGGCCCCTGATTGCTTTCTTCTGTGTAGTCTTAGGGAGGCCGGGGGGTGCTGCAGTGGTGGGGCCAGCCCTCTGTGCTCCCCCAGGAGGCCCTGGGCCCGGCTGAGGTCCCTGGCCAGCCTCCCTCTGCAGGTTAAGCATCTGCTCGACCTCCAATTGGTTCCTCGCCTGCCCACCGGGACCAATTTTTAATGGGCACGTAGCGCAGCCAGGGCCTGAGAACTGGGCCTCCCAGAGCCTGGCTGTGGTGGGCCCTGGGAAGAAAGTAGAGTGGCCGTGTTACCAGGGGGCTGGTGGTGGGTACCAGCTAGGGGTTCAGGGAACTGCTGACCATTCAAAAATGGTTCCTGCTTGGGTGCAGTATAGCACCGATGAAACATAAAACTTTCCTCTAGTTCTTTAATGCTTCATCCCTGCCCCCCCACCCCACACACACACTATTATGATTCCAATTCTACCTTACAAATCCAGCTAGACCAGAGTATGTACACTTGTACAGATAAGAGCTGGAAACACAGGGAATCCAGGACAGATCAACCCCTCAGGACCAATAATGAGAGTAGCGATACCAAGAAGGTAAAGGAAAGGTGGGGGGAGGAAGGGGGAACCAATCACAATGATCTACCTATAACCCCCTCCCTGGGGAACGGACAACAGAAAAGCGGATGAAGACAGACATCGGACAGTGTAAGACATGAAAAAATAATAATTTATAAATTATCAAGGGTTCGTGAGGGTGGGAAGGGAGAAAAGTGAGGAGCCGATACCAAGGGCTCAAGTAGAAAGAACATGTTTTGAGAATGATGATGGCAACAAATGTACAGATGTGCTTGACACAATGGATGAGTGGATGGATGAATGGATTGTGGTAAGAACTGTACAAGCCCCTAATAAAATGATTTAAAAAGGAAAAAAATGACCCCTGCTCCCCCTCACCAGGCTCAGCCCTCCCTCTCTTCAGCCTCTTCCCCACCACTTAGTCCCATGAGCCCTGGCGCTGCTCCCCACCAGCCTCTGCCCTGGAGTCTCTGGGGGCACCAATAGTTACAAACGCCACCACTCACTGAAAAGTTGGCGGTTCGATCCCACTCAGAGGCACCTCAGAAGACTGACCTGGGGGTCCGTTTTCCATAAGCCACAGACTGAGAAGCACTGCGCGGCCCAGTTCCATGCTCCTCACATGGAGAGAGCGTGAGCGGGGCTGGCCCCCTCTGGCTCACCCCCGCCCCCGGGTCCCTTCCCAACTCATTCCTTAAGGCTCCATCCAAGCGTCACTTCCTCCTCCAGGACACCTTCCCCCAAACTGCCACTCTCCCCCACCCCCGAGACCCAGAGCGCTACCCGGTGGTGGTCCTGTCATCTCGCACGGTGATTAATTATCTGTGTACAGTGAAGATTGCTTCCCCTGTATATGGGGACGTCACTGCCACTGTCACTGTGGGCTGGGGACATCTCCAGCACAACAGGGACAGGCTCAACGGAGCCCAGAGGACCCTCAGATGTGGGAACGGGTGTGGTGGTCCGTTCATGGCGTTTAGTATTGATAGAGTCACAGACAAACGTTTTAAATTGTTGTGTGCCCCCACCCCAGTCTTTTTATGGCAAGTGATATTGGTTTTCCATTTATAATAACGATTATGTTTTTCCTCCTTAAAATGCACTTAAGAAAAAATGAGAGTCAGTTGGAAGGAAAGCCGTCACTAACAAATGGTACCAGAATCGTGGATGCTAACTGCATGCAAGGGTGGCCCTGGCGGGGTGGACAGGTCCCAGGCATCTGGCTCCTGTCTACAGATCGGCAGGGAATCCCACCTTAGGCTGAAGATTTACTGTGTGCCGAGCCTTGTCCTGGGCCTTGGGGGTCCCAGATCCAGGACTCAGCACCTGCCCATCAGGGGGCCATGGACCTCTGGAAGAGAACGGTGTGTGGTAGTTAACGCCTAGTGTCCCAGGCATCTCAAAACCCCAGCAGTGGGCGGCAGTACTGAGCTGTGTGGATCCTGCAGGACTTCCCAGCAGACGTGCCCTCACCAGTGGGGAGAATTAAGGGGGTAAGGTCCCAGTGTGCGGACGAGCATGGCCTAGGAAAGGGGCAGGTGTGTGACCCTGGGCAAGCTGCTGAGCCTGGGGAAGGCTCCGTTTTCCCATCTGTGAAGGGGACACTGTCAGCTCCCTCTTGGCATTGTGGTGAGAAGGCTGGTGAGAGCGTCTGGTTCCTAGTCAGGGGTCAGTGGGCACATGTTCGCCCTCTTTGTCAATTTTCAGGGTGATGAGAGGATTTGAGGGGCCATGTCCTGGGTTTTAGGCAAAGGAGGAAGGAAGTGTGGATGGTGGGAATAGGCCCCGGCTTCCTGAACCCATCCAGGTCCCTAAAGCATGAAATGCTCACTCCGTGCTGTTCCCCAGAGACTCGCCTGGACTTTGTGCTTGGTTTGAGAGCAACAAAGAAGCAAGCCAGGGCCCAGCAGGCAAGCGGCTTCAGATGGACGGGCAGGGCTCCTTGGGGGCTGCGGCCTTCAAGTGCAGAGCCTGATGTTTGTCAGATGTTGGCAGGCGCAGTCTGCGAGGTGGGGAGCTGGGTGGCCCAAGCTGGGGCCTCTTCGCTTTCAGGGGACACCTAATGTACCAAGAGGAAACGGTGTGTGTGCAGGCGCTGGGCTGGCCAGGAAGCACCGCACTCAATCTAAAAGCAGTCACTGCTGCTTCCCGAGGCTCCAAGCGACACCCTCAGAACCCCCAGGCTCTCTCCCGCCACTGCCCAGAGCGGCACCAGCTCTCATTGCTGGCAGCTCTCATTGCTAGGCAAAGCCCAGGACTGGCCTGGTGCAAGGTGGCAGAGGAGGTTTGGGCCCGGCCCTTCTCCCAAGGCCATCTGCGGACAGAGCTCCTCCCTCTTAGCCGCTTCCTGTCTTTGAGCCAGGAAGCCCTGAGCAGTCACTGTGCTTGCTTGTTTGCTTGCTTACCAAAAGGTGAGCGGTTCAAGTCCACCCAGGGGTACCAAGGAATAGACGGCTGGCCATCTGCTTCCGACAAGCCCGTGGGACGCAATCCTACCCCAGTATACATGGGGATGCAGTAGTGGGAGGGAACTGCCTGTTCCTAGCCCAGCATTTCCTGTTCCTAGCCCAGCATGGGCGTGGGCTGTGAATGGTGCCTGCAGGTGGGCAGAGGTGGGCTGTGGAAGTCCCAGGTCTTAGTGTGGACCCTGCGTTTCCCATCTGCCCGAAAAGGATGTCCTTCTCTGGGTTGTGGAGTCCTCTAGTACTCGATCTGGGTCAGCCCAGGAGTCCAGCCAAAGGGTGGGGCCACCTGCTTGGCCCGCTTCCTCCCCCACCGACGCGCTCCTTCTCTGGAGCAGACTCCCCTCTCCCTTGTTCCCCGCAGCGCACAGCAGCTGTTTCTGGAGCCCAGGCAGAGAGCCCGGCTTGGTGAGTCTCTGACTGAGGCCAATAAGAGAAAACAGGTTAAAAGTTCAGCCCTTGTTCTCTCCAGGAAGAAAAATCTGTAGCATTCCGAGTGTGAAAAGGACCCCCTTTTTCAGCTCCAAAGCAACATAATAGAACTTCCCTCCAATTTGCCATCAAAAA
>NW_022111357.1:22425165-22444228 GCF_000313985.2 Echinops telfairi | reverse complement strand
GAACCCCACTCCTGGTACCATAGTTCCTCATGGAGTTCCAGTGTCTTTTCAATGCAATGGAATTCTAAAGGTGTGCCTGGGAAAGAGAAGGGAGGGTCCACTCTGGCCCTGTGAGTCATCTTTTCCCTTCTCTCCAGCCACCAGAGCAGAGGGGAGGCCAGTGCTGGCCCGAGACTCCTGAGCCGCTCTGGGCCTGGCTACACAGAGTACAGGGCTCACCTGCAACACCTGGCCGAGCCCTGGGAGAGGGACCCAGGAATCTGGACCCAGTGGTGGACTCTGGGTCCCAGATAAAAGAAGAGGGGGTCCTAGCAGGATGTGGGGTCACCTGGGATTGATGCATGGCTCCCTTAAGGACCCTGCTCCTGGTTTTGAGAATTTGATGCAAGCTAAAAATCAGAGATCCCCAAAGTCTGCCATAACTTTTCCTGAGTTTCCTGGTGGGCCTGAGGTTCCTGGGTAGCACCACAGAATAAAGACATGGCTCGGATCTAAAACATCAGCCACTGAGAACCCCACGGAGCATAGTTCTACTCTGACGCCTGCTGGGGACTCGTCAGCGTCGACTCCACAGCAGCCACTGAAAGAAACATGGTGGCTGTCTCGAGTCTGTGCTGGAGACCCCAGGTCAAACCTCCCTCCTCCGGAAAAGGAGGGAAGGAGCCCTTGTAGAAAGGTGGGCTCTCATTGAGAGGCTGGACAGAACGTGGGTTGAGGAGGAAGTTGTTTCAGAGCAGCACTTCTCAATCTGTGGGTCCCGACCCTTTGGGGGTCAAATGACCCTTTCACAGGGGTCGCCTAATACCATCGGAAAACACATATTTCCGATGGTCTTAGGAACCGAGACACCGCTCCTCTATCCGACTCCAGACAGGTCCACCCACATGCAGATACGCCCACATACGAGTACCCAGTGTGAAGACTGTTACCCATGCTACACCATGCTTCAAGACACAATTGCATTTATTGGTCATTAGAAATAACTATTTAATAATATATAATTACATATTGTTTTTGTGATTAATCACTATGCTTTCATTATGTTCAATTTGTAGCAATGAAAATACATCCTGCACGTCAGATATTTACATGGTGATTCCTAACAGTAGCAAAATGACAGTGATGAAGTAGCAATGAAAATAATTTAATGGTTGAGGGGCACCACACTATGAGGAACTGTATGAAAGAGCTGCGGCATGAGGCAGGCTGAGAACCCCTGTTTTAGAGGGTGAAGCCTAGAGGCACAGATTCCGGTGATTGGAGGGTGGAGGCCAATGGGGGGGGCAGCCTGAAGGTTGAAGGCCAGAGTATCAGGGCCTTGGTCAAGGCGGGGCTAAATAAAGAAGGCCTGTTCAGATGGTTGGGGGTGGTGCTGCGAAGACGCGTGGGGCCGACCACTGACCCTTTTCTCCCCCCACAGAAACATTGATGGACTCTACCACAGCAACGGCCGAGCTGGGCTGGATAGTACATCCTCCGTCCGGGGTGAGTCTGCGTGCCCACAAACCCTGCTTGGTACCCCAGGACTGCCAGGGCTCCTTTGCAGGGCCCGGATGTCCCCTCACATTCCAGCAGCCCCTCTTACTCCTCAAGGCCCAGAGCCAGGCCTCTCGCTGCCCCATCCTCCTGGTCCCCTACCACTGATGAGTGTCGGCTGCCATGACAACAAATGGCTGCCCTGCCCCTTTAGCCCCCGAAGTCCTCAGGGTGAGCCTGAGACGTGAAGGCCTGTGCTACCCCCATTTCACAGATGGGGAGGGGGAATCTTCATTTCCTGGGCACCCACTGTGTGTCAGAAACCATCTCAGACAACCGTGGGCGCCTCACCACCCGGTCAGGGGAGAAGGATGACCTCCGTTTTACAGATGCAGAAGCTGAGGCTGATAGAGCTGCAGACAGCCATCTGCCCAGACGGACCGCTAGCTAATGGTGGGGCTCCAACTTGTATCCAGGGCTGTGACTAAAGTCCTCCCAAGACTTGGCTCCCATTTTCTGGATGCATTTATCTGAACCCACGCCTGGGCTGTGCGCTCCAGAGAGCAAGATCAGCCCCAGTGTGAGATTCCGCTCTCTCCTCCCGCTCCCAGCCCTGTGCCTGCACGTGGCTGTCATAGCTGTGGGGCCAGACAGTCCTGAGACTCTGTCCCGTCTCTGCCTCGAATCAGCTGTGTGACTTTGGGCCAGTTCCTGAACCTCTCTGGGCTGCAGCCTCCTCATCTGTGAGCTGGCCAGGGTACTGTGTCCTGCATAGGGCTGCGGTGAGGGTTTGCTGCAAAGTGTCCAGCACAGTGTGCCTGGAATAGAGTGGACAAAACGCCCAGGAACAAGCAGCTGTAACGGTCACTATTGTCAT
The DNA here is from genome assembly GCF_000313985.2 of Echinops telfairi. NCBI lineage: Eukaryota > Metazoa > Chordata > Mammalia > Afrosoricida > Tenrecidae > Echinops > Echinops telfairi. The sequence continues at coordinate 22,441,875 of NW_022111357.1, read as the reverse complement.
CAGCATTGTCATCGCCGTCAGTGTTAATGTCATTCTCTCCTCATGCCCCCAGCCTCTGGGGAGGGCTCTGAGCTCCTACCGCCCATCCCTCCCCTCCTCCCCAACCCAGCTCCTCCACTGGGACTCAGCAGCTGCTTCTGGGAGCTCCCCGCTCCCCCTGGCCAGCCCCCTCCTGTCCCCCCACCCCCACCCCAGGCCTGTGCTCTCAATAGGCGGGGCCCTGGGGTCAGGCCTCTTTCTGTGACTCTTTCTTGTCACCAATTTCCCATCTGCGAAGGTGCCTGGGCCCACAGACCCACCCTGCCAGTAATGAGGCCAGGCTGGGCTCCGGGCCCCCGGACGCAATTATTTGGGGTGTTTAGGCTGCAGGGCCTCCGCATGTTAATTAGAGAGAGGGGAGAAAGGCAGAGTGCTCTAATTAAGTGCTCTAATTAAGTTCTGAAGAAGAGCAGCGGTTGTAACAAGGGGCTGACTTTGTCACATGGTGCCACCCAAAAATATATAAAAATCAAATGCGTTGTAGGAGCCCCAGAGCCACCATTGACAAGGCGAGCCAGCAGGCATCAGCCCCGCTGCTCCTTCCCCACCCAAGCTCACTCCCCCTTCAGAGAGACCCCACCCAAGCCGACAGCCGAGGCCCACAGAGGCCAAAGACAAAGAGCACCCACTTGGTGATGTGCCCCTCCTGCCCCCTGCTCCCCCCACCCCCGCTACCAAACTCCCCATGACCACAGTCACACTGGCAGTCCAGGAGATGGGAGTCCAGAGGGGAAATGACTTGCCCAGGCCGCATATCAAGTTAGCAAAACTGACGGGCCTCGTGCTGGAGGCCCCATGGGCAAGCTCGGTGACGGGGCCTGGGTCAGACAGCCTCTCTGGTCTCTACTCACAGGGAGGGCGGGGGGAAGGAGGGTGTTATCATAGATAAAGAGATGAGATCCTGTCCCAGCAGTCCAGTTTGACCCCAGGAGTGGACGAGGGAGAAGGGCAGGGCGATGTGCTGTACCCAGGCTCGAAGAGAGTCCCCAAATGCAAACACCAAGGAGCCTGGGGAGAGCCCCCAACCAGAGATTCCAGGGCAGCCTGAGAGTGGGAGAGGGGCTGCTCCAGGCCCACACCCACCCCCACACCCCCACCCCCACACCCCCCACTCCCCCCCCACCCCCCGCACAATTGTGAGGCAGAGCAGGGGACCAATCTTTGTCAGCGAGGGTCTGGGAGAGGCTCTGCGCCTCCCCTGCGCACCGGGCTACGGACAGGGCCTCTCCTCAAGCACCTGAGAACATGCCTGCTCTCAGAGGGAGCTGTAGCAGGTGACCGCCCAGAGCAGATCCACTCTCCCGGTCTCCCCACCACCCAGGGGGTCGGGTAGGAGAGGGAGTACCCTCCCCCATCCGACTGGGAGTCCCAGAGACTCCCCTCCCCCATCAGTCTTAGAGTCCCGGAGGCTGGTCTTCCCCATCAGACTGGGAGTCCCCACAGGCAAGGACTACAGCTACCCCAGGCAGACAGAAGGGGAGTTCCCCAAAGGAGCCATTGTCTCTCCCTCACAGGGTGCTCCTTCAGGGCAGGGCTCCGCCAGTTTCCCTTGGGGGGAGATTCCCCGGAGCAGGGCGGTGTCTGCTTTCTCCTCTTAGGGAACCCTTAGCAGTAAAGGCCATGTCTCCCACGCTGGCAAAGATACTAAGAACGGGGTCTGTGCCCTTCCCACCAGAGGACTGCATCCGCCTCACAGACTGGGGAAGTCATTAGGGCCAAGACCATGTTCTCCCCGCCTGACTCCCTAACCCCCCTTCAGACTGGGAGTTCTCTGACCGTAGGGCTCCTATCTCCACCATCAGACCAGAGGATTCCCCAGGGCAGGGTCTGTGTGTGACCCTTCAGACCAGGGGTGTCAAACTGGCAGCCCACTGGCTGCATGCAACCCCTGGGGTAATTTTTTTTGTGGCCCACGCTGCTCTGAAATAAAATGAAAACAGAAAAAATTGTTATAAAGAAAGTAGTGCTTAGGGGAGATGGAAACAATACCATACACACAATTCCCCCATTACATTTTATTTCAGAGCATCGTGGGTCACAAAAAATTACCTCGGGGGCCACATGAAGCCCACGGGCCAGTTTGACACCCCTGCTTTAGACTAAGAGCCCCCTGAGGGTAGCAGTGAGGCCTGCACCCCATCAGGCTGGAGGATTCCCCAGGGCAGGGTCTGTGTGTGTCAGCTGACTGGCGTTTCCCCTGCAGTGGGAGGAGGTGAGCGGCTACGACGAGAACATGAACACCATCCGCACGTACCAGGTGTGCAACGTGTTTGAGTCCAGCCAGAACAACTGGCTGCGGACCAAGTTCATCCGGCGCCGGGGTGCGCACCGGATCCACGTGGAGATGAAGTTCTCCGTGCGCGACTGCAGCAGCATCCCCAGCGTGCCCGGCTCCTGCAAGGAGACCTTCAACCTCTACTACTACGAGGCCGACTACGACTCGGCCACCAAGACCTTCCCCAACTGGATGGAGAACCCGTGGGTGAAGGTGGACACCATCGCGGCCGATGAGAGCTTCTCCCAGGTGGACCTGGGCGGCCGGGTCATGAAGATCAACACCGAGGTGCGGAGCTTTGGGCCTGTGTCCCGCAGCGGCTTCTACCTGGCCTTCCAGGACTACGGCGGCTGCATGTCCCTCATCGCCGTGCGTGTCTTCTACCGCAAGTGCCCCCGCGTCATCCAGAACGGGGCCATCTTCCAGGAGACGCTGTCAGGGGCCGAGAGCACATCCCTGGTGGCCGCTCGGGGCAGCTGCATTGCCAACGCTGAGGAGGTGGACGTGCCCATCAAGCTCTACTGCAACGGCGACGGCGAGTGGCTGGTGCCCATTGGCCGCTGCCTGTGCAAAGCGGGCTTCGAGGCTGTGGAGAATGGCACTGTCTGCCGAGGTAAGGGGCTCTTGGAGGTCGGGCCGGGGCCTGTGAGGGTAGGGATTGTGCCAGCTGTGGGCGGGCAAAGGCCGTGCCCTGGAGCGGCCCAAGGGGCACTTTGTCGTCTGCATTTCCAAAGTAGCCTCTGGTGACCTCCTGGGGGCAGCACTCAGGTAGCTCTTCTGGACCGGAAGGATGGAGCCTGTCCAGGTGGCGCGCGGGATCCGTTCAATAGGGGTGCAGATAAAATATCGTAAGGACTGCGTGGTTGTTTAATGATGGCAACTGGTTTGCTGTTGAAGCCCCAGAGTGATCTGAAGTGGCCTTTTGAAGAGAACAGAGGTTATTGTTCTTTTGGGGGTGACTTTGTGTTGAATTTCAAGTCTTGGAGACTCCACCTGACCGAGCCAAACTGTCCCCGGGGACTTTTTAGGATGTGCTGTTTGTGGAGGTTTCTTCCGCAGAACTTCGGGGTGGGTTCGAACCCGAAACCTCTCAGCAGCCAAGTGCTTCCCAGTGTGTGCCAGGGGGCTCCTTAAACCTGTGTATGGCGTAGTAAGTAGCATTTATATGTGAATGAGTTACCACTCACTGAGTATCTGCCACACCAGCCAGTAGATGCCCGGCCAGGCTGCCGTGACAGCGCGTTCGAGGCAACGTGTGCACGGGACTCAGTGTGGGGCTCCTCCAGGGTCCCTGGGTGGAACAGCCACTGACATCGAGACAGAAGGAAAGGAGAGAGAGTGGGAACTGTACCCTAGCTCTTTGTCTAAAGGGGCAGCATGACTCACACATTACCCCTAGGCACATCTCAACAGCAGGCCACGTGGCTGCTTCCGACTCAAAGGGGTGAGGCAGCGCCATGCCACCGACTGTCACCCTCACTGTGTGCTGAGCACATCACGCGTCTTAACCCGCCTCAGTGTGGCCATGGCCCATTCACGGGGAGAAAGGGAGGGCTGGAGAGTCAGGGAGCAGGCAGGATCTCACCCAGACATCAGGTCAACTCCAGCTCCTAACACGACAGGACAGAGCGGACCAGCCTGCTAGGGTTTCCAAGGCTTAGCTTTATGGAAGCAGACTGACAGCTCTTTCTCCCATGGGTTGGCTGGTCGGTTTGAACCGCCAACCTGTTCACTAGCAGCTGAGCCCTTTAACCACTGTACCACCATGGTCCTTACCATCGTGCTACATGAGTCGGGTTCAGGAAAAAATATCTAGTAAATAATTGTGCAGTCAATATTTGAATATGGCAAAGGCTACGAAGGTGGTTTGCCAACCTAAGAAGTTTGTCGGCAATGCTGCAATATGGTAAGACTCGCTGACTGATTTCAAAGTCAAGCCCTGATGAATGGCCTTGACCAAAGGTAACCTCCCCACCCCCCACCTCTTCATAGGGTCATGATAAGGATTTAAGAACTTAATACACAAAAGGCACTTGGCGTATTTTGATAGGATGGCACTCCCTCGCTGCCATCTAGTTGATTCTGACTGAGAGCAGCCCTATAGGACAGGGTAGAACTGCCCCTGTGAGTTTCTAAGACTAGAACTCTGCAGGATCGGAAAGCCTCATCTTTCTCCCAAGGAGCAACTGGTGGTTTTGAACTGCTGAACTTGTGGCTAACAGCCACGTGCATAACCACTATGCCACCAGGGATCCTTTCTAATATACTGTAAATGCTTCATGAATGTGAACTAAATGAGATGCTGTATAGAGTCCCTGTGTGGCGCAAACAATTAAGCCCTGGAATGACTCACTGAAAGGTAAGCAGTTCAAATCTGCCCCGAGGTACCTCAGAAGTAAGGCCTGGCAATCTGCTCCCAAAACGTTACAGCCTTAAAGGCCCTTAGGAGTGTGGTTCTATTCTGTCTGCTTGGCACCGCCACGGGTTACAATCGACTCAATGGTAACCAACAACCACCACCGACGCCAGCGTGTATGCAGAGCCCAACCTGCAGCTGGCCCCCCAGCAGTGTTAACTGTGCTAGTGCTGTTGGCCTAGTTGGTGGTCGGAGAGGGGTTTGAAGCCTCCTTGTGCCACTTCCCTTTGCCACTATGCAAGATTTGGGACTGCCTCAAATGCCAGGTTAAAAGCTTGGATCTTATTCCATGACCAGTGGAGCGCCAGTGAAAATTCTTGAGGCAAGCAGTGGTTACAGTGACCCCATCCCTATGAAGTGCAGCCTTGCTCTTCTCGGCAGCCCTCTGAGTCACGCCGAGCAGCATTTGAAAGAAGGTCCTTGGAGGGATGGATGGGGGGATTCCAGAAAGGGAAGCTGGTGCAGCAATCCGGGGGAGTGATGGCAGCCTGCACGGGACATCAGCACCCTGGGAAGAGGAGGGGTGTGACCAAGGGGTGCTTTGCTAAAGAAACAGAGGGGCTTCGATGCAGAGTCAGAGGAGAGGAGAGGGAGGGGGAGGAGTGGAAGGTAACAGGGAGTTCCAGGTTGCAGGGAGACGGTGGCTCTGGAAAAGAGATGAGGAAGCTGGGGGTGGAAAGGCTGGTTTCCTGGGGAAGATAGCAGATTGGGTTTCCTGACTGAAGTGTGAAAACGCAGAGCCTTGGAAGCCGAAGCGGTGAGAAGAGGGGGCGGAGACAGAAGGAGCGAGCGGGATCTCAGTCACTCATTGTTCATTGTTCATTGTTTATTCATTCATCAAACTCATTCATCAAATACATCAAGTTCATTCACCAAATCCATTCATCAAACCTGTGTTCAGTGCTGTGCACGGAGACCTGCAGAGGCGTGTCACACGGGGCCCTGCCCACTAGGAGCTCACAGTCCAGGGGGCAGACAGATGTGCATGGACAAGGTGGCCAAGCACAAGCCGCGGTGGACAAGGAACTGTACACTGCAGCTTGGGCTGCGGTGGGCATGGCCGTGGAGGTCCCTGGAGAGGCGTGTAGTGGCCACCCTAAAGGGATGGATGTGTGTGGCCCAGGAGGAGCGTTCTGGAGAGTGGATGCGCATGAACAAAGACCTGAAGGTAGGGATCCGTTTGGCCCATTTAGGGGACTGTCACCTTGATGGGATGGTAAGCAGTTGGGCATGGCCATGACTTCGGGCCCAAGGGTGGAACTGTTGGAGGGACTGTCTTCCAGAAATAGAAATGCTTTTGTTATCTACCGCTGCTTAATGAACAACCCCCAAATCTGGCAGCTCAGAGCAACCAGCATTTATGACCTCAGTGTTTCTGAGGGTCGGGGATCAGAGTGCTGGTGGCTCCAGGCTGCAGTTTCATCTGAAGGCTCAGCTGGAAAGGGGTCTGCTTCCAAGGGAACGAGACAGAAGTCACTGCCTACATCGCCTGATCTCAGAAGGGACGTCATGCTGTCATAGTCTGTCTGTTACAAGGAAGTGGTCAAATCAGGCCCCACCCCTGAGGTGGGATCCCCGGCACCATCTTTGAGGTTGTCAGTGGCCAGAGGCATTCGGAGTCAGGGGCTACCCTTGCAAGTGGGGAGGGTGGGTGGGGACAGCCTGGCCAGCGGCAGGGTGTGCGCCATGCCATGATTAGGGAGCTCAGCAGGACACCAGCTGCTGCTCTGTCCTGGGCTGCAGCCACCCAGATGTGGGACGACTCAGCCCCCAGGACGTGTCACATTAGAGTGGTTTGCCACGTTCACGGGGCCCTCAAACTCTGCCAGGCCTCAGCCTCCTCTGGGAAGTGTGTTCTCCCGCAGACCCCTGGGCCTGACTCCAGCCTCTCCCTTACGCCTGCTTCTGTGGCTCCGAGGTGGGCCCCGGGATCTGCTCTTTTAAACCGGCAACCTGAGTAATTCGGTAATAGGTCATTAGTTCAGAGATGGGTTGTGATAACATGTCTCTGGCTAGATGGAACTGGGACTCGAGGCCAAAGAGTAACCACAAGCCTGGCGCCCACAACACCCCAGAGAGCCCCCCACCTTAAGGAGAGGTTGTGAACAGATTGTCCCAGACGGTGTGGTATAAAAAGACACGTTTCATATTGAAGCATCATCTGATAGGGGGGAATAATCCGTTGTTTTGTTGGCACACCTGAGAGAAAACGGCATGCAGGGGCTTGTTGGCAGGTGGGGAGTTCCAGGTACAGTGAGTGGCTCACCAAGCAACAGTGCACATCCCCCTGGTACCCACCTGTACCCGACACGGAGTGGGGAAGGGGAGGGGCCTGGAGAAGCCAGTCGTTCGACACGCGTGTGTTGGTGTCTGCTGTGCACCATTGTAACCATTTATCAAGTATTTATGGAGAACCTTCTAGGAGCCAGGCACATAGCAGGGTGTGAGGACACAGATGAATGAGGCCAGCATACTTGCTGTCCTCCCAGAGGTTTCAGTCGGGCGGGGGGAGGTGGACGCTGAGAGGGGGGAAATGAATGAACAAATAGGCGAAGGTCACTACAGACTGTGATGAGCAGATGGAAGCAGGAGGACCCAAGCCTAGAGCTCAAGGGTAGACCTCCTTTAGCCAGATGGTCAGGGAAGGTTGGTTGGAAGAGGTGCTGTTTAAGTTAATGGGGCTGCCCTGGGTAGGTGACAGGAGAGTCCCTGAGAAACCCCAAGACCAAGGATTTGGCCTTAAGTGTCCGCTGGACAGACAAGAGACTCATGCATGGGGAACAAGGCAGAGCACACGGAGGCCTGCCCAGTATCTTTTCAGACCAGGAAGCTGGGAGGGCTTCATGGAGGAGGTGGCATGTGAACTCAGCCTTGAGGAGTGAGGGAGAAAGGGAATGGCAGATTTGGGGGAACTACTTGAATAAAGCCCCTGAGCTGGGACACGTTTGGTGTGTAGCAAGTGCTCTGCTAGGTATCATTCACTGTTTCCTGGATAAGGAGCCCTGGTGGTATAGTGATTATGCATTGGGCTGCTAAGTTCAAGGTCGGCAGTTCGAAAGCACCAGTCGCTCTGTGGGTAAGAGATGGGGCTTGCTACAGTCGAGTGACAGTCGGGAACTCATGGGGGGCGTTCTACCCTCTTCTGTGTGGTCATTATGAATAGGATTGACTTGAAGGCAGTGCATCTGAGTGTGGGGCTCAGGCCCAAGCTGGCCTGACAGCTCCTGAGACTCCTTCCCCTAGCCCCCACCCCCCACTCCCCAGCATCCTCAGGATCACAGTTCTCGGTGAGCTTCCCACTGGGGGTCATCGGAAGTGCCCCTGAATCCCTGCTCCGCTGCTCTCCCCCAGAGCCCTGAGTGTGTTTCTCTCTTTCCAGACCTTTATGGGTTTTGTTTTAAGTCCCTGCCTCCGTTTCCCATTTCTCTCCTTCTCTGCCTTGGCCGTGGGGAAGCCCCCAGCCTTGCCAAAGCGGGGGGCCCCTGCCCTCCTCTCTCGGTAAGTGACCCGAGCAACAATGGGACTGGAGGCCTGTCCACAGCGAGCATGACCGCACCCACGCTCTGGCTGCTGAGGGGACCTTCAGTGTTTGCTTTGGACGGGGCGAGGGGCTGCGAGCCAGCAGGGGGGGTGCACACAGCCCACTCAGCCCTCCCAGTCCCAGCTGCTGGTCTTCTCCACCCAGCCTCTCCCTCTTCTTCAGCCCAGCCATCTCCCCCACCCTCCCTACGAGCTTGGAGGCCCCATTCTAAAACCCCAGCTCTGCTGCTCACTAGCTGTGTGGCCTTGGGCAAGGAGCTGACCCTCTCTGAGTCTTTGTTTTCTCATCTGCAAAACAGTAACAGCAGGGTTCATGAGAACATACCTAAAACTGTTCTACGAGTAACAGACTCATTCTTACCAACCGACACTGTTTTTGCCAGTTTTGTTTTGCTTGCTTGGTGAGTTTTGGTTTTGATGTTGATGTTGTTTGAGAAAAATAAAGTTTTCTTATCACCACATGTTATTTGTTAGACATGTTAGGAATTACTGATAAGCAAAAGGGAAAGAATGAAAATTAGCCATGATCCCATCACCACGCAGAGGCGATGGAAGCAGTGGAAGTGGGCCCTTCTGCCTGTTTATGAGGGTTGATACATATTGATTTTCCTTTAAGGAAAAACACGTGGACGCGTGCTGAAAGTCCATGAGGACTTTTGAGAAACTCGTATTTCGTGACTCTCCGCGTGACGTTAGAGCTACGCCCAGGTGGATTTGGGGGACTCTTGGTGCTCCCAAAATCCCGCCGCCCCACCAGTACTCACTAACCCTTTATCGATTGAAGACATTGTGCCATTTCTCCACTCTCTGCACCAACTGCTGGAGTGGACTTCATTGCTCTTCTGGCCCTCTGTGCTGCTGCTGCTGCTGCTGCTGCCGGTATTTGTGTAGGATATATTTCCAGGCGTGGAATCGTGGGGTCAAAGGGCATATGCTTTTTTTAAGAGCTCTTGACAGGCATTGCCAAATTGCCCTCCAGAAAGGCTGGGCCGAGTTACTCCCCTGCCAGCAGCCTCAGAGACTGCCGGTTTCCCTGCATGCTCGCCAGCATGGGCCAGTATGCCTGTGGCTTTACTTTCTATTTTACTCCCAGAATCCTGTGCTTCCTTAGACGAGGGAATGAAAGAGCCAGAGGCTAGGGGGTCCCCTCTGGACCCTCAGAAATGGATCATAGGCCACCCTCGGGGTGGCCTCCTTCCCACCCTATTTTCAGCTCCAGCCCTTTCCACAGAGGCTGAACCAGATGTGTCTGGAGGGGCGGGTGGTGGGGGACGTGGTCATCAGCCTAGGGGTGAGGCAGAGGGAGGTGCCAGCTGGCAGAGCCGGTGCTGGCTGGGGAAAGGGTGTAAGGGTCGGAATGTGGAGTGGGAGGGGAGGCCCAAACCCCCACCCAGAAACTATGCTCCTTCCCTTCAAGGGCAGGGTGGTGACACCAGCTGGGGCGTGGGGGGCAACCCCGGCCCCAGCCCAAGGCTGAGACTGCCCAAGAAGTGGATCACAGGGGCTCTGGCTGCTGCACTCAAACTACTGAGGTCCTTACTTGTATAAAGCTAAGTGTCTTCCCTTGTGCCCTCCCCATATGTTCTCAAAGCATCTGTTCTGATTTCAAACTTGTCTGTCCACCCATCTACCCGACATTCACTCAACACCAATTTCCAATTACTTGGGCATTTTTTTGGCTCACACATTCCTGGAGACCTGCCAGCACCAGCCCTAAACTGATGGCGCCCAGTTCTTGCCCTCTGGGAGCTTCCAGTCTGCACGGGGCCATGGCTTCAGCCGTGGGGCCTTCAGGACAGCTGGGGAGGCTTCCTGGAGGCAGAGCCCTTTCCTCAGCACTGTAGGACACAGGAGGAATGGAGAGCAAGAAGGGGGACCTAGCCCCACCAAAAGATGATCAGAAATGATACGGTTACTGTTTACTGATACTGTTTAATGATTACTGATATATATATATATATATATATATATATATTTAACCTTACCCTCTCCCTGACCCCCAGACAAGGCAGACTTCCTGGAAGAAGCAGAGGAGATGTGTTCTTGGGAGCAGGACAGGATGGGGTGTCAGGATTCAGAGCCAGTGCTGCCAAAGAGCCAGTGAGGCAGAGGCAAAAGGGAATTCCGGGAGGCCTGGAACTGTGTACCAGCATTCTATGCCCTGTGCTTCTTTCTGTTCGACACCAAGTGTCCCGCTGGTGTTATTGACTCCGTTGTACAAATGATGACCCTGAGGCACCGAGCTGTTGTTGTTATTTTCAGGGGCCATTGAGTCGGCTCCCACACACCCCGTGCACAACAGAACAAAGCCCTGCACGGCCGGCGCCATCCTCAACGCTGTTCCGTGCCTGAGCCCATGGATGCAGCTACTGTGCCACCCCATCTCCTTCCTCTTTGTCGCTGCTCCTCCAGTTGACCAAGCATGATGTCCTTCCCAAGGACTAGTCTCTCCTACAGTGAGTCCGATGCACGTAAGACTTACCTTTCAGGAGCACTCTGGCCTTACTTCCTGCAGCGCAGGTGGGTGTATCCTTGTAGCAGGCCACGGTACTTTCAAGATTCTTCTCTGGCACCACAATCCAGAGGCATTGATTCTTCTGCCGTCTTCCTGATTCAATGTCCAACTCTCAGCTGCATAGGAGGCAATTGGAAATACCGTGTCTTGGGTCAGGCGCACCTTGGTCCTCAAAGTAACATCCTTGCTTTTCTCTAATAGTCTAAAGAGGTCTTGTGCAGCAGATTTACCCAATGCAATGTGTCTTTCGATCTCTCGACTGCTGCTTGCATGAGCACTGATCGTGGATCCAAGCGAGACAAAATCCTTGATAACTTTTTCTCCATCTATCATGATGTTACCTAAGTGTCCAGTTGTGAGGATTTGGGTCTTCCTTACATTGAGTTATGATCCTCACTGAAGCCTACAATCCTTGATCTTCATCAGCAAGGGCTTCAAGCAAGGTTGTGTGACCTACATACCACATCGCAGGTTGTTAATAGTCTTCCTCTGATCCTGATGCCCTATACTCCTGCATGTTCTCCAGCTTCTCTGATGATGTGCTCAGCCCAGAGAGGTTCCATGAATTGGCCAGGGATGTGGACCCAGCTTTCTTCAACTAGTGGAACAACTTCATTGACTTAGAGGGACTGGTGGCTGAATGCACTCTCCTTTTACACCTGAGGCCCGAGCCTTGTCTGAGTGGCAATCGTGTCCCCGTCCCTCGCTTCTGTGAAGAGCAGGCAGCCGGGAAGAGTCTCGATTCCTCACCTGGGAAATGAGGACCTTGGGCCCTGCCCAGCTTACCTCCCTGGTTACTGAGGAGACCCTGAGACGCTGGGTGTGAGGGACTGAACAGATGGGCTCCAGCCCTGCAGGACCTTGAGGGAGAGAAGGAGCTCACCCTATTGGGATAACTGGAAGGGCTTTCGTATCAAGAGATGTGGGCCAGGATGGAGCCAAGTCCTGGGGCAAAGGCTTGGTGATGGAGGAAGTTCCATGCTGAAGGGTATAAGCCCTCAGATAAGAAGGTGCACACCCAGCTAACTCATGGCCAGAGGAAACAGCCACCCTTCCTCCCCTCACCCAGCATTTATGGGATGCTTACCCCATGCTAGAGTCCCTGGTGGTACAGCAGTTAACACTCTCCACTGCTACCACAAGGTTGGTGGTGTGAGTCCACCCATGGTGCTGCAGGAGAAAGGCCAGGTGATCTCCTTAAGAAGCAAAAATCATTGCTCATAATCCTTGGGTCACACAGGCGGGGGTGCTTCTTCTGTGTGGAGTTAGCTGACTCCTCATTGAGATGGCTGCTTGTTTTGAGACAAGCATTTGAGACCCCAGATGTTGTTGTTTTTTTCCTGATAGCAGGGCACTATCTGACTTCCTCACCACATTTTACTATGGCATTATACCACCGGTGATTTCCTCATGGGGAGAGTACCAGGCAGGACCATGTCAGAAAAACTAACTTGTTCTTGAATTGGAACTACAATCATTCATATAACTATTATTTCTACATGTCCCTGGTTCGGTTTTAGATATATCTTTATTATTTTATTGTACTACACCGTAGATCATCCCTGTGGGCTGTAAGGTAATTCTATTGATAGTAACATTATTTTAGTCAATGGGAAAACACTGTTGAGCAACTGATTTTCTACATGTGTAGTACATCTTATTGGACTCCAATAAGTGAATCATTAATTGTACATCTTCATAACTTGGGTGATTGGACACTAGGTACACAAGCCATGTGGGTCGGAGATAAGGCAATAATTTCAGTAACACTCACTTTTCAAAGGCAGAACCATGCCTGCTAGACCAACACATGTCACAAAAAGGCAGAGAGATCATGAAAACAGCAAATGTATGTTGGTCTCGGGTTGTCAATCTTTGGGCACCCTCAAAGCAATAGGTCTGAACCCACCCAAAGGCTAATGACCACCAATTCCCTACCCTTGGGATAGTGTTCATCTGCTTTGCCTACTCCAGCCTAGAGTTCAAGGGAATATTTCAGTTCTGCTACATGGCTAAGTCCAGTTCATCCCATGGGATTTCCAATTCTGTGGTGTGATCCAAGGACTGTAAACAATAAGATCCAAACCCAGAGGAGGGAATGGTACCAGTGCCTAAATCCTAAATGCTATGGATGCATGGAATGCTATGGATGATAGAGGAAGCCCAAAATCCATTTGCAGGATCCCTACCTGGGTGAGTCACAGGTTGAATCCCACTGTCCAGAGGCTAAGAATGCGAACAGCCCTCCTACCAAAGTCCACTGTAAAGTGTTTCTTACCAGCCGTACGTAGACCAACAAGCAACACCTTATGATGAGATCTCCTTTGGGACCCACTTTCCATTTATCCTAAAACTTTAGTATCCTCTGCTTTTTCCTAGATGAATGGAGCTCTTTCTCCATGCTCATTGCTGTTGGTCCTTTTCCATCGGTGTCTTGTGTGTTTTCCTGTCTAGGGAAGCCAGGATGGGTGGATTTAATAATTACCCGAGGGCAAGGAAAGGGCAGGTGGGGGGCAATGGGGAGCCAATACCATTGGGTACGAGAAAGAAGAAAATGTTCCCAAGCTGATGTTGGTGATGCCTACACAATCCTTCTTAAGATGACCGAACTGTTGACTTGCCTGATGTGTTCATTCTAGCTCAATAAAACTAATGAAAAAGAAAGCCAACAAACGGCACTGACAACCCAAGGGGGCACAGTTGTGCTGGGACACACGGGGCTGCCCCGAGTCGGCAGGGACTCTGTAGCAGCTAGCAGCACCTCATGTTGGCCCCCACCACCACCCTTGTCGAATCCCCTCAACAAGCCTTCCAGGCAGGGGACATCAGCTTCATTTCCCAGATGAGGGGCCCAGGGGCACTTAGTGACAGCATACATCTGCCACACATCGGTGGCAGAGCCAGGACTTGAGGTAAGTCTGCACCCTTGTAACCCCCCACTTCTGATTTCTTCTACTTCTTTTGGGGAGAACATTTTATTGTTATTTGGATGAACGTTTTGAGGGTTCCGTTTTCTGTGCAACCGTTTATACGCCTTTTGTTTTGTGACATTAGTTGCAATCGCCTCAATGTATGGCACCCTTCCACTTCCTCCCTCTGTTCAGCATTTCCATCCGTCATCTTCCCTGCCCCTCCCTGCCTCCTGGACTCTGTTTGAGGTCACATGCTGCCCGTTGGGTCTGCTGGCTGATTTTTCTGAGGACGATGTTCTTCACGGGGCTCTTGTTTACTCTGTAGGCCTGTCTGTTGTTTGGCTGAAAGGCGATCCCGGGGTATGGGGTCTGCTCCAGGTCTGAAGAACGTCCATCGAAGGCTCACCTCGGAGGTTCCTCCTGTCTCTATCCGACACACGGCTTCTGCTTCCTGAGAGTGCTGGCAAAGGCCTCCTAGGGGCTCACACCTGAGAACACACAATGATAGGGTCACCGTCACCCCACAGTGCAAGATATGGTCATCTCTGCTTGATAGAAGAAGGGACTGTGTTAGTCTGGGCAGACTAGAGAAACAAATCCATGGACACACATATGTGTATAAGAAAAGAGATTTATATACAAGAGCAATTGAACATTGAGAACATCCCAGCCCAGTCCAGATCAAGTGCATAAGTCCGATATTAGCCCATATGTCCGATACAATCTTCAGACTCACAAAAGACATGCATTGACTCCGAATGTAGAAGATCACAGGCCAGTGGGTAGAAAGTCTTTGGATCCAGTGGCATTGGAAATATCTCGGTGCTGGCAGGGGTCTCTGCATGGCTTCTCCAGCACCCAGGGCTGCATCAGGGTGGGTCCATGTGTCAGCTGCTATGTCTCCCAGGGTGTGAGCAGAGAGTTTCCCACCTCCAAGGAAGAAGATACCGAATTTCCAGAATCCTTAGGGGAAGGCTATGCCCACACAGAAGCCTCATTGGCTATGACCTGATTGACAGACTAGACTGCACCGCTACAGGCTTAATCCTTAAACTGACAATTATATAACTACCACAGGGACTGAAGCTGAAAGAGGTCATCCACTTGTCCAAGGAGACTCAGTTGGAAAGGTGTGGGTGCCGAACCCCTGTGCATTCCTACCAGTGCCTAGCTCATCCCGACCCTGACATCACCAGGCTGCCTCCAGAGCACATAAACAGCTGGGGACTCCCCCACCCGCTCCAGCCGCTGCCTTTTCATCTGGCGGGGCCTGGGGATCTGGTGAGAGAGGCCCGTTTATTGAGGAAGTTTATGCATTTAACAGTTTAAGCCTTTCTAAGCCTGTGGTACAACAGGATTTGGGAGCCGTTAACAATTCTGTGTGGTTAAGAGATTTTCATTGCGCTGCGGCAGCTGGCTCAGGCCCCACAGGCTCCGCTCTGGCCTGGGCCCCACCCTGCTGGGATTCCCCTCTCGGGGGGCCTTTGTCTTCAGCCCCCATCTGCAGCTTCTCCTTGTCCCCTGGCCCCCCAACCTCCAGGTAGGAACCTTAGACAAGAAACGGGGCTCAGAAAAGAGAAAGGGCTTATTGCCCAAACCACACAGAAAGTAAGAGGTTGAAGGGAGGCCAGGTTCCCTAGCCGGAGCTTTTCCCTGCCCCCTGGACGGGGGAGGCATTATGGTATCGATTCCTCAGTGGCAGGGCTTATAAACTCTCCCTGAAGCCTTCATCTGTGGGATCCCAACCCTCTCAGAGTTTGGGGGGACTGAGAGGGCAAAAGACTTGCCCAAGGTCACCCACTTTGTCAGATACTGAGCTGAAGTCAGGGCCTCCCCCAGCCCTAATCAGAATTCTTCACACTATACCAAACTACCCCTTCTTCCCTCCCTTAGCTGGAGGGGAAAATGCCATTTGTAATGGTAATGTCTTGCATATGTACAGTATTTATTTACTGCCTTGTTCCAGAAAAGATTAGAGGCTGCCTTTGTGCAGCATTTGGTCTTGCCCTCTGAAATACTTTGATCTGAATGGCACCCACGTGAGAGGAGCAAGCAGTGGGTATCAGCACCCTTGGAGCTCAAGGAAACTGGGAGCCAGGAGGGGACCTCCTAAGGGTGGACGGGACATCCCCAGGGTCACACAGCAATGCTAGGACTTGACTGGCTTCAGGAGCAAAGCTCGGACTAGACCCCAGTGCTGCAGCTTCCTGGGCCTGGGTCTTCCAGGAGCCCCTCACTACTCAGCCACACCACCTGTCCACACTATCTGAACCTCTGCAGGGATGGGACCCAGAGGTGCCATGGAAACTCCAGGGATCTGTCTCCATTCTCGGTGGGCAGAGGAGAGTTGCTCAAGGTCCAACGGAGAGGGTGGGTGGGCTTGGCAGGGTGTGAGCAAGCCCATGGCAACCACAAAGATTTACCAGCCCATGGACCGGGGAGTCAGGGGCCACCCTGAGGGGTGTGTCAGCCCCAGCACCCCAGCCTTTACTGGTCTTCCCAGTCTTTCCTATGGGGCCTCGTGGGGGGTGTTTTGCTGGGTTTTAATCACAGGGATTTACTTTCTGAGCAGGTCACCTGTCTGCCCAACAAGCCAAAGGAGAGGGCCACTAACCACAGTCACTCATGAGTCACTTCCACCTGACCACCGTCCCCATGCTTGGTCCCCTCTCCCCGCTTCCCCCTCACATGAAAGGACCGAGGGGACCAGTAGCCAGGATGGTCATGAAACCTGAGTCAGGCTCAGCATTCAACTCAAGGTTCCACTCCCCGCTCCCTGGACCGGATGGCTGGATGCAAAAGAGCAGAAATCAGATCCCAGGTGGAAAGGACAGAGTGCTTCTGTCCGTGCACCAGGCTGCAGGCCCGAGGCCCGCGGCAGGATGGGTGATCCTTTACTGGATCTCCATGAGTTGGACCCGTTACCAGTCCCATTTCACCCCGGAGAAGTGGAGGCTCAGAGAGGTTAAAGAAACAGCCCAAGGTCACAGCGATGATGAAGCCAGCAGTGCGA
>NW_022111357.1:22421014-22425065 GCF_000313985.2 Echinops telfairi | reverse complement strand
TTCACCCCGGAGAAGTGGAGGCTCAGAGAGGTTAAAGAAACAGCCCAAGGTCACAGCGATGATGAAGCCAGCAGTGCGATCCCAATTCTGTGCTTTTGCTGCTGGGATATCTGTCACATTTTAGTAACATTTCGTAACAGTTTCCCCCGCAATCATGATCTCATTTGATATTTAACAGCTGTAGGAAGTAGGCCAACCCGGTCCCCATCCCTCCAGTGAAGAAGTCCCGCCTCAGTGCGGTGAGGTGGGCTGCTGGAGGTCCTCTGCTTGGAGAGGCCACAGCTGGGACTAGAACTGAGTTGGGTTGATTCTGAAGCCCAGGCAGTGACGCTCATGGCCTCCCTTGCTGGCGATGCTTGGCCCTTGACCTCTCTCAAACCCACACACCCCCCTCAGCACCTGCCCCCATCAACCCACCAAGATGCTCAAGTCAAGGGCACTGGCAGCCTACATGTCTCCAAGCCAGTGGTCAACTCCCCAGGACTCGGCTCCCTGAACCTGCAGCAGTAATTGGCACATGACCTCTCCTCTTCTGGGACACCCCACCCCCTGGTGCTCCTTCACCTCCCAGACTGTCCCATGGCTGCTTTGCCCACACCTCTCCACCATGGGGCCCAGCCAACCTCTGGCCGCCTCCTCATTCTACTCTCGCTGGCTCATCTCATCCAACCCCATAGCTTTAAATGCCTTCTCTCAACTTGGCTCCAGCCCAGGCTTCTTCTCTGAAGTCCTGTTCACACGGCCCTTTGTGTCTACTGGACACCTCCTCCTGGAATCCAATGTCAGAGTAAACCGCCTCTAGCAATAGCACAGGTCCATAGGCGCAACTGTACGGTGATAAGATATAAAGATCCTAGTAAAGCCATAGAGAATAGGTTGGAGAGTAGGTAAGATAAAGGAGGAAGACACATTTCATGGTAGCATGCTTACCTCCTGGATGGCCATGATCTCAGCAGCAGGAGGAGGAGGGAGTTCTTTATTTCTGATCAAGGCCTATATATACATAGGGGCGTGCAAGCCCCCTGATTGCAAGTAGCCACATAGGCATACGCATCACAGGAAGGGAATGAGCTAGGGGTATACACGTAATAGGAAGGGGAGGGTTTAGGGATACACATGTGACAAGATGGGCGGACCCTAGATTCAAGATGGCAGCCTAACTTGGTCACCCTTGAGTGGGCCTGACCTTCTCTCTGGACTCTCCTTCAAGGAAACAATCCGCTATCCTTATCAGAAGGAAGTGGGCCCCCCTTAAGGTGGGACAGACAGTAGTCTGATTGCTCTGGTTGGCTGATGCCTTCAGGGAGACAACTTCTAAGCAGCTTGCTTCCAAGTGCGCTGCAATCATTTCCCACGTGTGGCAAGCAGTGTCCTAGGTCTGACGTACGTTTGGGAGTGACAACCTGGGGGAAAGCCCTTTTGCTTCTCACAGTTCAACATGTCCCACAGCAAACTTTTCCCACACAGTCACCACCATCCCAGCCAACAGGACGCGGTCTTTCCAGTTAGTTAACTACCTACCCTTAGTTTAAAAGTTTGGGTCATCCTTGGCTCCTTTGTTTGTCATGCCAACACCCAACCCACCAGCAAATCCGAGCTGCTTTACCTTCAAGCCATGTCTAGGGCATCCCCAGCCACTTCCATGTGGCTACCTATTTCCAAGCCCCCACTCTCGTCTTGGTCTGGTTGGCCCCAGAGCTCCCCCACCATCTCTACCCAGCTCCAACTCTGACCCCTACCATCTGCTCCTCCATGGGCAGGCAGAGGGACCCTTAAAGACCCCGGTCAGATCACATCCTCATCCCCTCAGCATCCCCTGCAGCTCCTCATAGCGCATGGAGCAGGAGCCAAAGCCCTCCCAGTGGCCCACAGCGCCCCTCCCATTTCTCCAGCCTCATCTCCCTGACTTTCTTCCATGCTTCCTCCACTCTGGGCAATTCCTTCTGCCTGGAACATTCTTCTCACAGGTGTCCTCACCTGTGAGGGCTTGCTCCCTCACGTCCTTCAGCTCTCAGTCTCCATTTCACCATCTCACGGAGGGACGCAGAGCCTTGTTTAAAAAGCCTGCACACACACACACACACACACACACACACACACACACACGCTCCCTGTCCCCTCCTTGCTTTGTTTCTCTCGGTCTCCCTGGCCGCCATCTGACACAGGCTGTATTTCCTTGTTCCTTGATGCCTGCCTCCCTCAGCCCCGCTGTGAGCCTCGAGAGGCAGGGGTCTTTGTCTGTTTGGTTCGCCACTGTAATCCCAGTGTCTAGGAGAGTGCTTAGCACAGAGAAGGTGTTGCCCAGCTCAGTCTTACACACTGTACCCTTCGACCCTAGTGTAAGTGATGCTACTAATAAAGGCCCCAGGAAGGTGGGAGTGGGGGTTGCTGGGAGCTGCATGCCCGGTAGGTCTGTCTTGGGGCTGGGAATGATGTTTCTGGGTATGATTTAAAAAGCAGAAAAGGGTGGAAAGATGATAGGTAGATTAGATAGATAGATAGATAGATAAATAGATAGATAGATAGATAGATAACAAAAATGTTGAGTCCCCAAGGTGACCCCTTATGTATCAGCATAGAAGTGCCCCTAGGGTTCAGTGTCTGTGATGGTTCAGAAATGGAATGCCAGTCTCTTCTTCCACTGCACCTCTGCCAGCCCAGCCTTTGAGTTAATACCAAAACACTTAACTGTTTCTGTGCCCAGGGATTCTCTAGGCATGATGGGAGGACCTTATTCTTGGCCCTCAGTAATTCTCCAAAGATCTCAAGTCCTTCCTGGCACCAGCGGCCTAAAGGACATCCCTCGGTCCATTATTTTTTTCCATTAATAAGCCTCACAGGCTCAGGGAAGGCACCGTGGACAGGAAGCACATGGGAGTAGGGAAGGGGTGCTCCTTCTCCTGCGTGTTGTGCACAGAACTCCTGTGTCCGCAGATAAGTTGGGGGCAGGTGGTGATCATCGTCCCTCAGGAACCTAGGTGCCTGGGCACCCACTAGGCATCTGACAGGCACCAGGGAATGGCATAGTGTTAAGCAACCATGTGCTCTTATTAAGCAACAAGAGAGCAGCTTGCAAAGTTGGAGGCCCTGAGTCCAAATTTGAGTCCTGCCCCGCGTTGCCCGGAGACTGTGGCAGAGCCCCTCTTCCCTGGCCCCACACTCAGTCCCTCCATCAGTAGGAGGACTAACCGCCTCTTGATTCTGTTCTGCCTGGTCCTCAGGGTGCCCTCTTGAGAGAAACAGGGGCGCCATGACCACCTTCAACATGGAAAAAGTCACCCCAGAGCGCTTGCCACATCCCAGATGCCCACAATCTGGAAAGTTTAATTTGGTAATTGCTTGGGCTATGGAATCAGCTACCTAGGGTCAAATCCTGGCCCATCCTTTACTGCCTATGTGACCTTGAACACGTGACTTGCCTCTGGAAGCCTGGCGTTCCCCAGGTATCAAATGGGTCTAATAATAAGTAGAATGTTCCAGGCACTCGTGAGGACTCAGAAGAGTGGCAAGTGAAGTGTATCGCACAGAGGCACGGAGCCTGGAGCTTGGTATGTGATCAGTACATGCTAGTGAGGCTGACCAGTGCCTGGAACTGCCTATGGAAATAATCAGGGCTTTTCCCATCTCCCATTTGCCTGTGAGGAAGCAGTTCAGAGAAATCAAGGAACTTGCTCCAGTCCACACAGCAGGAAACTGTCTGGCACCAAGCATGGGTGTCTATTGTCAGGTGGAGCAGGAAGTGTGTTCTGGGCAGAGGCCCAAGTGGGGTGTTGGCCATAGAGAGCTGGTTCTCCACACAGCGTTGTTCTTGTTGGCTGCGGGTGACCCAGTGAACAGTGAGATGAAATGTGGCCCAGTGCCCTGCAGTGCCCATGAGTGGGGCAGAGGGGACAACTGTGATCCATAGGTTTCCATCAGCTGATTTTCCGAAGTAGATCGCCAGGCCTTTCTTCCTAATCCATGTTAGTCTGGAAGCTCCACTGAAATCTACTGCAAGCGCATGTGCTGAGTCATGTAGGCGGATGTGCGTGCGAGGGTGCACACACCAAAG
>NW_022111357.1:22403884-22420797 GCF_000313985.2 Echinops telfairi | reverse complement strand
ATTGGCCAGCTATCGAATCAGGGCCTCCCATAGGGAAGGTAAGAATTGTACCACTGAGCCCCTAGGGCCTGTGTTAGCTGTGGAGAGAAAAGCCCCTGCCCTGGGTTACTGGTCAGGATTGTGCTGGTTCCTTCCCAGGAACAAAACCTTCCCAGGAACAAAACTCAGAACACCGGTCTCCGGTTTGCTCCCCTAAAGATGCTTCCGTCTGATGAGCAACACTTAAGAGACCTGAGAGCAGGTGCTGGCCCTTTTGCGCTGCCTGGCTGGAGGTTTTATGCTGTCTGGGCGGCGGTGTGTCTGTGAGGCCCATCCGTATCCCTGGCAACCCCAGCGAGTTGCCCTCCCTCTACCCCCCGCTGTCAGAGCCAGCTGTCTGTGGGGGCTCTCTGGAGGCCCGAGAGGGATGTGCACACATGTGCTGGGGAGCATGGAGCAGCCCTGGTGTGTGTGTGTGTGTGTGTGTGTGTACAGAACCTGCAGGAGTGTATATGAGTTCACGTGGGCACCACTGACCCAGTATCTGCCTGAGTAGACAGGATGTAGGATCCTGGGCACACATTCTGGAATGGGGTGCGCACAGGTACACACATACATGTGCTTGCCTGAGCCAGATCACCCTAGATAGAGCTACTGAGCTATGATCCCCCTGGACATGTGTGTGGCTGCAACTGCCTGGCCAAGCCCAGGGCATCTGTCTGCAGGCAGGGGCATATTTACATACGTGCAGGACCAGTCAACACATGGATGGGACTGTGTGAAGGGCTTAACACGTGAGTGTGTCTCTCTCCCTGTCTGTGTGGTGTCTGTGCCTGCGTGTGCGCAGGCGGGCCCTTGCTGGGTCACACAGGTGTACACGTGTGCACACACGAGGGCATCCAGTAGAAGGTACCTGTGCTAGATCAACCGAAGACCTGGCTGTTGTGTTGTATCAAGCCCCTGAGGTACAGGCACCCGGAAATGGGCATTTGCGAGCGTGTGTCTGTGAGTGTGTGCTGGGTGCACGTGTGTGCGCACTCTCGGGCCCGGGATGTCAGAGCCATTGATTTTCTGTCTCTTAGAGATCCCCTTTGAGGTTGTCTCCATGTCTCTTTCATGAACCAGAAGCAGCCACCATTCTGAAAGCAAATCGGTTCCGTTTTGCAGTGAGGCTTCCTCTCCCACCCACCCCACCCCCACTGGTTGTGTGCCCCAAACACACACAGAGCCTGCTTATCATTCACGGAGAGCCTGGGGGAGGGGGAGGGGCGGCGGGCTGGGAGGCAGATTCTGTGTTCTGGCCGGCTCTTGTCCAGTGCTGTGGCCTGGGGCATTCTTTGTGTCAGGTAGGCACAGAGTGGCGGTGGAGACGTTCAATGGTGAGCACGCCCCAAGATGGGAGCCCTCACACCTGCCTGGGGGGTTGGTCTTCCTCTTGGGGAGAGAGGCTCCCATCCCCACAACGCCCCAGAGGAAGACAGGTGTGGAGAGGACAGAAGAGAAGCCGGGTCCTCCGGGAGGAAGATGGGCACATTCACTGCTCTCCACTCTATGTCAGGCTGGGCTCCGAGCTCCAGCCTTCCAGCTCACCCTGACCTGCAGCCTGTGTGGGGCTGTCATCCCCACTCCTCAGGGGAGGCAGCTGAGCCCTGGAGACCCTCTCGGGGAGCAGGTGGCAGGCCAGGAATGGGATCCAGGTTGGGCGCACTCCTGCTGCGTTGGGAGAGCACCCCCTAGGGAGGAGGAGCTGAGCTGGGCCTTGGAGGGTGCCTGGACCCCACCGGCAGGGTGGCAGGCTTGGACAGTCTGCTGAGGGCGTGGGTGCAGAGGTGGGAAAGCAACAACCTGGCCCCCAGCTCCCGCCTACTCCACCCCCCCACCTCCTTTCCCAGTCCCCTACAGATGGGCAGCCCCTCGAGGGGGGGGGGTCCCTTCCCAGCCCCCTCCCACCCTCTCCCGCTGCAGTCTTTGTGGCCCAGGGAAGAATGCCTCTTTATCTCCCGACGCCCCCTTCCCTTTGACTCTCCTCTCCCCGGCGTTTCTGCTGACCTCTGCGTGTTGGGAATCCAATTAGAGGCGCGGACGGAGAGAGTGACAGCGCGCCGGATCCCGCCTCGGCCCCTCGGAGCACGCTCGGCCGAGCCGCAAGCATCGCAGGGCCTGCTTGTCATGCTGGGCCCAGCGCGGAGCTTTGTGGGGATTAGCTGCCGGGGGGGTGGGGCGCTCCGCAGATGGGACCAAAAGTGATGCTGGTGAATGGCACGTCCCAGCGGAGCGGGGAGGAGGGGGCTCGCAGCGCGGAGCGAGCGCAGCTTGGGGAGGAGGGGAGAAGGGGCGGAGCCTGCTGGCCTTGGCTGAGCCTGGGCCACCCTGGCTATTGCGGGCGCTTGGGGAATTGAGTGCGGTGACTTGGTTCCCCTGTTTGGGTTCAGCGTGCCAAGACCCAACCAACGCTCATCTGAATTAGAGCCAGAATTCCCATGGAAGAGGGGGTTGGGGACTGATTTCAGGGTGGGGCAGGGGAATTGTTTATGATTGGGGGAGGGGCAGCGCGTGAGAGGTGAAGTCCAAGGCTTTACACAGAACAGAGCATGCTCTCCCCTCCCTGCACCAGCAAGCTTCTCCTCCTGTTTTACAGCTGGGGAAACTGAGGCTCAGATCAAAGACAAGGTCAGTCCCTAGCAAAGCTGGTTGTAAACCCTTTCTCAGCCCCCACCCCACCCATCAGAAGATACTGACTTCCTCAACTTCCTGGACCCCCTGAGTGAGGGGGGAGGTCTCTGATGTCCCCTCCTCAAGAAGGAACGTTGGGCCTTTGTCACCAGCAGCCCTGGGCACTGTGTGGTCTCTCAGCCCAGGGGGCCAGCAACTGCCCCAGCCCCTCTGGAAGTGCCCGGAACCTGCCTTTTGCTGGGTCTTGTTCTCGTGAGGTCATGAGATCCTGGCCTCATGGAGGGTGGAGTGTGTGAAGAAGAGAACTGAGCCCCATGGAGAGCTACCAGGGGACCCCGGAATCTGGAAGGCTTCCTGGGGGAAGAGACACCTCAGCAGAGACTGAAAGGATAGGCAGAAACAATGTGGGTATGCTGAGACAGGGGAAGTATGGGGCTGCAAGGGGTGCAGCACTTGCCCACCCCATCCCACACCCCCTGCCCTTTCCACAGTGGCCTCAAGGCCCCAGAGGCCTGCTCAGCAATGGCTAGGGAGGACCCTGGTGGGCCTGGCCGACTTTGGATGCTCCGTAAGAATCACCATGTGGTGGAACTGAGGCCAAGGGACCCTCGGGCAGCCTCTGGCCAGTGACTGTGGTTCAAAGGCCAGAGAGTGGAGCACCTATCACTTGAGAGCCAGTGCTTCTCAGGCATTCGAGGCACCTTGAAGCACGCTTTCTTGTTGAACCGGGGCGCAGGGAGCCCAGCTCAGTTTACGAGTAAGAAACCCATTCCCAAAGGGACACACAGTGTCTGTGAAATCGGGATCCCATCGACCTTTCTACCCCCACCCCCCTGCACCCCCCAACACTGCTGCAGCCCACTTTGGATGTGTTTGTTGGGCCTGTCCCTCTGCCCCTCCTGTCCTACCATGGTGCCTGGCACACGGGTGGATGGGAAGGACCAGTCAGTGCTTCCCTCCTGATGATGATGATGAGGAGGAGGATTTTAAATAACACACCAATACTAACCCTCACTGCATCACACACCCACATCTGGCACATAATAACCCTATATAAGGTTTCTGAGCCTGGAAATCTTGATGGGAGCAGCCAGCCTCATCTTTCTCCTGAGGAGCGGTTGGTGGATGCAAACCTCCAACCTTGGGGTTAACAGTCCAGCATGCTTACCCAGCAATGCCACTAAGGCTCCTTCCAGCAGGAGTGAAGGTCACCTGAAATAGGAATTCATCTTTTGGCTCAGCTGATGAATACAAAACGGGCAGTGTGCAGACCCAAGAGAGCAAGAAAAGATCATTCCCTCCAGCTTCGCACACTCGGCCACACACTCACATGGCCACACCCTCTCACATGCACACTCTCCCTCACACCCAAACATTCCCATCTGCACACCCGCTCACCCTCCCATCCCCTGCCTCCTGCTGGGCTGCCACTCACTGGAGAGTCCCCTCCAGGAACCATGGGGCTCACCTGCCTGGGCCAGCTGGTCCCCACCTCACACTCCATCCTGGCCCCTTTGCTTCTCTGCACCTGACTTCTCCTCCTGCACTCCTCCTCTGGTCTCTCACTCCCCTCCTCCATCCCAGTGCCTTCCTCTCTGCCCTCTTCCTCTGACTCACTCTCACTGCACTGTACTTCCAGCCTGCGTCGTGTGTGTGTGTGTGTGTGTGTGTGTGTGTGTGTGTGTGTGTCCTCAGTGTGTCTCTGGCTCTCTGTGTCTCTATCTCTCCCCTCCCCCCAGCCTCTTCTCTCAGGCCAGTGGACACCACTTGCCTGCACCTGGACACACAGGGTGTGAGTTATGGACCGGAGAGTGAATCTTGTCTCAGACCCCCAGGTATCCGACTGGGAGCCCAAAGCACCCCCCCACCCCACCCCTTCCTCTTCCAAAGGGCGCTTCAGCTGCATAGGCAGCGGGGTGAAGTGGAAGTGTCTTGGTCTCCTCAACCCCTCCTTCCTGGCCGGTTCTGTGCCACACACACACATATGTCAGAGGAAGCAGGGGGCTTACACAGCCCTAGGCCAAACTTCCCTCTGGCTGACAGGTACCTCCACCTCTCTGAGTCTCTGTTTGCTCATGGGGTGGGGGGTGGGGAATTGGGGGGGCGCAGGTCTATGTGAGGTCAGGGCAACGAGAGCAGTCAGGCTCCCAGTAGACTCTCAGAAGATGGGCAGGAGGCCGGTCTCTGCGCTCAGAGGACCCACAGCCCAGGGCCGGCCAGTGCAGAGCAGGAGAATTCTGCCCTGCAATGAGTCATGTGCTGGTAAAGTCTGACCCCAGCTCTTTACCCCGGGGCCCTGAGCTCAGAACCCGAAAGAGCAGGGCACTCTGAGGGGCAGGGTTTGGCCTCACAGGGAGCCCTTGCCAGAGACGCAGTCTCAAGCCTGGCTGTCTGAGAAGGTGTCTATCAGCCAGGGGGGTCTTAGGGGCCCGGGTTCCAATCTCAGGTCTGCCAGCTCCTCCCTCACCTTCCGCCAACACTAGGCTAGAC
Organism: Echinops telfairi; assembly: GCF_000313985.2. NCBI lineage: Eukaryota > Metazoa > Chordata > Mammalia > Afrosoricida > Tenrecidae > Echinops > Echinops telfairi. The sequence continues at coordinate 22,415,655 of NW_022111357.1, read as the reverse complement.
CCCTGCAGGTATGGTTGGCACCTGTCCCTCTGCAGTAGCCCATGCTTCCTCACAGGGCCTCAGATGAGGGTTCTGAAAGGATGGAGCAGCATCTTGCTTAGGTGTGGCCCCATTTGATTGTCAGGGAGCCACATTCATGCTTTCTGAGCCTCAGTTTTCTCTTCGGGGCCACTGAGTAGATTAAATGGGACTGTCAGCCTGGTGGGCGTGTGGGTCAATGGGTGCCAAGACCCCATAGCGTGATCTCAGACCAGCCCCTCCCTCCCCGCCCAACATGGGCCCTCCCTTACAGGAGCTGACCTCTCCTCCCACTGTCTGAGACTCTCGCCCCAGGATGCGCCTGCCCTCTGCTCCCTCCCTGCACCTCCCCATGACCACCCAGCCTGGCCAGCAGGGCTGGAGGCAATCAGGGGTTTTGAACAGCCCCCCACCTCCCGCCCACCATGGACCCCCAGGGACACGATGCCTTGGAGTGGGTTGGGGGGGTGGAAGTGGCTGTGAGTCTATTGGATGGCGCTATGGGTAAGAATCAGACAGGTGCAAGAGAGAGAGAGAAAGAGAGAGAGTGTGTGTGTGTGTGTGTGTGTCACGCTGGTCACTAGCATGTGCCAGCACATATGTGCCTGCTGGGGGGCTGCAGATGTGTCTGAGGACTGACTGGGAGGGTGAAGTTGGTGAGAGAGAAGACAAAAGAACGGAGTAAGCGGGAAGCTGCCCAGGGTGGAGGCTGAGCCTATTTGTATGCAACAGGGAGCCAGAGCCCAGCAAGGCCTCTCATAAGAGGAGCCTGATTCCCAGGACTCTGAAGGGAGGGTTCTCGAAGCCGGGCTCAGTCTGAGACCGTCCATGCCAGGGGGCGCTGGCATGCACATCGACCTGTCCATCCCTCATTGGGCAGGTAGAGAATCTGAGCTGGGAAGTCACACAGCAAGTGACGGGCAGAGATGGGCACCCCCAGAACCCCTCCCTCACCTCCCACCGGGTTGGATTCTTCCCATCCCTGGAGGACCTCTGGAGACGCTCCCCAGGGGCATAGTTGGGCCACTGGAGGAGTGAACAGTGATTGCAGGTGTTGCAAAGGGCCCAGTGCAGATACTGTCATTCGGTCATCTTCACACAACCTAGAAACCGGGGCTGGTTTCCCTCCCTTGTGTGTGGCCCTCTGCACACAGAGGCACAGAGAAGAGAGGTAACTGGCTCAAGATCACACAGCTGGAAAGTGGCGGAGCCAGGGTTCCTACCCAGACTCGGCTCAAGAGCCTGTCTCATGCAGCCTGTTAGCATGTGAAGTCCTTGAAATACAGGGACTGTCACACGCCGTGTCCCTGTTGCGAACACCGGCCGTGTAAGCCAGGGCTCAAGGATGCTGAGGAGGGCGTGAACCGAGGAGGGCTCGAGGTGAACAAATAAGCGAGGGAAGGGGACTTCATCGTGACGCCTTCCCAGGCCCCAGGAGCCCCCCTCTCCGCACCACCCTCCCCAGTGTGCATGCCCCCCTCCTCCCCTCCGCCACCCGGCAGGTGCTGGCTGGGCCCTCCACAGGGCCAGGCCCCACAGGGACAAAGCCAGGGGGGCGCCTGGGCAGCCAGGCCCCAGCGGAGGCTGAAGCTGCTAACAGGCTGGAAATCTCTTTTGTCAAAGCCCGCACTGCCTCCAACCTCCTTTAATTAAAGACAATTAGTGCTTTCAGCCCCTCTGCACAGCTCAGCTCCCCTGTTTGCAAACACGCAGCTGCGGGAGCTCCATGCCCCCCCCCCAACCGCCACCGCCCCCAGCCCCGCTTCCCCAGAGACACACAGAGGTGCCTTTATCGGCAGCCCTCCGGCTGCTGCACCAAGAGGCGGGCCCAAGGCAATGCGAAGGATGATGGGGTAGCACGAAGAGCAGGGACCCTGGGGTGGCCTGACACATGTTGGGCAGGGGTCCCACTTTTTGCAGAACAGCCGGTGGGTGCCAAGTCCAGCTGGGGCACCTTCGAGGAACCTGCCTCCTTTATCTCCTTGGCTCTGCTGGGCCTTCCTTCCTGGAAGGGGACCGCCCAGCCTAGCAGATTCTAGCAATTGGGCTTTCTCCCAAGGGCCTCCCTCTGAGTTGAACACGGCAGGCATTTTCCTAGGAAAAAGAGAGAAATCCCCCACGCACACTTGTCAGGAGAGCCAAGGGTTGGTTTTCTCAGGTTTTTGTTTTTAGGGGTTTTGTTTGTTTTTTTGCTTGTCATTTCACCCGCTTGGAATATTCTTCAATGACATTGTTGGCCTGAGAGTCTTTGCCGTAGACACTCAAGCTACTGCCATCTAGTCAAATCCAGCTCCTCGGGACCCTGTAGCCTTACCAAGCCACAGCCAGGCACCTCCTCACATCAGTTGTGCAGTGGCCTGCCCTCTCCCAGGTGCTGTGGGGCACACAGGACTTCCACTGCCCTGACCACACGGCCCCAGCAGTTGGATGCAAGCGCACACAGATGGGCGCAGCCCTGACTGAAGGCTTTGTGAGTTCTAAGCCGAGGCCATGATGGTTGAGGGTGGTCTTCAGCACCTCCTGGAGGGCCGCCTTCACGTCCGTTATGTCTCGTGTCTGCCAGCGATGCCTTCCACAGCCACGGCCGTGAGTGACGGACGGGGGAGATAGATGTCAAACGCCCCACTCAGCAGCAGCGCTAGGGAAAGAGCAAGCCGTGGCTTTTATTGAGCACCTGCTGCAGGCCGGGCCCTGGCTGGACTCTGCCTCTGCACACAAGCATCCTGACCTTAGCTCCGTTTTAGAGCAGGAGATCCCAGAGGGCCAAGGCCATCACTAAAAGTGTAGGATCAGCATTCAAGGCCGGGCCTTGCCACCGGAGGGTAGTAACTGCCCATGGAGCCCAAGCCGCTAGAGGGCACAAGGTCGTCTGGTCCCAGTCCCTGTGTGCTTCCGCCACCACCACCCTTGACACCCACCCCCCACCGCCGCCTTGTCCTGATCCTGTGCCAGGCAATTTCTGTCCGCCCCCCGCCCCCCCTTGCGGAGGATGCCACGGGCAGCTCTAATCAGTGGCAGTGCCCTGAGAAGGCGGAGGCTCTGGCGGCACAGAAGTGGCAGTGGCTGTTCGCAGGGAGAAGTGGGAGCCTTGGCGCTGGTTTCTCGGAGGGAAGAGTTGCTCTCCAGAAGAAGGGGGTGACCGTGGGACCACAACATTTTAGGCAAAGGCCAGGGGCAAAAAGAAAAGCAAATTCCAGGAAAGGTGAGCAGTTCCAGTAGGAAAAGTCTCCCTGTCGCCCCTGTGGGGGAGGGGAGAGAGGCGTAGACAGGCTGAGTGACTTTTCTGAGGTCACAGTAAAGCAGCACTAGGCTGCCTTCTGAATGCAAGCAGGGCGCCCAGCTCTGCTTCTCAGCACTTTTCAAAGCTTTGCTTTGACATCTGCGATCAGTTGGTGGGGGTCTTCCCCACTGGACTCTTGACTCTGTGCCTAGTACTGAGCAGGGACTTCAAAACTCCCTGCTGAGTCCATGAACTCTCCCGGTGACTGGCATGTGAGAGACCCACTGGGTTACCACTTTCCCTTGCTGGTTTCAGGACAGACATCTCAAATCAAGCACCGCACTCCTCCACCAAGCTCAGAGGACCACAGACTCCTTGGAGCTTTCACGCAGAGTGCAGAACCCAGGCTTTGCAGATGGAAACCAAAAAGAGGCTTCCTCCTGGGGAGGAAAGGGTCGTTGTGACAGTGGGACATTTTCTGAGCAGTGACTGCACACCAGGCACAACTCCTTTAGGTATAATTGATTCCCACAATCTCTCTATAAACTAGATATGGTGATCACCCTCTTTATTTTATGGAAGCAGAAACTTAGCAATAAGTTTCAGGGCCAGGATTCAAACCCACAGAGCCTTGCTCCAGCAGTAGCCTGACACGACCTCTCGGCAGGCTGCCTCGCCCCCCCCCTCCCACTGTGCTGCTCCATCTGGCCCTGCCAATGACATGGGACCTCCCGCCCCCCAGGGCTGCCCACCCTCAGAGCTGGTGTGTGTCCAGCCTGGCCTCCTCCCACCCAGTGAAGACCAGAACAGAGAAAAGTGGAGTCAGAGCCACCGGAGCCGGGCCGGGCCGGGCCTGGGATCCATCCACCTTTCGGCAGCCCGGGCCGTTTCCTCTTGCCTGGACAGCTTCCCAGCGGTGCCTCTGCAGGGCCTTTCAAGTCCCCTGGCACCCCCCAGCCCCACTTCCTGCGACCCCTGGCCCCAGCCTGACCCGCTCCACTCAATTTCCCAAGATGAGTTGCAGAAGCTGCGGGGTCTGTGTGCGAAGACGGGAAAATTAACGAGCTGCTGCCCAGCCGTTGGCGGTCTCTAGGCACCAGCTGGCCTGGAGTATTTACTCGGCACCCTCCGAGCGAGACAATTAAGTGGAGCTTAGGCTGGGGTGCAGAGATGTCTCCAGATGAGACAGAAACCCTTCGGAGATGTTTTTTCAAGGGATCAGTGCTGGGGAGCATGTTTCTAGGGAACCCGGGTCTCTCTTTATTCTTATTAATACTTTATGTGTATATATTACATATCTTGATATAGTTAACATTTTTCTCCCATTCGTTTAGCATCTATTATGTATCCGTGGCTGTAACAATGGGCTCAGCATAGGGCTGGTTGTGAGGATGGCACCGGACCGTGCAGGGTATTGTTCTATGGGGCATGGGGTCGCTATGGGTCAGAACTGACTCCATGGCTCCCAGCAACCACAGCAGCATATGGGGCTCACGTCTGGGTCACTTCATTGAAGCCTCTCAGTTATTCCCCTTTTACACAAGCTGAGGTCCTCAAAGGCTTAGAAACATCACCCAGGGGCCCTGGGATTTGAACCCAGGTCATCTGTATGATCCCGAGCTTGTGTTTCTTACAAAGAGCTTCTTTCCGGTCCTCGAGAGGATGTAACACAGGATTAGGTGCCACGAATGTTCCAGTAGCGAAAGAAGGCGAAGATGAGACCCTCCCCACACCCAGGGCTGTGCCACGGGTGTGTGAATCCAAGCAGGCCTGGTCCGCTTAGCTCAGTCCTGACCCTGGGCCAGGGCTTCTTCCCCTAGGAAACAAGGCTTGTGCTGGGCTCTGCAGGCGGAGAGGAGCCGGCCCAGGGAAGCTAGCTCAGAGGGCATTCTAGACAGAGACTGGTCAGCATCGACCCCACAGCATGTTGTGCGTCGGGGGAATCGTCCAGAATGCTCAGTGAGCTCATGGGGGAGTGGGGAGTGGGCAGAGAGGCCAGTTGAGACCAGATGGTAAAGGATGGTACCGGCCAGCTGAGGGGTGGACTGGGCGGCCTTCGCCGTGGAGCAGAGCTGTGAGAGGGGGGAGCAGAAGCACCGCTGCTGTTCACCCGCACAGGTGGCCGCAAGAACCCGCAGGCCCACCCGGCAGGTGCCCTGGGGGCCTCCAGTCCTCAGGCCCTTCCTCCACTTCCCTTGGCCTCATTGTGCCACCTCCTCCTAGCTGCCCTCCAGCACCTACCATCCACGAGTCAGGCCAAGACTAACTCACTGGGCCTCTGTCTCCCCAAAAGTCAGAGGAAGAACTCTGCCTCTCTGAGTGCTCCAGACGTGAGTGAAGAGGCTCTCTAGTTGGTGGGGGTGGAGGCGGGCGCCACTGTCCCTGGGGTCAGGAGACGCATGCTGGGCAGGCAGTTTCTCTCCCAACCCTGCCGCCTCCCCTGCTCCACTCTGGCTCCGTCTTAGGCGCTGTCACCCAGTCTCCTTGGCCGCTAATCGGAGGCCGGTAGTATGACCCCCCCTCCCCCCCCCAGTCAGTCCTCAAGAACCAGATGAGGCTGCCGTCTTCATAGAAGCAGACGGCAGCCTTGGAAACCCTATGGGGCAGGGCTACTCTGTCCTACAGGGTCGCGATCGGTCCGACTCCACTCACGGGCACCCAAAAAACCAAACTCCAAACTCAATGTCGACTCATAGTGACCCTACAGGACAGGTTAGAGCTGCCCCGTGAGTTTCTGAAACTGTCCCTGTTCATGGGAATAGAATGCCCCGGCTTTTTCCCGAGGAGCAGCAGTGGTTCCAAACTGCTAACCTTTTGGGTCCCAGCTCAATGCAGAACCACTGTGCCACCAGGGCTGCTCTAAGGTCACCCAATAGTGACAATAAATCCTCTGTGGGGGGCAGTGTCTGTCACCACACCCAGGAATGCTGGGCAGCTCGAATGGAGGTCTTCCAGACAGCCTGGTGCTCCAAGGAATGTATATTTGGGCCAAAGTCTGTAGCAGCCCAAGTCTCCCTCCCAATTCCCACTCTCCATGGCATTCATAAAGTATAAGCTTGGCTCCAAGGGGTCCATAGTAAATTACTCAAAGGCCCTGCTCCCTGCCCTTGGGTGAAGTGGCAGGAGTTTGAACTGGAGAGCCAGGAGAAGCAGGGTCTGGTCTCAGCGTGGCCACCTCCTTGCTGTGTGACCACGGTGAATCTCTGGCCCTGTCTGGGCCCTGGGGCTAGACAGGCAGACAGCTCAGTGCTCTGAGAGGCATGTGAAAATCCCCTGAGCCCCAGCCCTGTTACTCATGCTCCTGGTCTGCGAGCTTATGCTTGGCATTGCCAGTCTAGGAGACCTTGGAAGGCCAAGTTCCAGTCCCACAGAGGATCCCAACTCCCAGTGCGCTTTTGTTTGGCCCCTGCTTGACACCCTGAGCCCTGATGCCCTTGGTGAATCAGCATCAGCCCCTTCAGCCTTGGTCTGGCCCTGGCAGAAACTCACTCTTCCCCCTCGCTTTTGCTCTGGCTCCTAGCTCAGCCAGCCTCGGCGGAGGCCCCGATGAGACAAACCCCATAGCGACCCTACAGGGCAGGGTAGAGCTGCCCCACAGGGTCTCCAGGGCTGTAACCTCTAGGAAGCAGGCTGTCACTTCTTTCTTCTACAGAACAGCTGCTAGGTTTGAACCATCAACCTTTTGGGTTGTAGTTGAGTGCTTTAACCACTGTGCTACCGAGGCTCCTCCTGGGTGAGTGGAAAAACCAAACCCAAACAAAACTCACTGCCATAGAGTTGATCCGACTCATAAGGACCCTATAGGACAGGGTGGAACTGCCCTTGTGGGTTTCCGAGACTGTCACTCTTTATGGGAGTAGAAAGCCTCATCTTTCTCCCAAGGAGCAGCAGGTGGTTTCAAACTATTAACCTTGCAATTAGCAGCCCAACACGTAACCACTATGCTACCTGGGTGAGATGAGGGACTTAAAAAAATCTTTCCAGGGCAGTGGGGGTCGAGGTAGGGTCAGAAAGAGGAGGCAGCGTGATATGAGCCTGCAGAGTCCGGCCCAGACTTCTAGCCCTGCTCCAGAAAGGCTTAGTTCACTGTGTGGCCCAGGGCCAGTCAATTCACTTCTTTGAGCCCTAGGACACTTGAAAGGACAGGCTCCCGGGCTCCCTCCCTGGGCAGTGGAAGAATATCAAATGACGGGAAGTTCCGCACCACCAGGCAGCCCCCCTTGCCTGACTGGCCTGGCTGGGGTCAGTGGCACTATGGCCCTGGCTGTGTCATCTGCTGCCTGCGGTGTGAGGCCCAAGGCTGCAGGGAGGGGCCTCAACCCACCTGGGGATTTTCCACCAGGCTTCCACTCCGAGTGGGCAGCTATGATGTCGGTGAAATCATGGAACACATTTTGTAAGAAAATTAATAAGGAACGCACCGAGATGGAAACTATGAGCCCCTGGAAACCACAAGGGGACGGGGGTGCGGGCCAGATACTCAGAGGTACGGACCAGGTTGGAGGGGCCTTTGAGAATGAAAGAAGTAGGGGTGGGGTCTGTGGAGAGTGAGGAGCTCATAAAACCTGAGGATGGGACGATGCCAGAGAAGGCAGAAGACCTCTCTCTTTCTAGGCCAGCCAGGCAACACCAGGCCAGAGGGGTGTGCATGGAGGTGAGGAGAGATCTAAGCCCCAGCACTGGGGCCTCAGCCTCCATATCTGTAAGATGGGCTAGCAACAGTTGTCACTGGGATTCAATGAGGACTTGGAACAAGCCTGGCAGAGCTGAGGTTGCAGAAGCAGCAGCTGGCCTTGATCTTCCCGTGGACGGGAATGGAGAGCTGCTGTTTTCCCTCCATCTGAGACTCGGCAAGATCACTGCGCCCAGCAGGAGGTTGAGGAGTTGGGAGAATGGCCAGAGTGATGGGTCGGTGAATGGACAGATGGATGGACAGACTAATGAGCAGACAATGGGATGAATGAATCGATGGGTATAGATGCTTCAGCCTACCACCCAAGAGCCCCTAGCCAGTGGCTGGCGCTTAGTACCCTTTTAGTTGGTGATTTGTTATTTTTTATAATTGGGTTTATGAGATCCTTCGATGTGATGGTTCAATATTATAAGCCATGCTAATTCTTTAATGAATGCCCGACACCTACCTCACACTTCTTTGTTTACAAAGCGCAACCACAGCCATTGACCCACTTCATCCGCACCGCAACCCATCAACCAGGCTCTTTCCTTCTCCACTTTTCCTGTGCAGGCAACTCGCATCCAGAGAGATTCAGTCACTCACCAAAAATCACACCACTCTATGTGGCAGGGTTGGCATTCAAGCCCTGGCTGTCTGACTCAGAGGGACGGGCCTTTTGTCTTCAAGGGGCTCGCCCAAGCCAGGGTGGTCACTCTAGGCGAGGTGTGTCAGGTGACTGGAAGAGTCGGAGAGAGGTGGCGGTGGGGTGGGGGTGGAGGAGCCTGAAGGATGGAGTGAAGAGCTGATATCTGCTCTAGACAGGAGGCCTGTCCTCGTGGGCAGTGATGAGGCAGGTCCCAGCGGGGTTGAGCTGGTGACCAGCCCCGGAGTTGGGTGCGGAGGGGGGAAGAAGAGGGCCAGCTGGGAGACAGGCTCTGTTGCTGGGACACGAGGTGGACACTGAGAGGACACCGGAGGACACGCCCAGACGTCCCTGGATTGAATGCATGTTCTGGCATCTCTGTCCCCCCGCTGTGTGGCCACAGGAAGGGACTTCGCCTCTCTGCACCTTGGTTTCTCCTCTCAGAATAGAGGCTGCAAGGGTGGCACGTGTGGTCACCAGAGTTCTCTCCCGCCCATGCTGTCAGCCGCCCTGCCCCCTCACTTCCCTCTGAAGCATTCATTGGCACGCCAATGACCGCAGCCTCCAGTCTGGGGTTCAGAGACCCTAGTCTCCCCAGGTAGCCGTTGGCTCCTGTTTGTCTGTTTACTGAGGGCCCGCTGAACTGCAGTGGTGGTTCATTGGTGGACGATCCCCTCCCCACCACCATCCCTTTCTGTGTGGAAGATCTGGGTCCAGCCAGGGTCCTTTGGACACAGCCACCATCACCCCCCTGCCTCTGGCAATGCAGGCTGGGGCTTGCTATGATGCTGGGCAGATTTCGACAGACCTTCCCACCTCCAGCCCCTCCTTCATTCCATGCTCTGCCCTTTCTCTGCAGCCTGGTAAACCCTTGCAGCCGTGCCTCTTGGGAATGCCACGGCCACTTTACGGATGAGGACCCCGAGGCTCAGAGAGGCAAATGTACTTGCTCTGGGCTGTGAGTTCTGCCCGCCTCCGACACCACCGAGGTGGGATGGGTGGGCCTGAAGTGGAGGCCAGGGTACTGGGAGGACGCAGGGCTGTAGGCCCAGAAGCTGTGTCCTCGGCGGGCCAGCCCAGGCCTCTGGCCGCCGTGGTTCACAAAGCAAGGAGGGACCCCAATGGTTTTTCTTCACAAATGCTCCATGCTCCTCTGGGGGAAGTTTATGCCTTCATGCATATTCTTCAGAAGCCCAACTCGGCTCCCTGCCTGTCACCTTGGAGACGGCCCAGTGGCTGAGACGGCCGCCCTCCGCAGTCACGCATGAAGACTGCCAGGTGCCCAGGCCAGAGCCGTCCGGGTGGGGTGCCCCGAAGCCTTTCCAGAGACGCAGAGGCACCTCTCTCCCCCTACAACAGGGGTCTTCCCAGCTCACCACCCTTGAGGTCAGACAGGCTGAGGTCCGGGCCACCTGAGTTTGAGTCCTACTGCTGGCCTGCTAGAGGCTGGACGAGTCACTGAGCCTCTCTGGGCCTCCCTCGTCTGTACAATGGGGAGACTGTCCAAAGCCACCCCTTCAGCTCTTTCCACCGACACACCCCGAAGCCGAGCTCTGGGGGGAAGAATCCGTTTGCCCAGGGTCACACATTGAGGTAGACGCCCATGTGGGGTCACCACAGAGCTTCTGGGGTGGCTGGGCCCCGACTGCAGGCCAGGCGGGATGCGGCCAGCCCACGGCAGGAGGAGGGCTGCTAGCTGCAGGGACGGAGGCCGGGGTTGGCCCCGGGCCCTCCTTGGCTCCTCATTTCTGTCCAAGTCTCAGGGGCTGTTCAGAGATTCCAAAGGCATTTAAACATGTTGGAAGCAATTTGTCAGTCCTGGAAGCTGTCTGGAGGCTCCGACAGCCGTTTAAAGGTCCCACAATCTGTGTGGCGTTGGCAGAGCCCTGCCTAGTGTCGGACAGTTGGAAGGTTCTAGGGAAGGACCTGGGGTGGCGTAGGGGCTGCAGCAGGAGAGTGGCTGTGGTCTGGGCAGCTCTGGTGTGGCACTGTCCGATGCAGCTCTCCAAGGAGACCGTCCGGGTGTCTGTGCGTTGGGGCCCAGAAGCTGTGTGGGCGCTGAAGCAAAGGAGCAGGGTTTAGAAGTTGGCTTTACCGTTCACCCGCGCTGTGGCCCCAGGTCCATGACCTAACCCCTCCGGACCCTCTTTCTTTACAAATAGGGGAAACACCACCTGTCCGGCAGGCCTAGTTCCTGTCTCGTGCCAGGCATGTGTGACACTGTTAAGAAAGGACCCCTCCTCCCTGCCAGGCGAAGGGCTGCCAAGAGGATGAACAAGAGAGTCTTACAAGTACAAGCAGCGTGGTCCTGAGGCTGGCGATGGCAGGACTTCAAGCCACTTTCTTTGGACCCAGCATCAGGCAAGACCAAGCGCTAGAGAAGGGCATTGTGTTTGGGAACATAGAGGGTCAGCAACGGTGCGGGAACCCCCCATGAGAGGGGCTGACCTCCCTGACCCCGTGCCCATCCCGATGGTACCTGGTCATGAAGGAGCGGCCATGAACTGAGCTAGAGGCCTTGCTTGGCCAGGATGCCCACAGCTGCCCATGCCTCCATGCCCATGGAAGGTTCTTGGCTTACAGTCTGAGGTCCGGCTTCCTGTCTCTTGACCTCCCTGAACCCCAGCGTCATTCTTACCCCGACCCCGTCTTCCCTCCAAAGCTTTGCCCGTGGTCCAGCCACCCTAGCACCACCTGAAAATGTAGCCTTGTCTCCCCGGCCGTTTGCTCATCATTCCCCTCGATGTGGAAAGCCTCACCCATCTCTGCCACTTCCTCCAGGTAGCCCTCCAGACGCCCTCAGCTCCTTCACCTCTCGCCCTCAACACCTCTCACGTCTCTCTCTCTTCCACGAAAACGCTTGCTACCAGCTGGCTCCTCCCCTTTCCCTATGCAGCAGGACTGGGGTGTCAAGGCAGACAGGCCAAGTTCAATGTGGCTAAGCCTCTTACTTGCAATGTGGCCTCCGGCAGGCTAGGCTCTGAGCCCTCTCGTGCCTCAGTTTCCTCCTCTAGAAATAGAAAGTGTCTCTCGCTCTGCCCAACTGCCAGGGATGCTGTGAGGTTCAGATGAGAAGATGGACAGGAAGATGACCAAGCAATGCATAGTAATGCCGTCACTGGTGGCTGAGTGGTTTGCCTTCTGGGAAGTGAGGGGCCAAGCCAGGACTTTAGTCCAAGGATCCCAATCGGAGGGCCTGTTATCTCCACTGCAGC
>NW_022111357.1:22385146-22403413 GCF_000313985.2 Echinops telfairi | reverse complement strand
ACTCCCTACCCGCTAGCTAGAGCAGGAAGGGGCTGAGATTATGCCCATTTTATAGATGAGGAAAGCTGGCACAGAGAGGTTCAGCGACGTGCCCAAGATCACAGTTAGAAAGGGGCCGATCAGGATCAGGACCCACTCCTTCCTGGCTCAGAGTCCACGCAACATCTAGAGTGTTTGCTGCCTTCTTAACTGTGCAGACCACTCTATAGCCAACAACACCTCCTGTGTTAGTCCTGGTAGACTAGAGAAACCAATTTATAGATACTCACATGGGTATAAGAAAGAGCTTTATATACAAGAGCAATTGAATATTGAGAAAACATCCCAGCCCAGTCCAGATCAAGTCCATAAATTCGATATTAGTAGCCCATATGTCCAATACCAATCTGTAAAGTCCTCTTCAGATTCACAAAACGCATGCAATGATGCCGAATGCAGGAAGATCACAGGCCAGTGGGTGGGAAGTCTTGTGGATCTGGTGGTGGTGTAAGCATCTCAGTGCTGGCAGGGGTCTCCACAGGGCTCCTCCAGCTCAGGGCACTAGTGCAGCTCCATGTGTCTTGTCAGCTGCAGTGTCTCCCAGGGAGTGAACAGAGAGAGAGAGTTTGTCTCCCATCTCCAAGGAGGAATACAGGAGTTTCCAGAATCCTCCGGAGAAGGCCATGCCCATACAGAGGCCTCATTGGCTATGGCTTGATTGACAAGCTAGACGCCACCCCTGCACTCTTAATTCTCTCAAATTGACAAACAATTATATAACTGATTACATCTACCCACTCCTTCCCTTCGAATGCCCACCCAGGGGCCTTGCTCCTCGACCTCGCCCTCCTCTGCATATTGAGGCTGCCTCTCAGGGCCTTTGACAGGCACCCAAGCTCAGCCTCACTCTGCTCAAAGTCAGAGCTGGCACAGGTGAGCCTGACACTCAGTCCCTCTGGATGGGGAGACCACCTGCTGACATAAGTTCTCAGGGGCCTAGACCCTAGGGCTGGCATGGGCATGGCACTTGCTGCCCGTCTGCAAATGGACCACCTGCCTGAAACCAAGGATGGGCAGACCTGAGGCTTTGCCGACTCCCAGCCTGCCAGTTGGAGCAGGGTAACCATAGCCCGGAGCTTCTTGGGATACAGCTGAGAGGGCTGCGCACAAGAGGTGGAACTGCCAAGTGGGGCGGGCCTGTCCCTTTGATTTCCCTAAAGGGTAGCTTGAGTGGTAGGAAGTGGGTGGGCTTTGGGGGTCTGCTATGTTTTGAACTATCTCTCAGCAAGATAGGTCGCCATGCAGCCCCTGTTACTTGTCAGTGACTGCACCTGGAAGCAGGATCTTTGCAGTTGTCATTGGTAGAGTTAGCATGAGGTCATCCTGGAGTGGAACGGGGCCCTGCTCCAGCAAGACTGGTCTCTTTGTAAGAGGAGCTCGGAGACATGGAGAAACAGACCCCGGAACAAAAACGGCCGTAGAGATTGGAATGGTGCTGCCATAGCTGAGGAGCACTGGGGCCCCCAGAAGCTGGACAATACAGGAAAGGCTCTTCCTGGAAGCCCCTGTGGACACCCTGAATCCAGACGTCTAGTCCGTCCGGGGCTGTGAGAGAATGCCTGTCTGTTGTGTGAAGCTACTCAGTGTGTGGCTGGGCCCCTCCTGACTGTATGTCCTCGGACAAGACCCTTGCCCTCTTTGAGCCTCCACGTTTGACCACGCTTACTGCAGCCAGTCCCTCACTGTTCCCAAGCCATGTGGTCTCCCACAGGGTCGTTGTGCACATCACATTGCCAGCTCTCCTCAGGCCGCCTCTTTCAGCCCCTCCTTCTAGCCCTTTCTCAGCGCCAGATCTGCCACAGCAATCCAATGCCAAATCCTGCCTGTTGTCCCCTTAAGCAGGCCCCAGACCCAAGCCCAGGCCCATTCTGCCTTGGGCCAGGCCTCTCCTCTTCCTCTCGGATTTGGGCAGCTGCCTCCAAACTGCTCTTGGCCTCCTCCTGCCCCACCAGCCCATGGCCCTCTGGGAGCCCAGGCCCATCTTCCAAGATGGCAGTCTGGTCCTATTGTGCATCTGCCTCACACACATGCCCAGTGCACACAGAAGAAAGCTCAAACTCCTTCCCAGCTTGCAAGCAAGGCCCCTCGCCATCTGGGCCCAAACCCTTCACCAGCCTCTTCTCCGCTTTCCAAGCATTCTGAGTGAGTTGGATTGGCTTGGTCCTGCCTCAGAGCCTTTGCACATGCTGTTCTCTCAGCCGAGGCGAAACCTTCCTTTCTAACCCACCCACCCACTCCCACCACCATCTGCCAGACCCATTCAGTTTTGACATCACCTCCTCCAGGAGACCTCCCGGGAAGCCCCTCTGAGCCCACCTCCCACCCCACCCCAATGCTTCCCCACCACAGCCACTCACAGTCTCGTTGTCTTTGACCGCTTGGGTGCCTCCCACCCCACTTAGACGACATCCCCAACCCCAAGCTCATAGATGGCCCGGGTAGGCTAGAGTGAGCCCCCAGGCCCACCTGCCCCAGGGTGCATCTCACTCCCATCTGCTCGAGGTCTAGTCCTAGCACCCCCGGAACCAGGCTAGGAGACCACATCCCAGGGCCCCTCCTCTCTGCGCCACAGCCACAAAGCCTCGGTGAAAAGAGGCACCTGTCCAGGTGACGTCTCCGGGTCCACAAGCCACGCCTGGTCTCCTGGCAGACACTTCTCTCTGGTGCGTCCTGTGCTTTTGCCCCGGTCTCCAGGTCTCTGTCTTCAGCCTCCACCTTGCTTTCGACCTCTCTGGCAACCCTCCCTTTCCCTTTCTGCCCTCAGACCTCCTGTCAGGATGGAAGCCCCCCTTCTGCAACTCCAGACTTAGGTCAGGTCTGGGAGCCCCCCGGTATCCGCACCCATCTTTTCTTCCTAGGGCCCGCCATCTGCACAGCCCCACTTGGGCCATTAACTCGCCAGGAGTCAAACCAAGCTATAAATAAGTAAAGGGGTGAGGGTCCCTGGAGGAATTCGAGCCCAGCTGGCTACCCCGTCTCTGGCCAGATCTGGGGTCTTGGCTGCCCAGGATGGACTCGGACTGACAGATCTTGACATGTAATCACTGTCCCCAGAGAGCGACGGGAATCGCTGGGCCCCGGCGGCCCCCATTAGTGTCAGTAATTGCCAATCAATTTCCTGGGAGCCTGGTGGGGAAGAGGCCCCTGGGTGTCTCCAATGGGGAAACCACATCTAATGGGTTTTTATTGGGATTGCTGCAAATTGATTGAGGTTTTTTAAGTGAAGCTTGGGTTTTCTCCCTGCGTCCTGACCACCTTCCTCCCCCAGGGCTAGTTATGGCCGGGAGATGTGACGGTCTGTGCCTTCATGCCAAGTCTGGCCTGTCCCACATGGTCCACACAGCCTTCCAGCAGACAGACACTTCCTTAAGCCCCAGCCGGGAGCTCTACTCAGGGCCCACGGTGGGACGCACCCTAGTGAGCCTAACGTCAAGGGCTCCAGGAAAAGAGGGGCAAAGGCAGGCGCAGAGCGGTGGAGGGACCGGCTTTAGGTCACACCGCTAATAAACAGTCAAGTTGGGATTTGAACCGAGGTCTTTTCAGCCCCCCCTTTACATGTGTCTCTCCAGTGTGTCCTCTGTAGAATGATGATGGATGGGGTTCCCCTGGAGCTAGGGCTACGGAGTTCACAGTTACAGCTTTTGTGGAAGAGACGCGCTGGGGACAGTCATGGCTGCAAGATGAAACCCTAATCACAATCACCAGAGCAGCTACCATGTATTAAGTCCTATGCCGATGCCTTTGCAGCTGCGTTTCATTGTCCCCTGGGAACTGCTCTGAGAAGCGTGAATTATCACCCCTGTTTCACAGATGGAGAAACTGAGCCACACAGAGGTTCAGGGCCGGGACGAGCATGTGATCACCCAGATTGTTGGTAGTTGAACTAGGCTTCAAACGTAGGCATGTTTGACCCCAAAGCATGCACCTTTAACTACCTGTATTCATCTGACTTGTGAGTGGCAGGAAAAAACAAAAGGTTGGGGAGTGGTGGGTCTGTGTTTGAAGTCGCGCCTTCCATGTGGGAGCCCTGGGTTCAAGCCCAGCCAGGGCACCCCATGCTCCACCACCACTCACCTGTCGGCGGAGGCATGTCACAGTGCTTTGATGCCGAGCAGGCTTCTGGGGCGCTACCAGATAAAGATGGGCTAGGAAGAAAGGCCTGGTGATCTACTTTCTAAAATCAGCCATGAAAACCTTATGGGTCTCAATAGCCTAATCCACACCTGATCATGGGGATGGAGCAGACCGGATAGCATTTTGTCTGTCGTGCGTGGGGCCAGCATGCACCTGGGGCTGGTCTGATGGCAGTTAGCAACAACAGGCATGGGCTTGTTCTTCCGTCTCGTACAGAGGCTGCCAGTCCAAGGTTGACCTGATGGACCCATGTTCCCAGGATCGCAGAGGACCCAGGCTTCTTCTGTCTTGACCCCAGGGCCCAAGTGGGCTTCTTGAGCTCCAGCCATCACATCCGCTTCCCCCAGCAGGAAGGGGAAGAATAAAGACAGACACGCCTGTTCCTTTAATGCAGTGGTTCTCAACCTTCCTCATGCCGTGACCCTTTCATAGTTCCTCGTGTGATGGTGACCCCCCAACCGTAAAATTATTTTCGTTGCTACTTCATAGCTGTCATTTTGCTACTGTGATGGATCTGGCGACCCCTGTGAAAGGGTCGTTCGACCCCCAAAGGGGTCACGACCCACAGGTTGAGAACTGCTGCTTTAATGACATTTCCCAGAAACTGCCCCTACTGTTTTGGCTAACATCTCATTGGCTGGAACAGAATCACATGACCAAACCCAACTATAAGCCAGGCGAGACATGGAGGCTGTATTCTGGAAGGCTATGTTCCCAGCTGAAGATCAGGGGTACGGGGCCATCCGGTCGATGTCAGCAGTGAGTTCCATTGTTGTGGACTGCTGTCCAGAAGTTCCTTGATGTATGGTGACCCCACAGGGACACAATGGAACCTGACTGCTGTGACCCAGAGGACCACATCGGTGGATTTTTCTGGAGTAGATCCCCAGGTCTTCTTCCTAGCCCACCTGAGTTGGATAGCTTTGCCGAAACCGGCTCACCATCACAGCAACAGAGAAGCCTCCGGGGGCAGGACAAGGAGTGACTACACCTGAGGTACACTGCTGGGAATCGAACCCAGATCCCCCACATAGAAGGGGAGCATTCTCCCACAACAAAACCGCCACTGCCCCATGATTTCCACCAGCGTCATTCTAAACTGCCCCTCTAAAGTAGAGACCGAATTTTGCAAGGCACTCTGGTAAGGCATCAAGTCCAACGTCTCGCTACCCCAGTAGGGTCATGAGTGGCCCAGGATGGAACAGCTGAGTGAGCCAGGCTCAGAAGTCTGCCTTCATCAATCCCAACCCTCTCTCTGTCAGGAGACTGCCCTCTGCCTCTTGAGCTAGTCCCCTCCCGTCCCCTTCTCTCTTGCCTGGGAAGGTCAGAGGCGCTCTGGGGGCATTCTTTAACAGCAGCAGTGGGCCTGGCTCTATCCACAACATCTACCCTAAATGTATCTGGCCTTGAACTTGGGTTTTCCGGGCTGAGGAAGGGTGATCTTCAAGGTCCTTCCTGCTCCGACACTCAGTATACGAGCTCCTGCTAGACCCTTAGCACAGCTAACAGAGGTGTGTGCTCAGCAGCATTTGGTGGCATTTGTGGAAGAGAAGGGTCATCTAAGAGCAGAGTAGAGCTCGAACTCTATTGCCAGTGAGTCAGTTCCAACCCATCGTCCTGCTACAGGACAGGGTTGACCCACTGGCATCTTTACAGAAACAGACGGCCCCCTCCGTTCTCCTGTGGAGCACCTTGTGGGTTCAAACCACTCACCTTTCAGTCAGCAGCCAAGTGCTTCCCCACTGGGCCACCACGGCTCCTGGGCAAGGGATGAGGGAGAACAAAAAGCTAAAGTGCTTGGATGATCCTAGGAAGAAAAGATAGTCCGTGTTGGACCAACGCTGTGTTATAATCAAAGTATTACAATAAATGTACGTAGGTTATATTCCCTTATCAATAGGCAGTGACTTCAGTAGGGTTAAAAAATAGCATCTAACTACGTCCTCTTTATGGAAAAAAACAATTGAATGTTGCATCAAAAATTAAAGGATAGTAAAGGCCTATTAAGCCATGCTAAAAATAAAGACAAGGAAAGAAAGTAGAAGTGGTGATAATTATTTTATGATTATCCCAACTTCATGGTTGAGCTCAGAATGGTGAAATCACTCACTGGAGGTCATGTGGCTCCTAAGTGGTAAAGGTGGATTCAAACCCAGGCCTTCCTGAAATTGCTGTTCTTTTGGAAAACATCTTTGTTGTTTTTACTGCTGTTGCTAGTTGGTTCTAATTCATAACAGCCCTGTGTGAGAGCATTAGAACTGCCCCTCAGGGTTTTCAGGGCTGTGACTTGTCACCAGGCTTGTCTTCCCAAGTCCTCTGGGTAGGTTCAAACCAGCAACCTTTCAGCTAACAGTTGAATGCTTAAAGGCTGGTGCCACCGGGGGATTCCTGGAAATGTCTAGATGTTGCCACTGAAGTCAGCCAGTGTCACAACCTTGGCCTGCTGGGACATTAATCCGGAGCAATGTGGTCACCACCACAGAGCAAGACTGGAGCAGGTGAGAGTGAATGGGGAACTTGTGTTGGCTCACAGGGGACAGGCCTGGGGCAAGACAGGCAGCAGCCCCAGCCTGGGCCAGCTCCCAGAGTGCCTGCCATGGCATGGCTCCAGCCCACTCTCTAGATGGTTCCCAGACAGCTCCAGCCCCACAGTGCCCACAGAGAGCCCCACCCCACGCTGCCCAATCCCCAGCCTTAGAGGTTGGTCCCGCGGAGCCATGTGGCTGAGGTACACAGATCTCTCTAGTGCAGGAGGACAACCGTCAGGGCCCAGCCCCAAGCTGAGAGCCTCTGGGGCCTGCGTGTATGCCAGCCCAGACCAAGGCCCAAAGTGGGGCCAGAGACAGGTTCTCCTTTCTTGAAAATGCTGGGCAGGCTACTAGGTCCAAGTCTAGGCTCTGCCACATGACTTGTGCACAGCAGAATCCATTTATACAGACAGACGGACGGCCACATTCCAAGAGGGCACCCTTGGCTCACTGTCTTCTAAGCTCTGCAGGTGCAACAAGATATGCACACAGAGCTGAACTTCCCAAGGCGCCCTGAGTAGCACCTTCTCCAGGGAGCCTCCACTGACCCCTCCTCATCAAGTCTGATAGAACATTGGGCCTGTCCCATGATTTACTCCTGTGTGCCCCAGCCAGCACAGAGAGCTTATCTATCCCAAGGTGTGTGGCTGCACTGTAAGAGCTGGTGTGACCTCAGTGAAATTGATCACAAAAGGCTGTGTGTGGGTGTGTGCACACACGCGCGCATGCACGCACTTGAAGGGGAGGTGCTATAACTTTCCTAAGATTCTCCTGAGAGTCAGTCTTCTATCTAGACTGATGATCTTCCTGTCAAGAACTGCACCTGTCTCTGAGCTGCACGTGACAGATGTCCAACAGGTAGCTGCTATTAGTTGCCCCGCGTGGGCTGGGACTCATGCTGACCCCTGCAGAGCAGAGCAGAGGGAAGCGTCGCCCCGTCCTGTGTTGTCTTCATGACCATTGAGGCAGGGGAGCTGTGGCTTTTGCGCCGGTCTCTCTCGAGGGCTTCCCTTGTTTTTTTCTGACCTCCACTTTCACCAAGGTGTCCTTTGTTCCAGGGATTGGCCTTCCTTGGCAATGGCCCCAAAGTAAGCCCGGCAAGGTTTTGCTGCCCTAATAGGCAATGATGGCGCTGCTAGGTACGTGCTGGACTGCTAACCGTCAGGTCTCCCTAAAGATTTGCAGTAAGGATCAGAAACCCTACCCAGGATCACTATGAGTCAGCATCCACCTGATGGCAGTGAGGGTTTATTTGCTTGTTTGTTTCTTATACTAGATACCCGGTAGGTTAAAAAAAAATGATTGATTGAATGGTTGATGACCATAGTGAAGCAGTGGGTGAGAGTAGAGACTTCACGGATGAAGCTTGTCATTGTCCCTGTGTCCCTTACAGATGTATAGTACACGTGTATGAGAGCAATGGGTGTGAGGGTACCAAGTGAGAAGATGGGATCATCAGTGCTGAAATGCATGAATGACAGTGAATGAGTAGATGGGTGAGTGATTGCTATATGTGGATAGAAAATTCACAGATAGTTTGGAGGGTCTGTTGAGCAGATGATAGAATCAATGGGTAGAAAGATTGGTTAGTCGGTGGGAGGACAGAGTGGATGGGTGGATGAATGTCTAAATAAATAGGCCAACCAAGGGAAGGTTAGATAGTTGAGAGAATATAAATGGATAGGTTCTCAATAAAGGATCAAATGGTTGGGTAAAAGTCATGACTGAAAACTAGCTGAATCTTAGATGCATTTGTGAGGGGGGAAGATAAAGAGGAGTTGGGATGCATGGTCTTAAGGATAGATAGATGATGGGTGGATGGATGGATGGATGCTTGGAGGCATGGATGAATTGGTCAATGGGCAGTGGATAAACTGAAGGTTGAATAAAAAGATGAATGGATGAATAGATGGATAGAGATTTACATAAAATGTTTTGTGAGCATATGTGCATATAGGGGATGATGAGAATTTGGCTTTGAGAATGAATGGAGAGTTAGTTGGTCAATGGACAGTTGGGCGGGTAAACTGAAGACTAGATGAACCAATGGGTGGATAGATATTGTACATGGAATGATTGGTGAGCATGTGTGCATATGGGAGGTATGGACTGTTTGGGCGAAGGAAGGGATGGACAAATGAAAGGGAAGGAAGGAAGACTGGTGTACGCCGAACTTGGGCCAGGAAGTGGTGAGGTAGGGACCGAGAGTCCCAATAAGCCACCTTACTTCCAGAGTCTCTGTGTGGAGGCCCAGCCCAGGCCTTCCGTCCATGGGTTCAAGGCCTCCAACCATGCCAGGACTCAGAAACGGACGCTGGAAGGAGACGAAGGGAGTGGGCAGGGGCTGGGACCCGAGAGCAGGAGGAGCCCTGGCTGGGACCGGGGCGCCTTTGGGCGACCACCCCTGTTTACTCAGAAGCCCCAGAGAAGGGCTGTTCATATTTCTCTCTTGAACAGGGAGCTGACATTAATGAACAGCTAATTAACATCTTGAAGTGCGATGGTTCCAGTGTCAGTGTCCCTAATTAGTCTCGCGCTAATCTGCTTTAATTAACTGTCCCTGTCGCGGTTTTAATTTAATTTTCAGCTCCAGCCTGGGACGGCAGCCCTGTGAGCCTTCCTCCCAGTGGGCTTGTGGCCTGGGCAGGGTGGGCTGGCCAGAGCCAGGCTCCCAGGGGCATTGCCAGAAGGCCCCAGAGTGGGCAGACGTAGACAAACAGCCTGGCTTCTCCCTGACCCTGAAGCCGGAGAACTTGGCAACGGGACACTCTTCTCCCCTGCTCACGGGACTGTCTTCAGGTCCCTAGGAGCCTCAAGAATACTGAGAAGTCAGGAACATAGCCTGTGGCCACAGCTGGGCATGCGCTCTGGGTGCAGAAAGACCCCATTCATGTCGTAGCTTTGCCACTTTCTAGCTGTGTGATCTTAGGAAAAGTACTTGACCTCTCTGAGCCCCTCTGACATGGGACCGATTACCTGGTGCTAGTACCTTGCTCCTCCCAGGATATAGTTTCTCCGGGGTGACCTGGGCAACATGGTCCATGGTCCAGGCAGAACAAGCATGGGGACAGCCACCCTCTAGGCAGGAGAGGAGAGGGCTGGCGAGGAGACTGAAGAACACTGGGCCAGGAGTCAGAATATGCAGGTCCAGGTTCCTCCTCTGCCACCACCTCAGCCTCTCTGAGTTTTGGCTTCGCTCCCCGAAGACCAAACAGGCAGGAAGAGGCACGGTGCTCTTCAGCCCCCCTTGCTTTCCCTAGGGCTAGAAAACGAGGCTGCCTTGGAGAACCCCGACTGTGGCACAGGGCATGCACCAGCCTCCAGGCCTGAGCCTGGACCAGCTCCCAGAGCACTTTCCACCACCCTGCTCCCTCCTGCCCTGGGCTTGAGGACCAGCAGGAGCCTAGGGCTGGGGCTTCCTGGGGTCAGATGAAGCTCCTGTACTTTGCAATGCAAAACAGGAGCCACTGAGGGAGGGGGCAGCTGCCCCCCGTGGCCTGGGCCCTGCTGCAGATGGGAAACCAAATCAGCGTGCTGGCCTGTGTTCATCCCGGAGTCTGAGGAGCACCTGCCAAGAGAGTTAGACAAATGAGGGGCATCGCAGGGCGGCTGGCTGGTGGCAGGGGACAGGGAGGGAGAACCCAGGGACTGAGCCAGGTCCTCTGCCCCCCATTGTCTGTGCCTGGAGGCGTGAGAGGGCCCCTCTGAAGCCTGGCATGCCAGTTACGGACTTTAGCTGCAATCTTGGGGGCCCTGGGGAGCCATGGCAGGGCTCTGAGCGGGAGAGTAGTGGGATCAGACTGTGGGTTGTTGGCAGGGGTGAGTGGATTGCAGAGAAGCGGCAGGAAGGCCGTGCTAAAGCTGCTGTCTTCCTCAAGGCAATGCGATCTGGGGTAGTCGCGCAGTCCAGGGAGCCTGTGTAAAGTGCATACCAAGCACAGGCAGGGCCACCCTGCCCCCTTGCCCATGGCTTAATAACCCTGCCGGGGTTCCTGGGCGGCTCCAGCTCCTGGGCTGGATCTCACTTCCTCATGCGAGGGCCGCAAACCCTGGTATGTGGGGGGGCCCAGGCGTATTCCCAGGGGCCCAGGCATGCTAGGAAAATGTAACATTTCTCTCTCTGGACTTGCATGCTGCTCCGATTCTTTTGTTGGGCCAGTACCAAAGCACCAGGGCTTCCACCACGACCTGCCTTTCGGTGGGCAGGCTCCCTGGTTGCCCAGCAGGCACAGTCAGACAGAGTCCTCAAAGTCACCCGGAAGCAGTTCCCTTTCCTTAGGGCCGTGGTGAGCCTGAGAACTGCTGTCTGGCCAGCCTGCCCCCAGCAGCACAGCTCTTCTGGGGCTCCGTCCTGCGGGCCCACCGCTTCACACAACTCTGGGCTCATACTTGCACCCCCGCTGCCACCCCCCTCAGCCTGACCTCCAGGCGATCTTTGCTCGAAGTCCAGCCCATGCCAAACCAGTTTGTCCTGAAATTCCCAGCTCATTTGTGTGGGATTCAGAGCTCCTGTGTCCCCTGGTGCAGGGAAACAAGCCTTCTTTCGGCCCCTTCCCTCGGCCTCCTGGAAATCCTGCGTAGTTCCCGAGATCCAGTTCAGGCAAGGCCACCTCCAGGAAGCCCTCCCTGGTTCCCCCACAAACAAATGAGCCATCGGTCCTTCTCAGGGGGCCCTGGAGCCCCTCCCTGACCCAGGTCCCTTCCTGCCTGTATGCTGCCACCTCTGTGGCCAAGGGCATTCTCTGCGTATCATCCATTTCACCTTGGCCCGACCAATGCCCAGCTCACAGAGAGGCCCACTGGGGAAAAGGCAGAGATGAACCCTGAGCCATATTCTCAAGGAGGGGCCAGTGGTCACCAGCTGGCCTCTGGCCCGTGGTCCCAGAGGTAGGGCTGCAGTGTAGGAATTGCAGCCTGACCACTAGCTGGGCAGCTTGGGATTGCATCTCTCAAGCTTAACTTTTTCATCTGGAAAAGGGGCGCTCACCTCCTGTGGGGCTACAGTATGGGCTTACTGGTGGGAACCAACCCACAGAAAGTGCCCAGTCGAGCCGGCAGGGGTGGCCAGGATGACGGTGATGAAGGCAGGAACCCCCAACAGACCCAGGATTAGAGGGGCTCCCGCAGGGCCAGCATGGAGTTGGAAGAAACCTGTTCTCTGGGGGCAGCCCTGAGTGAGACCCACGCACCTGCCTTTTTAGCTCTCCTACTTCGCCAGAAGCTGCCCAGGAGGCAGACCCAGACACCCAGTCAGTCTGATACAGAGAGAAAGAGGCCCGTTTTGAGGACTCTTGGGCAAAGACAAGCGTTTACGAGCAGGGGAACGGGCCCACGGCATACTGGCCCAGGCCTTTCTAGATTGAGTTAGTTTCTGGGGACCAGACTATTTCAGGTCTGTATCAGTGCCTGGGATAGGGCCACCCCAAAAAAATCCAAGCCTAGCAGGGACTTGGGGTCATGCGCTGCAGCCCAGCTGTTTCTGATTTGGGGCCCACAAGCGGTGCCCTGTCAGCTCCATGGACCCAGGCTGGAAGTAGCCGCAGCAGGGCCACTCTCAGAGCACCCCCTCGCACCCCTCTCCACCCACTGTTCCCCACCCCTCAATCATGGGGGAGTGGAGAGAAGTCTCCAGACTTCCTGAGGTCTGCCCCCGTCCCCCTGGGAGTTCCCAGGGTCTCTTCTCTACGGCCGGCCATCGTTGATGAGTTCATGGCTGACCCAATCCTTGATCCGGCTGGGAGAGGGCTGGGGAGGCAGACGCTGGAAGAAAGAAAGAGACTTTTCTAAGAAAGAGAGACGACAAGCCTGGCAAAAACCACCAATAGCCAGCAGCTAGCAGTGGGGCATGTCACCGAGGTCACCCAGCCGGGGATCTTACAGCCACCTCCTGTTACAGCCACGGCATTATGCAGCGTTAAAATCACAGTCAAGCGAGAAGCTTAGACTGTTACAGGCCTAGAAAGGTTATAATCATAGAATTAGAGAGTGTAACAATCATACAATCATAGAATGCTGAGGGCGTAGCAAGAACTTTAGCATGTTGCAGGCATTAAAAGGTTATAATCATAAAATTAAAGAACTTTATAACCATGGGACATTACCAGGGTAGCCTTACAAACATGAATTTTAGAACGTTGCCAGCGCAGAACGTTGCGCTCACAGAACTGTGGCAGTTACAGTAAACACACAGAGACCATTCACTTAGACTTCAAGCCAAGCGTTACCAAATGCTCTGACCAAAAAGTTTGGCCGGTGACAGTTCAAGTCCCCCTGAGGTATCTCAGAAGAAAGGCCTGGTGATCTAGCGCTGAGAAACCAACCCCTGAAACACCTACAGAGCACAGGTCTGCTCCCGCACACAACACATGGGGGGTCGCCGTGGGTCAGAGTCAAGTGGATGGCATGTGGTAGCACTTGGAGATCACGGTAGGAGTCCCGGCAGTGCAAATGGTCAACACGCTCCACCGCGAACCAAAGGTTGGAGGTTGGGGTGCCCCTCCGCCCCCCAGAGTTGGGAGGAAGGCAGGCTGGTGATCGACTTCGAAAACTCGGCCATTGGCATTCTAGAGAGCACAGTTCTACTCTGACACCCGGGAGGGCCACCGTGAGACAGCGACAGCGAGACAGCTGTGGACCAGCGCCGCGGAGATTTCACTCAAGATAGAACCGGCCTTACATGAAAAGGGAGGTCTTCTAAAACCTCATGGGGAAAAAAAGCCCCTCGTCATCCCATTATTCCATGACCTTTTTGGAAGCCCCCCTGCATCGCACCAGGTCTGGTGCAAAGCACGTCACAGGGACCATAACCCCCCAAGGTGGGCAGTCCCAGGACTGCTCCCACGAGAGCTGAGAGGCAGGAGTCACGCCCCCCACCCCCACCCCCGCAGGCCTCAGAGTCTGGGTGGAGAAGGTGGGAGCAGTCGCCTGGGCCTGCACTCCGCCTCTCTCTGCGCCCATCACACGCCCTGATGGGAGATGTGGGGGCCAGCATTTCTCCTTGGGTTGACTTGGGTCTGCATCCACTTCCAGTGAGTGGGAAGGAAGCCTGCAGCCAACCAGCCGGGGTCAATCTGCAGGCCCTACCCAGATTCCTAGCCGGGGTGTGAGGGGTCGTGGGTGAGTGATCCCCAGAGGGGTCCCCTCCGCCCTGCCCCCCCTTCTTAACCCCGAAGCTGCCTGTTTGGTGCACAAAGATGGCCATGCTGATTCCCACCAGACACCCTTTCCCATCAGCCATTCAGTCGCCGCTTTCAGACGGCCTTCTGAGGGCCAGCCCCTCTCTAGGCACTGGGGAGACAGGCGTGGCCTCCGTGCTCTAGGAGAGGGCACATGTGTGCAAGGACAAGGACTGTGGGCCGTCCGGATGCAGCCAGAGGACGAAGAAATGGCCAAGGCACTACGGGGGCCTTCCTGGAGGAGGGGCTATTTTGAAGCAGAATGTGGATGTAAGCAGATGATGATAAGGGCACTCGAGGCAGAAGCAAAGGCCCTGAGGCAGCCAGGTGTGGAATCATGGAGAACTTCAACATAAGTCGAATGATGGAAATGGAGCCAGAGGCATAGACCGAGGGGCGGAGGCTAACGAGGTTGGGCTTGTGAATGGTAGATAGCTGTGCGTGTTCCTGGTGAGACTGGCTTTGCTGGGAAGGGAGGCCTAAACCTTCTCGTTGGCTTTTCCTTCCTTTAGAAATGAGAAGCTGCGAATTCCTTCCCAGGGCTGGTGGGCCAGTCTGGGCTGGGCTCCAAACGTGGGGAGGGGGGGGGCGATTTCGGCGGGAATCCAGGGCTGTGCGCTTTGTCTGCAGAGGCTGGCAGCAGAGGCCACGCTCGGGGTGGGGGGGTGGGGGGGGTAGGGATTGGGGTAGAGGGGTGGGCTGTTCAGGCAGCAAGTGGGACTCTTACAGGGCACCCGTGTCTCTGAGTCTCTGGTCAGGGAGGGAGGCTGTGCGCACCCAGAAAGGGCCTGCAGACCTGTGCTCACACCCTCGGGCTGCCTGCTGTTGCTGGTCAAGGCGATCCACTGATGTGACCTCCCCAAGCCTCGGTCTCCCCATCCGTCGAATGGGGCCAGCAACAGAGCCGGCCTCGCAGAGCCACCAGGAAAGAAGGATGCCTGGGCCTTAGCAGGCTCACCATCCTGGAGTCAACCTGGAGCGTTGCGCCCATTGTACAGGGAGGGAAACAAAGGCCTGGGAGCACCAGCAGATGTCTCCGACGCAGAGGGCCCAGTCGCCCGGTGGCCTGCAAGTGGGAGCTAGGTGGGGGAGGAAGGGCTAGAGCACACATGGACTCTGAAATGTGAACCCTGCATCCAAAAGTTTGACCCTGAGCTGGCAAGGCAGGCAGTCTGCCCAAGGACCCCCAAGCTATGCCCTGGTTGTATTTCTGGCCCCTTCTTCTCAAGCCTTTCCACTACCCCTTGGGGGGCAGAGCAGCACTCCACAGTTGAGAGGCGCTGGGCACCGCTGGGGAGAAGATGCCGTGCTGCTGAGGGGCATCAAGGGAGGCACTTCTGTCCAGCAGCGTGGCTTGTGTGTAGTCAGGGTTCAGGTCCAGGGGCGGCAGGGGTGGGGTGGGGGGATGGGAAGGGGCAGTATGGCCAGGAGGAGCACATGGGTTACAAACTCCAAAGTGGGTGGGGAGTGACTGCTTCCTGCTGATCACAAACAAAGCGGCAGCATCTTGCCGCCAAACTCAACTCTAGGCCCCAGTGCATGCAAGCCTCCCTGGAATAATCCCATCTTTCCATCCGACCAACATTCACTGAATCCGGCTGTGTGCCGGGCCGGCTGCTCGGCTCTCTCGCGAGCATCATCTCATTCAATCCGAACCCCCCTTATGAGTGAGCCCACGGTTGTGTCTATCTTCCAGATGAAGAAACCGAGGTTCAGGGCACCCAAGAGGTTTCCCCAAGGTCAGACGGAGCAGGGCAGGAACCCAGGGCTCTCCAAATCCATGGCCATAGCACTCAACCCTACTGCTCTGGCAGAGATCTGAAGAGCTGCTCAAGATGATTCTAGGGGAAATTCTGAAATGAACATTGAAATCAAATCCCCATGGTGACGAGTAGGGGTTGATGCTAGCCAGGTTCCCTCGGGAAGGTGTGGCATGCTGACTCCAGCGCTCTGCTGCGACTCAGGAAGGCTTATGTTATGCCAGGCTGGAGGCAGAGGGCTGACCACAGTGGATTTTAGAAGCAGCTACCCCAGCCTCAGCCCCCCAGCCCCCACCCCTAGCCAGAGGCAGCCCAGGATTCCATTAACCTGATTCTCTGTCCCACATAATCCTGCAGAGGGAGCCCCAGGAGGGAGGGGTCCTGGGAAGGGAAAGAACTGTGTTTCCCCAGGCCCCACAGAGAGGAGCCAGTGGTGTTGGTTTCTTGCAGCCTGGGAGGACCTTCAGGGCCCCTGGCTCTTTGACAGGGAGATGAAGCAGGATGGGCAGCCAGAGAGGAGGGACGAGCGAATCCAGGCTGTGGGGCAGCAGCAGGAGCTGGGTGTACACCATCAGAACCGGAAGCACTGAGCCCCAGTGCCTGCCCAGGCCCTGCCTGGCTGTGTGACCTTGTACAAGTCATGGCACCTCTCTGTTCTTCAGTCTCTCCTCAGTAGTAAGGGCAAATCAATGCCACCTAGACAAACCATCTCCTGCAGTAGGTGCTGTCTCCCGCAGCACTCTTGACTGTCCTGCTGCCGGGACATGTAATTCAGAGCAGTGGGCACACAGAACTCACAGATGATGGTCATGATTGTGGAGGATATTCGGGACATGAACAGGTTACAATTCAGGTGAGAACTGCTCACGATACAGTTGTTCTGTCAGGAGAGTTTCTTCTCTGCTGTACCACAGGCAGACCTCTCTCTGGCCCTCAGCCTCTTGGCCTGGCTTCTGCCCTACTTCGGCAGCGTGACAAAGCTCTTGTAGGGTTGCCAATAAGTGCCCAGAGGGCATGCCACTCTGCTGTGAGCTCAGCAAAACTCAGCTCCCCCAGCTGAGGACCCCCACTCCACAAGCCAGCCTCCTGCCCAAAAGCACTCTGCGGGCTTTTGCTCTGTGGGCTGGGAAGTCCACTGCCTGTCTCATGCTCTGGCCCTTGGTTTCGCTCCTGCTGCTGCTCTGCCATTTCTCGGGTGTCAAGGCTGTCTCCCGAGAACGTTCAATGCACAAGGGGTCTTGGGGTCCAAATGACCTGCTTCATGCCTGGCTCTTCTCTCTTGCTGATCGTGGAATCCCCACCTCCTGCTTCTGAGATGGCTCGTTGTATGCCCAGTAGGCTGGTAATCACAGTTAACAGTCGTTCACAGCAATCCTCGTGGTGCCGGTATCTTCCCCCACCCTCTTAGCCAGACCCATAAGGAAACCAGAGATCACTTGGTAGGAGAAATGAAGGCTATGGTTAAACGAGCCTTAGTAAGTAATGCACTGCATCTCAGGAGGTAGGCATGACATGCTGGAGGAGCACTGCTATGACGTTTAAATCTCAACCCCATTTAGCCCCCCTCCGTTTGCAGGACCTATTCACATCCACGCTCTTCACAGAGCCTCATGGCACTTTTTAAAGGTGTGCAAGGAGAGGTTGGGTGAGGCATCCTATTCACACAGCTTCTGACCTTTGGGCTGGGCTGCGGTCCCAGCAATTGTCACAGATGAGAGGTCCGATGGAAAGGCAATTCCTTGTCCCCTGGAGCACAGGGGGCCCTGCAGGACCTGAGCTGCCCCACTGAGGGAAACCGAGTCCCTCTGTCCCCTGATCACAGGGCCAACTCCTCTGGTGGCCTTGATCCCATGGGTGGCGGGGTACAGGAAACGGTCTCCCAAACTGTTACGGCAGCCAGCAGATCTCGCTGCTCTGCTCCTGGCATCTCTGGGCTTAATTTTGCATCAGTGGGTCCCGTCGGCATCAGAGGAAGCTGGGCGCTCAAGGCAGGTGAGCGTGTCCGTGACAAGTCAGCACTGGACCTCCCTGCCACCCTCCCCACACACCACCACAGCCCAGTGCCCCAGGACAGGCACCCCGG
Organism: Echinops telfairi; assembly: GCF_000313985.2. Classification (NCBI taxonomy): domain Eukaryota; kingdom Metazoa; phylum Chordata; class Mammalia; order Afrosoricida; family Tenrecidae; genus Echinops; species Echinops telfairi. The sequence goes on along the minus strand of NW_022111357.1, from coordinate 22,385,694 downwards.
GACCACATCCTCTCCCTCCTTCCGTGCTCACCAGAGTTCTTGGTCCTCCCACCTCCACGATGCCTCCTTCATCACACCCCCCAGCGCATCTCACCCGCTGGCTCTAAAACTGGCTCTAAACCCCACAGGTGAATTTGAACCCCTGTCCTCTGACTTTTCTTCAGCCTGGCTAGTCCGGTTCCTCTATCGGGATTCAGGTCAGGGGTCTCCTTCTCCAGGAAGACTACCTCGATGACACAGCCTGCATTACATACACATCTCTGTGCTCCTTCAGCCCTCTGGACATCTGTGAGAGCACGTGTTACATATGGTCCCCGCCGTTACACCCGCCTAAGTCTCCAAGGGCCTTGGATGGCATGTCTTTGTGCCTGTGTTCTGAGTACCCAACCAGTGCACTTCTAAGGGGGGAGGCAGGGACACACCCTAACCCTGGGTCAGGTGAAGGCATGTGAGGGCCTAAACACATACAATCAGTGGTCTTGCCTCCTTTGCCTGCTCACATACTCCGAGGGGACATGTGAGCCGTATGTCTGGCAGGCCTGGGGAGC
>NW_022111357.1:22367383-22384970 GCF_000313985.2 Echinops telfairi | reverse complement strand
CAGAGACACACACATACTCACTTTAGGTATTGCTAGAACGGTCCCAGTTCATACCTGCATGCGTTTATTCCAGTGGTCAGCCTGTGGTCAGCGGGCGGCTGCAGGCCAGCTCTCTCAGTGCTATATCAGCCTTCGTCTCCTTACGGTGCCTTTGAAAAGAACGTCCAGTCAAAACAGTTGTTTCCAAGGGGGTCTGCTGGGCCAGATACATTCAAGGCAGAGAGGTCAGCTCAGAAGGCTCTGGCAGCTGTTTGGGGGGGTATTCCAGAGGGATGATCTTGATCGCTTTTCTCGAAAGACACGGGGGCTTGTTAGGAAGGAGTTTCAGGAAAATTGGAAACTGCGCCGTTGAGGGGAAAAGCCAGGCAAGCAGCACCAGGGAACGGTTTCCCATCTGGACAGAGCCCCCCGGCTGGTTGTCTGAGGGCAGCAAGGGCCGGCCGCTGAGGCTTTGATCGGGAAACCTCACCCCATCCAGGCTCCGGCCCTCATCTTGCCCCTTCAGGCTTCTGTTTGTTCCCCAAACTCAAAGAACATTTCAGAAGAGTACAGTGTGCATCCCTGGAAGAGGCCCTAACTACCCAGCATGCTTCGGGGAAGGCTTGGAGCGAGGAAAACACAGCCTTCGGGAGCGCGTGGACCTAGATGGAGGGTGTGGAGGAACCACCGCGTCACGTGCTGACAGTTTCGTTTCATAAGAGCGTCTACGGCCTAGCAGCAGTGCTTATGGACTTACCCTCAAACGTGTGTGGTGGTGGTGGGAGGGGGGGCGTGTCTTAGCTTTCTATGATGTCATTCCCTCTTAAATGAGATCACACTATTAACAACTGAATAGAAAACGCCACTTTAGCAGAATGGGGTGAACTGGATTGTAAAATGTTTAGTGGCTGTGGAGTACTAAGATTTTTACGATATACCACATTTTCTCCCCCCAAAATTCCACTATTCTCCAACAAAGAGAATGAGTCAGTGAACCAGTTCAACTGTTTCGGCAGTCGGTATGAAATTCTCCTGATCGCCCACAAAGAAAGCGTGGCTTTCGCCAGTTTTGTTCCCATTGTGATATTTATTTCATAAGAAATGCTGTCATTATATGTGGAAGAATGAAAAGAGGCCACAAAGAAGATTTAATAATCAGATAACAAATGTTGCATAAATCAAAACTGCTTATGTTGGCTAACTATTCTTTCCAGAATTGGGGGAGGGTACTTGTGACATTAATATTTTATTAAATGCATGCTAGCTTGTGTCTGTCTGTATGCCAAACATATTTTAAAGTTAAACTTGTACTTACCGTTTGCAACACTTAGCAGTTTCTGCTATACATGAGTGTAGGCGATACAGTTAAAAAGTGACTTAGTTAACCATCGCAATGGTCGTCGGCTGACTCGGGTCCCTTGCTTTAGGGCAGCGGTTCTCAACCTGTGGGCCGAAACCCCGTTGGGGGTCGAACAACCCTTTCACAGGGGTTGCCTGATTCATAACAGTAGCAAAAATGACAGTGATGAAGTAGCAACGAAAATAATTTTATGGTTGGGGGGTCCCCAACACATGAGGAACGGTATGAAAGGTTCACGGCATGAGGAAGGCTGAGAACCACTGCTTTAGGGCATCACCTGGGGCTCATGTTCCCACTGGTTGGTTACCAAGACCTGCCCAAGAGCACACCTTTGCGTTTATATCATGTCAGACACCTGGCTGGCCATCCTGGCTCCAGTTGCCAGAGCAGCAGGCATGCATGCCTACAGCCAAACCACAAAACCAAGCTCATTGTCATGGAGTTGATTCTGACTCACAGCATCCCGATCAGACGGAATAGAACGGCCCTTGTGGGTTTCTGAGGCTGTAAGTCTTGATGGGACCCGAAAGCCTCATCTTCCTCCTACCGAGAAGTCGGGGGGCACGAACAACTGAACTTGCAGTTAGCAGTCCAACACATATCAAAGACCTGCTATATATTAATACAATCCATCCTTGCCCAGTAACCATTCATGGTGGATTAAGCTGCATATTGAGTAAATGTAGCAAGAGTTAGATTTAACAGCCACCACCCCCAGCCACACCTTTTGTTTATTAGAAAGAAATGCTATACTCTCAAGAGACCTGCTGAGATAAGGAGTTTCAATGACTTGAGAGAGGCCATTGGAGACAGGTGTTAACAAAGGTGTGGAAGTCATAGGGGCCTCATAGCTCACATCACCTTGAGCATGGGTGTCCTCATGACCCTGCCTGAGCTTCATTTCTGGCCGGCACATTCTCACGCACTAGAGCTAATTTCATTTGTAATCAGTGCCCTCCCAGTGGCACTCGAGTTTCCTTGTGTCCCATCTGCTTGTTGGCATCCATGGGTCTTTGCTTTGGCCATGGGTTTCCCCCAGGCACATGTTTACCCCGTTTATTGAGTAATCCACTCCTGCCATAAGTCATTTTGCCACTGGCGGAGGTTGCACCCATAGAGAGGGGCATACAAGTGTGCAGAGATCCGCATGTGCAAGTCATTAGCCGTGCACAGGAGTGGTTATGCACAGGCAGGTTGATGAGTATGTACGTGCACAAACAGAGGGAGGACTTTCTGGAGCATAGTGGGTTGAACTGATATGGATGGAGCTGGATGGCTGTACTCCCCCACCCCAATACAAACCCATAAAAAAGATAAATAAATAGAACTGAAGAAGAAGAAGAAAAGCCCTCAGATAATTGGGGGGTGGCATTATTATTATTTGATAATAAATGGAATGAAAATACAGCCCAAAATGGAAGATAGGAAGTAAGGCTGGAAGTAAAACATGCTAAGATTATTTGGGAAGCAGCCTGAGTGGTTTATGATTGGCTGATTAGCCTAAAGGTTTGGTCATTCAAACCCACACAGTGGCTCCTCAGAAGACAGTCCAGGCTGCAAAAACTGCTTCTGTAAAAAGATTAAAACCCCGTGGAGCAGTTCTACTGTATGAACATGGGGTCGCCTAGGTCAGGGACAGACGATGGCAGCTGGTGCCACAAGGTCGTTTGGGAGCTGGACGGGAGTCGATTAACTTTGTCACGACTGAGGCAAACAGGCATGCTAAAAATGTAAGGGTAGCCATAAACGAGAACAACTAGAAATAGAGGGCTTAACTGCAATCCCACAGAAGAGATTAAACACACACACAAAGACAACTCAAGAGATTTTAGAGAAGAAAAAAATGCACAAAGGATAAAAAAAATAAAACACACAGTGTAAGATTCTAAGAATAAGTTCACTGTATCAGTAATCACAATATATGAAAATTAAAGTGTCTCTTTGGTGTCTATTTGGATGGAGAAGACACACCTAAAGATAATGGTGCACAAAGGCTGAAAGTGAAAGGATGGAAAATGATGTGTCAGCAAATACTCTCTCGAATCAAATTGGTAGCAAGATAAATAAATACAAAGGGGGAAAGACTTTAAGATAAAAGGCATTACTAGGCATGCAAAAGGTCATTACTTAATGGCAAAATGAGCATTTCACCAGGCAGATCTAATAGTCTTGAACTTGCATGCACTCACAACATAGTCCCAAAGTACTTTGAGCAAAAATGGATATACTTGTAAAAAGAAGTTGCCAAAACTATATTCTTAGTGGGAGATTTTAGTACGGCCTTCTAAGACATTGATTGATTAAGTAGACACAAGTTTTAAAGAATTTCAATGACCTCACTAATAAGAATTCTGCTCCTGACCAATAAAAGAGCCTATTTTCCATCTATACATATAAATCACAGACCTTCCCCCAGCTGTATAAGCACGCAGACTGAGAGAATGACAGGTGTGTAGTACAACTGTCCCTAACACCCACTGACACCCAGATGTGGAAGGGGTCCAGGGTGATAACCATAGATGTTCAGCAAGACATCTTCACCTACCTAATGCCTGACCTCAGACCATTGAAACCCTGCCGGAGCCTCAGAGGCCTTGTGTGAACCGCCCTGCATCCCCCCAAATGTAGATGGTTATTGTTAGCTGCTGCCGAGTCAAGGCCGGACCCATGGGCGACCCCACATGTGGTGGGAGAATGATGCTCCCTAGGGTCAGGCCTCTGAGGCGCCTTTGAGTGAAGTCAAACCTCCGATCTTTTGGTTAACGGCCAAGCACGTTCATCGTTTACAACACCCAGGGACACGGTAGGAGTAAATAAATAGGCCTGTTTGGGTTGTGATAAAACTTTACTTACAGAAAAACAGGTGCTCCTTTGGCCTGTGGGCCAGCCCTCAACTGTTGACTCATTTGATACAGGGAGTCCTGGTGTTCCACCCACCAGCCTCTCGGCAGGAGAAAGATGTGGCATCTACCTCTGTCCGAGATGGAGATGACAGCCTTGGGCACCCTAGGGGGCAGTTCTACTCCATCCTCCAGGGATTGACTCAGCAGAAGAGGGCTTGGGATGTTGACGCCATTTGCCTTGCCGGCATTAGTTAAGCCCTAAGTAGTAAGACTGCACACATCAGTGGCCTCGGGCCCGGGAACCATTGTGAGGCTGGTGCAGGACCATGCATCGTTTCGTTCTGTTGCGCACAGGGTGGCTGTGGGTCAGTCTCGATGGCTCCTAACAACAGGAAGAAATAGACATAATGCCTGTGACAGGGAAAGAGCTCCCTGTGGACAGGGGTAGAACATGAGGTGTGTGCATCCGATATGGATGTGCACGTGTGTAGCTAGGTTTGCCTATGGAGATAGAGAGAGCGACTGAGATGTTTGCGTGAGCACATATGTTGCACACAGACACGCACCCCTACGGGCACGTGCTCACCATGGAGCACATCACCTAGACGGGGGCTCGTCAGAGGCGCTGCCCTTGTTGGCTGTGTGAGGGTAAAACAAGGGGGTGGCCAGCACATAGTAAACTCTCCGAAGTTAGCTTTTGTGGTGCGGTGGAGCCAGCGGCAGCCAGAGCACTGGGATCCTATTTTCCAGTCTCCCTGGTTTCCACCTGTGACCAGGCACCGTCTTACCGCTTTTTCACCCCTCGTTTCGGTGGGGAAGGTCTGCCTTTTCTGCTCTGACCCAGCCTGCTCTCGCAAGTCTTACCGTCGGGGCGAGCAGATTCTGGGGCCCACGCCCACGGATCGACACCGCGCATGCCCACCTGGTATCCGTGATGCGATTTTTGCGAGCGTCGCTGTCTCCATCGCTAGCAGGTGCCCGCAACAGCCCTGACGGGGTCACGACTAAGCTTCCCCAGAGCTGCGGGCAAATGAAGAGCACAGGCGCTTTAATCCCTTGTCACGGCTCCCGCGCTGCAGGACATGTGCTGAGTTGGAATTTTTCAACTTCAGGCCCCCCGCTCCCCCCTTTTCCTTGACGTGTCCATCCCAGAAACTTCTGTGAGATGAAACAGAGAACGTCATCTGAATCCGGCTCCGAGTCGGCCTGGGCTCCCACCCGGAGCAAGCGAGACATGAATCCCCGCCTCTCCCAGGCCGGCCTTCCCTGAGACTCCGCTTCGATTTCCCCGCAGCTTTCCGAGCTGCTGCCTTCTCCCAGGGGAGCATGCAGCCAGGGTGTGAGCTGAGAGCTGCCTGCCTGCACCGGGGCTCACCGCTGCCTCCCCAGGCTCTGCAGAAGGCTCTCGGGATGTGAAGATGAACCAGAGCAGGACGCAGGGGGCCCTGGCCTGTCCTCATCTTCCATTCTTTGACAGAAGAGGGGAAAGGCTGCAATGTGTGGTTACGAGAGAGACTGCCCTTGTAGGCCCTTGAGGTCCCGAGGTGGCATGCAGTCTGTGCTGAACAATAACCTAAAGGTTGGTGGTTCAAACCCACCCAGTGACACCACAGAAGAAAGGCCTGGTGGTCTGCTTCCATAAAGGGGTTTTTGTTGTCGATTCCATTTCACCGTGGCCCTGGATGACGGAGTGGAACAGCTCAGTAGGATTTCTTTCCTAGGGTGTCAATCCTTTCAGGAGCAAGTCACCAGCTCTTTGTTTTGTTTTGTTTTGTTTTCGTCCACAGAGCTGTTGGTGGGTTTGAACTGCCGATCTTTGGGTCTGCAGCTGAGTGCTTTCACTGTGTGCTACCCGGGCTCTTTCCCCCTAAAGATCACAGCCAAGAAAACCCTAAAGAGCACGCTTCTAGAGTCAGAATCGAGCCAGCAGCTTTGGTCTGGTTTGCCCTGGTAGGCCGCATATTCTGTTGGTTCCTGGAATATTAAGCCTTAGACATTTTTAGCCTTCAATCAGGAGTTAGTGTGCACTGTTAGGTCAGGGGCCAACCAGGAAAGCTCTTGCCGCTAGCTAATCATTGCATTTGACCTTCTAGGGACCTCGTGTGGACTGCAGGCCCAGATCCCTGCCAGATGGCTGAGAGCCAAGTCCTCTCTGCTGGGCTCTTCCATCTGCCTCCGCTTTTCTGTGTGTCTCAAGAAAATGGGTAGATTCCTGCGCTCTGTAGAGCGCACCCTGTGGGCCAACACCCATGAAGGCCCGCTGTGCTCTGGGCTCTGTGCAGGGCAGGGGGAAATGGAGTGTCCTGGGGTCCTGCCCGGAAGAGGTGGACAGCCCGGGACAGGAATAAGAAAGTCAGGGAGCTTTTTGTGCCTTCAGAGATGCAGCCAAAGTCCTGAGAGGGCGCAGGGGTGGGAGGGAGAGATCCCTGGTGTGACCAGGAGAGGCCTGGCAGAGGAGGGGGCTCTGCGCCGAATGGACAGTATTGGCAAAGCAGGAGGCGGAAAGGCACCAGGCTGGGAAAGCACAGAGTCATCAAAAAAACTGTCCGAACCAAGAGACCTAGCAAGCCTCCGTGCCAGCCAGGGCTCACAAAGAAAGGGACCGAGGCCGAAAGAGAGGAAGTGGTTTTCCGAGAGTCACAGTGGCCTCCGAGTCCCCTACACACACTGCCACCTGTTGCCAACGGGATAATCAGAACGCACGGAGTGTGTGTCTGACTAGAACTGTGGCTCAGAGGGGTTTCTGCGGCTGATTTGCCCAAGTAGATTGCCAGGCCTTACTTCCAAGACACCCTGCGTAGACTTGAACCGCCAGCCTTAGGTTCCTGCTTCCTGGTCTGGGTGCTGCCATGGAGATGGGTACAGAGTCACAGATTTACAAGCAATCTTCCATAGCTGGCCCTTTTCTTCGCACCCAGAAAGATGGTCTGCGTGGAAGGAAAGTGTTTCTCCGGTGCTTAGTGGCTGAGTGCTCAGCCGTTGGCTGTTTGAACCCCCGCAGTGGCTCTGCAGGATCGAGACCTGGTGATCTGTTCCCATAAGGAACACAACTTGGGAACCCCATGGGGCCCTTCTCCTCTGTCCTACAGAGTCACCTTGAGTTGGAGCCCACGTGACAGCCCTCAACCACAACAGTACTGAAGTCTTGTTCCCTGGGCCCCTTTTACAGGTGGGGAAGTCGAGTCACAGGAAGCCTAACTGACATACACAATGCTGCATAGTGTGTAAGATACGAAGAAACCAGACGTGTGTGGGAGAGCAGGGAGGATGGAGAGAGAATGGCAGATCAGGTCTCGGCCATTTTCCCATCTGTCTGGGGGTCACCCCTATCAGACCAGTCCTTCCCTCGGGCTGCTTCCTGGTCAGTTACCTTCTAGACCTCCCTGCCGCCTTCCCAGAATCCATAGTACCAGACAGACCGTCTGAGAGGGGCAGGGATGCCCCCACCGCACCCGTGGAAGGTAGCTTCTGTTTACCCAGCTGGCGTGAGCCCTGACTAGGGTCACAGGGAAGATCTATGAGGCCCGTCGTCGAGCTGGCACCCCACTGCTCAGCTCTTATGACCCCTTCTGGCGCCCCTCGAAGAGGGGTCCAAGGTGGGGTGCGGTTTCACGGGAGAGAAGAGCGGGGCTCCTGTTACAGCCCTTTCTTCTCTCTGCTTTCATCGTTCCTGAGCGAGCGGAGGTGGCCGCGAGGAAGGAAGACGCCGAGTCGGGAGGGCTGGTTAGTGAGGGCAGGTGGCCAGCACATGGTGTTGGAAATCACAAGGCCCAGTTCGAGTCTCAGCTCCGTGTGAGGTTAGGCAAACCACATGCCCACCGTGAGCCTGGGTGTCCCACGCTGCCCCCTGGGCACTGGTCCATAGTAGCATCCCCTTTCTTAAGCTCGAGTGAAATCGTAAATTCGAAATGGTTTGTGGAGGCGAATGTCGCACCATTGGGGATCAGGACTACTATGTGATTGACATACGGGGGACTGTGTGTGCAGAGAGGTGACTGCCACTGCCCAGAGGGAGGGGCAAGAAGACCCAGGGAACAGTGTCGGCAGGCTTACTGGGTGACTCAGGACACGTGTCTTCATTTCACGGATCTTGGCCCCACTTTTCTCTTCTGTAAAATGGGATCATACGCCCTGTTCTCAGAGTCCCAAGACGGCCAGCTAAGAGCATCCACCCAGTCAGCGTTTACGGAGTGCCGGTGCTGCCTGCCCATCCCTGCTATCCCCAGAGAGCAGTGGCGAGGTGGAACTGGAGAGAACGGCACAGAATCATGTCTATGGCTGTTGTGTGCTGCAAGTCGATTCCAACTCCTAGCACCCCAGGATGCCAGCGTAGACCTGCCCCCACAGGGTTGCCTTGGCTGCCACCCTTACAGGAGCAGCGTGCCAGGCCTTTCCTCCTATGGGGCCGCTGGTGGGTATGACCCACCAATCTTTGGGTTGGCAGTTGAACACCTAACTGTTTTGTCACCAGGGACGTCAGACTCCTAGGAGGGGCATAGGCTTCCACCTCTGAATCCCAGGCAGACATTACATGTCAATCACAGTACTCTTCCCACAAAACCCAGGGGTGCCTTCAGGAGCCTGCTCAACGCTGAGCCCTCGGAAAGGGGTGAGGGTGGAGGGCAGAGGAGACGGGAGGCAGAGATGATACCCGGCTAAGGGCTTACCACATAGTGGGCTCTCCGATGCCTGTGGAATGAATGAATGAACAAATGAGTGAGTGAGGCTGCATCCCGCCAACCCTTCTATGGTCGAGACAGGTTCTAGAGGCAGACTCTACTGGCGTTTCTAGTCCGAGGGAAGTGGCTTCGTGCCCAAACCATTGAGGTGACTGGGTCATATCTAAGCGGCTGTCATGGTCGGTCTTAAAAGCTCCCTTAAGGCACATGCTTTGTGGTCCCTTCCTGCCGGCCACTGCCCATAATGGCCTTGTTGATTCTCCCTCGGGCCTTAGCCGGGGCCTTCTGCTGTCCTTTAAACCCTCATAGAGCGGGAGGAAAAGCTGGGTGGCAGACAGAACCGGGTGCCAGGAAAGCCACCATGCTCACTCAAAGCCGCAAAGCGGGCAGTTTGTCCCACTTCTGCTACCGACTCCCAGGCGTCCTCTGCAGGGACTTCTCTCTCAGAACCTTTCTTTCCTCACAGGTACAAGAAGGGGGGTTGTGGCAGCCCCCTCCCAAGATCAAAGAGCCCTTATAAATTGGACTGCTAACCACAGGTCAACAGTTCAAACCCCCCAGCTGCTCCTCAGGAGAAAGAGGAGGCTTTCTACTCCCATAGAGAGGCAGTCTCGGAACCCACAGGGGCAGTTGCGGCCTGTCCCATGGGGTTGCTCTGAGTTGGAACTGACAGGATGGCAGAGGGTTGGTTGGTTGGGTGGGTGGGTGCTTGGTTGCATTGTTGTTGTTGTTGTTGTTGCTGTTGCTGTGTTTTCTTCCAAGCTCATTACGTGGGTGGAAGATGCACATGTGGCCACGTGTAGGAGGTGCTGATGTCGGGGGTGGCTGCTCTGGAGAGTTACCACGTACAAGTGGGACTCGGGGCAAGTGGGTCAATAGTGAAGGTGGGTGCAGTGGAAGGGCCCTAGTGAGACATAAGCAGGAGCCCCAAAGGTCCTCCTCCCCACCCTGCCTCAAGGCCTGACCTCTCCACTGTCAGATTAACTCCAGGGTGGGGAAGCCGGTGGTGTCTCAAGAGGAATCTCAGAGTGGTGCGGGTGGAGTGTGGACCGTGACACACCTCGGCCTCACTCAGCCTGAATTCAGTCGGAAGGACCGAGACATGCCTGGGGACAAAGGGCAGATGCCAGAAGTCAGGGAAGATTTGAGACCTGGCTGGGGTGGGGGGGCGGGGGAGGTAATCTAGGGACCCTCAGAGGCCACATACCAGGGGGCTGTGAGGGGCAACCGGAAGACCTAAAAACGCAGAGGAAACTGCCAGGAGCAGCTTCCTTCCCTTTCAACTCTTTTAACAAGGAGCAGCACAGCCCAGGCCCCACACAGCCCAGAGAGGAGCTGCCAGCCCCTGCGGGCACCTGTCCCAGAAGCCTAATTACCGGCTCTCGGTGGGCAGTCAGCTCTGATTGCAAGTCCTCCGAGAGAAGGCACTGCTGAAAGAGTGAGGATTCCCAAGGACACAGTTACTTTTATCTTCACAGCAGAGTGTGGGATCTCACCTCTCAGGCTTCCTCTTCATGTGGGCGAGAGGACTTGCTCAGCTCCTCATTAAAGCCCACCCCCTCTGCTCCCCTTACGGTCACCACTCTGTCCTGTCCGTCCACCTCCCTGCTACCCTACCCTGCCCCCACCCTTAGCGGACAAAGGGACCATTTCAACAGACAACCTCACCCAAGCCAGTGCCGTCGAGTGGATTCCCGCTCACGACGAGCCCCTGGGTGCAGAGAGGACCTGCCCTCCCCAGGGCTTTCGCAGCAGCGACCTTTCCCAAGCGGACTGCCAGGTCTCTCTGCAGAGGGGCCTCTGCATCCATTCACACTGCCAACCTTTGCATGCAGGGCCAAGCACCACCTAGGGGTGCCACAGTCACTCCCCAGAGGGAAGCCCTCTGAATCCAGTTAGAATCCATCACCCTTAGAATCCAGTTCTCTCTCCTTCCTGTGGCCACTAGGCCAGCAGTTTGGCCCCCTCCTGCCTCCTGCCTCTGTCTCCTACTCTGCTCCCTCATGCTCACATAGGCCTCCTTTCAGCCCCTCGAACTCACGGGCACATTCTCTCCTCTGCACAGCTGTCCCCTCTGCCTGGACCCCTGTTCCCTACAGCCTCCCCGTAGCCTGTTCCTCTTTGCCCTCCAGGTCTTCAGGTGCCGCCTCCTCTGAGGATCCCTCTGTGGCACCCCACCTCTGTAGTCTCCCCACCAGCTCCCTCTAGCACAGCGGTTCTCAACCTTCCCAAAGCCGCCACCCTTTCACACAGTCCTCATGGTGTGGTGACCCCCAACCATCAAATGATCTTCATTGCTACTTCATCACTGTCATTTTGCTACTGTGATGAATCGTCATGTAAATGTCTGGTATGCAGGATGTATTTTCATTGTTACAAATTGAACATCATTAAAGCATAGGGATGAATCCCAAAAACAGTATGCAATTCCATATTGTGAAATATTTGTTTCTAATGACAGATAAATGAAACTGTGTCTTGCAGCATGGTGTAGCATGGGTAACAGTCTTCACGCCGGGTACTCTTAGGTGGGCGTATCTGCATGTGGGCGGACCGCCTGGAGACGGATAGAGGAACAGTGTCTCGGTTCCTAAGACCCTCGGAAATGAAATACATGTTTTGCGATGGTCTTGGGCAACCCCTGTGAAAGGGTCATTCGACCCCCAAAGGGGTCAAGACCCACAGGTTGAGAACCGCTGCTCTAGCACAGCACCTGATCTATTTGGCACTGTGAACCTGTGGCGGCCAGCACTCCTTGACACTGCCTTGTGTTTTTGGGTCTCCCAAGTTCTTTGCCTTTAACAGATGGCAGCTGCCCATTTTTCTGTAACTCTCTGTCATTTGGGATTCTCCGTCTCTGACAGATTCCTGCCTCACTGAGAATCCTGTTCTCACAGGTCTTGCTGTGTCCGTGTAGTGTCTGCGCCCTTTCTCCATGACCTGGATCCAGTTTGCCTTGTTTGCTGGGAGCCTCTAGCACAGAGCCTGGCATCCACTGCCGCTGTTGTTGTAGGTGCTGTCGGTGCAATTCTGACAACACCGGCCCCACGTGACAGTAGAACTGCCCCTAGGGTGTCCCAGGCTTTCATCTTGGGGCAGATCTAGGTTTTAAAGTGGGAGCAAATCTCTAGCTCTTTCTCCCTCGGAACTGCTGCTATGTGGGTTCAAACACTAGTCTTTCAGTTAGCAACCCAGCACACTTAACCAGAGTGCCCCCAGGGCCCTCCCGGCACCTTGCACTCACTGCTGACTCACAGTGACCCTACAGGACAGGGTAGAACCGCCCTGAGAGTTTCTGAGGCTGCAACTTTGTACGGGAGTAGAGGCTCTCGTCTTTCACCCACAGAGCGGCTGGTGGTTTTGAACTGCTGGCCTTGTGGCTAGAAGACCAACTTGTAAGTACTACGCCATTAGGGCTCCTGGCACATAGTAGGACATTTTATCGGTTGCAGAAATGATCCCTACAAGAGGAAATCGGTAACACTAGCAGCCATTCAGGGAGCTCCTGCAGGCACGTGGCCCCGTCCCCCTGTGACCTCGCTTTGTCCTCCTACCCCAGAAGTGTGAGTGTTCCCATTTTACAGCAGAGGAAACTGAGGCCCTGAAAGGTCAAGCAGAGAGCAAGAGCCAGAGGCCGGATATGTCTGACTCTAGGTCACCTTTCTTTCCTCTGGGCTACAAGGGAAGGAACGAGACTCAGAAAGGTGTGCTCAGGACCCAGGAAGAGGTGGGGCTGGATTTGAGCCTGGGGTGCCGCGGCATTTTCTCTGAGGATGGGCGCTGGCTGGAAGCCAGGAGTTGAGGGTGGGAAGGAGGCCGTTCAGCCTGGTAGCAGGGTCTTGGGCTCAGGGCCACACCGCACTGCCGGGGAGGGGAGACAGTGATCATCCATCCTATCGAGCGTCGCATACTTATTGCACATTCGCTGCATCCTGGGTGGTGTTCTAAGTGTCTCATGCATGTGAACTCCTCTCAACAGTCCCAGGAGGGACATGGCCAAGGGCAAAACGGAGGTACAGGGAGGTTGTGTGACATCCTAAGCTTACCCAGCTGGGAGGTCACGAAGCCCAGGCAGACAGCCTGACCCCAGAGCACACGCTACTAACCCCTGCACCATACTGCCTCTCTAAGGAGATGAAGCCCAGCAGGGCTGAGCTTCAAGACCAGCGCACACCGTCTGCAAAGCCCACAGCCCAGGGCTACCAGGCCCTGATCCCGGCCCTGCAGCCCCTTGGTCGGCTCAGACCTGGGCAGTCTGGGTCCTGTCCGAGGATGAACGCCTTCAGTCGCACAAGGACTTTGGGGAAGCCAGGCTCTGGGGGCAAATCCCAGCTCTGGCACGTCCCTAACATGTGCACACCGCAAGCCCCTAGACCGCTCTGAGCCTCCACTTCCTCGGCTGGGGCTTCACCCGGACACTGTGATGGGAGAGGAGATAGAATGGTGCTGTGGCCAGGTCCCAGCCTGGAGGCCCACCCCCAGGGTAGTGGGCAGGGAGTGGGTGAGGGAGAGCTTGGACAGCCATCTCTGCTTCAACCCAGCTGCCATTCACTGAAGCAGTGACCTCGTGCGAGTGACTTACTTCTCACTGCCAGAGAATCTCACTCCCATTGAGTCCAATCCGACGGAGAGGGTGGAACTGTCCCTGTGGGCTTCCGAGACTATAACTCTTGACGGAACTAGACAGCCTTAACTTTCTCCCTTGGAGCAGCTGGTGGTTTTGAACCACTGACCTTGTGGTTAGCAGCCCAACTCATAACCCACTACTCCACTAGGCTTCCTTGATGATAGCATAGTTGAGCAGTATGGTGCAGTGGTTATGAACTGGTTGCTAACCACAAGGTTAGCAGGTCAAAACCACCAGCCGCTCCGAGGGAGAAAGTGGAGGTGCTGACCCACATCAAGCGTTCACCTCAGAAACGCACAGGGCAGTTCTACCCTGCCCTATATGAGTTGGCATCGACTCAGTGGCAGTGATATGCTCTCCCCATGCCCATTTTACAGAGTAGAACACGGAGGCAGTGAGAGGTAAGTCACTCGTTCAAGGTCAAGTGCAGAGTAACACCAAACGTTAACCTATCAGAAGATTACAGATGTTATGATCTGCATTCTGGCCTCTCTGATTTTCAAGGAAGCCCACCCAAACAGGGTGTGGGTGAAGGCCGAGAAAGTAAAGGAGAATGCCCTCACTTGGTGACAGCGTGGACTGCCCCAAAGGCTGCCCTCCACTGGAAATTGCCCCCCCCCCCCCATTCTTTATCTCCTGTTTAGATTTTTCAAGGATTAGAGCCCCGCTCTGTGGGTGCTGGAGCTAAGTGCTTGTCAAGTTTATGAGCTTTCAGAGATGCTTTTAGGAACAACCCAGCCTCCCCATTTTTATGAAGGCTGAGATAAGAGAAGGGTTTATGAGATTAGTGGTTTGTCATCATCCTCCGCTTTGATGTCTGGCTCTGTCTTTCTTTCTCGGTGTTTCTCTTTTACAGAATTAAGGCTCAGGCTGGGCGCAGCAGCCTCGGGCCCCATAAACACACTGTTCAAATAAAGGGCACATTTAGGGAAAGGTTGAAGCCCCCGTTAAAGGTGATTGCGCTAAAGTGCCCATGTCTGGGCAATTTGTCATAAAGTCCTCCAGCTATTTGCCAAAAATCACTTGTGCAAATCTTGCTGTTGGCTCATAACTTTCAACTTTTGAACCTTTAAAACTGAGAAGGTGTGGGACCTCTGTAAGCTTTGGGGAGAGGGGTGTGTTTTGTAAATCATTTTTTCCAAAGGCTATTTATCTCTGAAGAAAAAACGGCATCAATTAGGCCTGAAGGAGCGCTACAGAGGCGCCTCGTGAGGGGGTGGGAGGGGTGGGTGCGTTTATGATCCAGGAACTGTTCCTCAGGGACCAGGCCTGGGCTGTGGGCTCCTGGGTCGTCACACCAGAGGTGGGGCCACCTGATCTGCAGGCTGTGGGCACACGTGGTCCCATGCTAGGTGAGGCCCTCTATGTCCACCCTGCTTGCTCCCAGAGGGAGTGGGCATCCCTACACTCCCGGATCCAATTGCAGCTCATCCACCGCAGCCCCCTGACTTCATACCTCTGCCTGGCCCGCCCACCCCTTTCATTCTTCTCTGTAGCCATCGTCATCTTTCAGGACACCTCAGGTGTTCGCACCTCTAGGACCCATCCACCCCTGGGCTGCCAGACCCAGCACCCCTCCCTCCATCTCGGGCACCAATCGCCTTGTTTAGAAACAGACTGAGGCATCTTCTCCTCCAGGCTGGGGCACTCGGGCTAAGCCCCCACCTGGTGAGGCCCTGTTCCACAGTGGTCTCCTCTGTCAGCGGGATCACCCTCCTGAAGGTTGCTGTGAGAAGGGTCGATGAAACAAACAGCCTGTGTGGTTGACCGTCTGAACTTCCACCAGGCCAGTCCCAACGAAGAAGCCCATTTTCCAGATGAGGAAACGGAGGCGCGTAGACAGGTGAAGGAAACTTGCCTGAGGTCCGTGGCAGAGCCAAGATCCAAGGCCAGATGGATCATGACTCCACAGCCGGTGCCCTAACCAGCCAGTGATGCATACCTCCTACGGCACCCGGTAACTTAGATAAAGCGCTCAGCCCAGCATCATACATGCTTAGTAACTGGTGGTCACTGCTGTTGATAGGAGGCCATTGGTGGGTCGGGGGCGGGTTCTCACTTCCACACAGGAGGCCTGGGTGTGCTTCTGTCCAGTGCCCCTCCCAAGCAGCCAGCTGTCTGTCAGGGGAGGCTTACACGTTGCTGTGATGCTGAACAAGTACAGCAGAGCTTCTATTTGGAGGAAGAAAGGCCTGGCGGTGCACTCTCAAGCAGCATCTGCTGAAACCTCTGTGTCCCACAGCCGGTTCTGGGGACGCTGCAGGCCTGGGCAGCATTTCGTTCCCTTGTGCGCGGGGTCACCACGCGTCAGGGGCCGGCGCAATGGCAGCTAACAGCAAACACGACGCGCTGTCACGACTAGGTGCCCCATTCATCTTCTGTGACAGAAGAGGTAGGACCGGTCACAACAGAGGAGAGGGGGCCTGTGAGCTGGGAAAGGGCGCGACGTGGGGAAAACAAAGAGAGGATGAGGGGTGGACAGTGAAGAGTAGAACGGGGGTGGGGTGGGGGTGCTCGAGGTCAAGGGCCAAGCAAGCCACTGCGAGGAGAGGGCTCAGGGCACCAGGGCTCTGTGGTTATGTGCACCCAGCTGCCACTGGCTCCCCTGCCCTCAGAGCATAAGCCCCTGGTGAGTACTCTCGCCTGTCTCCCATCCCCTCTCCCACATGCTCCACACTGCAGCCACCCTGCCCTGACTGCCACCCTCCCTGCTCCTGCACAGTCTGTCCCCAACAGACTCCTGTTCATTTCTTAATACCCAGTCCAAATGGCCCCTCCTCTGGAAGGCCTTTCTTGATAGCCTCGCCGATCATATGCTGGTCCTTGTCTAGAACGGTCTTCTCAGCACAGGCTGAGTGCCGATCACCTCACTGTGCCGATGGGGAGGAGATGTGCCGTTTTAGCAGTCCACTCCCATCGAGGCAATCCCAGCACATACTACCCTAACACAGTGGTGCGACCCTTTCATACAGTTCCTCATGTTGTGGTGACCCCTCACCATAAAGTTATTTTCGTTGCAGGATGTATTAGGTGACCCCTGTGAAAGGGTCATTTGACACCCCCCCCACCCAATGGGATCGTGACCCACAGGTTGAGAACCACTGTTCTAAAGGCTGGAGCAGAGTTCTTCCTTGGGATCTCTGCAGCTGTGAATCTTTAGGGGAACAGACTGCCTCATCTCTCAAGGGGCGGCCAGTGGACTTGAACCATTGACCTCTAGGTTAGGAGCCCATTGCCTAACCCACAGCACCACCCGGGCTCCAACACAGGACCGGGCACAAAGAAATCAAGGGCGTGTTCGGTTTTTTTAAGTGAGTAAGTTTGTTTCCAAGTCATTAGCAAACCCTAGTGAAACCACGCCAAACCAAAACCACACTCCCTGCCATCGAGTTTATTCCGACTCACAGTGGCCCTATAGGATGGGGTAGAACTGTCCCTGTGGGCTCCCGCGAGTGTAACTTGTGTCGGGAGTAGAAAGTCCCCAAGGCGTGGCTGGCTGGCGGTCTCGAACGGTTGACCTTTTGGTTAGCAGCCCATCTCGTAACCACTGTGCCACCGTGAGCTCAGTCCCCAGTGTCCAGGAGGGCTAGGACATCGAGGCAAAAGCTGAGTGGGACCAAGGAGAGAGAACCCCTGCTTCCCGGGGCTGCGGACCTGGGGATGCTGCAGAGCGAGCCGGCGCAGCCCATCTCGTAACCACTGTGCCACCGTGAGCTCAGTCCCCAGTGTCCAGGAGGGCTAGGACATCGAGGCAAAAGCTGAGTGGGACCGAGGAGAGAGAACCCCTGCTTCCCGGGGCTGCGGACCTGGGGATGCTGCAGAGCGAGCCGGCACAGCACTCTGCGGTGTGCCCACCCGACGCTGCCTGGGCACGGCTGCACCTGGGATCCTGCCCCAAGCCCTTCCCGAGCCGCCCTGGGGCGCTGCAGACGGAAAGCGAGCTGGAGGTCATGCTTTATCACTCAACGCGCCCCTTTCAGAATGTGGAGCTCAAGACAGCCCCTGCCAGCCCCACTGTGGCCTGACCAGCAGGGAGGATGCTGTGCTGTCACTCTGCTTCTGCTCTTACCGCCTAAGACCTCGTGGGCTTTTTCAGCAG
>NW_022111357.1:22365691-22367283 GCF_000313985.2 Echinops telfairi | reverse complement strand
CCGGATCCCCAGAAGCCGACAGAGGAGGGGATGACGGTTTCTGTACCTGGGGGTGGGGGGAGTGGGGGGAGCCATTCCAGATCCCCCACCCCAATTGGGAGTCTCAGTGGGAATGTGAGCAAGCTTTCCCCCTCCCTGTTTGGGTTCCCAAGGTGGTGAACTGGGAACCAAATCTCTGATGTGCCAGATGGCAGGAGTGCTCAGGTGGGATTTCATTAGCATTCACACCGCAGGCCACCCGGGCTCAGGTGAACCAAGCTGCCAGAAGTAGGATTTGAGGTTACTAGGGAAAGCAGTGGTTCTGGAAAGTGCTTTGTCCAGAAAAGGTACTGAAGCCACAGGCTCCCCTGTTCGGGAAGGCTCCGTTGCTCTGAGCTTCAGTTTCTGATCAGCCGGATAGATGGAGGTGGCAGAGCCTGACCTCACGGCACTGACAGGTCCCAGGTGCTGCCGCAGGAAGTGCCTTCCAGGGCAGAGTGGGCCCTCTCTCCCTGGGGTCATCAATGACGGGGACTAGGAGTAAGCGAATGTCCTGCCCTGACCTCTGCCATGTTCATAAGTATTGTCCCTGCTCAACAGAAATGTCAACTTTTCAGAAAGTCCTTCTGCGGGCATGTTGCTCATGGCCCTGCCTCAGCCTCGTTTGTCTCCACTACCCATCATAAGTTGTGCATGGGTTCTTATTTTTATGCCCATTACTTCCTTCCCAACATGCCTCTCTGGACACTCAGATACCCGAGGACAGGGACCAAGTGTGCAGAGCTCTCTGCTGGGTCCCAGGCACCCAGCATGCAGGATCGGTGGTATCTGTGGACTGCCCCGCCCAGACTTTGGAAACATTCCATCAGACTTCAGCCACAAATTCTAGTTGTCTTCAGCAAGCTAAGGGATTCCTTATTGTTGTTGTTGTTGTTAACTGCTCCAACTCACAGCGACCCCAGGTACCACCTTCTCACTGGTTGACAATCCAAGTCTAAGTCCATCGCTGTGGCTGCTGTGTTGGTTTGAGCGCCTGCCCATCTGGGAGGCCCATCTCCCGGCACTCTAGCAGACTATTCTGTTGTGATCCGTGGAGCTTTCACTGGTTCATACTTTAAAGTTAATTGCCAGGCCTTTCTTCCTAGTCTGACTTAGCTTGGAAAAATCCCTGAAACCTGTCTATGAGTGACCCCACTGTCTTTGAATACCAACGGCCAAACTTGCAACATCAAAGTAATGGGCAAACCGAGTAGTCAATTGGACATCGCATGTCAGAAGAGCCACAAGGAAGAGATGAGCCAGTCTGGGTGCAGTACAGCACAGACAAAACACACAACTTTCTTCTAGTTCTTGAATGCTCGCCCCCCACCACCACCCCCGCCCTCCACTATCATGATCCCAAATCTACCTTACAAATCCAGCTACACCAGACTGTGTACACTGGTACAGATAAGAGCTCGCAACACAGGGAACCCAAGACAGTAAACTCCTCAGGACCAATAATGAGAGTATCGATATCGTGGTCCTCCTAGTAACTGCCTTGCTCTTCAGCACCTTACAGAGTCATGCGCAGCAGATCTGCCCGGGGCAACACATCCCCTGATTGATGCTCC
>NW_022111357.1:22357715-22364853 GCF_000313985.2 Echinops telfairi | reverse complement strand
GCCCCTGAAAGGTGTGTGGCGGCTGCTTCCCCGGGGGGTCTAGGGCTTTGTTGCCTTAACCGAACTCACCAAGCAGGTAAAAAATTCCAGACATGTGCTCTGCTGACAGCTAATTGTGTCCTTTATTAATGACTATGGCTTTCTGGGGGCAGGTGGGAGGCAGGAGGGGGTCAGGCGCAGCCCAGGGGCTCCCTCAGGTGGAGCTGATGACCACATTTCTGGATGCTGAAGAAGGGGAAGTGCTGTAGGAGGTGACCCCGAAAAGGCTGCCCCAGCTGGGGTGGGGAGGCAGCCCTCCCAGGTTCCCAAGACCAGCGGGAGCAGCGGGTGGGCGGCCCACAGAATGACGCAGGGACTCCGGAATCCAGCAGGCCGGGTTCTGGAGTCTCGGCCCTGCTCTCAGAGCCCTCGGGGAGCTGGGCCCACAGGCAACTCCGTCAGGCCCACCACCTCCAGGTGATAGAGACAGGTCCTCCAAGCTCATCCTCAGTAACCCAGGACGTTACCTGTCCATCCAGCAGCCAGCTGTATTTCTGAGCACATCCAGCTTCCCCTTGGGCACCTCGTGGTGATTATTTAACGCTCACTTCCCCTGAATCCCAAGGAGTGCAGATAAGGAACCTCCAACTGGTCCTCCTGGCTTAAGGGTCACTGGGCGCAGAGCCCCTGATCATCCAAATGCCCATGTGCTCCCAAAGGAGAACCTTTACCAACCTGCTGGAGTGTCTGCCTCCACCTGGGGGCAGGTGTACGCCCCATTTTGTCCCTAGGAGAAGCCTTCCCTACTGGGAGGAAGGCATGTGTAGGTGCCTAACAGTAACCCCCGTGACAGAGGAGGGGGAGTCCCCCGTGGTGCTAACAATGACTGCCCAGCTGCTCACCAAAAGCCTGGAAGTTCAAGTCTACGGAGAAGTGCCTCCGAAGAAAGGCCTGGCAATCTGCTCCCACCATGTCCGCCCTTGAAACCGAAGCAGCACCTTTCCCCTTTGACCCTCGGGGGATCCCGTGAGTCGGAGTCCACTCAGTGCTCACGGAGACAGGGCTGAGGGAGGCTCGGCTCCGAGGGGGCAGGGTGAGAATGTGGCCGAGCTAGGACTTGAATTAAGCCGAGGACACAGCCCATGCCGAGGCCCGAGCAGGTCAGGAGCACTGCAGGATGGCTGAGGGATGAGTGAGGCTGGAGTGGCGTGGACAAGAGAGGGTGGTCGGAGGGGAGATCAGAGTGGTTCCTGGGTGTTCCTCCGGTGAGATCAGAGCCGGTGGAGAGCTCGGCGGGCGCGTGGTATGAGCCGCTCCTGTTCTAACTGTGGCGGAGAACGGGGGGAGATGGAACAGGCCGGAAAAATCATCAGCGAGGGGCTCCCGCAGTCATCTGAGAGCCACCACTCCCCTGTTCCTCTTCCTCCCCTCCCAGGGGCCGTCGGACTCCTCCGGGCCCACCTAGCCGATCACATGCTGTGCAACCTAGGGCAAGTCAGGCCCCTCTCTGTGTCCTGTTTTCGGTAATCACCCAATGAAGAGCGTGGAACCAAAAAAAGATCATGAAAGTTCCATGGCGTTCAGTTACCCAGAGCCCACCTTCCTCTCCCGCCTCCTCTCCCGCCTCCCCTGACCTTGAACTTCACGCTCCAGCTTCCCTGAACTATTTGGAACTCCCTGCACACTCCACGTCTGTTCACGCCTCCATGCCTCTGCACGTGCTCTCCCACCTGCACAGCCTCTCCCACGGCCGCCTGGCCCTGGGAGAGCTCCGGTTCTTTGGCAGGCCTCACACGCTGGCCCATCTCCTCCCCCCACCCCCACCCCCCAGAGCACACGCACAGGCCACCGGGGACAAGAGAACGAACAGGTCTCCATCCCCGCCGGGTCTCTTGAGCGCCGTCGAGCCTCGGTTTTGCTCATCTGTAAAATAGAGAGGTTCCTGGGGTCTGGGAAAGGACAGGGCGGGACATACTTTGCTCCCACACACAAACCCACGATGTGCCTGACACATCGTTGTTCGTGAGTCCAAGCCACCAGATTCTAGCCACCAAGGAGAGGCCATGGGATGAGCATGGTGGGTCCCCCTGAATAGTGTGTCCGCATCAGGCTATGAGCCACAAGGTCAGCAGTTCCAAACCACCAGCTGCTCCCCTGGAGAAAGACAGGCCTTTCGACTCCTGCAAAGAGTTACAGTCTCGGAAACTCACAGGGGCAGTTCTACCCTGTCCTATAGAGTCGCTATGAGTGGCATCGACTCGGTGGCAGTGAATTTGTGCTTTTTTAAAGACAACCCCCGCAGCACCCTCATGGGCTGGGGTCGTGGGATTTCCCTACCAGCCCTCCTGTCACCAGCCCCTCCTCCATCAGGGCCTGGTCAGCGCTGCCTACCTGCAGCCACACAGCACTTGGAAATGTCCTTAATTGCTTCACCAGAGTGGGAGTCACCCTGCAGGCAGATAATTAAAAAGTTCAGAGCTTGATTAATTGGGAGGAAATTGGAGGAATGGGGCTGCCTGCTGGGCGGGCGGGGGCTCACAGCCCCCATGGTGGGGGATCTAGGATAGCTTGAAGGGAGGCTAGCTGGAGCCTGGGCTGGGAGCCTGACCAGGTCCAGGGCCTGGGGGGTCAGTCACCTGCCTGGGAGGGTCATGGGATTCAGTCAGTGTCTGGCTCCCTCAGGAGACTGTGAGCTGCACCCACTCCTCCAGCACCCCTGCAGGCGTCAGGGGACAAGGTGGTCCTGAACGCTCTGGGTTTGGGGCCCAAGGGGCCATGGGCCTCTGAGTCTGCCACTGTGCTCCCAGAGCACCCGCTCTGTGCCCCGCAGGGAGCAAGGTAGATGTGGTGGCTGATTTTGGGGGCTCACAGTCGGTAGAGCCCCACAAAGGAGTGAGACAAGTGTCCATCAAATGCCAATGGGAAGGGAGGCGGGAGGGAGGAGCTCTAGGAGGCTCCACAAGATTCCATCTGAACAGGCCTCAGTCAGTCAGTCAACAAACACTTCTTCCGGAGGGCATATCTAAACCAGACATGGTGGGGGTGCCTCTGCTCCAGCTCCCATTGAGGGGGGAGGCAGACAATTGCAAACCTGTCTTAGAGCTAAAGCCCGTGTACTCAGGGGCCCAGGAGAAGGCCCGGAGCCCAGCCCTGGTGCAGAGTGGCATCCCAGGTGATGGACCAAAAGTCGATTCAGGCCGGAGCTGAGCTGTGCCTCCTGAGAGGGGTTAGCCAGGCTAGAGCTGGGGCAGCTTTTCCACTGAGGGACCAGGCTGAGCACAGGCCCAGAAGAGAGACTAAGCTTGTCCTGGGACCTGGAAGTCACTGCTGTGGCTGGGGCCCCGAGCAGGCTGCGCTCTCCGCACGGGCATCCGGGAGCCACTGAAAGTGCTTGCGCAGAGGAGTGGTGGATGCGGGCTGGGGAGGCCCCGGTTGGGTCCTCGGGCAAGAGAGGCATGTTCCTACAGTTCCTGCCCTGCTCTCTGACTCCTGTCATCCTGCCAGTTGCTGGCAGGATGCCACAAAGCTGGGGTCCCCGCAGGGGCAGTCAGGGGAGGCCTGGGCATGTGGGTGGGGTGGGGAGCAGGGGTGACTGACAGCCTCTGGGTGGTCCCAATGGGAGTCACCACAGCAGGGGGATGATGGCCCTGAGGCCTTTCCTGGGGACTTAGCCTGTCCGGGCAGGGCCCCTCTCAGGGACAGGGTGGGTCAGGGGTTGGGAGTGTGGGGACATGGTAGACCTCGGGGTCAGGTGTTTTAGAATGTGGACTGCGGAGGTGCTCTGACCTTAAGCCTCTGAATGACTTGACGGGACACTTCCATTCTCTGGGCCTCGGTTTCTTCATCTGTAAAATGGGCATAGCGTCACCTGTTGCACGGGGCATGGGAAGGGCGAGGTGGGGGGCAGGGGGGGTAGTGAGTAAATGAGGTCACCAGGGTGGAAGCTCCTGGCCCAGCCTCGAGAATCATCAAGGTTCAGTGGTGAGAAGCTCCTGTCTCTATCGGGAGCTGGCCGTCTGCTTCCAGTGAGGCTTTGCCCGTGGCACCGAGGACCGGGCATGCTGCCCAGCTGAGCCCCGGGGGACGGGCGCCACTAGCTTAACCTCGGCAGCAAAAGCAGGAAGCGTGCAAAATGCAAAAGCCACTTTGCATGAGGCAAAGCTCAGAACCCACCCACCCAGCCACAAGAACACCACAAGCACAGCCCTGACATACGCCCAGCACACGCTCCTGGAAATACGCAAATCGCGGCTTCCTGGCTCAAGGAGCCTGCAGGGCTGGGGCTGGTGCCGGAGTCAGTCTTGCCAAAGGGCCCTACCACTGGAAGGGGGCCCAGTAACGCCATCCTCCAACAGGTCATGGAAGGAGGGGGCAAAAGGCTGCAGAGGCCACCAAGCCTCCCCTCCCCACCCCACCTCATCTCTCCTCGATGGGCCTGGGATGCTTTCCTCAGTCCCATGCAAGCAGCTCTCCCTGCGCTGCACCCAGGACTTCCAGGGCTCCCACGGCAAGGAAGGGACTGGCTGTACTTGGCATGGCTGACCCTGCATACAGCCTCTCTGCCCACTCCGGCCAGCGCTCAGGCCTGGTCGAAGGAAGGCGGTGCAGTCCTCTGCTGGGTTGCAGCTACCTCCCTGGGCAGGACCCAGTCTCGGTGACCCATCATAGGGGCTCCATAATGCAAAACTCGCCAGCTCCCCAATGGGCCCTGAATTCTCAAAGCCAAGGACTGTGTCTTCCCGATCACTCTCTCCCCAAAGCTCAGCCCGGGGTGAGGGGTGGGTGGAGATTGGATGAGTGAATATCCTAACAGTAAACGTTGTCTAGCACTGAGGAGCCAGACCCCATTCACCAGGCTTTCCCCGCAGCCACTGTCTCCCCCCACACGGAAGGTCAGTATCTCCCCATTGCACAGACAAGGCCACCGAAACAAGGAGAGGTCCGGTAGCTTGTCTGTCACCACACAGTGGGCAAGAGGCAGGATGGGGATTCAGACCCAGAGCCAACTGCACCACCCATGCCCAGCTTCAACATCATCAGCCCTCCCACCCGGAATCCCAGGGGTGGAGCTGAGCCGCAGTGAGCATCTCCTGGGTGCCAGGCAGAGCCCTCTGGAAGACAGGCTCTGTCTCAGTCTCTGGGTCTGACCAAGCCGCTGATCTTCGATGGCATCAGTCAGCCCTGGGCTTGAGCTGAAGTCTCTGGGAGGAGAGGGGGGCGGAGGAGGCAGCAGATCAGCCAGGGGGGCTTCGAGGATCACCCGGTGCCAATTAGCAGCCCCACAGTGCCAGGCCCAGATGGAGCCCTGCCTCGGCCTGACTCCAGCCTCACTTGGTCAATTATCACCTATCCCCAGAGCGCAGGGGGCAGCCGGGAGAAAATCTGTTTCTCGTAATGCTCCCTCCCCCAGGCCGGCTGCCCTCCCTGCCCCGGGGTGCCTGGCCAAGGCCTCTAGGCCTCTGCACAAGGTGTGTACTGTCAGCTTCTTCAGGCCCCGCTTCCCAGGTTTGGGGGGTCAGCCTTGCCATCCACACCCCCTCAGTGACCCGGAGAGAGGGTCTCCAGCCTCAACATCCGGCAGCTTGCTGATGTCCACATCCCTTGGCCACAAGGCCCTTGGGATCATAAAGACTCGCATCAAACCCCAGCTCAGCCAGTACTTAGGGCAGTCACCTCCCCGGCTCTGAGCCTCAGTCTCCTCATTTGTAAAAGACGGGTGATGACGGCACCTAGCTCGCACGTAACCCTGTGCGTGCGTCTACTGAGAGAGGATCCACATAAAGTACTTAGCACTGGGACTGGTGGCTGCAACACTTCACATAAATGGAAATTAGTATTGTCTTTATGGAGCCATGGAGGCTGAGTGGGTTACACATTGAGCTGTTACCCACAAGGTCAGCAGTTCCAAACCACCAGCTGCTCCCCTGGAGAAAGACAGGCCTTTCGACTCCTGCAAAGAGTTACAGTCTCGGAAACTCACAGGGGCAGTTCTACCCTGTCCTATAGAGTCGCTATGAGTGGCATCGACTCGGTGGCAGTGAATTTGTGCTTTTTTAAAGACAACCCCCGCAGCACCCTCATGGGCTGGGGTCGTGGGATTTCCCTACCAGCCCTCCTGTCACCAGCCCCTCCTCCATCAGGGCCTGGTCAGCGCTGCCTACCTGCAGCCACACAGCACTTGGAAATGTCCTTAATTGCTTCACCAGAGTGGGAGTCACCCTGCAGGCAGATAATTAAAAAGTTCAGAGCTTGATTAATTGGGAGGAAATTGGAGGAATGGGGCTGCCTGCTGGGCGGGCGGGGGCTCACAGCCCCCATGGTGGGGGATCTAGGATAGCTTGAAGGGAGGCTAGCTGGAGCCTGGGCTGGGAGCCTGACCAGGTCCAGGGCCTGGGGGGTCAGTCACCTGCCTGGGAGGGTCATGGGATTCAGTCAGTGTCTGGCTCCCTCAGGAGACTGTGAGCTGCACCCACTCCTCCAGCACCCCTGCAGGCGTCAGGGGACAAGGTGGTCCTGAACGCTCTGGGTTTGGGGCCCAAGGGGCCATGGGCCTCTGAGTCTGCCACTGTGCTCCCAGAGCACCCGCTCTGTGCCCCGCAGGGAGCAAGGTAGATGTGGTGGCTGATTTTGGGGGCTCACAGTCGGTAGAGCCCCACAAAGGAGTGAGACAAGTGTCCATCAAATGCCAATGGGAAGGGAGGCGGGAGGGAGGAGCTCTAGGAAGCTCCACAAGATTCCATCTGAACAGGCCTCAGTCAGTCAGTCAACAAACACTTCTTCCGGAGGGCATATCTAAACCAGACATGGGGGGGGGTGCCTCTGCTCCAGCTCCCATTGAGGGGGGAGGCAGACAATTGCAAACCTGTCTTAGAGCTAAAGCCCGTGTACTCAGGGGCCCAGGAGAAGGCCCGGAGCCCAGCCCTGGTGCAGAGTGGCATCCCAGGTGATGGACCAAAAGTCGATTCAGGCTGGAGCTGAGCTGTGCCTCCTGAGAGGGGTTAGCCAGGCTAGAGCTGGGGCAGCTTTTCCACTGAGGGACCAGGCTGAGCACAGGCCCAGAAGAGAGACTAAGCTTGTCCTGGGACCTGGAAGTCACTGCTGTGGCTGGGGCCCTGAGCAGGCTGCACTCTCCGCACGGGCATCCGGGAGCCACTGAAAG
>NW_022111357.1:22353672-22357615 GCF_000313985.2 Echinops telfairi | reverse complement strand
TGCTTACATGTTGGGTTGTGAACCACAGGGTCGGCAGTTCAAAACCACCAACAGCTCCGAGGGAGAAAGACTGGGCTTTCTACTCCCAGCCACAGTTACACTCTCAGAAACCCACAGGGGGTTGCTGTGCGTCAGCACCGACTCGATGGCAGTAAGTTGGTTTTGCATTCTTTCCAGGACAGGTGAACCTGCCCCAGGAGGTTCCCAAGGCTGTACAGCTTCTGCAAAGCCAATGCGACATCTCTCTCTCTCCAGTGGAGCAACTGGGGGGGTTGAACTCCTGACCTTTCAGTTAGCTGCCAAGCACTTAGCCATCATGTCACCAAGCCTCCTTTTGTGGATGAAGGGGCTGCAAGGAGTTTGTGAAGGAAAGGAAAGGAAAAGATAATGGAATTTCCCCCACAAACTTGTTGAAGCCCCCTGTAGACAAAGTCCCTTCAAAATCACAGTCCCTTGCCCTGCAGTTGGCCACGGTCACCTTGGAAAGACAGGCCTGCCTTCACTCGGCACAAGTGGACAAGCCTGGGCTAGGTGCCAGACACGTGGAGCCCAAAGACGCAGCCCCTACGACAGTTCATCGAGTTGGGACCGTGGCAAGTGACCTGTGCTCCTGCCCAGGGTGCTCGGGAGCTGACTTGCAGAGTGGATTGTGCCCGCGTCTCTGCTTCCCTCCATGGTCAGTGACCGCATGTCACTGACATTGAGACCACAGCGATGGGCAAACACGACCAACCAGGGCTGTTTCTTGTTCAGACAGCTGGTTGACCGGCACATCACGGCCCGTGTCCCAGTTAAATGCTGTGGACACTCACAGGCCAACAGAGGGATGGGCTCCCAGTGGGGTGCAGGTCTGATTGGCCAATCCCGTGAGGCAGCACCTTTGGATAGAGCAGCCCCCGGGGGTGTAAGCCTGAGGGCCCCCAAGAAACAGCAAGCAGAAGAGAGGGGCACTGGGCGGGGCATAGGAAACATGCGGCTGACCGGAGCCCCAGAAAATTTCTGAGAGGTAGAACTTCAGCTTTTAAAACGAGAGAGTGCCAAGAAACCAGAACAAGTTGGTCCCCCTGGCGGATAAGCCCCATGGACAGCCTGGGAGGAGAGGAAATGGCAGTTGGGGCCGAAGAGAGGAAATCGGAGGTCCAATGGCCAGCTGACAAACCCAGGTGAAGACCGGGGCTCCCAACTTGGCATTTGCTTAGTTAAGTGTTGAGTTAGTTGATTTTGCCAACCTGGCCGATAAACACATGTGGGGCTAATTGAAAGGCGGAGGGATAAATGGGTGCTGAGCCTCACCTTTCTAGTTCTTGGGTCTCTTGCTTTGTGATGGTTGCACCAGGGTGTAGCTGCCTTAGCAGTTCCCTGCTTCAGCTTGCAAGATTGACTTCCTACAAGACATCCCCAAGGAGAAGCCATGTGGACCTATCCCGATGCAGCCCTGGGTGCTGGAGCAGTCGTGTGGAGACCCCTGCTAGTGCTGAGGTGCTTGTTCATTTACTGACTCAGCTTTCCTCCTGCAGTAGGCATCATTGCCTCTGTTTTGTGAGGTGGAGGACTTCGTGGACTGGTGTTGGGTTAATGGGTTAATGTTGGACTTGTGGGCTTGGGCAGCATTGGGTTGGGATGTTTTCGTGATGCACACTTTCTTTACATAAAACTCTCCTATACATGAGTTGCTGTGGATTTGTTTCTCTAAAGAACCCAGACTGATACAAGTGTTTTCTCATCCGTTTCTCCCAATGCCCTGCAAGGGGCGTGTGTGCTCATCCCCAGGTGTGCCCTGGGTACCTGGAATCTCCTACCCCTTGCTCAGGGTGGGGGGCAGGCAGTAAGAGGCACACAGGTTTCCGGTGCAGGGACGGGGGCTACATGGAGGTTTGTAGCCTGCTTTCCAGCACAGGGAGCCCCCGACTTAGGACTGCTCGAAATACAGCAAGCAGCATTCGCCACCATCTGGGTGTTTTGGGTGTGTGTTGTGTTTTGTTTGGATCCGTTGTACATCTTATCACCAATAATTCAGACTACAATGTGGCAGTGGCCGATCTGTTGATGGTGGCATTCCCAGGTGTCCACCCACAGGTCGCTAAAGATGCTGAGAATAAAAGGCACTAATAAGGGAAACTTACTGCTTCCCTAACCCGGTGTCAGGTGCCATGGAGTCATGTCCAGCTCATGGCGACCCTGCCCTCACCCTCCTCACCAGCGGTGCTGTATTCGAGCCCATGGTTGCAGCCACTGTGTCCATCCATCTCACTGAGAGTCTTCCTCTTGGCTGATGCCCCTCTACTCTACCAAGGGACGGGTAATAATGAAACCCGAGACACTCCCACAAAGGGTACTTCACTGCCATTGAACCCAACTTAGTCGTAGGTCGGAGATGCCGTGTCTGAGTACAGGGGGCATTGGAAACAAACAGGGGACCGGGACACTCGGGTGATCAGGGATGGCCTCTCAGAGGAGATGGCAGTAGCTGGGGCCCAAGGGTTGACCAGGAGCATTCCAGCACCAGGGTGCAGCATGGCCAAAGGCCCCGAATCACAAGCAGCCTGTTGGCCAGTGGGTTTGGCAGAGGCCCCCAGGGGCGGGTGGCCGGGGAGGAGAGGGCTAACCTCACAGACCCGGTGGTCCCAGGGTGGTTGTTTGCTCCTGTCAAGTCGGCTTCCACTCACGGTGACCCCAGGCACCACCGAGCCCACATTCTCCTAGCGCAGCTAGTCCGTCATGGTGGCCACTGTGCCAACCCACCTGCCCGAGGCTCTTCCTCCAGCAAGCTGTCTCCTGGCAACACGGCTCTGGACAAGGATCCACAGGGTTATCAGGGGCTGTTTGGGGGAGCAAATCACCAGCCCTTTCTTCCTTGTTGCTGTGGTCTTTTGCCATTCATTTGATTCCAACTCCTGATGGACACCCCTCGTGTGCAGAACAGACTGTGACCTTTCAGAGCGGGCACTGGGCCTATCCCCGGGCGCTTCCTGGTGGGTCCGGACTGCCAGTGTTTAGGCTGGTGTCTGCTCAGTCATGTTCCCAACCATTTCTCACAATACCCAGCCACCTGTTTCTTAGTCGGTCTTGATCTAGAAACTGTCCTGAAACCTGGACACCCGGGGCGACCCAGCATCAATGCCTCATGCCAGCCACCACAGCACAGCAAACTGGCAGGCCGCGTAGGCCCAGGTGAGGGTGTGGGTTTATTTCAGTGCAGTGGGGACAGCTGTGTGTTTCAGCAGAGGTATGGGGGGTAAGGGGGGGGGCTGTTTACTCCAGAGCCTGTGTGGGGGAGGTGGGGGTTGTGGAGGAAGTGTGGAAGCAGGGAGACACAGACACACACAAGGCCTTGCTGCCTTTTGTACAAGGCAGGCATCCTCAGCTTCTTTTCCAGAAGAGGAGACTGAATCTCGAGGAGGGGAGGAGGCCAACACAGCCCACACGGCTGCAGCCACTAACATTCACGTCTTCACTTCTCGCTATTTCCTGTCCGTGAGTCTCACGTGACACTCAAATAGGCCACCTTCCCAGCCTCATTTGCGCAAGCCAGGACGAGCTGCCCCCCAATGCTGGGAGCGTGTGGGCTCCAGAGCACCAGGGATGGGTGCCACCTGGACCTCTCACCTGCAAGGGTCGGGGGATGGGGATGAAGAGGTGGCTGATGGGAGCTGAGGCCATGGACTGCAGGCCACCTGGCAGAGCTGGGCTGGAGTCTGCTTCCACCACATCTGGGCCTCGGGTTTCTCAAATGTCCAATCGAGGGGTCAAGCTGGATGCTTGCTCAGCTCCTCATTCGTCCAACCCACATGCACTGAGCCCCTACTCGGTACCCAGCACGGTACCGAGATTGTACAGTCCTGCAAAGAAGACAGAGTCCTATAAATACATCGTTTAAATTGGCATCTGATCTCTGCCTGTGGGCTTCCTGGGAGAGGTGTGGCCTGTGTGAGTCTTAAATGGG
>NW_022111357.1:22331525-22352758 GCF_000313985.2 Echinops telfairi | reverse complement strand
CCTATAGGGCCGCCCTGAGTCAGAGTTGACCAGACGACAGTGAATGAGTAATTGAGCCATCTGCCTCTTTAAAGTGTGCAGTCAAATGACTTTTGGTATATTCTGAGATGGACAACCATCACCCCGGTTGATTTTAGAATATTCCATCACCCCAACCCAAAGTGAACCTCACATCGGTCAGGAGTCGCTCTGCACACCCTCCCCTCTCCAGCCCTCAGCTCAAGGCCCCGTAGATGAGCCCATTCTGGACATTCGCTCATGGGGATGAAGCCTTTGCCGTCGGGCTCCTCCTGGGCGCCCTCACGACGCTGAGGTCCGGCCGAGGCTCCTGGCTCTGCGTGAAGGGTCTCTGTTCCTTGTGGCTGGTGAGCAGGCCTTTGTGTGCACTGTGGATTGCTCAGGGCTCCCTAGCAAGGCGTTCACTTTAGAGAGCTGGCTCTGAGGATGGGCCGGGGACACTGGGGGAATGCAAAGGGCGAAGGCATGGGTAGGAGGCAGCTTCTGGATGCTGCAGGGAGAGGGGAGGGGCCAGAGGAGGCACGGGCGGTCCCTGGTGTCTGGATACAGAGCGATGCCACCTCTTGAGCCAAAGAAGACAGGTTTTCATCAAGCACAATGCCAGGAGACGTGGGCAAGATGGAACACCCAGCGGGTGGACCGAGGGTGGCCAGCTTCAGAGCAAATGAGAAGAGGCCTCTGGAGCCTTGAAAAGAGAGTGAGCCAGGGTGTGGTGAGGCCAGGGCAGCCAGGAAGGAGGGCCAGATGGAGAGGCTGGCCCCGTGCAGAGGGGAGATGGGGCAACCGCCCCTAAGAGGGTTCATGGAGTGCCAGCAGGCGGGTGAGGCCTGCTGAGCTGGGCAGGCTCTTGCCTGAGAGCGGGCCAGGAGGATCATTGTCCTGGGGCCAAAACCTTTGGCATTTGGATACTCCTGGACCCTCACAGAAGCCCTGTGCCCCCATTCTACAGAAGAAGAAACTAAGATTCGGAAAGGTGAACCATTTGACCAAAGCCCCTGCCTGCATGGCTTGGCTGCCCTAGGAGCCCTGGACAGTGCCAAGGTGGTGGGGCTGCTCCCTTGCCCGGCCTGCAGGGCAAAGGCCGGTGTTTAGGAAGGTGGAAGTGGGAGGGCAGGAGCACTCAGATCCCCAGAGCCAGTGTGATGGAGGAGGAACTGCCGACCCCTGGCTGCCGACGCTCAGGGACTGCTGACACTATATGCTCGTAGCATGGTGGTGATGGAGGTGGCCACTATGGCCCAGCCTCAGCTCCGCCCCTGTGAGCCCCAGATCCTTGGGAAGCAACTGCACTCCTCTTGGCTTTGGCTGCACATCTGAAAATGCCACTGACAGGCTTACCTCCGCCCTCAGGCTGGGGGAGGCTTCCGTGGGCCAATGTTCCTAAAGTCATTGTCCTCTGGGTGCTCGGGAGCACCGACTTCCTGGCCAGACAGTGGGGTCATGACTCCCGGAAAAGCACTTGTGGGATTACTCTGGTGGCCCGAGCCAGGTCAGTGTGGCCAGGGCCTGTCATTCTCCTCACCAGGTAGCTCCTTAAGGCCTGGGCTGGGCCTGGCCAGGGCTCCATCAGGGTGCTGCTGTTGATTAGGATGGCTGCCGTCTAGGCTGACCCACCTTCCCGAAGCTCACACTGCCAGCAGGCGGCATTTCCTGCACTTGGCTTTTCAGGGATCCCAGGAATGGCCTCTGGCTTATTTATTGGGCACCTACTGTCTACACTAACAGAGCCCTGGTGGCACGGCGGGTTGGTTACACGTTAGGTTGCTAACCACAAAGTCACCCATGCAAACCCACCAGCCACTCAGGAGAAATAGGAGGCTTTCTGCCACAGTCAAGATTTACAGTCTCAGAAACCCAAAAGGGACCATTCTCCTCTGACCTAACAGGTGAGTTCGAATCCCCTCCTTGACAGTGAGACTATCTATAGTGGTCCCTGCAAACCCAACAACTGCACCCCCAGCCCTTCCCAATCCTGGGCCAGGCTCTGTGCGCTCCGCACCGCAGTCCACACAGCCACTTTATGGGGCAGAGACAGCCCAGAGAGGTCTGGCAACTTGCCCAAGGTGAGCCAGCAGGAAGAGATAACCAGATAACGGCTCAGTGCTGCCAGGAATTGTTCTGAGCATCTTACCTAACTTAACCAATGCTCACAGCAGGAGATGCTGCGTCTCCATTTTACACCCGAGGAGGCAAGTTCAGTGATTTACCCGAGGGCACTCTGCTCTGAAGTGGTAGCGTGGATTTGCTGGGCGACCTGTGCCCGGAAGCCCTGTGCTTCATGACTTTGCCTCGCTTTGATTCTAGTAGAATTTCTGGAGCACCTGCCAGATCCGGTGCTACGGGACAGGGATGCAGCTGTGAGTCTGACAGGGCGCCGATTCTGGGGGCTCAGCACACAGCCAGGAGGGCCTTGGTGAATAATGACGGCAGGGGTGGACGCACTAACCCCGAGTGATGGAAGCAGGGAAGAGGGTCTCCAAGGCTGTAGCTGGTTGGGGGTTAGAGGGAAGAAGTTTGTTGAACACTTGTGGCTGGGGAAAAAATGAATTAGAGAAATATATGTTCTCTGCTTGGAGTTCCTGAGGGGTGCAAATGGTTACTGTGCTTGGCTGCAACCCCTAGAAGGTGGAGGTTGAAGTCTACCCAGAGGCACCTCAGACGAAAGGCCTGCTTTTTCTTTTTTAGGGTTAGGATTAGGTTTAGGGTTAGGATTAGATTTAGAGTTATGGATAGCGTGCCTGCTTCTTTTTCAAATCAGCCCCTGGATAGCCCTAGAGAGCAGTTATACTCTGCCCTGTGCGGCCTTGTCATGAGTCAGAGTGAGTGGCTATTGGTTATGTTCACCAGTTAATGGGAGGAAACGGATGCTCAGAGAGGGTGAGTCACTTGCTAAAGATCACACAGCACTCTGGCATGGGATGTACGGCCGATGATCCGGCCAGGTTTCATCCCAAGGGGATTGGCCCTTTGTCTTCTCACCATCCGCATGAGCCCCCAAGGCATCTCAGCAGAGCTGGGACCCAGTCATAAACCCCGCTAGGTGAAAGAAGAAACAGGCCAGTAGAGGGGCCCTTGGTCTCCTGTTTCCCAGCCCAGGGCCAGTGGGAAACGGATGGTGGGCTTGAATGCACGCCCACGGAAGCTGTTGCTTCTTTAGAAACCCATGCCCCAAGGTGCAGGCCCCCAGAACAGAGGCCACAGCCCGTGCACTCAGAGAGCCCAGCTCTCCACTCAGCTTGCTGCAAACACTGCCCTCTTCAGGCCTTCCCTGGTACTGCCAAACCAGAACCCAACCCTGCCATCCTATCGATTCCGGCTCACAGCGCCCCTACAGGACAGGGTAGAACTGCCCCTGTGGGTTCCTGAGACTGTACCTCTTTGTGGGAGTAGAAAGCCTCCTCTTTCTCCCCTAGAGTGGCTGGCAGTGTCAAAGTGCTGACTCTGGGGTTACAGCCCAGCGTGTAACCCACTATGCCACCAGGGATCCTCCGACCCTGGTACTGCAACCCCTGTGTTTTCATCTATTGATTTATTTATTTCTATGATTAGGTGCTCAGCTACTAATAAAACAGTGATTGGGCCCCACCAACTGCTCTGCAGAAGAGGCCCAGTGACCTGCTTATGCAGAAGTTCAAAGCCTGGGAAACCCTGTGGGGCAGTTCTACTCTGTTCTGTAGGGTCCAGAAGAGTCACTGTGGGTGTGTTGAGAACAGCTACTAGGAACCCCGGTGGCTCCTTGGTCAAGTGTCCTGATACTGACAAGTTGGCAATTCAAACCCAGTAGCTGCTCCCCGAGAGAAAGACGTGGCAGGCGACAGCCTGGGAAACCCTCTGGGCCAGTTTCACTCTGTCCTAGAGAATCACTGTGAGTTTTTCTAAGCAGCCACGCTCACTGGGCAATTCGAGTGTGCAAGGCCTCGTGTGTGGGACTGAACCAGGGATGCCGAATACTCACGATAGCCAAAACTGCCATCAAGTCAGTTCCGACTCATAGCGACCCTATAGGACAGGGTAGAACTGTCCCTGTGGGTTTCTGAGACTGTACCTCTTCATGCGAATAGAGAGCCTCATCTTTCTCCCACAGAGTGGCTAGTGGTTTTGAGCTTCTGACCTTGGACTTAGCAGTCCAGTGCATAACCGCTATACCGCTGGGGCTCCTTGAATGGTCCTGGAGAAATGGGCCTTGAAATCATGGTTTTACAAATCAGGACGCCGAGTCACTTGTCTAGGGCTGCACAGCTAGTAGACAGCCAGACAGGGACTCCAAGCCGCGTCTGTCTGAGTGCAGTGTTGTCCTCGGCTCTACCGCATCTCCTCTCTGCACCCCCTGCACCCCCTGTCTTCTGTAACGCAATTACCTCGACTGTCAGGAACTCTGGCCCCGGCAGCCAGTAGTAAACGAGACAGGGGTGCATGGGTTCTGCCCAAACCTCCTCAGATGCCCTCCTGACTAGAGCAGGTTTGCTCCTGAAAGCTGTGGTACAGACAAGCCGGGGTGGGTGAGGACGGTTGCTAGGAGATCGAGTGGGGCCCACAGACTACTTCCAGGACAAGAAACTTGGGGTGCTGGGCCTTCCAGGCACAGCTAGGTCTGTACCATTTGAGCCTAGAAGCCCCAAGATGCCATGTGGCTCCTCCGTGAGGTTACCCCCAGCTTCAGGTCTCGCTGCATGGCTGCAAGTTTGTCCCTGAGGCTGTGTGGTCCCTCCATGAGGCTGGGCGGGCTCTCTACGCCTGTGGCCTCTGAGCCTTCATCTGATTTCCCTGGTGACCCTCTTTGTCTTCTCTGCCAGGTTGTCCATCTGGAACCTTCAAGGCCAACCAGGGGGACGAGGCCTGCACCCACTGCCCCATCAATAGCCGGACCACTTCAGAAGGGGCCACCAACTGCGTCTGCCGCAACGGCTACTACAGGGCAGACCTGGACCCCCTGGACATGCCCTGCACAAGTAGGTCCCGAGCGCCTGAGAGCCACGCCTAGCCACCTGGTTAACGCTCGCCTTCCTGAGCGCAGAACAGCCAACTAGCCACCTGGTGGGAAGGGGAACGCGATCGAGTCAGAAAAGGATCGTTCTGGGGCAGCCATGCAGCTAACGCACAGGCACCATGGAGCTGACATCTGGCTCCCTTCCCCCTTGTGCTGATCACACGGAGGAGAAAGTCAAGGTCTTGAGTCCCAAAGGGACGCAGGGGGGAGGGGGGAATGGGAGGCTTGGCAGAAGACCATTCCCAGGCTCCCAGGTGGCATCTACGCAGAAAAGACAGCCCCGTGTTCTAACCTGGCAGCCGCTGCCTGAATCCCAGGCCAAGCTTCTCTGAGAAAGGCGTTGTTGCCCTGCCCGTCGGGAAGGCATCCAGCTACCAGTCACAGGCAGCGGAGCCCAGTGGCTGAAACCATAAAGGTGTGTGTTTTGCACATGCAAGGAGCGCAAAGGTAGGCAGTGATGGGATAGTGGGCTAGAGGCCCTCGGGGCCCTGCCCTCTCTGCTGTCTGTGCTCAGCGCTCCTTCCCGGTCCAACGTGGCTGCTGGAGCTCCAGCCAGCACAGCCCATCCTAGGCAGCGCAAAGGGAGACAACGGCCCTGCTGCAGCTGTCTGTCTCCCTTGTAAGAAACTAGCCCAGTCCACGCCTCGTGCTATACTCCTATCTCCGCACTCAGCACCGACAGCAGCCTGGCAGGTGTGTGTCATCGTTTAGCCAGGCAGATTGCCACCCTGAGTACATTCAGGGTCTGTTAGGAGGAAGAAGGGGAAACGCATTGGAGGCAGGCATAATCTCCCACCGAAAGATCATCCCCACTAAGGGGTTGGCATTGAGGGCAAAAGTGTAAGCTGAGGTGTGTGAGACAGTGAGATATATTCTAGAACTCTCTCTTTGGTGGATAGAGGAGAGGAAGGATTTGGAAAAGAAGCCTTTAAAGGGGGATCTGGGCTGGAGCCAGGGCCGTGGGCACAGGTGGCTCAGGGAACAGTGCCACCACTAACCAGCCCTTCTCCCTCCTCCCAGCCATCCCTTCCGCACCCCAGGCCGTGATCTCCAGCGTCAACGAGACCTCACTCATGCTAGAGTGGACACCGCCCCGAGACTCGGGGGGCCGCGAGGACCTCGTCTACAACATCATCTGCAAGAGCTGTGGCTCGGGCCGGGGGGCCTGCACGCGCTGTGGGGACAACGTGCAGTATGCCCCCCGCCAGCTGGGCCTGACGGAGCCCCGCATCTACATCAGCGACCTGCTGGCCCACACCCAGTACACCTTCGAGATCCAGGCCGTGAACGGCGTCACCGACCAGAGCCCCTTCTCACCTCAGTTTGCCTCCGTGAACATCACTACCAACCAAGCAGGTGAGCTCATCAAGTGCAGGCTGGGAGGGGGCGGTGAGGCGGTGGGGGGGAGTGCCCTGTCATGCTGTGCCAAATGGGTATCCTGGCAGCCCTTGTTAAAGACTCCCTATTCAAAGGCTTTCCCTGTGATTCAGCCACCTGGGAGAGTCAGTGTTACCTCTCCATTATCGCAGCATTTAGAATAATTGCTACTGCTTTTTGAGTCCGTATTAAGTACAAGTTAAGCTGCCATGACAAAAAGACCCCAGTGTTCCGTGGCTCAGATTCTCAGCTTACGGTCCAAGGAGCCCCTAGGTGATGTGAGAGGTCAGTGTGTGCAGATGGGAACTGAAAGGTCAGAGGTTGAAGTCCCCCTGGCAGGGACTCAGGAGAAAAGCATGGTGAAAACTCAGTCGCTGGAGACCCGGGGGGTGGGGGGTGGGGGACACGGCTCTGCGCCGACACCTGTGGGGTCTGCCGTGAGTCAAAATGACCTCAACAGCACCTGCTTCCATCTGAGTTCTGTCACAGACCCGGGGTGAGCAGGGCAGCTCTGGCCCAGGCAGAGGCTTGGGGACCCCCAACCTTCCATTTTTCCCCCCCACCCTGCTTCTGATGGGCTTCAGGAAGCCGGGCAGTGGGCGCAACTGGGCCCTAACGAAGTGGGGAGGGGAGACCCTGGGTGGGGGTCATGGACTAAGCAAGGGAGACAGGGTCATCCCCCATCACTTCTGTCTGCCTTCCAAGGGAGGCTGGGAACTGTCACCCCTCGCTGGCCAGCCATATGCCTGTCTGGTGGCACTCAGTCAGTTGTGAACAGAAAGGTCGGCGGTTCAAACCACCGGGCAGCTCTGAGAGAGAAAGGCCTGGCAATCTACTCCCATGAAGATTATAGCCCAGAAAACCCCACGGGAAAGTTCTGCTCTGTCACGTGAATAGGAGTGGACTCGGTGCTGCCAACCCGACAGCAAAGCCTCCATCACCATAGAGACCAGCAGACAGGTTTCAGTGGGCATCCAGCAGTGTTCACAAGGGCTTTGGGCCTCAGCCCACTCTGGGCTAACTCTGCCAGCGCCTTTTCCCGCTGCTCACCCTGAACCACCCGCCTGTGAGCCCGTGCCTCCCGCCCCTCCTGCCTCCCTCCCAGCTCACTGCCTCCAAGGAGTGGCTGCACAATGCATTCATGGCTCGCAGGTCTCCTTCACCCCACCTTTCCCCCAAATGGCTGTCCTTGGGGGTCACCGGAGACCCTCAGTTCATCAGGTCCAGGAGACAATTCCCAGAAGCCCCAGCTGTCAGCCCCACAATTGGCCTCTCCTTCCTGCCTAAAACACTATCTTACATGGGCCACACTGAGCTGGCTGCCCTCTATAGATAGCTCCAGCTAAACCCTCCAGCCCCACCTGCCCCGTCTCCTGCTGGAAGCTCTCAGCCCTCATCCCCGCCTCCTCGCTCTGCACATCTCTTCCACACCAGCATCAGCTTGTATCCACCAGCCTGGACCTCCCTCTAGATGCCAGACATGCAGCTAATGTCTACCCAACAACCCCATTTGGATAGTCCGCAGGCCTCTAAGGCTTAATCTCAATCTTTGTTCACGCTCCCATGCCAAAAATAAAATAAAGC
The DNA here is from genome assembly GCF_000313985.2 of Echinops telfairi. Lineage (NCBI taxonomy): Eukaryota > Metazoa > Chordata > Mammalia > Afrosoricida > Tenrecidae > Echinops > Echinops telfairi. The sequence continues at coordinate 22,344,792 of NW_022111357.1, read as the reverse complement.
CTGTTTCTCCCTCAGTCTTGCCCACCTCAGTCAACTCTCCCACCATCCATCAGTGCAGGTCAGAGGCCCAGGAGCCTCCTCCCGCCCATGTCCACTCATGTCATCCACCAGAAGAACCAAATCCACTACTGTCAAATCGATGGCCACTCAGAGCAAAGCTATGCAGAACTTCTGGGAGCAGTCTCAGAGCAACAGATGGGCTTGAACCAACAACCTTGCAGTTAGCAGCCTGATGTCTAGCCCACGGTGCCACCGAGTGTCCTTATTCCAAGACTTTTGATTTCACACCCTTGATGCCTTCCTGGCAGCCGCTCCACCTCACCACATCTGCTGTGGGTAAAGGCCTGTGTGCCCCTTTTCTGTGTTTGTCTTTCTTTGGGGGGAACGTGCTAAGGCACTGGCGATTCTATGGTAGAATTCCTGCCCTCGTGAGGGAGGCCTGGGTTCCACTACCAGCTACTGCCCCTCACGTGTGGCCAGCACTCTTCTGTCGGCAGTGGCTGCCGAGGTTCAACTGAACTGCCAGACAAAGAGGCACTAGGAAGCAAGGCCCGCAGATTGACTTTCAACCATCGGCCGCAGACAGTTCACAAGGGCATCTGCCACATACCTGCCTCTTCCGTCTCCCTACCGTCTCTGGCCTTTAATTCCGTCCTTCTTCGAGATGCTGCTCAAATGTCAATCTGGCCATGTCACCCTCCCCTCCCGCCTCCTGTGACTCAGCCCGCGAGGTCGCTCGCAGTGAAGGCGCGGTCCAGCTCTGCAGCACTGGCTGCTCTGCCCTGGCTCCAGCTCCCTGGCACGAAAGGCCTTCTTGCCCCCGGCTCTTTGCGCTTGCTGCACTCACACAGCCAGGCTTCACGCGAACGATCCTGACCCTCTACCCGCTCCTCCAGGCAGCTTCCAGCCTCCCCAGCTGGACCAACCCCAACCTCTGCTCTGTGGCTCCAGTCGGCAGCCCTGGAGGGATGTTCACTGCCTGATAAAGCAGACCAGAGGGCCACTAGGGATCAGGGTAACGCTAGGCCTCACTACATCCTGTGCATCAATGACCTTGAACTTCCACCCACACCGAGGGCCAGGCAAGTTTCCTGGGGCCTCAGGGTACCTATGAGCAGAAGATCTTGAGGTTGGCCCTGGAATGCGTCCCTCGGTTTGCTCCACAGCCCCTGCTGAGTCCCTGCTGTGGGCAAGGTCTGGACCCTGCTAAGGAACGCCAGGTCCCAAGAGAGAAAGCAGGCGAACTACCCAGCCTTCTCTTTCTGATACAAAGTGGGGCTCCTGGAGAGTGTAGGGGGGGCGGGGGTTGCTTCCAGCCAGACAGGTCCAGGAAGCTTCCTGGAGGAGGTAGGGTTTGCCCTGCACTTTGAAGGGTCAATGGAATTTTGAAGAGAGGCATAGAAAGAAATGGAATTCCTCCAAGTGGGAGGGGCATGGGAGGGGGAACACCTGCACCTGGCTAAGGTTGCTCTCTGAGAAGGAGGTCCTCGTGTCTCCATGCCATAGAGCAGGGGTCCTCAAACTTTTTAAACGGGGCCAGTTCACTGTCCCTCAGACCCGTTGGAGGGCTGGACTATAGTTTAAAAAAAACAATGAGCAAATTCCTATACACACTGCACATATCTTATTTTGAAGTAAAAAAACAAATGGGGCAAAAACACCTGGTGGGCCGCATAAATGTCCTCTGCAGGCTGCATGTGGCCCACAGGCCCTAGAGGGTGCCATAGAGGGTGCTCAGAGAAGTTGAGCCACAGACCCGGGAAGGGTGAGAGGCAGGACTAGCCTAGGTGTAATGGACCAGTCTGCGGTCTGTGTGTGGTTGGGTGTGGCTGGCCATGTGCAGGCCAGCATTTGTGCACACATCCATGGGCTTGGATGGGTCTGGAGGTCCGAGGCCCAGGCACAAGCACACCTACATAGAGGTAAGTAGAAACTGCTGAGGGGTGCCAGGGCACATGCCATCCCTGCAGCCCTTTAGGTCTGCCTCCAGGCCTGGGCACACGCGTGTGTGCGTGCATGCATGCGTGCGTGTGTGCATGCATGCGTGCATGCGTGCGTGCTGGAGCCGGAGCCTGCATGTCCGAGCCTGCCTATGTGCATGTGGCTGTGTGCAAGGGGAGCTATGGGGTTTTGCAGATGAAGCTTCAGGACCTCTGTGAGTGGGAGGGGGGGGGGCGCAGGAGGGGGGTGCATGGCGCCTCACTCCCAGGGGTCTGAGCTGACTGGAGGCCAAAGCCAGCAGCGGGTGGTGAAGATGCCTCACAAATTAAAGAGGCCTCCATTGTGAGTCTCCAGCTCTGAGCTGGGGAAGCCAGACTCCCCGTGGGGTGGAGGTGGAGCGTCAATCCCCCAGGGCCCAGGGAGTCCTCTCCCTAACTGTGGGGGTGCCTGCTGCCAGCTTGGAGTCCCAAGGGGAAAGATGCCTGCTCTGGGGACTCCTGGTGATGTCTGGGAGTGGAGACACAGGGTGGAGGCGCGGGGCTTCCAGAGGGCTGGGTTCGGGGAGCACTCGGAATGGAAAGGCAGAGTGGAGGCTGTACTGGAAACAGGGCACCGGGGCTTGAAGCACAGCGTTGCCATGCATTTGCTCCGGGTGTTAGTGTCCTATCAGCCAGCCCACCTGCCTCGTGTGGTTGTTGTTGGCTGAGTTGGTTTGGACGCTTAGAGACCCTGTGTCCAACAGAACCTAACACCGTGGGTCCCGCGCCATCCTCACACCTGTGCGTATGTTGGGTCCCATTGTTGCAGCCCCTGTGTCAGTCCATCTTGCTGAGGGTCTTCCTCTTTCTCACGGCCCCTCTACCTTTGCAAGCATGATGTCCTCCTCCAGGGACTGGTCTCTCCTGATCACATGTCTAAGTAAGTGAGACAGAGTCTTATCCTCGCCTCTAAGGGGAATTCTGACTACTTCTTCCAAGACGGATGTCTTTGTTCTTTCCAAATCCAGACCACGTTCAATATTCTTCACCAGCTCCGTAACGCAACTTCACCGATTCTTCCTTGGTCTTCCTTATTCGATGTTCTACTTGCACATGCAGATGAGGCCATTAAAAATACCATGGCCTGGGTCAGGCACATCTTAGTCCTCGGAGTATCCTCCTTGCTTTTCAACACCTTGAAGAGGTCTTGTGCAGCAGATGTCCCCAATGCCAGGCATCGTTTGATCTCTGAACGGCTGCTTTCCTGAGCATTGATCCAAGCAAGACAAAAACCCTTGACAACTTCAGTCTTTTCTCTGTTTATCACGATGTCACCTACCGGTTGTAAGGATTTGGGTCTTCTTTACATCGAGTTGTAATCCACACCGCAGGCTGCAATCCTTGCTCTGCAAGTCCTCGTTTTCAGCAAGCAAGGTTGTGTCATCTGCATGTCGAACATTGCTAATAAGCCTCCCTCCAATGCAGATGCTGCATTCTTCTTCATACAATCTGCTCCGCCCGACTCACAGTGATCTTCTACACAGTTCCCAAGACTGTAAATCTTTATGGGAGCAGACACCCTCATCTTTCTCCTGCAGAGCGACTGTGGACTTGAACTGTGGACCAAGGCATACCCAGGGGCGTCACCAGGGCTCCCTAACAGCCACCAGATGCTTTGTGGCAAAACTGCTCCGCTCCAGCAGCTAGTAAGCACAGTGACAAATGTGTATTTTTTCCACGCCCGATGCATGAGCGAGTCCAGCCTGGGTACTGATCATTTCGGTCAGGCTCTCTGTGCTGGGCAGACTCCAGAATGTGAATGAGGTTCAGCCTGACACTGTCCACTTACTGTCCCTGGACCAGCAGCTACCCCCAGCTTGTTTCTCTCTTGTTGGATGGCAGGAGCCCAAGTGGCCAAGCCATGCCATGCCAGCACCGTGGTCTGGGCCATCGCCTGGGCCAAAGCAAACCCCATGGCCAAGCTGGCACAGAGTGCTCTGCCCACTTGGCGGTCCTGTACTGTCCCTTGGCAAAGGGCTTGGGTGCACAGCCCTGTCACAAGGAGGAAACATTGCGTCACGATCCCCATCTGCCAGTCTGTGGAAATCACTTTCTCCCGCGGGGCCCTGATGCCCGCAGATCACCGGTCAAACCTGCAAAAGCTGCAAGCTAGGCGCCAGAAGAGACCTCTCAGAGGAGGAACCCTGAGAGCAGCCGAGAGAAAAGTGCTGACCCCGCACCTCTGTCACAGCTGGAAGCGTGCGAGACCGGGTGGAATCCCGGCTCTCACCGGTCACACTGCACATGGGAACCTTCTCAGGACACAGGGTCCTGGGTCCACCCCCTCCCCCCCAGCCCTGCTGAATCACAGCCCCCAGAGTGAGGCAGGAATTTGCACTGTGCACGTACAGCAGGCTTAGATTGTTTCTTAACACCAGACGAATTTGGAAAACTCCATTTGCATGCATGTCAGCCCCTTTGAGCCCTCAAAGCCCTGAGGCTCCCTGTATCATAGCAACCCTCCCCTCTCCTCCTTGCTCCAGGCACGCTGACCAGCCCCCTTCTCTCAGGGATGCGCAGAACCCTGCTGGGGCAGTACAGCCATGCCACACCCTCAGTAAGTGTGTCCCCTTGCCAGTGAGGAAACTGAGGCCCGGACAGGCAGTTCTTTAAGCAGAGACCCCACTACTAAGTAGAATTTAAACCCAGGACTGTGGGACACCTCGTCTAGAGCGGAGGGGACACAGTCCCTGCCCTGAGCATGTATGTTCTGGCCAGGGCGAAGCAACATCTTGATACGCGAAGGCCACGGTGTAGTGGTTCTGCGCTGGGCTGCTAACCACAAGGTCAGGAGTCCGAGCACCAGCCCGTCTGCAGGAGAAAGACAGGACTTACTTTCCACTCCCGTAAAGAGTTACAGGGCCGCTGTGAGCCGGACTGCCTGATGGCCGTGCGTTTGGGGTTGGACAGCCCGAAGGACAAACACATCTGTCTTGGGAGAGGTTCGGCCAGAGTGCTCCTTAGAAGCCAGGATGGTGAGACCTTGTGTCACTTACTGTGGACACATTATCGGGAGGGGCCCGGCCAGGAGAAGGTCCTCCAAAAGGAGCAAGACCCTCAACTGGACAGACTGACACACTGGCTGCAACGAAGGGTCACCCGGAAGCCTCCGCCTCCGCACGGGGCGGTGTTCATTCAGTTGTGCGTAAGGTGGCCAAGGGTCAGGGCCAACTGATGCCACCTAACAGCACAGATGAGACCCGGTACCAAGCCCACATCCACGATGGCCCGGTTGATGGCCCTAGGAAGGGCCAGGGTTGGGTGAGGGAGATCACAGGCAGGAGGCCTCTGGGGACTCAGGAAGGGCTTGCCAGGGACGGCTTCCTGGAGAAGGAAGCATTTGAGCTTGGCTTTGAAGAAAGAGTGCAGAAATGAAAGTGTCCCGGACAGAAGGAGGTCCAGGCAGCAGGCTGAACATGCTCCTCTTTTCTATGCCTTTGCAGTGGGCACTTTGAACCTGCTGTTCCCACTGCCAGGAATGCACCTGCACCCACCCCCCCACTGCTGCTTCAGCCCTCCACTCATCTGCACTGGCCTTGCTGACGTGGTCAGATCCCCTGCCCCTCCAGGCCCCACAGTGGACACTTTGGCCTTTGCGACTCGGAACGCATATGTTCTGCCTGCCTCTCCATCCACCATCACCACCAGGGGCTCAGAGAAGGTCTGCTTTTTCTCACCCGGGTTTTCCCGGCACTTAGCAGGGGGCACCCTGCAGCGCATGCCCAGTGAGCGTGTGTGGGAGGTTCTGAGAAGCGTGGAGTGAGGCCGGGTGTGGAGAAACGCAGCAAGCCTGAAAGACAAGGCTGGGGGCGTGGGTCCCAGACAAGCGCACTCAGTGGTCGATTTTAAGCAGACCCTAAAATTTAATACATAAGTATCCAGGCCCATACCTTAAAAGGAAAAAGTATTTCTTTGGACGAGCAATGGGACCTTACTCACAATCCCTTGGCTCCCACCAAAGCCAGGTCGTCATCTGACTTCATAAAGCCGCCCGCAGCCTTCGCGCCACACTCCGCCCATGCTCACGGCCACGTCCAAGGCCCCAGAGGAAGGAGGTTGGCCCAGCTGTGTAGCCCCACTTGAAAGATGAAGCAACAGGGACTGGGGGAGGTTAAGCAACTTGCCAAGGATCATTCAGCTGGCAAGTGCCCCCCTCCGCACCCCCAACCCTTCCCTACAAGAATTCAGGCTGTCCAGAATCTGGGGTCTCCATCACACTGCCCCTCAACACAAACAGTAGTCCAACTCCAGAAGGGAGCAGCGGGGAGAGAGTACCCTAGGGTGGTGGCCAGAGGGCCTCCAAGGAGGGGGCGTTGCAGCTGAGATTCGATGCTGAGGAGGAGAGAATTGGGCGGCCACAGGGAGGGGTCTGCCTCTCAGCCACACCAGGCTCATCCCCATGGCTGCCCTCCGGCGCTGTTCTGGAGACTGCCTAAGCCCTCAGGGATGACAGCCGGAGCAAGTGGCCTCTCCTCTCCATGGGTCCGGAACCGTGGGCAGAGGTGGGCAGAGCCTGGGCTTGGGATGTAGCAGACACGCCTGACTTTGAATTGAGCTTGGCCAGTCGCCAGCGTGCGGTGCGGCCTTGTCCACCTCTGTCCACCTCTGACGGCATCTTCCTCGTGGGCCTTTTCACCTTCGCCTTTCCCGGTGGGTATGAGGATTTCAGCTCCTGCTGGCAAGGTGCCTCATTACTGCCTGGTGCCCCCAGGGACTGCATTCAAAACTCGGAGGCCATTCTGTCACCCTTCCTGTCCTAATGACAGCTCACATTTGTCTCCTGCTTAGTCTGAGCCAGGCACTGTTCTAATCAGTTGGTGGTCAACCCTCCCGGCAATTCTCCAAAGTAGGTTTTAGCATGCTCCTCTTTCACAGGCAGGCAAATGGGTCCCTTGCATGGCGCAGCTTGCCCTCCGCTACAAACTGGAAGGTTGGCAGGTCAAACCTGTCCAGCTGCAGCGTGTAAGAAAGGCCTGCCAATCTGCTTCCATAAAAGATTAGCTCTCTGCCCTCAAGTCATGCCTGACCCTTAGCGACCCTACAGGGTCACATCTTTCTGCCGGGAGCAGCTGGTGGGTTCAAACCAGCAACCTTTCAGTTAGGAGCCTAGCACTTAGCCCAGCACCACCAGGGCTCCCCTCTGTCATGAGTACAGCCAGGAAACCCCTGTAGAGCTTGATTCGGCTCTGCAACGCACGGAGCTGCCAGGCGTTGGAATCCGCTTGATGGCAGTGGGTTGGGTTGCATTTATAGACATGTGTGTTACATAGACACTCCTATGTGTGTAAGAAAGAGCTTTATATACAAGAGCAATTGAATATTGAGAAAACATCCCATCCCAGTCCAGATCAAGTCCATAAGTCCCATATTAGCCCATATGTCCGATACCAATCTATAAAGTCCTCTCCAGACTCACAAAACACATGCAATGATGCCGAATGCAGGACAATCACAGGCCAGTGGGAGAGGGGTGTCTTGTGGATCCAATGGCACTGTAAGCATCTCAGCACTGGCAGGGCTCTCCACGTGGCTCCTTCGGCTCCAGAGGTCACAGGTCTATCAGCGTAGCGCCTTGTGTCTTGTCAGTAGAGCATCTCTCAGAGAGTGAGTTGAGAGAGAGAGAGTCTCCCACCTCGAAAGAGGAAATACAGGAGTTCCCAGAATCCTCAGGGGAAGGCCATGCCCACACAGAGGCCTCATGGGCTATATAACCCGATTGACAGCCTAGACTCCACCCCTGCACTCCTAATTCTCTCAAGTCCTAAACTGACACCTGAGTATGTAACTACCACAGCTAGGTTGTCCAGGGACACAAAACCAGTGACACTCATCTATGAATAAGAAGGAACTGTACAGCAAGGAATAATTTTATATCAAGAAGAAGGCAGCCCCGCCCAGTCCAACTCATGCCCATGGGCCCCAAGCTAGCCAGGGCCCGCTTTAGACTCATGCAGCTGCAGCTGATGATGCCGAGAGGTGAAGGGGGAAGCAGGGAGGTCACATGCCTGCCGATGGGTGCAGAGCCCATCAGTGGAAACCTGGCAGGGCGCCAACAACTCTCAAGGTCGGGGGACCCACATAACCCCACCACCCACCCAACCTGAAGGCAAACACAGGCCCCAGCAAGGGAGAAACGAAGGGCAAGAGAGGAAGGAGAAGTCCCCAGTGTCTCTCTTAAGAGGAGGCCACACCCCACAGAGGCATCTTCAGGCTGTGACCTGATTGACAGGCTAGGCTCCACCCCTACACTTTCACAAGGTGCCAAGTTGACATAAAATCCCACTGCCACCACAAGGAAAGAAACATTGATTGTTTTGCGACTTGCAGCCCTCAAGCGTGACACCACTGCATACACAGGGACCCAGTGTGGGCAACGCCGTGCCTGCCACAGAAGGAGTGGGCTGGCTGCCCGAGGCCTGTCATGAGCAGCAGACCGACCAGTTAGGAAGCTGTCTTGCCGCATGTCCTACCTAGTTCTGTGGGAGAAACAGCATCAGTGCTGGACCCAACAGCCCTGTCTCGATTCAGCTGCGTGGAAGACCTCACTTCTCAAAGCCTTCATTTTCTCCCCTGCAAAAAGGGCTTGCCTGATGCTGGCTTTGCCAGGTGCCTGTAGCCTTCACAATCACGGACACGCGGCATCTATCTAGCCGGCGGGTGAGACTTGGCAGCTAGGTGTGAGAGAGAACAGCAGTGGTTCAGTGGTCGATTCTCTCCTGCCACGCCAGGACCCCCAAGTACAAATCTCCACCAGTGCTCTCCTGAGCAGCCAGCACCGTTGCTTACACGTCACTGTGGTGCAGAACAGGTTTCCGTGGGGGCTTCCAGCCGGAGCAAGGCCTGGCGACCAACTTCTGAAAACCGGCCAGTGAAAACCCTGTGGGTCACAGCAGGCAGCTCCGTGACCTACCTGGGGCTCAGGTCGTGCTTCACTCCATCGCGCAGGGGGTCACTGGGAGTCAGGGCAGCTCCACAGCAGCCAACAACAGGCTTTCGAGGGACTCCGCAGGAGCGTCCGTTTCCTGTCGCTGTCAGACAAATCACCGTTTCCCCCTCAAGAAGCCCCAGTTCATTGTCAGCCACTTTCAGAATTCACTGGGACCAAGTCAAGGTGTCTTGGGACTGCGTTCCTTCCTGGAAGCTCTAAGGGACCCTCCATGTCCAGCTTGTTGGACCCTTAGAATTCTGTGCCCGGTCATCGTAGGACTGAGGTCCCAATTCGGTGGGAGACCTGTATCCCTCGCTCCTCTCCTGGAGCCTGGCGCCCACCTCTCAGAGCAATGCCTCCCTGCTCTCTGACTCTCCGCTGCGAGGGGTTCTTCCCTCCCAAGGCCTCCTGTGATGAGGCTGAACCCACACCGGGGTGATCCAGGATTTTGAAGGCGGTTAAACACTCTGCTGCTAACTGAAAGGTTGGCGGTTCTAACCCACCTGGCAGCTCCGCAGGGAAAGACCTGGTGGTGTGCTCCTTTCATGATGACAGCCCCCTAAACCCCAGTGCCACGAGGTCATGATAGGTCGGAACCAACTGGATGGCACCTACCAATGACAACAACCATCATCACCATCATAAAGGCCCTTCTGCCGGGGAGCCTGACCTCTTCCCCGAGGCCAGGGGTTAGGACGTAGATGTGTTTGCGGGGAGCCGGTCTTCCAGCAATCGCAGGTGGTACCCACAGCCAATCAGGTCCCAGCCTGAAGGTGACTCACAGCCACCCTTTACAGCAGTGGTTCTCAACCCTCTTAATGCCCCCACCCTTTAACACAGTTCTTCATGTGGTGGTGACCCCCAACCATAAAATTATTTTCGTTGCTACTCCATCACTGTCATTTTGCCACTGTGATGAATCAGGCAACCCCTGTGAAGGGTGGTTTGACCCCCAAAGAGTTCGCAACCCACAGGTTGAGAACCGCTACTCTACAGCGTTTCCCAGGCTGTAAATCCTTCCGAGAGTAGATAGCCTCATCTTTCTCCCAAGGACCAACTGGTGGGTTTGAACTGCCGACTGGTAGCTAGCAGTCCATCGCTTACTCAACAGCTTCACATCGGCCCTGACAAGGGCCTTAGATTAGAGTTCATCTGATCCACTCCCTTTCTTTACAAATAAGGTCACCTGGGGAGGGTCTGAAGTGCCTGCCCATGTTCCCATCAGGTTCTAGGCAGAGTTGGTCTCCTACCTGGCCGGGTCTCTGTCCTGACACCCCTCCATGTGGCTTCCTCGTGGAAAGACTTTCAATTTCCCGAAGCCCATCCTGCCGCCCGGGTTTCTCCTCTGATCCTCCTGCACCCCCCGTGGGGCTCCCTCTCAGGAACAGGCATGGCATGTACTCGCCTACTTCTCCCCCAGGGGGCCAGAGCATCAGAGAGAGGTGAGGGCAAGAGAGCCCCCAGGGAGGCTCAGGCCGGGCTGCAGAAAGAGAGGAGAGAGGGGGGAACATTTCCTTGCCCAGACCCGGCCCTCTGCCTGCATCCTCCTCGTTGATCCTCCCAAGCGTTCTGCAGGGAGCCTCCAGCATCAGCAGCACTGGCTTTGGCTGCCTGGAACAGGAGAACAGTCACAGAAAGCTACTGCCACCGTCACGCCCTTTAGCAGTCAACCATGAAACCGATGGCGATGGCGGAAAACAAGAAGCACTTATCGAGCTCCTGAGGCTCTGGGTCGCTTGGCAGCCTGTCTCTTTCGGGTCACTTGGCAGCCCTTTGGATTATGAAGGGGCTTTATCATGTGTTTGCGGGGAGGACTGTGGATGGCTGGTCTGGAGTGGCCTTGGTGGGGACAGCAGGGGTGATGCCTCGGCTCCCCTTGTCTCCGCCAACCTGAGTATGTTCTCATGGCAACTCCAGGGGACCGTGACAGTGAGCAGATACATACAAGAGCCTTTTCCAACCTCACTTATGTCGTGCTTGTCTATATCCCATTGGTCAAAGCAAGTCACATGGTCAAGCCCAAAGTCAGGGCAAGAGGGGGCCGTGCAAGTTACAGACACCGAGAGGCCATTAATAGAGCCATTCTACCATAATGGCTTAGATGGGGAAGATGCCTGAAGGCAGGCGTTATGGCAGCTTCGTGGAATCATCCTGGAGCCTCAGTACACAGCGTCTGGCCTTTATTGCCCAATTTGGCTGCAAGAGCCCCAGCCATCGCCTCTACACAATTCCTTGGTTTCCTAGCCATCAGGGAGTTTGGGGAGATGGAGTCTTTTCTTTGGGCACAGCGTGCCCAGCTGAGGACCAGGATGTTGCTCATTTTGGAGAGAAGGGATGTCTGATCAGTAGGGAGTACTTTCCATGGTGTCCCGTTTTGTAGGTGAGTAAGCTGGGCTCAGAGACAGACGTAACTTGCCTGTGGTCACACCATAGCCTTGGGGAGAAGGGAGAGTCGGATCTGACACCTGAGCTGTACCTCTTCCCCCTTCCACCACCACCTCCACTACCACCACCACCACCCTTCAAGAGCTTCGCTAGGGCTCAACTGTTCATGCACGGTGCTGTTTTAGAGCCTGTGCAGCCCAGGCGGTTACACGTGGCTGAGGCTCCCGGAGCCCCTACTCCAGGCTCCGTTCAGGATCAGTGTTTTAACCGGCGGGCCTTCATTGAGTTTGGGCAACGTTCTTGCCATCATCCCCGTATAGAAACCAAGGCCCAGAGGGCTGAGTGGGATGGCGGCCCCGGCTCTTACCACCTTGCTGATCCAGGTTGTGGCTTAGGATTTTGTCCCACCAGTTGGCCAGTGCAGCATTGGGAGGTGGACGGCTGGGTGGTGTGCAGCACCAATGCCCAGGCCTGGGGTCGACCCTGCACTCATTCAGCTCATTGGTAGGGCCAGGGAAGAAAACCAAGCAGGGCTTTAGAGTCTGCACACCTGAGCCCCTATCTCAGTCTTACCACCTGTGAGAATTGAGGCGCCCTGGGTGAGAAACCCCATCCTGAACCTCATTTTCCTCATCTGTCAGATGGAGATGGGTCATCCCTGCTCTCCATGGTTGTGCACGAAGGGGCTCGCCCCCAGCCCTTGTTGCTGCCAGCTCTTGTCAAAGCTGAGCCCTGACGCAGGGTGACCCCATGCACAACAGGACAGGATGGACCATAGCGATCCCTAGGGCTTTCAAAAGCTGACTTTAAGAAGTAGATCTCCAGGCCTTTCTTCCCAGTTTGTCTCAGTCTGGGAAAACCTGTCTTAGCCCCACTAAAACGTATTCAGCCTTGCAACACGCAAGTCCCCCCGGACAGACAGAGGGTGGCTCTGCGTAAGGTGCGGTGGCTGGGAAGTCAAGCCCAGGGCTCTTTGGTGCCGAGCGAACTCTACAATGGAAGCAGGAAAGAATGGGTGGCGGCTGCCACCCTAAAGTGGAGCCTTTCTCAGGTTCAAGGGAGAAGACAATAATCACAGTAATGTCTAATAACAGTGTCTCCTGGGTCCAGTTATTTTCCAAAATACAGTCTACATCACCTATCACTAGCTAAGAGGAAAAAAAGCCCCAAAGCCAAACTGACTGAGGGAAAAGGCATTTTGAGATCACTTGAGAGCAGGACTATTGGGTTCCAGCGAGCCCCGCTTCCTCCCTATAGGACTTGCTCTGAGCCGGATCCACTCAACGGCAGTGAGTTTGTGATTTTTGTCCGTTTGGTTTGTTTCATTTGAATAAGCCAGCTGCTCCCATTTTCTATCCCACCCCGTTCCCTAAGAGCCTTGGTCCTGCCGGGAAGAAAGACAGACAGATGACTCATTTTCTGGATGAATTTTGTTTGCAGAAATCCTTTTAGTATTATCCTCAAGTCCCCCTGAACCCCAGTTGAATCGTTGGAAGTGTGTCGCATCGCTACAGTTTCAGAAACAAGCCCTCAACACAGCCATTCATCCCACCACTGGCTGGGAATTCTGAGACCCCTGTGGAGAGTACAGAGCTCCTGCTGCAGACCCTGGAGGAGGAAGGGCAATGGCAGTGGTATTGCAGGCCAGCTGTTGGGCAAGAGGCCTCTTGTTTGTGGCAGCAGGTCACACCTGCAGGTAGGCTCAGGGTCTGGGGGAGAATAAATTGCTGGAGACAGCCTGGGGGCCACTGCTTCAGCATCCTGCCCAGAGCTGCTGTCAGTTGGCTCCATCAGCGCTCTGAAGCCCAAAGCCCAGTCAATTCAGACTCATAGCAACCTCTCAGTTAGCGGCCGAACAGTTCAACCTCTGTGCCGCCTGGGCCCCTTCAGAGTTCTGGAGGGGCTGGAAGGGATCCCAGCCTGCTTTCCCTTCCCTCCCTCCCTTCCTTGTTCTCTCTCTCTCTCTCTCTCTCTC
>NW_022111357.1:22317551-22331425 GCF_000313985.2 Echinops telfairi | reverse complement strand
CTCTCTCTTCCTGAGCCTCCCACTCTTCCAGGTTCTGGCAGTACAGAGTTGGCTGTAAGAGAGCCCTTACACTTTCTTCGTGTGTGATGGCCCTAATGCCATCCCACCACTTGTCAGGTCCTCTCCTCGGTGTTTAATGCGTCGAATCTGTTCTTGAGGTGTCTCAGAATCCAGGTGGGATGGATTCAAGGTCATATTTTGTGTTCATTTTCTTCAGCGTCAACCTGTACTCCCATATGAGCAATTGGCGGTCTGCTCCACAGTCAGTCCCGGCCTTGCCCTGACTGGTCACACACAGCGTCTCCATCACTTCTTCCCACAGATGTAGTCTATTTGATTTCTGTGTATGCCTTCTGTGAGGTCCATGTGCGTACAGGTCATTGCGATGAAGAAGTCCTGGTCTTGAAAACATCTATCCAGTGATCCTCAGCTACATTTCCATCACCAAAGCCGCATTTCCCAACTGCCGAGCCTTCCTCTTTTGTTTCCAGCTTTTTAATTCCAATCATCAAGAATGATTAATGCATCTTGGTTGCACAGGTGAGCGGCTCCATACTGAAGAAGTGAGTGGAATTTTTCAATTTCCGCATCACTATTAGCTTTTGTGTTTGGTGCATTGATTTGAGTAATTGGCGTAGCACCAGGACTTGCTTGTAGGCGCGTAGATGTTAGTGCCCTATCGCACGTCGGGCAGTGTTTTATTCTGTTGCACATGGGATCGCGTGAGTCAGAATCAACTGGACAGCACCCAACAGCAACGTGACAGAGACAGGCCCCTGTCTTCAGGAGACGGATATTCTCTACGACAAGCACGCGAGGTGCAGAGACTAAAGCAGGATGTGGGATGGGGAGTGCAGGAGGGGAGCAGGATGCTTGGTGGGGGAGGAGGCGTTTCTCAGAGGCGGTGACCTTGGAGTGGAGACCTGAATAAAGTTACTGGCCATGGAAGATCTGGGGGGCAAGGATGCCAGGCAGAAAGACCGCAGGGTCAATGACCGCAGAATGTTTGGAATAGAAAGGGGGTCCGTGTGGGTGGCATTTGGGAGTGGGAGGCAGGTGGGGGGGAAGTGGGCAGGCACTGGGCAGGTTGCGTCTGAGTCCAGGTGCAGTGGAGAATCAGCTAGGGCTTCCGGCACGGAGCGACAGTGTCAGGGAAGCGGTGGGGTCTATGAGTTTGGGAAGTGGGTGTGGTCTCAATTCTGCACCTGGCGACTTCTCCCCAGTGCCTTTGGCTCAGGGGGCCTCTGACAGCTGCAAGGGCAAAGGCTAATGGAAGGGCTTGCTTCCTTTGGGGGAGCTTGGGGCTATGGAGGCTTCGCTGGGGGAGCCCCCAAACGCACACCCTCTGACCCTGCGTTAGACGGGAGACCTAGAAGGCTCCCCGCTTTCCTCCCTGATGAGGACTCAGAAAGCAAGAAGACACGGCTTCCCACGGGCCCTCAGCTAGAGAAGAGTTGGACTCGAACATGGGGCCTGCTGGGGCAGCGGGGCCCCTGACCACCTGCCCCAGCCAAGCAGACACTCCTCCCCTCCACCACCACCCCGCCCGCCTCTTGGCGGCTGTCCTTCCCCTCCTCTCCTCCTCTCTTCACCTCAGCCACAAGCCTCTTTTGTGCTTGCTCCCTGGGGCTCCATCTTCCTGCTAGGGTCACAGGGCACCACTGACCCCGTCCCCTTGTCGGCGTGCCCGGCTGGTAATTGAAAATACCAGAATCCCCTGATGACCAACTTACATGGAAACCTGACACCCCAGGGTGGGCGGCGGGCAGCAGAGGGGTGGGAGAACTTCCAGCTGTTCCCCTTTCTCTGCCGTTAATCCCGCCGGATTCCTGGAGAAAGGCCGGCCCCGCCTTGGCCCCGGCTGGACGCCTTGATCATCTTCCCAGCAAATGCTGCCTCCTTGCCCCGCCCGGGGTTCCGGGGCTTACGGGATCAGAGCCGAGTTAGCTGCCTGTAACCTAAACCTGCCAGCTAAGCCCTCCAGGCCAGACCCCCATCACCGAGTGGGACCTGCCTCCACCAGCAGCTGAGCTCCAAGCCCGGGGTGGGAGGCCCAGTGGGTGGTGGGTGAGCCGGCAGGGTCTGAAGCCCTGGGTGAAGCTGGCGTGGCAGCAGCAGGGTAGCAGCAAAGCCAAGGAGTCCTGGGGGCGCTTGAGGTCCCTGGCTTCCAGCCACCCACCCTGCTGTCTGTTCTCCAGCTTCAGACACTCAGGAGTGAGGCTGAGTTCAAATCCCAGTTCCGTGGCTTGCTCTGTGATCTGGGGTGAGTTCTTGGCCTCTCTGGGCCTCCGTGTCCTCATCTGTAAACCACCAATAATAATACCCGCCCCCTAGGGTGTCGATGGGTGTTACAGAGTTCACCGATGCAAAAAGCAAAACACGGCCGGTTGTCCTCAAATCGACTCTCCTTCGCAGCGACCCCAGAGAAGCATCCCTTTCCTCCTCACGGCCTTGAACCTCTGCAGGGCCGGCCAAGGTGCCCCTGTTTCCCTCCTGGCAGGTGTCCTTGGCCTGACCGTGCCCGTGAGGGAATGGAGCTGTGCTCCGTGGGCTTTCAGCGATGAATATGTCACAATGAGAGGATCCGCGGTGGCGGGGAGGGAGACCTTCGACCAGCCAGATTGGCAGCGGCTGCCACATTGGTCTCAAACACGGCAATGATTGTAAGGGTGACGCAGGCCTGGGCTGGGGCTCCTTCTACATAGTGCCGTTGAGTGAGACCCAAGCCAGCAGTACCTACCACCACCAGCGGCCCTCCAGGACACCTCTGGTGGCCTTGAACTGCCCACAGACAGGTGTACAATAAGCAATAAGGAAGTGGTAGATTAGATGTTAGCCCTGGTGGCACAGTGGTTAAGCACTGGTTAAGCCCTGGTGGCACAGTGGTTAAGCACTCAGCCGCTAACTGAAAGGTTACCAGTTCAAACCCACCCAGCAGCTCCCAGGAAGAAGGACCTAGTGACCTGTTTCCATGAGGAGCACAGCCTAGGAGACCCTCAGAGGCAGTCCTACCTGGTCGCATGGGTCATTTAGAGTCGGAACAGGCCCAAGACCACCTAACAACAGCCTGTTATGGGCTGTGGGTGCCCTGGGCCCCACAGGATTGCCAAGGCGACCGGCTTGATGTCACACTTGTGTTCTCACGGAGGGAAAAGTGTCCACCCCTCTGCAGGTGGTGTGCAGAGACCCCTGGTGGTGTGACAGTTACAGCATCTGGTTGTTAACCAAAGATGAGCGGTTCTAGCCCACCCTCAGCCTCCTAGGAGAAAGCTGGGCCAGACTACTTCCATCCTGCCTGGGAAGCCTTTGGGAACAGTCTTCTCTCTGCTACGGGAGCATTATGTGTCAGGATCACCTTGAAGCAGTGGGCTTGAGCAGTTCTTGTATACCTGAGCCAGGCTCTCTGCACCACCACCACCATCACACACACACACACAGAGATACACACCCCTGTCCGGGCAGCCTCGCCCCTGCTCTCTCACCACATGTCAGGATAGGACCACTGTTCCAGGGCTTTCTGAGCTGGGGGCTCTGTAGGAATAGCTGGCCCTGGGCAGATGAGAGGGGCAGGGCAGGGAGTGGAAAGTGCCAACCAGGACTCACAGGTCGGGGCTCCCAACGCAGGCCCACCACTACCTGCTGTGTGACCCTGGACAAGTCACTTCCCTGCTGTGGCCCCGAATCCACTGCTCCTCAAAGTATGGCCCTGGACCAGCATTGTCGACGTCACCTGGGAGAACCCAAAACCAAATGCACTGCCGTCCGTCCACTCAGTTGTAACTCATCACTCCCTCGCTGCCATAGTCGATGCCGACTCACAGAGACCCTAGGGACAGGCTAGCTAGCACTGCCCTGTGGGTTTCTGAGACTGTCGCTCTTGACGAGAGCAGAAAGCCTCATCTTTCTCCCACGCGGTGGCTGGGGGTTTTGAGCTGTTGACCTCGAGGTTAGCAGCCCAACATGTAACCACTATGCCACCAGGGCTCCACCAGGGAGCTGATTAGGGAAGCAGCTTCTCAGGCCACGCCCCAGACCATCGGCTCAGTGACTCAGGGGCAGGGCCAGCCAGCTGTGATCTCACTGTGTTATCTTAGGCCCATCGCACCCCATCTCTGGACCTCAGTTTCTGAGAGTCCTTCTAGTACTAAACCCGGCCGGGGCCCTGGCCTGGTTGGCAGGAGGTGGGATGGACTTATGTGGGAGGGGACTAAGTTTCCCACCCTGTAGTCTTCTCAGGTGCTCGCTCAGAGGCACTAAACACAGATTTGTTGGGTGAGTGAGTGAATCTTCTCGGCTGCAGGCCTCTCTGCTTCCCTCCACCAGAGCCCCTGCTGCCGTGTCTGGGGTCTGTGTGTCACGCGTGTGGACTAGGAGCTCCGGGAGAGGGCGGGGAGGGCATCTAGTCTACCCACTGGGGCCCAGGCCCAGAGAAGGGACCCGGTGCCTCCCCTCCACATGATGAGGCCTCAGGATGCAGGGTTGTTGGCATCTGTGACCTGGCCGTGCTGGGAGAGCCAGGAAGGTGGCCCTGCTCGAGCCCCTCCACCTTCGAGTGGACCAAGGCCTCTGGGGGGGATCCCGGTTGGCTGTGTGGTCTTGGCCAGGTGCCTTCCGCCGTCTGGATCCCCAGCTCTCCCTCTAAGGTCAAGCTGGAAGCTGTACCTTCATGCCCATATATGACCCCTGACCCTTGACCTCTGGCTTTTCTTCCAGCTCCCTCGGCTGTGTCCATCATGCACCAGGTGAGCCGCACAGTGGACAGCATCACCCTCTCATGGTCCCAGCCCGACCAGCCCAACGGCGTGATCCTGGACTATGAGCTGCAGTACTACGAGAAGGTACCTAAGACCCACCCTGCTTGTCCCATCTTGGGGCTCTGCCCACGGCCACAGTTTGTTCCCCACCCAAGGTCCATGATCTTGACTTTCCCTTCCTTGGACCTGTAAGAACCAGTTTTCAAAAAAAGCAGTGTTTGTTAAATAATAATTGGCCTTATTATTGGGCAGAGCCACTCAGGAGAGCTTCTGTTCACCGAGAGGGTGCTAGAGCTCCCCCTGGGGTGGGGGATGGGGAATTTCTGGCTGAACTTTGAAATCAGACCCACTACTCCCTGCAGGCGCCTCTAGGACCCAGGGATCCAGGTTGGCAGGCACAGGTATAGGAGAAAGGACATTGGACTAGAGTCAGAAGCTGTGAGTTCAAATCCTTCCTCTGTCCTGACCCAGCTGTGTGGTCTTGGACAGCTGTCTTCCAACCTGAACTGTAGCTTCCACCTGTGTAAGGTGGGGGTGGTGTGCAGGGTGGGAGAGGTGGCCAGCACGGTGCCTTCCCTGAGCTTCTTCCGTCTCCTCCCCTGTCTGCCCTGCCCGCTGCACCAGGGCCAAGGGGGTACATGGGGCTCCAGCCAGATAAATGCAGGGGAATCTGCACAGGAAGGCAGATGGAGCTGCTCGTCACCCACGAGACTCCAGGAGCATTTCTTTTTAATTATTTTTTATTGGGAGCCATTACAGATGTTGTAACAATCCATTTTTCAATTAGATCAGGTATAGTTGTACAAATGCTACCACCATCAGTTTCAATACATTTTCTTTCTTCTTGGACTCTTTGATATCAGCTCCCCTTTATCCCTTCCCTCCCCACCCTAACCCCCAGGAACCCCAATTATTATATTATATATTATTATTATGTGCCATATCTTATACCATCCAATGTATCCCTTCACCTGCAATTCTGTTATTCGTTCCCCTCAAGTTGGGTTATACAATAATCATTGCTATCATCTCCCCCTCCCCCTTCCCCCCTCTCTTCCCTTACCCTCATGGAATCATTACTCCTGTTATTGCTTCTGAAAGGGTTATCTATCTTGGCTTTCATGCATCTAGTGCTCTTAATTGTACAGATGAACATACACAGGTCTAACAAGATTAATGATGTAAAACAAACACTGTAATAGTAAGGGGAGGAAATATTAAAGAACTAGAGGATAGTTATGTGTTTCATCAGTGCTATACCACTCCTTAGATTTATCACTCCTACCATGTGGCCCTTCTGGGAGGGACTGTCCAGTTACCTTACAGGTGGATTTTGGGTCTTGCCTTTGTCCATGCTCCTTCCTATCAATATAATTGTTTGTTTGGGCTCTTTTGATACCTGATACCTGATCCTATCAATACCTCATGATCACACAGGCTGGTGTGCTTCTTCCATGTGGGCTTTGTTGTTTCCCTGCTAGATGGCCACTTGTTTAACTTCAAGCATTTAAGACCCCAGACACTGTATCTCTTAATAGCCAGGCACCATTAGTTTTCATCACCACATTTGCTTATGCACCCATTTTGTCTTCAGTGATCGTGTCAGGAAGGTAAGTATCACCCAGTGCCACATTATTAGAACAAATCATTCTTGTACTGAGGTAAGATTTAAGTGGAGACCCAAAGTCCATCTGCTTACTTATTGAGGTTACATATATATATACATACATACATAGACAAATACACCTATCCTTATATATCTACATATATACATATCTATAGTTATACCTATATATAATTATTACTTTCTTCTTCTTTCCTCTTTTTCTGTTTTCTTTCCTCCGGCCCCACTATCATGTTTACTCATCCTTCACCTCTCCATAATTCCTCTTGGATACATTGCAATTGATCAGACACAACCAGGAACACTACACCCTCCTCACCATCAATTTTAGAACCCTTGTTCTTTCCCTGTCCCTGTCGTTGTTGGCTCGCCATTCCCCTCCCCCCACCTCCTCCCCTCTCACTGCCCCTACAACCCCAACCATCAGTCTCGTTGGTGTCTCCTTGGGATTGCTTAACCTGCCTATCTTATATAGATAGACACCAAAAGAGAACAAAAGAAAAACATTTTTAAAATAAAAGAAAAACAGAAAGATCATACAAATAGCTGCACGTCCACTGCCATCCTGACCCAGGGTGGATGGACACCTCTATTCACTAGCGAGCAGGCCAGTTATAATCCACCAGTCCAGCACCCTTAGTCCTCACATGCGTGACCAAGAGGCACGCCTCCTGCAAGGCCCCATTGCTCTTCCTGCAGCCTAGTGCCCCCCCAAGTTACACCTTTAGACTTTCAGTGTGGCCCCCTTTTGAGTAGCCCTCAAACGGTTCAGATGAGGTGCCAAGCACTTTCCACCCCCGACTCCTGAGTCAGAAGTCTACAACCAGGATTCCTCAGGGACATGGTGACTTTGCTCCCATTGCTGGTGTGCTGCACTCCCCTCTCGGTTTGCACCCGTGTGGGCAGGTCAGACCGGCCACTCCCTGACCTGCATCTTCAGTGCTCCCCTCCATAGTGTTGTCATGGGGGGCGGGGGCATCATGTCTTGAGCTGAGGCCAGCCCTGTGGTCATCTCCAGGAGACATCTTTGTGTGATGACTTCAATGCTCTGCTTCCTGAGCCACATGCAACAGCCACAGAAGCTACAAGGGCCCCGGGGAGAGTTGTCACCTGGGCTTTGGTTTAGACTAAGGTGTGAATGACTGATAGGAACGCCTTTCATTGAGGACAAGCCTGGGAATCTGACGTGAATGGGAAGGCTCATCCTTAAGGCTCAGGGCAGAGAGATGAGACCGTGATGGCCAGCTCTGCGAGAGGTCCAGGGGGCTCTTCCGTGCGTGTGGCTGCTGAATCAACCCACCCTGGTGAGGGTCCGAGGGGCCCAAGCACACCCCCAGCCTCACATCCCTGGTGCTCTCAGGCTACCTGTTGACTGGCTCAGCCCTCCTCCAGGCAGTGCCTTCCAACCGGCCCTGGGCCGCACCTGTCTGGCTTGCCTCCCCCTCCCCAGTGCTGTGGGCCTGGCACCAAGGGGGCATCCAACGAAAGGACAGAAGGAACCAGAAATGAACCCCTGCCCCCGACCTGCACCCTGCTGACTGCAGCCCACACACCAGAAAGCCCCAGAACCTGTCTTGAGAATCTACCCTCCCCCTTCCCTGCCCCCTCATCTCTGCCCTCAGCATCCTCAGGGCCCCCCAGTGTCATCCCCTGGGGTGAAGGTCTTCCCGCCCCAGCGGGGCCCTCTTCACACCTGCCTCTGAGCAGTGACTGTGGGAGCCGGATTCATGAATGAGTGGGCGAAGCCAGTGTGGAAGCCTGTGAATGAGTGGGGCAGGGCTGCGTGCGCAAGGGGTGGAGCCTTCCACCTGGGCCCCGCCCTGGCCTTGCTCCGCCTCCTCAGGGAAGACCTCTCTGGCTCCCAGACCAGGCAGGGACCCCGAGTGCCCAGCCTTCATCCATGCTATTAACCGTCATTACAGTTTTTTAAAATATTACTCGGTAATTGGGTATTTGCTACCACCGTTTCCAGCGAGACAGGAATCCCTCAAGGGTGGAGACTTTGCCTTTATCCCCGCTGTGTCCCCAGTGGCTGGCACACAGTAGGTGCTCAGGAAGTGGTCGTTAGGTGACTGGGCCAGTGACCACCTGAGGGCCAGAGCAGCCCAGTCCCCTGAGGGGGAGCCAAGGTCCTGGGCAGCCCAGCCAGCTGCTCCCCAGCCCCCGGGGGACCCCAGCGCTTCCTCTCCCTCAGGCAGGGACTGCTTAGCAACTCCAAATTCAAAAAGGAAAGAGGAGGAAGGGAGGGAAAAAAAACTAATTAAGAAGCTTTATGATTAAATGAAACTGAAAGTGTTTGTCCCCAAAGACTGGAGCGGAAATGAGGAATCCCTGCGCAGGCCCTGCCTGCGACCTATTTCCCGCTGTGAAGGGCCGGCAGCGCAGGCCGCTGGAGGTGTGAGCCGGCGGGCCGCTCTGCCCTACTTTCTGCCACCACGCCGATCAACTGGGCCCGACTGGGTGGCAGGGTAGGCAGGCTGTGCTGTTCCCACAGTCACCACCTGCTGGCGTGCCCGAGCGCAGGAGCTCACGTCCGGTCCTTCTCGCAGAAGCCCTGCTCACCCACTGAGCAGGAGGGAACCGTGAGGGCCACAGAGCTCTGTGGCCAGGGTTTGGACCTTTGTCCTCGTTCGGCACCCGGCCCTCTGCCCGTCCATCTCCCCAGTTCTCTACCGTTCAGATGCTGGCAAGACCAGCTCCTGCCACAAAGGGCTTTAGCCACAAATGACCAGAGAGGGGGGCAGTTACAACTGTGAAGAGACATGCCCTCACTTCTGCCAGGCCCTCCTCCCAGGACCTGGATGCGGAGAAGGTACCCCCTCTCAGGTTCGGGGTGGACACTGGAGGTTCAACCTTGCCTGTCCCCAGCCTTGGGGCCAGGCCCTGCTGTGTCCCAGGGGTCCCAAGAGTCACCCGGCTATCTCAGGGACTCCACAGACAGGCGCAGGTGTGAGCAGCCTTGAGAAGGTGTCACACAGCCAGGGAGGAGCAGCAAAGTCCCACGGGGCTCCAGGAGGGGCCCATCAGACAG
Organism: Echinops telfairi; assembly: GCF_000313985.2. Classification (NCBI taxonomy): domain Eukaryota; kingdom Metazoa; phylum Chordata; class Mammalia; order Afrosoricida; family Tenrecidae; genus Echinops; species Echinops telfairi. The sequence goes on along the minus strand of NW_022111357.1, from coordinate 22,322,016 downwards.
CCATGGGCGAGGGGAAGCTGAGCCTTGGAAAACGCCGTGTCCTGAGGAGGTGGCCTCCGGAGGCAGCCGCCCCAATGGACACACGCCGGTTTCCGCTTTCCTTGGCTGCCTCCAAGCTCTGGGGGAAGAGGTTCCTGTAGTGGATGAGCCCTGTGTCCCATGGGGATTCACGTGTTTATTCAACAGACATTTCTGCCAGGCAGAAGCCAGGGGACGGGATGGGCAGTCCAGGCCGAGGGCACAGCGGGAGGCACTCTTGGAGCCGGTGGGGAACCTGGGGAACCAGGGGCCAGGAAAGCCCAGCCACGTTCAGGTGGTAGCCTGCAAGTCAGTTGCCTGAAGCCAATTCCAAGACCTAGTGATCCCAAGTGTTTCAGAGTGGCACTGCAGCCCATAGGGCTGTCAAAATGGATCCCCTGCAGGGTTGCCTGGCCTGGCTTCTGAGGTGCCTCTGAGTGGCTTTGAACCTCCAGCCTTTTGGTTAACGGCCGAGCCACCTTCACTGCCCCTGCCTCCCAGGGACTCTGAGGAACTGAGTCCCTCATGCACCCCCTTTGCATTCATGCACCCTGGTGACAGCTGACTGCAGTGGAGCTAATGAGAGTGGAGTCGGTCACAGAGAGCACTTTCGGGTCTCCTCCCATCTCGTGGTGACCCTCAGGGACAGAGGACAGTTACTCCATAGGGTTTCAGAGACTGTTTCTCCAGAAGCAGACTGCCACATTTTTCTCCCTCAAAGCAGCTGGTGGGTTTGAACCACCGACCTTGTGATTGGCAGCCCAACACTCACTCCATGGTACCACCAGAACTTCTGAAGCTGAGAGCTGCTAACAATGTCTAGGGCCTTGATTCCTACTCGTAGCAACCTTAGGGGACAAAAGTAGAACTGCCTCATCTGATTCCCAAGGCTAAAGCCCTTTCAGGAAAGTAGAGGGTCAGCAAAAGAGAAGAAGACCATCGATGAAATGGATTGAATCACTGGCTGCAACAATGGGCCCCCACATGTGCTGACTGTGAAGATGGGCCAGGGCTGGGGGGGGGGGGTTCATTCTGAGGTGCCTGTGGTCACTGAGGTAGAGCCCAGCTGCTAATAACAACAACAATCTTTACAAGGCAAATCACCACATCTTTTCTCCTGTGGAGCCACTGGCTGGGTGCAAACCACCAGCCCCTGGTTAGCAGCCAAGCACTTACCCATGGCGCCACCAGGGCTCCTGGTTGATTCCATCCACTCAGTTCTGACCAACACAACCCTGCGCAGCACAGAGCGAAATACTGCCCGGTCCTGGGCCATCCTCACAATGGCTCCTATGCCTGCCACCGTGTCAGTCCTCTTGTTGGCCTTCCTCTTTCGCCGCCCTTCTACTTTACTAAGCACGGCATCCTTCTTCAGGGACTGGTCTCTCCTGATTCCGTACCACCCTCTAAATTCCTTCCCCTGTCTCCTTGGCGCTCAATCACCGTTCAGGCCACCTGGTTAGAAGAAGGTGAATGGACCCTGTGAGCATCTCCTACATGCCAGGCACCACCTGATCACAGTTTACACCGAAACACTAGCATTGACGGTCCCATTTTCTAGACTAGGAAACTGAGCCACAGGGAAATAAAAGATCTTTCCCACTGCAATTAAGGAAAAGTGTTGGATTTGAAATGACATTCATCCTGTCTTCCATGCCTGCCTTTAAAAAAGGTAACTGCTCACGTTGGTTTTCGCCTTCTCAAGGCACCATGGCACCAACATGAAAGCATCCATCTCTTCCTATAATCAGAGAATTTAAAGCCTCTGCCTTATTGTTCCGTGGGCATCCGCCTTGTCTGTGGGATCACACGCTCTTCCCAAGGCAAGCAGATTCCATGCTGCACAGCGGCGCCTAGTGTCCATGCCTGGTACTGAGGCTCGTGTGTTTTGAAGATTTTTAAATACAGTTGGCCTTTGAACAAGGTGGGAAGGGACAGTCAGGTTATGCGAAAATCTGCGTATAACTTTTCTTTTCCCCTTTGAAATTTTAAAACATTTTCATAGATGTCCAAATGATTTTACAAATCAAGTTTTAGAATTTAAAGCATTTAGCTGTCGTCTGTAAATATTAAGGCACAGAGAAAATACTGATCTTCCCAACAAAAATAAATATTTGAAAAGCTAATTCTAAAAATACCATTTGCAATAACAGAAACATTGAAGGTGTTCAGGAAAGGGACCTAACAAAGAGAGAGAGAGAGAACTTCAGAGGGAAATGAATATGAAGGATGTCAAAGATCTAAGGCGATAGCTCTCAGATTGGAGGACTGACTCCATGTGGCAAAGACCAGCGTCCCCTGCCAGTGCGTCTGTGTGTTTAATGCTTCTGTAAAATTTGGGGAGATTTGAAGAGCTGATTCTAAAATGTCTCCCTTTCAGATACATTTTCAGTAAAAGGCTCTGGAATTGTTGATGTTGGTATTTTTGTTGTAAGGTGCCAACAAGTCTGTTTCGGCCCATAGCACCCCTGTGAGCAACGGAACAAAGTACGGTGCAGTCCTGCGCCATCCTCACCACTGGTCCTGTGCCTGAGCCCATCGATGCAGCCTTCCTCTTTGCCCCGCTCTTTTTCGCTCCACTTTCCCAAGCATGACGTCCTTCCCCAGGGCCTATCTCTCCTGACCGCATGTCCAAAGTGTGGAAGACAAGGTCTTGCCACCCTTGCCTCCAGGGAGCATTCTGGCTGTATTTCTTCCAAGACCGTTTGTCCTGTTAGCAGTCATGGCATTTGCAGTATTCGTCAGCACCACAATTCCAAATCCTCTGGTTCTCCGACGGCCCTTCCTTATTCAATGGCCAACTTTCACACGCATAGGAAGCAGTGGAAAAAGCCACGGCTGGAGTCAGGAGCCCCTTAGTCCTCAGAGGAACGACCTTGCTTTTCGATACGCCCCAGAATTACTAGAAGAAAATGACAACGGCCCGCTGCAGAATTCTCTGGGTAGTCAGATTGGTACCAGGAACTCGGGGTTCCGCTCCGGTGTGGCCCCAGACGTAAGAGAAGGAATTACGGTAGCAACAGGCAGCTTGTTTCAGTGGCCAGAGAGAGGAGCAGCTGGGGATCATTCTACCGTTTGCTCCTGTGAACATTGACGTCCCCCAACTCCACTGCTAGCAGGCTGCAGTTGACCAGAAACCTAACCAATAACATAAGCAGTCAGCTAACATGTATCTTGGATGGTACCTGTGTGACATACAGCACCCACATAAAATCATAATTTTCCATGTAAGATAAAAAGGTGTTTTGCCAAAAAGTCCAAGCTTTTCACCCCTGCTGGCATAGCTGCACAGCCGCTGGAGCCCTGGCGGTGTCGTGAGTTACGTGTTGGGCTGCTAACCCCAAGAAAGATGAGGCTTTAAGCTCCCTTACGGAGCTACAGTCTCAGAAACCCACAGGGACAGGTCTCCTCTGTCCTATAGGGCTGCTGTGAGTCAGAACCGACTCCATGGCTGTGAATTTTGTTGTTGTTGTCATAGTTGTTGTTGTTTTGAGGCAGTGATGGCTTCATGACTTGCCTTTTTACTCACCGTGGGCATTTACCTTGGCACGGCAGACCGCCGCGGCTACAGACTTCTAGCTACAGTGCATATCAAGCGATCCACTTGTTCTTATGAGGTGGCTTTCTTCTGCTTCTTGGGAACACTTCCAGCAGCACTAGTGGCACTTTGTATGGGTCCCTGGTCTTAGTCAAGGTTTGCGGTATTGCTCTAAACACAACGGAAACTCCTCGCGGGCACTCTTGACTGTGATGCACGTTTGCTGGAGGGACCAAAGGCTCCCACGGAGGTGCTTCGCGACACACAGCCTCTCCATCGTTCGGTTTTGGTTTAACCTGTGTGTACGTGGACCGAGCAGTTCAAGCCTGTGTTGTTCAAGAATTAATTGTAGTTTAATATTCATCCAGGAGCCCTGGTGGCACAGTGCTGAAGCACTCGGCTGCTGCCTGAAAGGTCAGTGATCCAGCCCAGCGGTGGCTCCATGGAAGAAAGAGGTGGCAGTCTGCGTCTGTAAAGATTACAGCCGTGGAAACCCTAGCGCATCCTACAGAGTTGCTACTACTAAACAGCAGTGGGTTTCTTGCTGATGTCAATAGCAACACCTATTCTTTGCAAATGTTCAGATAGTCCAGGAAAGGTAGGATCTCCGAATAAACACAGCCCCCACCACATGACCCCATGGGAACAGGGCACTGCCAGGTCTGACCCCTCCCTGTGATCAGTGGCTGATTAGACTATTAAGATCTAGAGTTTTCATGGTCTGACTTCCCAAAGTAGATTTCTAGGCTTTTCTTTCTAGTCTGGCATAGTCTGGCGGCTCCACTGAAACCCAGTCGGCCTCTTAGCGCAATGTGCAAGCCTCCACTGACCGAGCAGCTGGGGAGAAATGCGACCCAGGGCTCCCAGGTGGGGCGCGAGAATTCTACTGCTGACTAGAATATGGGACAC
>NW_022111357.1:22296682-22316583 GCF_000313985.2 Echinops telfairi | reverse complement strand
GAGAAAGGAGGAGACTCCCCCCCAACCCACCAAGGATGGCCCCATCTCTCTCCTGTGCCCCAGATGTGCCAACCCAGCTCTTCGTCAGCTCACGCCTGTGTGCCCGATGCTCCCTTGCCCCTCCCCTCTCTGCCCGGTGACTTCCACCCCAGTGCCTCCTCCCCCACACCTCAGGGAGCTGTCCTGACCTCAGCTGGTACCTCCCCACACCTCAGCCTGGTGGAGGGAGGGAGGCACCCAGTACATGCTTGCATGCAGTGTGCTTGTCACCCATGACGCAGTGTGCCTGCGTGACAAGGCAGAACGGCTCCAGGGGGGTCTCTGGGCTGTCATCGCCAGGCCTTTCTCCCGTGCAGCCCCGAGCGGGTTCAGGCTGCCAGCCCTTCAGCCTGTGGTCCGGCAGCCAGCCATTTCTGCCACCCAGGGACCCCTTCCCAGACCCATTCGCTCAAACTCACGGCCGTCAAGTGAACACCCACTCCTGGCCGCCCGACGGGGCAGAGCTGGCCTCAAGCTGCCGAGCTGTGGGTCAGCAGTGGAGCGCTTGACCATCTGCACCACCAGGGCCAGCAATTCATACCTGAGGTCGCGATGTTACTAGCCTCCTGTTACTGTTGAAGAAAGGCAGGCACAGGGGGGTTGGGAGCTCACCCAAGGTCACAGAGGTAATGAGTAGAGTCAGGATCTGAACCCTGGGCACCCGAGGGGAGTCCATGACCATGACCTCTGCACGGTTAGGCCTGTCATAACTTGCCTTGCTCAGCATGTTAACTGGAGGGTGTCAGGGGCCTGTGCACCCGCTAGAACCCTGGGGGGTCGTGGTTACAAATTGGGCAGTTGGAGGCGGACAACCAGTGCTCCTTGAGGGAAAGAGGGGCTTTGTACTCCCGTAAAGAGTTAGGGTCTCAGACACACACAGGGGCAGTTCTACCCTGCCCTATAGGGTCACTATGAGTTGCCATCGACTGGATGACAGCCAGTTTGGTTTGGGGTTTTCCTGTACCCTTTGGAGCCTTGGTAGTGGTGGGCTGCTAACCACAAGGTCAGCGGTTCAAAACCACCTGCCACTCCTCAGAAGGAAGACGAGGCTTTGTATTCCCGTAACGAATAGAACCGTTTCTGAAACATGGCAGCAGTTCTACCGTATCCTGCAGGGTTGCTGTGAGTCAGAATCCCCAGGCATGTCCATGAATTGGGCGTGTCGGTTTCCGGATGAGCTTAGCTTTGCTTCCACCAGCTTCTCAGATGGGCTCATGCTCCTCGAAGTGGGGAGACCCCCAGATTGTTGGCTTTTCTGGACTGAGCTCCTGAAGGCCAGGGCCTGTGCCAAAACCCCCACTGGGTCCCCAGTCCTCAGCTCATGGCCTGGCACCGAGAGGCTGTTTGGAGAAGGCTTTCCAAGTGGCTGGTGTGCCCAAATGAGCATCATCTACATCCCACGCACCCACATCTGCACAGCCCCTGCAGCAGCTGGAGCTTGATGTGGAGTCAGAATAGGAAGGGGACATGGGGTCCTAAGTACCCAGAGGCATGGACAGGAGAGGCGGCTCTACGCAGAAGGCTAGTCCGAAAGCAGCCACCAGCTCGCCTGTGCTGCCCCGAGCACCCCTTTTCCTCTTTGGGCCTCAGTCCCTGCCCGACCCACGTGTGCTAAGCCTGAATGGGGTTCCTCCCCATGAGCTCCTCAAAGCATGAGGCACTGAGGGGGAGAAGCAGGAGCAAGGGGCCTCCTCCCTGCCACCCGCAAGAACTCTCAGCCTACTCTTCCGGGTCCCCATACACTAGCTCTCAGGACATGCATAGGGGTCAGCTACAATACAAACAACTCCCAATGCCAGCAGCCCGCAGTACCCAGCGATTCTATTTCTTGCTCTTCCGTTCTGTGACTGGGGTCAATGGGCGTGGCCCTGCTTCAGCCTAGGAGTTGGGTCAAGGTCTTCTCCGCATGTCCCTCATTCTGGATCCAGCTGCCAGCCGAGGCAAGTCCGCCTAAAGGTGGAGATGCCAGAAGCAGCCAGAGGCCAAGCCAGGTCGCCAAGCTCATGACACACTTCTGTTTGCCCTGCACCCGCCAGACTGTCCCAGCGGCCGAAGCCAGCCCGTGGGCAAACCCAGCACCCACGAGGCAGAGAAATGGGCTCCTTCTGTATTTGTGGGAAGAAGTGCTGCTAAGTCACGTGGCCGAAGGTGGCGTGGGGCGCCAAGAACAGGAAGCCCTAAATGCTTAGCCAGTGAGCTGAGGAGCAGGGGGGACTGTGGGCTCTGGGCCCGCAGTGGGTGGCGACCTCGCTAACCGTCTTCTCTGTTCCTTGGCAGGAGCTCAGTGAGCACAACGCCACGGCCATAAAAAGCCCCACCAACACGGTCACTGTGCAGGGCCTCAAAGCCGGCGCCATCTATGTCTTCCAGGTGCGGGCACGCACCGTGGCAGGCTACGGGCGCTACAGCGGCAAGATGTACTTCCAGACCATGACAGAAGGTGAGCGGGCTCCCGAGGCAGGAGGAGGGCTCAGACTAACCCAAGGGCTGCTCTTCCTCGGCAGCACCTGTGTACACCCCACCACCCCCACTTCCAGTAGCCGACCCTCCTCTTTCCAGACTCGGAACCATTGTGTAAACATCACATCCCTGGCCCCTATTTTTCTCAACTACAAAACGAGAACCTCGAATTCTGTTGGAGAGGGTAAATCTATTTTAGCCACACATGGCTCCAATGAGTATAGTTGAATTGAGAAGAATTAGGAAGCCACATGTCAGTTCATCCAGGAGTAGTTCTGGGATGGATTAGCAATGTCTGCCCTGACCAAGGGAGTGGGAAGTGGCAGTACGTATGCTGTGTACCTCCTAGGCTTAAACCATGTGGTCTCTAAATACCCTTCCTGCTCATCCATCTGTGAGAACCACACAGTAAATAGTGTGTGTGTGTGACAGCCTACAGGTGGGGGTGGGGGGCGGATTACCTCTCTGAGCCTCTGTTTTCCTCAGGTATAACTGGAGGCGATTCCAGCTATCACACTATCAATGTCATTGCCATCAAACTGTTATAAGGACTGGGGAGTTACTTTCAGGACCTGGCACAGGGTCAGCACTAGATCTGAACATATAGTCAGCCCTCACCAAGAAGACTCTGAGATCACAGTTGTGGTCCTGCAAGTCCAGGAGCCCTTTCCTGAGCAGTCTGAGCTGCAGGGATGGCCAGGCACCAGCGTCCTTCCTGAGCATCTGCCGGACATGGCCTTGCCCTGGTTAAGCATTTCAATGGCTCTGTTCTCACTGTTGTTGGTTGCCATTGCATTGTTCCCAACTCACGGCCACCCCAGGTGTGTAGAGAACTCCTCTATGGGGTTCTCAAGGCTGTGAGCATCCAGAAGCCGACCACCAGGTCTGCTTTCCCAGGCACCTCTGAGGAGACTCGAACCCCCAGCCTTCTGGTGAATAGTCCAGGGGACTGTGTCAGTCCAGGTTGACTAGAGAAACAAATTCATAGACACTCCCATGTGTATAAGAAAGAGGTTTATATACAAGAGCCATTGAACATTGAGAAAAGATCCTAGCCCAGTCCAGATCAAGTCCGTAAGTCCGATATTAGCCCAAATGTCCGATACCAATCTATAAATTACTCTTCAGATTCACAAAACACATGCAATGATGCCGAATGTAGAAGTGCACAGGCCAGTGGGTGAAAAGCCTTGTGGATCCAGTGACGTTGCAATCATATCAGCGCTGGCAGGGGTCTCCACGCGGCTTCTCCAGGTCCAGGGCGCTTGCTGCCATCAGCGTAGTGTGTCTTCTCATTAGAGCATTGTCCCAGGGAGTGAGCAGAGAGAGGTCTTCCGCCTCCAAGAAGGAAATTCTGGAGCTCCCAGAATTCTCAGGAGAAGGCCATGCCCACACAGAGGCCTCATTGGCTGTGACCCGATTGACAGACTAGACTCCACCCCTTCACTCTTAATCCTCTCAAGTCCCAAATTGCCATCAAATGATGTAACTACCACAGGCTCTAAAGCCATTAAGCCCAACCTATGCCCAGCAAGTCCACTCTGACTCGCAGCAACCTTGCAGGGTAGTAGAACTGTCCCGTAGGGTTCCTAAGGCTGTCATCTTTATGGGAGCCGGCATCTTTCTCCCCCAAAGTGACTGACTGTGACTTTGAACTGCCGCCCTTTCCATTTGTCACAGTGCGCTTTCACCACTGCGCCTCTTCAGAGGCTGTAGGCACCCTGCATTGCCATCTTGTCACTCAGACCCTCCCCAGGGTCCCCACCATGTCTGCAGCATGCAGCTCCCCCAGCACATGCCCCCTTCCTCGTGACAGTGCCTCTCCGCCTTCTGAGCCCTGTCTATGTGCAGGAACTGAGAGCCCAGAGCTGACTTGATCCCCCGACCTCCCCAAGCACCTGTTCTGCTCAGGAGGCAGATGAGAAGTTATAATAATAGTATTAGATCAAATTCTGGCTTCCGTGTCCTCTTCTGTAAGATGGAGTGATTACAAGACTGTTCTGAGACTCGGGCAAGACGTAATGTGCTTCGCCCAGCGACTGAGGCGTACACCAAAAACCTCCCCCCATCGAGTCAATTCTGGCTCCTAGACACCGAGAGGACAGCAAGGCACTGACCCTGTGGGTGTCCAAGGCTGTAAATCTTTAAGGGAGCAGCCAGCCTCATCTTTCTCTCATGTAACTGTTGATGGAGTTGAACAGCCAACCTTGTAATTAGCAGTTCACCATGTAACCCACTCTGCCACCAAGGGCTCCTTTTGAGACATAGAAGCCCTCAAGAATAATAATCCTGAACCAGAAAACCCACTGTCATCATGTTGAGTTCCTCTTTATTGAGTTGTTACTGTGTGGCGGTCCTTGTTCTAAATGCGTCACAGAACAATCTTGTGAGAGGGAACAATTATCCTTCCAAAGTTACAGATGTGGAAACAGGGGCTCAGATAGGTTAAGTCACTTTCCAGAAATCACACAGCCAGTAACTGGCTCAGTCAAACCCAGAGAACCTGGCTCTAGAGCCCACACTTGTAACGCCTCCCTCTTTGTGTCCATGTGCTGGCTGTTTTTCACATCAATTTACACTGACAAGTAGCCATGGTTATTGCCCTCACCTTCTGGATGAGGCATGAGAGTTGGAGTCCTTCAGGGACCTGCCCAAGGTCAGTTGTGACATAGCCTGTTCTCTGTGAGGGCGTGTGTCAGGTGCTCTGTCAAGAGCCAGGCCAGAGTATGGGGATCCCAGACCTGTCAGGGTGGGAAGTATTCAGTTTAAGAGGTGAGACAGTTAAAGTTTATTGCACCAACCTGGCTGATAAACACATTTGGGGTTAATTAAAGGACGGAGAGATAAATGGCTCAGTAAGCCTCGCCTTTCTAGTTCTCGGGTCTCTTGCTTTGTGATGGTTGGACCAGGGTGCAGCTGCCTTAGCCAGCTGCTTCAACTGGCAAGGCTCACTTCCTGCAAGACATCCCCAAGGAGAAGCCACACGAACCTATCCCGATGCAGCCCTGGGTGCTGGAGCAGCCGCGTGGAGACCCCTGCCAGTGCTGAGATGCTTACACATTCACTGACTTGGCTTTCCTCCTGCAGTCATAGTCATTGAGTGTGTTTTGTGAGATGGAGGAGGACTTTGTGGATTGGTATCAGACATATGGGTTAATGTTGGACTTGTGGGCTTGGGCATCACTGGGTTGGGATGTTTTCTTGATGTGCACTTACCCTTTATATAAAATGCTCTCTTACACATATGAGTTTCTGTGGATTGGTTTCTCTAATGTACCCAGACTAACACAAGAGAGTAAAATCATTTTATCCATACACTACTCTGATGAGTCTAATTGGAACAAGACGAGTTCCAAAGCCACATGCAAGTTCAGCAAGGAGTGCCGGGATAGATTAGCCATGTCTGCTCTGGACAAGGGAGTGGGAGGTGGTAGCCCGAGTGCTGTGTGTCTCCCAGCTGATCAGGGAGAGGGATGGGCAGGACTCCCAGCCTCAGGCTGCAGACACCCGCTGTGCTTTCTCCCCAGCCGAATACCAGACGAGCATCCAGGAGAAGCTTCCCCTCATCATCGGCTCCTCGGCGGCCGGCCTGGTCTTCCTCATCGCCGTGGTCGTCATCGCCATCGTGTGCAACAGGTGGGTGGGTGGGCCGCCCCTAAGCCCGTCCAGCCTGGCTGTCCCAGTGGGCTACTCCCACAACTCCAAGGGGCAGTGGGCACTCGGGTCGGCCTGGATGCCCTCACACTGTCTAGCCACCCGCCACTGGCAGCCCACCTCTTTGGGTTGGTGCTGCCCTGGCAAGTCCACTTTTCAGAAGGGGCGGCTTATCGGCACTTAGGAGCACCAGGGAACAGTGGGCAGGGAGACTGAGCTAAGAAGATGCTCGCGCACACTGCCTGTGCGCATTGAGGCCCCTTTAAGACCAGGGTCGTGGCAGAGTGTCAGAGGGGAGATGAGGAAGCTGGGGGAGGCCCCTGGCTGCGATGGATTGACAGATGCCGGGACTTAGACAGGAGGAGATGGGGCAAGGGCAGGTGCGGGAGGGGACTTGCTCCCCGACTTCGGCGGGCTATGATGCCTGACTCTCCTTCTGTAAAGCGCTCCTCTCTGCAAGACAGACTGGGCCCCGGGGAGAGAAAGACAGCCCCCCAAGGACTTTGGGGTAGAAGACTCCTTGGAAAGAGCTTGCTTAGGAGGCTACAGGAGTGGGCCTGGCCTTGAGGTGGAAGAAATAGGCTGGTAGGCCAGGGGCAGGCAAGGAGCCCTCTGGCAGATGTGTGGCTTTGAGAGTGTGCCCACCCTTTCTCTGTCACCTACTGTGGCTCCAGCTCCTGGGACTTCCAGGTGGCTCCATCCCTTTGCTCTTGTTCCAGAAGACGGGGGTTTGAGCGTGCCGACTCGGAGTACACGGACAAGCTGCAGCACTACACCAGTGGCCACAGTACGTATCTCCTCGGGCCCTTCCCTGTCACCCCCCAGGCGACCACACCAGCTTTCTTCCACCTCCTCCAACAGCTGCAGTCCCCTGAACCCCAGGCTGTTCCCTGGGGGCACCCAGCACCTTCTCACCTCCAGGCTGTTCCCTCACCCTCCTCAGTCTATCTCTATACCTCACACTCTTCCCTGGGGCCTCATCATACCCAAACTCCTCTGAGAAGCCCTCCCGGGTCCACGCAACTCTGGACCTGGGGCCCTGACTGTGCCTGCCCTGCCCCAGCCCAGCCCCTGCCCAGCCCAGTACCACCTCCTTCAGTTCCAACCTAGCCCCAGCCTGGCCCAGCCCCGGGCTTGCTCTGCCCAGGCTGCACATGACTTTAGAGCAGGCGTGCCAGGGATTGAAGGTGTATCTGATGCTGATCAGCACAAAGTCGGTTCCAGATACATAGTTGCAGATTGAATCCTGGAATTAAGTGAGTGAGTGAATGAGGACCCTAGGCCTGGCCTGGAAAGGAGGAGGAGGAGGTGGGAGTCTCCTCCTCCCCCTGCCTCCAGGGGCAGCCTTCCCACCACCCAGGGTCTCCATTTCCCCAGCGCTCCATGCTCCCACGGGCCAGGCCTGGGGACACAAGTACCCCACGCTCAAGACCGAGGCTCCCTTCCCAGAGACCAAGCAGGGAGCAAAGCTGTCAGAGAGTTCTCCCCTTTGGACCTTGAAAGGGCCGGTGCCTGCGGGGCGTGGGGAAGGACGAAGTTAGTTCTCATCTCAGCCACACAGCAGGAACACCAGACGCGTTCCTCAACTGTCTTCAGTGGGGTACCCCAGACCTGCTCCCGGGACATGGGCGCGTCACCTCATTTATCAGATATATATCGTATGCTACCGGGGGTGCTGCAGAGTCCCAAACAGCAAACCAACGCCCCTGCTGCTGTGGGAGGGGAGCGATACACGGGGGTGTGCCGGGAGGTGATGCGCCATGGAGAAAGGGCAACGCGGAACAGCATCATCTACGGAGAGTGGTGGTGACGGGTTTGCATTTTTAAGTAAGCTTGCTGGGGTTGACCTCCTTCAGCCGGTCTTTTGGGAGCAAAGATTGGAAGGAGGTAGGGAGAGAGCTATGCAGATATCTGAGGGAACAGCATGCCCAGCAGAAAGTGCAGCTGATGCCAAGGTCCTGTGGTTGGAGCAGGCCAGTCCCAGGAGCAGCCAAGAGGCCAGTGCGACTGCACTAGAGTAAGGCAGGCAGGCAGCGTGGGGTGGGAGCCAGCCATGAATGTCGATTCCAGAGCATCCTCACTGAGTATGGCTTTACTCTGGGGAGGAAGAGGGCCGGGATTCCGTGGCTCTGAGCAGAGGCAGAACAGAGAGACCAGTGAGGTGGCCGATGGGAAAATCCAGACAGGAAAATGCCCAGACCAGGTGGCAGCAGCGGAGAGTTGGGATTCTGGCATGATTTGGGGTAGTAGCACCAACTTTAGCTGCAGGCTTGGCTGGGGATTCTCAAGGAAGAGCGGTTCTGGAAGTTCTAGGCGTTGGGTTTCTGGAACTTTCATTGGAAGTAAAGTCTCCCAAGCTGAAACACCGTTTGGAACATGCCTGGAAAAAAGAAGTGAACTATAAAATTTCCAAACAGTCATGTAGGTAACTCATCACTGATGCGTGAATAGAGAAGGGTTTCTGGGCTTCAACATAATGGAAAGATCGTAAAAAGGAGAGGGTGGGGCAGATGGAGGTGCAAATAAAAATAGCCTGTACATGAAATGTACAAGGCCTCATTTACACCACCCCTCCCTATTCTCCAAAAAATAAAATCACAATTGTCAATGTGACTAAACATATTAAATATGTTCTACGTGCCAAGCTTGATTTCAAGGCTTTTTGCGTACCTGGAGCCTGGCCGAGCAGTGGTTCAGGACTAAGCTGCTAACCCAAAGGTTAGTGGTTCAAATTCATCAGCAGCTCTGTGGAAGAGGAAGTGGCAGTCTGCCTTCATGAAGATCGATAGCCTTGGAAAGTCTGGGGGCAGTTCCAGTCTGTCCTAGATGTCACTTTCAGTCAGATCAACGCAACAACATGTTGGGTATATCGTTTTATTCATTTAATCCTTATAGCTTTGTATCGAGGAAACTGAGGCACAAAGAAGCCACACAGCCACGAGAGCTGGGGTGTGACCCTAGGTTCTCTGGCCCAGAGTACACACTCTTCGCGGCCCTTCTCTGTCTCTGCCCGATGCTGGTAGTGGCCCTCAAATGGATTTCCACTCAGGGCGGCCCCCGGGGCACAGAGTAGAACTGTCCCACCAGGGTTCAAGGCTGTGGCTTTTCAGAGCAGGTTGCCAGACCTGTCTTCTTGGGCACTGCTGGATGGGTTTGAACTACCTGCCCTTTGGCTTACCAGCAAAAGCCCCACCCGTAACCATTTTTGTCCCCAGCCACCTGTCTGTGTAGACCAATGGTTCTCGACCTGCCTGATGCCGCGACTCTTTGATATAGTTCCTCATGTTGTGGAGACCCCAACCATAAAATTATTTCCATTGTTTCTTCATCACTGTAATCTTGCTACTGTGATGAATTGGGCGACCCCTGTGAAAGGGTCATTCGACCCCCAAGAGTCTCGACCCACAGGTTGAGAACCTAGAACTAGAGGGACACTCACCCCCCCCCATGCCTGGAACCCGATGGGGAGTGTGGCTTTTTAGAGCATGAGTCAGGAACTAGGAAACAGGGGACATCAGGGATTCGTTTTTAAAACAAACGCCGGGATGCCATGCCCCTAGGGTGGCACATTCTCAGTCCAAGCTCCTGCTCCCAGCACTCCGAGCTGTAATATTGGATCTGAGCAGGACTGTGCCTTTTCAAAGTGCAGTCTGCCCTGAGACCCCATGTCCACCCACCTGCCCTGTAGGGCCAGGTCAGAGGAGGAGGCGCATGGCGGGTGGGGGGCAATGCTGGGGGGTAGCGGCTGGCTCAGTGTCACGGAGTAGGCCATCCTTCAGTGGGTGCTGGGTGAACAACTTAGCTTCTTATCCCTGCTCTGCTACTGGCCAGCTGGGTGGCCGCGGGGAAGTCACCCAACATTTGTGAACCTCAGCATCTTGATACTGAGCATGCAGGAATGCCACTTCTTTCACAGGGCTGTCGGCATTAAGTTCAGCATTAAGCGTGGTTATAAGAGCTTTGTAATAGTACGAACAGTAATAGTTCTTGCCATCTCACTAACTCACTGCCATTGGGCCAATTCTGACTCTTAGCGACCCTATGGAACAGAATAGAATTGCCCGTTTAGATCCCATCTACTATACGAAACCACAAACCAAGCCACATGCCAGTGAATGCAGCTCGCGCCCTCCCTACGTGTGACAGGGCCCAGCAATGCAGCACAGGCATTGACTTGCTTTCACAAGTAGATCACCAGGCCTTTCTTCCAAGGTACCGGGCCCTGGGTGGACTCCAGCTGACAGCCTTCTGGTTTCTCAGCCAAGCACTCACCAGGTGCACCACCCAGGGTCAAGCACTGTACTAAACCATTTTAACTGAGTCTCAGCTAGTGCTCAAAATCTGCTTACTTGTGTGCCAGCTCAAACTGTTCTATAGGAATTTTTTTTTAAGACACTTCGGGGATTCCTTAGCTCTGGCTACCTTGTTATGCTAATGTATGCTAAAGAGCGTGTTCTGCAGGCTTGTCTTGGAATTAAACAATGCTCCGGGGATTGGAAGTTTTTACCAAGAAAATATTTTTTTCTCCTTTTCATATTGGGCTTGTGGGGTCCCCTGATTTGGGGGCTGTGTGTAAAGTTAAATACTGCCAATCTTCCTTGCTAAGGAGCTCTAAATGTATTGTGTACATTTCAATAAACATAAGTCAAACATGTCTCATATGGATGAGAGTGTTGAGAACATAGCTTCTTTAGAATCTTTATTAAAAATTGCACTATGAAACTAAAAAGACATGTAGGTTGGCCTGCTGGCTTCTTTTTCTTTTATTTAAGGCTTTAAGGCCAAATCTTTAGAAAGACCCCCTGGGGTGGAAAGCAATGTCTCTCTCTCTCTTCTCTTTAATCACTGGATATAAAATGTTTGAGAAGTGTAACTTTCTCGCCTGTGTGCACACACATGGAATACGGGGAAAACTACAACCATCAAAACGAGTCTAGACAACCATTCCCTGCCTGAGAACTGCTGCAGGTCAACGTGGGTTCTACAAGAGAACGGTTTCATAGACCCTTGCTTTTCAAGTATGAACCACGGTTTTCCGGGGTTTTTGTCTTTCGTTGTGCAGCCGAGCCTGCTGCCATCAAGTGGCTTTTGACTGGTTATCAACTCTGTAACACCGAGCAGAACTGCCCCGCAGATTTCCAAGTCTCATCTGTGCATGCGCAGACTTCCTGTGAAGGCCGAGCACTTGACCACTGCACCACCAGTGAAATCGAGGGGGCTGAGCGGTGGGGTGGGGAGTGCTATTCATTTTTCCTATTTTGTAGATGGGAAAAAAAGAGACAAAGACGGGTTAGGTAACCTGCCCAAAGCTACACAGCTGGATCAACAAATTGATTAATAACCCCTTTCAAGTTCATAATAGCAGCTTGTTCAGGATCCTTCTTAGAGGGAGAGCAGGGCTTGAACCCAGGTCTCTCAACACCTCCTCCTCCATCCTAAAGCTCCCTGTGGGTGATGACAGTCTTGTATGGCCGGATCAATACCAGGCAGGCTTCTAGCAGCAAGTGACCTTGAATCTCCCCCACCCTTGCGGAGCTGACCAGAGCTGGCTGAAACATCTAGCAGCAAGTGGCCTTGAATCTCCCACACACACCTGCAGAGCTGACCAGAGCTGGCTAATGGCCCGCTTTGTTCTCGACCCGCCGTTCTGCACCCAGCACCAGCATGGCCCGTTTGGCTCAGTGCCCGCCTTGCTCTCGACCCTCCACTCTGCACCCGGCACGGCCCGTTTGTCTCATGCCTGCTTTGTTCTCACCCACCACTCTGCACCCGGCACAAATACACCCGGAACCAGGAAGACACCTTACATTCCAGAAACCCGGACATACCTGTCCATATATAAGCATCACCCCTGTAGCCTGCAGTGCAACTCCCCCAGCTCAGACATTGTGGACTGTAGGACTTCGCCCAGGCTGGGTTTTCTCCCTAATAAAGCCTGTTTGTTCTAATTCGACTGATTTGGTTTCTGGCACCTCTCGACTACCTTACAAGTCTGTGGTCCTGAGAGGTGTCAATCACCCAGTCACTGGTAACCCAGTCTTACCAATACGGAACATTTGGGTCCAAGATTCTACAGAAGAATCCTGATCCAAAGCATCGGGATTTCACATTCTCACGGAATCCCACTCAGTGCTCGGGCCGAAGCTGAGGATTTGACTTCCAGATTTGGCTTCCTCGTTCTGCCTCAGAAGCTTAGCGTCCACCGCAGCTCAGGAATCGACTGAACCTATCCCATGTCCGGCCCCGGCTGATCACCAGGGTATCCAGAGAGGTTGAAGACTTGAGTGTGGGGGACCTAGGAGGTGGGTCCAGGGACTGTGGACCCCCGGGCCCTGAATGAGGCAGCCAGGGGGGGCTCCTGAAGGGAGAGGGGGTTTGAATTAGCCCTTAAAGGCAGGGAGGAACCGGCCTTAGCAAAAGCCCAAGAGGTCCACTGCCTGCTCTTTTTTGGAATTTAGTTCCAGTCTCTCTCTCCTGCTTACCTTCCTTTTTCTTTATTTTGCATCCCCTGATGCTCTATCCAAAGGTGGCAAGCCTGTCCATCTTTTTATGGCCACACCCTCGACACAGGGCTAATCAGTCCCAACAGTCTGGGAGGCTGCTCCAGGAAGTCATTACTAATCGCTTAGGGGTGGAACGAGAGCTAGAATGGATCTGCCTTCTCGCCTCGCCTTCTACCCAGCTCCAGGTCCCCCTGCTCCCCTAAGGCCCACAGAAGTCAACTGACTTCCAGGGGGTTGCCCAGTTCTGATGAGGACCGAATAAGAATGCATCTCTTGGACTCACCCTTTCATTTGTCCCCGTCTGAAGCCCGCTCTTGTCTTCTCTCCCCCAGTAACCCCAGGCATGAAGATCTACATTGACCCTTTCACCTACGAAGATCCCAATGAGGCGGTGCGGGAGTTTGCCAAGGAAATTGACATCTCCTGTGTCAAAATTGAGCAGGTGATTGGAGCAGGTATGTGGGGCCCTCTGCCATGGGTGGGGGAGCCCCCCCCCCTCCCGTGTATTCCTGGGGCAGAAGTGAAAAGGGGAGGATATGGGGCAAGGCGCCTCCCAGGATGTTCTAAGGCCTGAAGACTGACAGTGCCTAAGTTTGAAGGGCCCTCCAAGGTCATCCCGTACAACCCGCCTTGCTAGCACATTGAGAAATGAGGCACCGGGCTGGGAAGGAGCTGGCACAGAAAGTCAGTGATGGGGCTGGAGCTGGAACCCAGACCTTCTAGGCCCTTTGTGCAGTGCTTTTCTGCTCCCGTAAAGAGTTCCAGTCTCAGAAACCCACAGGGGCAGCTCTATCCTGTCCTGGAGGGTCGCTATGAGTCGGCATCGACTCGCTGGCAGTGAGTTTGGTTTCTCAAGTTTCCTACCTCGGACCATTCACTCCAGGTTTCCCTGCCAGCCCAAATCCACAGGCAGCCGTGAAGAGCATGCTCACTACGCCTGTCGATAGATGGCTAGAGATCGTCACGGTGTCCTGAGACCTGCTCTCGGGGATCCCCACATTGGAAAAAGAAGTCTGTCAGAGAGACTGAATTCCGCATTGAGGAGAGCGAGCTCCTTCAGGGCCCGAGGTGGCAGGGAGCAGGGGGTTGGCCTTCCATCTGGCAAGTGACAACCTGTCTCTGTGTATCTGTCCCAGGGGAATTTGGTGAGGTCTGCAGTGGCCACCTGAAGTTGCCCGGCAAGAGAGAGATCTTTGTGGCCATCAAGACCCTCAAGTCTGGCTACACCGAGAAACAGCGCCGGGACTTCCTGAGCGAGGCGTCCATCATGGGCCAGTTCGACCACCCCAACGTCATCCACTTGGAGGGTGTCGTCACCAAGAGCACACCGGTGATGATCATCACCGAGTTCATGGAGAACGGCTCCCTGGACTCCTTCCTCCGGGTAGGGAACCCTCAAAGACCGGGGTCCAAGCGTGGGCAGAACAAGAGAAGGACGTAGATTCATATTGTAAGAGTGATGGCATGTATGCTGCCTCTCTCCGTTCCTTCACCTGGGGCAGACATTGCTAATCGATCCCAGCACTCCCTCCAAGGAAGCCCAGAGGTCGCCTAAAAATCCATTTAAACATGGTTCCCCAAGAAGCCACAGCTAGTCATTCAGAGTTGGCACATGGTCTGAAATTGCTCTTAGTTAGTCCTCTCACTATGCCCAGTGGAAACTGAGGCTCAGAGAGTGGGAGAGATTGGCCAAAGTCACCCCGAGCGTTAAGGTTAGAGTCACAATGGGAATTAGGTCTCCTGACCAGCGTTCCCACCAGATTTCAGATTTCCCCAAAATTGTACAGACCAGGAAGGGAAGCTGAGAGACACAAAACCAAGAGGAGAAACTACCTCTCAGGACATAGCGGTCGACTTGCTAGGTAAAGAGCACAGAGCCAGGAATCAGAAATATATATTCAGCACCTCCCCAGGGTTTCAGTGCTCAGCTGCTAACTGGAAGGTCAGCAGGTCAAATCTACCAGCCTCTCCATGGGAGAGAAATGTGGCAATCGGCTTCTGTCAAGCTGTACAGCTTTGAAAGCCTTATGGGGAAGCTTTACTGCCCCGGAGGGTCATTTCGAGACAGAATCAACCCAATGGCAGTGGTTGATTTTTATAGAAGGTGCCAGGCACATTCTCTGTGCCCTCTCCTTGCATTCTGAGCACAGCCCTGGCCAGTGGGTGTTGCTTTCCCAGTTGACATACCAAGACTCGGAGAAGTTAGATGTGTCAAGGTCACTGGCTGCCAGGAAGGGGCAGGCCAGAGTTAACCAAGTGTGTCTGCTGCAAAGTTCATGTTCTCTCCAACCACCTGGAGGTAGACCTTCATGGGCCACTCTGAGGTTCTTGGGCATCAGAGAACTTTCCCTGGTGGGCCCAGGGCCAGAATGGCAGGCTCCTCCTCTGCGCCCCAACCCCCAATGGAGAACATGGTCCAGAACCCTGTTTTCTATTCTTGCATTCACTCTGGCTTCTCTGTTTTCCCTCCCTTGACTTCTTTCTCTTAAGCAAAATGACGGGCAGTTCACAGTCATTCAGCTGGTGGGCATGCTACGGGGCATCGCAGCTGGCATGAAGTACCTAGCGGACATGAACTATGTGCACCGAGACCTGGCTGCCCGCAACATCCTGGTCAACAGCAATCTCGTCTGCAAGGTGTCCGACTTCGGGCTCTCACGCTTCCTGGAGGATGATACCTCAGACCCCACCTACACCAGCGCCCTGGTGAGATATGGGCGGGGTCGCCTGGGCCTGATGCAGATGTTCAACTTGCTCTGAAATACACCTTCACTCACATCTGGGGCGGTGGGGGTGGAGATGGGAAGGGCAAAAACCACCATTCCTGTCCCCGCACTTACACAAAGAGGGACACAGGTGTGCAGGGCGCTAAGAGTGACAGGCTGGGAGCCAAAAAGCCAACTTTGGTATGGCGTGGACAGCTTCCTGTAGGGGTGATATCTGAAGTGGGAGCTGAAGACCCCGTACAAGTCTGTCCTATGAAGAGGGCCTTGAGGTAGAGGGCCCAACCAAAGACACGGTCGGTCATGTGCCATGTCCAGGCTACAAGGGGTACAGCAGAGAGCAGTAATACTGGAGAGGCAGCGAGGGCTAGATCTTAGAGGCCCTTACATGCCCAAGCTCAGGACTCTGTCTTGAAGCAGTAAGACTTGTTGAAGGGGCTTAAGCAGAAAGGGATAAGAAAGTCCCCACATCTGAAGAAGACAGAGATTGCACAGGTAGAGCCAGACAAACAGACAACACATTTGCTTTGTGTGATCAATGCCTTCCTGGAGAGACGAGAGCTATAGTTTTAGGATTAAGGAGAGTGCTCAGCTCTTTGGAAGTTAGTCAGTGGGGCTTAAAGGATGAGAAAGGAACCTTTGGGTGGCAAAATGGGAAAGAGCCCTCCTCCGTGTGGCACCCCATGCAGACGTGAATGCCAAGCCAGTGCTGCGTGGTGGGCGCGGGGAAACTGGAAGGTGCATCGTGTGACCCATGCCTCCCAGACTGGGCTGGTGGGGAGCAACAGTATTGAGAGCAAAGGTCAGACAGGTCGGTCTTCCGCCATCGACCTCTCGCTTCTCTTGCCCAGGGTGGGAAGATCCCAATCCGCTGGACAGCTCCAGAAGCCATCCAGTACCGGAAATTCACCTCTGCCAGTGACGTGTGGAGCTACGGGATCGTCATGTGGGAGGTGATGTCCTATGGGGAACGGCCCTACTGGGACATGACCAACCAGGATGTAAGTTTCCAAGTGGTGGGAAGAGCTTTGCTGGGTGCCCAGAGGAGGGAGAGGAAGATGCGAATTTCCTGGCCTTGTGCCGATCTTCCAGGGTCTTTGAGATCCAGGCCCAGCTGCCTTAGGACCCTGGACTTGGGGGTGGGGTGGGTAAGGAGGAGAGGGGAGGGCGACTCACCCACCAATCAGCAAATCTTCAGAGCACATGCATCTATGGCTAACCCCAAATGGGACCATGTCTTCCCTTCAGGTGTTTGCCGTTAGGTGGGGGGTCAAGATGAATATGCAGGAGACCAGGTGCTCTCTCAGGAACTTTGATGATCAAGCTCTAAGTTGGAGGGGCAGCTGTCCAACCTGCAGGTGTTGAGGCAAGGGCAGGGCAGGCTGGGCAAGATCAGTCAAGGAGGTCAGATGGTCAACAAGGATGAGAGGGACGGAGAGGTCAGGGCTCTCCGAGGGGGAAGAGCAGCCTATGCAAAGGCCCAGAGGTGGGCTAAGGAGACCCGCTGTCTTACCAACACCAGGGCGGTGTTAGGGAGCAGTGGAGAGCAGAGTGGGTCAGAAAGGTCGGTGAAGCTCAATAACGGGGTGTTGACAGCCCACTCAAGGAGTTTGGGTTGGAAACCATGAGAATCAGGAGGAATTGAAGAAGCATCTTGAGTAAGGCGGAGGCCTCAGTAGCAGGAGATTGGGGGCACTGTCTGACAGGAGTTGTGTGGGATGCTGTAGCGTGACGCCTGCAGGGCTCCAGGCCTTGCTGAGGGGCCTGGCAGGCACTGAACTGGCACATAGCCACCCTGCGAGGCTTCGGGGCCATCAAAGCCAGGAGGGGGCTGGGCTATCAAGGAGGGTGGGGCAGGTGGAGCAGCCCATGGACAGGTAAGCCGAGTGAAACCCTGAGACAGATCATCTCAGGGCACTCGCTGAGCTGAGACTGGCCGAGGCAGGGTGAGGGCAAGGACAAGCTGACAGGTCGGACCAAGAAGATAGCTGGTGGGAGCCCAGCGGAGCTCAGTCATAGGGGTAGCCTGCCGGAAGGGGAGGTGGTTACCGTGGCCATGCCCAAGGGCAAGATGAATGGGCCAGCGCTGAGGGCAGTGGCTCTCACTCCACCCAGCCCGGCCCACTTGGCCCCTCTGGTTCCCCAGGTCATCAACGCCATCGAGCAAGACTACCGGCTGCCTCCTCCCATGGACTGCCCCAGTGCGCTGCACCAGCTCATGCTAGACTGCTGGCAGAAAGACCGCAACCACCGGCCCAAGTTCGGCCAGATAGTCAACACGCTGGACAAGATGATCCGCAACCCCAACAGCCTCAAAGCCATGGCGCCCCTCTCCTCCGGGTACGGCCCCGCCCCGGCCCCGCCCCTCTCCTCCCGGTACGCCCTCCGATTGGTAGGACTCAGCCTTGGTCCCACCCTGGCCCCAGAAGGACACGCCCCTGTCCTCTGGGCACCAGCAAGCCTTCTAACGACTGAACCCCACCTACCCACTGAACCCCACCTACCACCCCGCCCTTACCCTGCCCTCTCCACCTGGTCTGGCCCGGGCTCAGACCCACTCCCACGCCCCCCCTGACCTCCAACGCTCTTGGGACAACCCTGTGCTCCCGGTGTGACCCCACCCTGCCTCGGAACCGTCTCACCCCTGCCTACCCCACCCTGCTTTTAGGCCACCCTCTTCTTCTGTGGCCCCTCGCCCCGCCCCTCCCCAATCTTCCAAGGCCCCTTCCCTGGCTGAGGCCCTGCCCCCTCCTCTCTTCCTCCCTTGGCCCAGCCCCTCCCTCTCCTCCCTCAATGGCCGGGCCCACCCACCCACTCTCCCTAAGGGGTCGCCACCATCAATCAAACAAGGCTTTCTATTCCAGTAAAACGTTACCACCCACAGGGGCAGTTCTACCCTGTCCTGTAGGTCGCTATGAGTCGGAACTGACTCGATGGCAGTGAATTGGGGGTTTGTCTTTGTTTGGGTTTGTTTTTTGTTTTGTTTCAGACAGATGCTCTCCACCTCAGTTGGGGTAGGGGGGGTGCTAGTATTTGGGGGGAGGTCTACTCTGCCTTGGGGACGTGGAGCAGAAGAAGGTGCTCTGTGGGTGGGAACCAGGAATGGGACACTAATTTCCTCTCTAGCTACACTCACTCTGGAACCTGGCCCTCTGGCTTCCATCTGCATCCTGCACACACACACACACACACACACACACACACACACACACACACAAACACACACACACAGTCAATCCCATGTTCATGAGCGCACACCATCCTCGGGTCATCACACCTACCACATCCACAAACACCTGGTCACGCACCTGCATTCATCTGATACAGACAGGTGCATGCCCCTGACTCTGTCCCTGCCCCAGACCAGAGAGACAGCCTCATCAGGAAGACGGTGTGTCCCCTTCACCCCAGGGGTTCCAGGGCGCCCAGTCTGGCCTTGCCCCTCTCAGGCCACACTCCCAGCCCCACCTGTTCCTCCTCCTCTGTCCCACAGGATCCAGAACTGGCGATGGCCAGAGGCTCTTTGGGGTCCAAAGCCAAGTGCTCTTCCTGGGCCGGCTACTCCTGACCCTCCTGCACGCGCAGCCTCACAGGAGTACTGTACTCCTAGCCTTTCCCATCAGTGCCACCAAACATACCTGGACTTGAGAGGTGCGGTCTGCAGCCTCAGCCTCCTGGGGCACAAACCCAGGTGGGGAAGTGTGGGAATAGGCAGAGGGTGGGGGGGGAACATCAGCTGTCACACCACTGACAGCCTGCCCTAGAAGGAGGCAACGTGAGGAGGAAGCCCCACACACCCCTGGCCTTGTAATCATCATCCAATTTCAACCCACGGCAATTCCACATGGGTCAGAGTAGAACTGTGCTCCTTAGGGCTTCCACAGCTGCGGTTTTCACGGAAGCCGAGCACCAGGCATTTCTCTCACGGTGCCGTTGGGTGGGTTTGAAGCGCCAGCCTTCCGGTTAGTAGTCATGCACACACCCAGGCCCGCTCACCTGCGTGCCTGGGCACCTCAACCATTACGTTCCAGCGCAGGACTCGCTCTCCTTCCGGGCCATACACATCCCCCCAGCCGACACTCACACCAATGGATACACACGCATGTGCACGTACACGGGCAGCTCACAGGGGTGCCCATGTGCACACGGACCCCTAGCCTCCCTGCCAGACTGTGCTCTGACCGTCTCTGTCACCCACCCCTGCCCCGCCACCCCCAGAATCAACCTGCCCCTGCTGGACCGCACGGTCCCTGACTACACCAGCTTCAACACGGTGGGCGAGTGGCTGGAGGCCATCAAGATGGGGCAGTACAAGGAGAGCTTTGCCAGCGCCGGCTTCACCTCCTTCGACATTGTGTCGCAGATGATGATGGAGTAAGTGGCACCATCAGCGGGGCGGGGCTGTGGGGAGCCCAGGGGCAAGAGGACCAGCTGTAGAGTCACACCTGGATTCCCACCCAGGTCTGCTGGGTGACTTTGGGCAAGTCATAGAATCTCTCACAGCCTCAGTTCCCTTGTCTGT
>NW_022111357.1:22272404-22296573 GCF_000313985.2 Echinops telfairi | reverse complement strand
TCCCAGATGCTCCCTCAAACCTCCGACAGGCACCCACGCCCCTGTCTCTGCCACTTCCTCCTCTCCAGCGCTCTCAAGATAACCCCTTAGGGAGACTCAGAGCCCCCCTCCCAGCTATCCCTAACACACGTCCTTCTCTCCCAAAGGGATATTCTCCGGGTTGGGGTCACCTTGGCCGGCCACCAGAAAAAAATCCTGAACAGTATCCAGGTGATGCGGGCACAGATGAACCAGATTCAGTCTGTGGAGGTGTGACCCTCACCGGCCTCGGCTCACCTCTTCCTCCAGGCCCCACCCCCTCAGCCCAACACGGCCCTCCCGGCTCTCCGTCCACCGCAGGGTCAGCCACCTGCCAGGAGGCCATGGGCACCAGGAAGAACCACGCAGCACGCCAGCCACGAGACGCCACCAAGGACACCTGCGACGCATGATGAGAACAAAAGCGAATGGGGGGAGAGTGACCGGATCCTGGGAGGGGGCGGGAAGGACAAGGGATATTTTTACAGAGGATTCTCACAAGGAAAGCAATGACTGCTCTTAGAAGGGGGAAAAAAAAGAGGGGAAAACAAGGGCTTGGGAGATCCGGGCGACTTGTCCAAGTGGAAGCCACACGCCATTTCTCTCCAACTCCACCAGAGCCGAGAAACACGTTCAGGAAAGCAAATCGGAAGAGAAGCCGTGGTCTTGTGCTCTTGGGCTTGTTTGGGGGGCAAGCAGGTGGATGGGCAGCCGCCCCTGGAAGCTCTAGTCCCCTGGCCATGGGGCAGGCGGAAAAATATTTCTGACTTTGGAGAATATTTTAAAGACTCCAATGAATGAAACCGTTGCTCCTGTTGCTCACGGGGCTGACAATGGACTTGTGTCGTCCAGGGCCAGGGAGAAGCTGGGGTCACCAGAGGAGGCAGCTCACCAGGCCAGTGGGCTCGGCCACACCTTCAAGTGCAGTCATGCCCGGCCCGGCCCGGCCGGCCCGCTGGCCAAGCCTACCTGGGCACCAGCCTCCTCCTCCGCCGGCCCGCCTGAGGTCAGGTGCTGCCGTGCTGGCCCTCAGCTCCGACTGCCACCCGGAAGGACTGCTCCCTGTCTGGGTTTGTTTACAGCGACCTGGGCGGGGTGGTTTGGGTTGCGGGGTGGGGAGGGATTTGTTTGTCGGGGTTTTGTTTTGGGGGTTGTTTTTTGTTTGTTTTTTATGACAATGAAGTGACACTTTGACACATTTCCTACCTTTTGAGGACTCGATCCTTCTCCAGGAAGGTGCTTTCTGCTTACTGACTTAGGCAATACACCAAGGGCGAGTTTTATATGCACATTTCTGGATTTTTTATATGGTTTTCATTGGCACCTTCCTGTCCATACCCCACCCTACCCCTGTCTCCGGCATAGAAGCCCCCCCCTGCTGCCAGGCCTCACCAAAGCCCACTGTCACCGGCCATCTGGGCCAGTCAAAGACCAAGAGAGGTTTGGGCAGGGCAGGAGGAAGAGGGGACCCACCGGGGACCTGCTTTGGAAAGCAGCCCATTGAGAGGAAGTGGGCTCGGAGGCTGTGGGGCAGAAGCCCTTGCCTCTTCCCCGCTCCTGTGCGGTCAGTCCAGGACTTCCTTCCAGGGCCCAGGAGCCCACTTCTGCCTCTGGGCACCCGAGCAGGGCTGCCTCAACTCCAGGACCCCGATCGTTCACTGTGATACCCCAACCCACCAGAGGCCCGCCCTCAGACACGGGTCCTCAAAGGTGGAGGAGCATTCTCCTTTCTCCCCCCTCCCTCCCACTTCCTTCCTCCTGCCAGACCTGAAGCGCCTGGCCATGAGGAAGCCATCAGGCAGGGATCGGGCCCCCCTCCTTCCTCTGAGCAAGTGCAGTCGTCTGAGCGAGATAGCTGGTTAGTGACTCAAATGGAAATAAACACTTTAGCTACAAAACGTCCCCTGTTCTCTGTCCGTTCCAGGAGAGAGCCTGGCACCCTTGGACCATGCTAAGGGACTCATGCTTTTTCAAGGGTCCCTGTCTACCTAAGGATTCTTGAAGGTCAAGGGGCCATTGGACACCCCGAGTGACTCTCAGAGAGCATGTGGAGGGCAGCAAAGCCCCACTTGGCCTTTCTGGCTCTGGCTTGTCACAAGCACGGGCCACAGAAGAGCCACACGGTGCGTGGCTCAGACGAGGCCGTCACTGCTGTTGGAATCTGGGAGAACCACACCGGGCGGGAGTAGGGAGCTGACAGGGTTCTCAAGTGTCAGGGGAGTCTGAGCAGGGTGTGAGGCAGGATGAGGAGCCCTGGAGTACCCAGGGACTCCCGTGAAAGACACAGGTTGTCACCTTGCCCTGACCGACTCTCACTTCCCCTGCGCAGATGAGCCCTCCTCGTGTTGAAGGCAGAATCCGTGTGGCAGGAAGGAGATAAGGGTGCTGTGAAGAGCCGCTCTGGCTGGGGATGAAGGGCAAGGATGAGCGGGACCCAGAGCCCCCACCTCGCACCTTTGAGCAGAGTGGGGAAGATTTGGGCCACAGAGGGCCCAGCGCAGAGCCGAAGATGCAGAGAGAAGGAAAGGGTTAACGAAAGGGCGAGGCCGCCACAGAGTGGAGCCACAGCAACCAGAAGGCATCCACAGACTGGCCCCAGCGCCCCAGCCGGCCATCCCCGTGTGTCCCAAAGATGCCCAACGCGGGTGGCAGCTGTCCCAGGCACACAAGGTCACCTTCTGGAAGGAGCTATCCCGGTGCTCTTCAGATTAACTCGCAGCTACCCAGCACCTCCCCGCCCTTCCCCACTGCTCTGGGCCTTCCCCCCCACCAAGGACTGGCATCCATACCCCTGTCAGATGGCTTCCTGTCCTAAGCTGCTAGGCTGGTGTGTGCCAGCTCATCCGCCCACCCACCCTCCCGGACCCCCGAGTGCCTGCTTCCCCAGTGAAGGTGCTCCCCGGGCACTCTGTGTCTCCAGCTCAGGGGAGCAGACAGCGTCATTGAGATGGTCACAGCAGGCCAGGTGGCTGCTCTCTCCTCCCCACTCCTGGGCCAGGTCCCCCTACCACCTCTTGCTTCTTGGCGGGAGTGACAAGCCACCCTGCCAACGTCTCCAGCTAACACTGCCTGTCCTCCGGGGCCACAAGACGCTGGAGCCGCCTGCTGCCTGGTTACTAATCCTTTCCTGGCTTAGCCATCCTGGGCGCCAGCCCCCACCTGCCCAGAACCTTAGCGGGGGCTTCCGGAAGCTCTGTGCACAGTTGGAACCTAAAGAAAGAAAGCGCCTTGTGAGCACCAGGGAATGGGGGCCAGCTGCTCTGGGGTGAGAGGCAGACCTGCAGAGAGCCAGGCTTCGAGTAGTGTGTGCCACCCATTCCCACCCCAGAGGTCCCCGAGCTGTGGCTGGTTGGCAGCCTCATGCTAAGGGTGATCTGCCCAATATCTGACCAGCCCTGGAGTTGGGCCTGGCGTGCCAGGGGCAGTGGGAATGGGCACACTGGAGGAACCTCTTGCTCACATCCGCTGGCCTTTCCCCATCATTTCTAGTTGGTCCCCACCAGCTGCCTCAGGGAGCCCTAACGCCCCTTGTGGTGTGCCCCTAGCCTTGCACCCCTCTCCTAGGGGTCCTCCCCAGAAGGCTGGGAGTGCCAGCCCCTGCCCAGTTCTTCCTCATGCCTGGCCAACTGAGCCCCCAGACCACCACCCACCACGATGGTGAGCCCCTAGACACCAGTGGCTCCCCTCCCCAGGGCCCCTATAGTGCCAGGAAGGTGCCATTGGCTGGGAAACTGTTGTCAGGGAGAAGAACAAAGTGCAGCAAGGTGCCCAGGACCTGGCACTACCTTATGGCGAGGATCTGGGGGAGCCCGTGTCCCCACTGAGCCTCAGTTCCCAACGGGAAGTGTTGGTTGGGCTGGGTGCCCCAGGCTGCGTGTGCAAACCGTCTAATACACTCCAAGGCCTGGGAGGGAGCACTAGGTGTGCCCATTTGTATGGGGGGAGCTGAGGCTCAGAGAGGTGAAGTTGCTTGCTCAGGACTACAGCCTGGAAGAGACAGAGCGGGCCTTGAACTTTGGTTAATCTGTTTGCAGTTAGATGGTATGGAGTGCTTGGTGCCTGGTGAGAGGAGAGAACAGGAGGGCCCGGTTGTCAGGGAGGGCTTCCTGGAAGAAGCTGCCTTGAAAATGAAAGTGGCTGAGTGTAGACTCATCGCAGGTGGGAGGTACAGGGTAGCCAAAGAGGCAGCGACCTGCCCCAGACATGGTGGATGGCGCTGCAGGCAATGAGGGTGGATCTGAAGGCAGGGCGAGGCAGTCTGAGGACGACACACAGTGCAGCCACAGCAGGTTTGCGAGCAGGAGGGCGGTGTGGTGAGCGTGGGTTCTGGGAAGAGGAGTCAGGCCAGGCAGCCTCTGGGGGCATCCCTCCAGAAGTCCTAATTTCTACTGGGAGCATCCCAGCCCTACTCGTGCAATTTCTGCCTTCACCCGCTGATGCAGATAATCCAAAGAGTCATTTCAGCTGCTTTGAACAG
Source organism: Echinops telfairi (assembly GCF_000313985.2). Taxonomy (NCBI): domain Eukaryota; kingdom Metazoa; phylum Chordata; class Mammalia; order Afrosoricida; family Tenrecidae; genus Echinops; species Echinops telfairi. The sequence continues at coordinate 22,292,078 of NW_022111357.1, read as the reverse complement.
CAGGGTTGGCATGGGTGCCACTCCAGTCTCCTGCATTTGCCTGGGACCCGCCCCCTCTCCTGCCCCCCTCTCTGCGGGCCTCGCCCAGAGTCAGCAGGGGCAGAGAGAGCTGCCCTCTGCTCGTGACCAGACACCAGAAACCAGAGTCCCTGTGGGTGGTGGGTGGCAGCCTAGGGAGGCAGGCAGGCGGCCTGGCAGAGCCCTGGGGCATGGAACAGAGTGCTGGGGAGCAGGCCCGGATGTGGGGGCGACATGGACAAGTGCGCTGGAGCAGCTCTTCCCAGGTCGCCCTGTCCCTGGAAGGGTCACCCAGGCCTGTTGGAAGGGGCCCAGGGCCTGTCCTTTCCAGCAGTGTGCTCTCTCCCGGGAGACCTACCCTGAGAACAGTTCAGGGATCTACACGACGCTGCGTGACACTGACGCATGTTCATATGCGCTGCCGACCTTGACCCAGCCCCCCACAATGGGCTCCTGTCTTAAAAGATAGGAGGGGCACCAAGCTGGCCCAGTTCCTGGCTCAGGGAAACCTGGACCCGAGTGTTGGGGAGGGAGACAGGGAACCACAAACGCTAACCACCAAGCGGATTCCTGGGCTGCACCCCAGGCCCCTCATCCCCAATCCAGGGCTTGACCCAGGAGGCTTCATTTATGACATGCTGCCCCAGGAGATTCCTCCAGACACTGAAATCCCCTCGCTACGTCCCTCCCACCTCCACCCCGCCCCTTGCAGCAAACCAATCCCTGAAGTCTGCAGAGAGGGGTCTGGCTGAGACAAGGATTAGGAAGAACAGGACATCCTCAGACACGGTGCCCACACTCAGACATGGATTAGGAGCCAAGAGGTGGGGGCGGGGCTGACCCTCAGGAATGCACGCTGTCTGAGCTAAGCTTTGGGGGGAAATGAGAAAGACCTCCAGCTCGAGTCTCTGCGTTTAGTTTCGCAGTGTGGAGGCAGCCTCGGGAAAGCTGATACAGCGAGAGACAGGGGATTGTAATACTTCAGAGGGGCCCCCGCAGCCCACCCAGCGCCGCCCCTCAGAGACCCCGCAGATTCCTAGATTGAGGTCTGGGCCTGTTCACTCAACACCTGGCCAGGTGAGCCACGCAAAAGCAGGCGGGGTTCCAGCAGGTTAAGAGCCAGCTTTCCCCAGAGGAGGGGGAGTGGGAGAGGGAGTTGGAGGTGGGCTGCACCTTGGAGGAGGTCAGAGCTAGGACTACATGCTCTTGGAGACCCCTGATGAGATGGAGACAAGGGTTCTAACATTCCAGGCTCAGGGGAACCCAGGTTTCCTGCTAAAGGTCCAAGGGGAGGCTTTGTTTTAAGATTCTAGCACTTCGATGCTACACTGCCGATCCTCACCCTTTCAATACCCACTCTTCATCGCCGGCCCCAAACCCAGAGGGCGCTGGTGATGAAAAAGCACAAAGAGAGGGGACGAGGGAGTGTTGGGGAGGGAGACAGGGAACCACAAACGCTAACCACCAAGATGAAGAGTCATGGCCAAGGCCACAGGACTCTCCTTTGAGGGTGAAGCTGACTGTCCCTCCCTGGTAGAGCTGCCACAATTGCTCAAACTCAGCCCCGCTGGAGACCAAGAGCGACTGGCTGCCATAGGCTGTAGCTGCCAAGCAAAGTCCCATGCAGGCCACAGCCCCCACTGGCTGGTGGGCTCTAAGAGCTCTCTACAAGAGCAAGGTAGGAGCCTGGCTGACTTGGCCTGGGGTAGAACTTTCTCCCCCAGAGAGGAAGCCAACGGGTTCAGCATCCGACTTACAGACCCCAGTGACAGGAATCTTCCCCATCCACCCTCCTTCCGTGTTCAGAGCCAGAGTCTTATCACTGGGGACCACGGGGTGCACTGCAAACCCCAGAGCCAGGTGCCTTCTCTGTAACACAGCTTCCATGGCCCCACAGCTGCTAACCCATGCCAAGGACCATGTGTGCAAACCTGGGGGCTGGGCGGCCAGCTGGTTAAGGTGCTTCTGATTGCTCTGAGCTCACCGCCAGGCTGGCTGCCAGCTCTTCTGTGCACAGGTACTGGAGTGGGTGGAGGGCATGACCCTGGCAGGGCATCTACCATCAGCCTCTGGGAACACCAGAGAAAAGCAATTACTGGGTGGTCATCCCCACTCCAAATCATCGTTGCTGTCTCAAGCGCCGACCATGTGCCAGGCATCTTGCTTACCTTTGAATACACAGCGTCTCAATCCTCACGCGGCTCGTGAGGCAGGTACAACGGTCGTTCCCATTCCACAGACTAGAAACAGGCCCAGAGACGTGACGTAGGGCCACCCCAGAAGGCCCAGTCAACAAGTGGTCTCTGCCCTCTTTCCCACTCCTCCGTGCTGCTACCAGTGGCCCCCACAGCTTCAAACTGATCCTGCCCCAATCCAATCCCAGTCCCCAAGGAGGTCGCTCGGCTCAGGGCACCCTGGGACTGGATGCTCTTGCCTTTAGTCCCCCTTGAGTGTCCATCAGAGCTGTGGAAGGGGCGTGTGAGTACCCAGACTCCCCCCAACCCAGGCCACACAGGTAGGAGCTCTCACCTGGAGGGACTGGTAGGGTTTTACTGAACCCTAGTTCCTCTGGTTGGAGTCAAGGAAGTTCTTGCCAATGTGGGGGAGATGGGGAGTGATGGGGTTCCAATGGTCACAACCATACCGGGCTCCCCCAAACTCCCCTGCTGTGACCCAGGAGCTTTCGGCAGTGGGGTCCACGAGCAGCCCTGGCCCTGTTCTGCCAATGCCTTTGTAGGAACATTTTTAGCAGAACCTTTTTTTTTTTTTCCAAAAATAAAATGTGAATTGTAAAAATTACCACTTGGAGTCACAGTATTTTTCCTCCCTGTTGCAATCCCCTGGGGACCAAGTGGGGGCTCCTGGAGGTCCAGTGCAGGGTGCTGAGGCATGAGTACGGGTTTTCACCGGCTAAGCTGAAGCAGGGCAAGGGCTGGGCTTGGGCTTGGGGATTCGGGATTTGGCCAGGATGGGTGGGGGGCTGAATGTGAGCAGTCATCCATCTAAGGCGAGGTTCTCAACCTGTGGGTCCCAACGCAACCCCTTTGGGGGCCGAATGACCTTTTCAAAGGGGTCACCTGATTCATAACAGTAGCATAATTACAGTTATGAAGCAGCAACGAAAATAATTTTATGGTCGGGGGTCCCCACCACATAAGGAACTGTATGAAAGGGTCGTGGCATTAGGAAGGTTGAGAACCACTGATCTAAAGGCTGTATAAATCCTTGCCCTGTGGAAGAGTCTGGGTTCTGCTGTCAGAGACCCTTGGGGTTGAATCCCCACTGGGCTACTTTCTAGCTGTGTGCCCTTGAAGAAGCCACCTAACTTCTCACCACCTCATTTCTGTATAAAACGGAGGTGATACTATCTAACTCCTGGAATGGGGACTAAATGAGGTAAAACACCTGAAATGCCTGGAACAAGCCTTAGCAACTTATAAGCCCACAAAAACTATTATTAGCTCATGCTGTCTTACTGGGTAGCGAGCCCGGGGTGGCAGGGCCCATGCCTGCCATTCCCTGCTGTCTGCTCCACCACCAGGATGATGGCCGACCCACACGGCCTCTCAACCAGTACCTGTCAAATAGATTCATTCAAGGTTGGGCTAAAAACTACAAAAAGAGGCTATTGAGGCAGGGTTTCGTGGTTACATACATTTCTTCGCTGCAGGACATTGCAGACAATCAAACATTTGCTAAAAGATTCATTTAAATTTCTTTTAAAAAAAACAGCCACATGATTTACAGTTTCCCATCTGGGGGAGAAGTAGTGCATGGGGCCAGGGTGCTTGGGAGCACACTTTGAGAACTCTCCTAGAGTTGGGGCTGGCAGGGAAGCTGGACTGGGGAGCATGATGGGGCAGAGGTCTCATAAGGGGGCGGGAGGGGGGGGTTCCGAGGAGGCTGCCTTTGCATTCACTCAGTCACTCACTCCTAAGCACTTGCTGAATCCCTGTTGCCTGGGACGCACTGCACTGGACACTCTAGGGGGAACAGACGGCTCACCCCTCGAGAGCTGACTTGGGCCACTTCACCACGCAGGAATCAGGAAGTGCCACACACAGGGTAGGTACTAGGGATGCTGCAGTGAATTAGACCTATCCCTACCCTGATGGATGGAAACCTGGTGGTGTACTGATTATGCGTTGGGCTTCAATCTGCATGGTTAGCAGTTTGAAACCACCAGCAGCTCCAAGAGAGGAAGAGAGACAGGACTTTCTACTCCCCAAAATAAACAATTACAGTCTCCAAAATCCACAGGGGATCGCTATGAGTCAGCACTGACTCGATGGCAGTGAGTCTTCCCTGAAAGAAGTCCTCAGCCACAGTGACCCACAGATATCAGGCCACTAAGCTCAATGGGAGCCCTGGTGTCACAGTGGTTAGGAGTTGAACTGCTAGCCACAAGGTCAGCAGTTCAAAACCACCAGCTGCTCATATGGAGAAAAATGAGGCTTTTCTACTCTCACAAAGAGTTATAGTCTCAGGAACCCACACTGTCCTGCAGTGTCATTCTGAGTCAACATCGACTCGCTGGCAGGGAGACAGCTCAGTGGAATGTGTGTAACTATCAAAGTGTCTATGGTTGCCAGGGAGGCGCTGCCAACCCCAAGCAGGAGCCTAAGGGGGTGCCTGAGTGGCACAAGTGGCTTGTGCTGGGTCATTAACCTAACAGTTGGCTATTAAACCCTGCTGATCTACTCCTGTTAAGATTACAGCTGAGACAACTGGTTGGCTCTTAAGTATAGCCATCCTCCAAACCAGTTGCTGTAAAATCTAACTTATGGAGAGTCCGATTTACATTTTGAAAAACCTCTGGTTTTCACTCCTTTTTCCAGAAGCCACCTGTAACTAGCTATAGGCTCCGTGTAAAAAACACCGCAGAGCTAGACAAGAGCTGAGACCGGTATTTCCCTCCTTCACAATTGCAAACTGCTGATGAATGCCCCAGGAACCCGGGGGCCTAGTGGTTGCCCATTGATCTGCTAACTGCAAGGCCAGCAGTTTGAAACTACCAGCTGCTTTCATGGGAGAAAGATGGGTGAGTTAGTTAGGGTTGACTAGAGAGACAATTCCAGAGACATTCATGTGTGTGCAAGAGAAAGTTTTCTATCAAAGAGCAATTGTATATTGAGAAAAACATCCCAGTCCAGATCAAGTCCATAAGTCTAATATTAGCCCATATGCCCCATGCTAATCTATCAATTCCTCTTCAGCATACAGCAATGCAATGACACAGAATGCAGGAAGATCACAGGCCGGTGGGCGAAAAGTCTTGTGGATCCAATGCCGGTGGAAGCATCTTAGCGCTCGCTGGTGCAGGTCTCCATGTGACCCCTCCAAATCCTTCCCTGAGTATGGCTTGAGAGAGAGGAGAGAGAGAGAGAGAGAGAGAAGAGCCGGGTCTTCTGATGGCATAATCAAGAGAGAGGAAGTTCTCAGAATCCTCATGAGAAGGCCACGCCCACAAGGAGGATCATCAGGCTGTGACCTGATTGACAGGCTAGACTCCACCTCTCCATTCTTTTAGCAAGTTGACATGAAACTGTGTAACCGCCACAATGAGGCTTTCTAGTCCCATGAAGACTTACAGTGTGGCAAAGTCACACAGCAGTTCTACCCTGCCCTGTAGGATCGCTGTGAGTCCGAACGGGTGGCAATGAGTTTGTTTTAGGAATGAAAGTGCCAACAGCAAGAGAATTGGTGGGAGAGTTGCGATCCTGCCGTAAGCAGTTGAGCATGACGGATTTGCGAGCATCTACCCTAGCGAGATTAGTCTCCTTTCCTTAAAGCGCAAGTGATGGCACTTACGTTCCCTGGAAAGGCTGCCGAGACAGAGCCCCTGAGATACACTGCGCATGCGCGGGACACCTCGGAGCAGTGATCCTGGTTCATGAGGCCCCAGAACATCACGTTGGGTGCGTGCTTGTATAAAAGAATGCAGTACAATTAGAATACCTATCAAAAATACACGCGTGAGTAGTTCTACCCTGGAACACACGGGGTCACTCTGAGTCAGCCTGGAGTTGCTTTGTCTGGGGTGAGGAGTCCCCAGAGGTCCGGGATGGGGGTTGGGGGGTAGATAGAGAAACGAAGTCAAATATTGATATAAGATACTTTGTGAAGCACTGGCTAAGGCAGCGGTTCTCAACCTGGGGGCCAAACGACCCTTTCACAGTAGCAACATGAAAGTAGCAACGAAAAGAATGTTACGGTTGCGGGGTCACCACCACATGAGGAGCTGTATTCAAGGGTGGCAGCATGAGGAACGTTGAAAGCCGCTGCCCCCTCACTGTCCCATGAAGGATCGTCCTTTGATAAGGTGACCAGATTTTAACATTGGTAAAGCGGGACAAAAGCGGGACACCATTGATAAAACGCATATCCTGGCGAAATAGCCACATGGCAGCCGAAAACTGTATACCCTAGCTTGTCGTGCATTCTTCCCAAATATCTGGCCTTTTTAAAAATGCCACGGGAAGCGGAAAAAAATTGTTTAAAATCTGGGTGTCTGGATGGGGTTGCTCGGCAGGGGAACTCAGGTCCACCCACCCCTGCTCCTGACGCATCTGCGGCTCTCTCTTCTCACGAAGAACAAGTTAGGCAGGAAGCCGCCTCTCAAGAGTGCCAGAAGCCTCACCAAGCGGCTCAGGGCACCAGGTGGCCTTGCTCTGCAACCGTACCCGGGGGCTGGATCCTGGGCTGGTGCTGTCCTGGCCAGGGGAGGAGAGGGTGGGCTGCCGAGGGGAGAGGTCGCTTTTAGAGGATCCCGAATAGGCACACATGGAACCAGAGGCGGCCATTTGCCGGGTTACAGTTACCCACCCAGCTTCCAAAGAGCCCTGGTAGCCCAGGGCTAAGCACTCAGTCGCTGACCAAAAGGTGGGTCTCTGAACACCAGCAGCTGTGGAACCCCAGGAGGTAACGCCACCTTGTCTGATGGTGTTGTTGTGAGCCAGGTGTTTTGTTTTGTGTGTGTGTTTGTGGTCTGGGCTTGTCCTGAGGCACCCGGGTGGTACAGTGCGTTCAGGGAGGGGCTGCTAATCATAAGGTAGCTGGTTCAAACCTACCACCTGTCCCGTGAGAGAAAAATGAGGCTATCTGCCCCAGGAAGGATTGCTAGCTCCAGAAACCCTATGTCTCAACAGTGCTGGAAGTCCCGATGGCCCAGCGGGTCCCAAGTAGGGCTACTAGTTGAGAGACTGGCAATTCAAAGCCACCTCGGTAGAAGGACGAGGCTCCTGTAAAGAGCTCAGATCTCGGAAACCCGCAGGGGCAGTTCTACCCTATCCTCTAGGGCTGCTACGGGTCAGATGGACTCGGTGAGTCTGCTGTGGGTTTAAGCTTCTGGGGGTGTTCGGCTCTGACCTGCAGAGCCTCTGGGAGCAGGAAATGGCTTGACTCCAATGGGTCGCCAGGCTCCAAACTAAGTCCGTGGGGAAGGTGCGCCCTGGCCTGACCAAGGACACGCAGGAGGAGAACAGAGACACCTGCCAAGACTGAGAGTCACCGGGAGCCGATCGCCGTGTGGTGAAGGGCCGGAGACCTGGGGTCGCTTTCGGAGGAGGATTCAAAGCGGACCGCTTCCCTCAGCACCTGGCTGGCGTCACCACTGTGGATGCTGTGTTAATAAATTGTCCATGGCTGAAAACAAGAATACAGGATCCCTCTAGCTTGTGCCTGCAACCCAGGGTGGAGGCCGAGCAGGGCCGGGATGGGAGCCCAAGGGGGAGGGGAGGGTGTTGGGGGGGTGGGATGCTCGGGTCACACAGCATACAGGTCGCAGTCAGAGCCTGGCTGCACCTGCGACCCTTCCTTAGACACCCTGGGGATCTGACCCTTTACCACGTCTGAGGGTCCTAATCCAGCTTCTCTGAGGAGTCTGGGCCCCCTCATTAGCCCTTGGCCCCACTAACTGGTCTCCCTGTAAACTCGCTCATCTTCCCCACTCAGTGGTCAGCTGAGATCTCTCTTTGCCCTTCCTGCCTGTATGAGGCCACCCCATAAAAAGCCAAGCCAACCAACCCATTGTCATCAGGTAAGAGAACAAGATAAGCAGGGAGGGGCCTTTCTTGATCATCCCTCCCTGCATTTGACCCTTGGCACCAGGGCCACGGACCCCTCTCCCCAGAGGGGCCTGTGGAAAAGCGCCGTGCATTTCCCAGAGGCTTTCTCAGACTGTGAAGCTTTGTGGGGCAAGTCCACCAATGCCAGGAGCGCAAAGTGCTGCCTGCACCAACCCTTCCCAGCGACCCATAGCTCAGCATGTCCAGCCCCGGGCCGCCAGCTGCTGGCAGCTCCTTCCCCCGGGCCCCACGGGGTGCGCACTGTTAGACCTGAGGCAAGTGACCCTGCTGCTGCTGCTGCTGCTGCTATGGCCCCATCTCCCCACCCCCAATGGAGGGTCCTCAGGCAGCAAAAAGTTGATGGAAGCCCATGGGTATCCCCTTTCCACAGCCCCCTCCCCACACACTTACTTACATACACACCACCCACACACAGAGGCACCTGCCCATTTCTATGCACATGCATGGTGCACACAGCACTGGCATCAGCTGCACAGACAGACCCACATTCACACACAGTCATAGCAGCGCCCCCCCCATACAGCCATGCGTCCACACACGCACACTGATGCGCCCAGCGTCCAGCTCAGCCTCACATTCACCCGTCATAACAGCAGGTAGCGCTGTTATGTGCTTGGGGACTCACTGTGCCCAAGGCTCTGTCCTGAGAGCCTCACACGCATCTGCCAGCGCCATCCTCCAAACCTAGGTTTCTCAAACTGTCTGTGGTGAGACCAGGCTGGGTTATATATACACTGAATCTACTGCAAAACCATTATGCGGTCTGACTCAACATCAAACCCAAACTCATCTGTACCCTGTTGTAGCAGACCCGCAACCATCACACACTGGGATGCTCTCACAATGTCAAGTTGCTGCAAAAACCAAACCTAACCAATCACCGCCAAGTTCATTACAACTCATGGTGATCCCGATTGTTACAGAAGAGAACTGCTCCAGAGGGGGTTCTGGGTGGTAACCTTCATCAAAGCAGATCACCAGGACTTTCTTCCATGGTGCCACTGGGTGAACTTGAACTACTAACCTTTAGGGTTGTTGGGTTAGGTACCACTGAGTTAGTTCTGACCCACAGCGACCCTCTGACAACAGAATGAAACATCGCCCAGTGCTGAGCCATCCTCACAATGGTTCCTATGTCTGAGCCCATTGATGCGGCCATGGGGTCAATCCATCTTGTTGAGGGCTGTGACAGTTACATAATCTGTCAACTTGCAAAGGGATGAAGTCTAGCCTGTCAATCAGGTCATAGCCAATGAGGGCTCTGTGTGGGCATGGCCTTCTCCTGAGGATTCTGGGAACTCCTGTCTTCCTTCCTGGAGGTAGGAGACACACTATCCTGCGAGACATTCCTGTTGACAAGCCACATGGGGCTACACTGATGGAGTTAGAGGAGCGACGTAGAGACCCACACCAGTACTGAGGTGCTTCCACTGCCACTGGATCCACAAGACTTTCCACCCACTGGCCTGTGATCATCCTGCATTCAGTGTCATTGCATGTTTTGTGTGAGTCTGAAGAGGAATTTATAGACTGGAATCAGACATATGGGCTAATATCAGACATGCACTTCATCTGGCCTGGATTGGGATGTTTTCTCAATATACAATTGCTCTTTGATATAAAGCTCTCTCTTACACACATGAGTGTCTCTGGATTTGTTTCTCTAGTCTACCCGGACTAACACAAGGGCCTTCCTCTTTTTCACTGCACCTCCACCTTACCAAGCAGGATGTCCTTCTCCAGGGACTGGTCTCTCCTGACCACATGTCCAAAGTAAGTTAGGTGACGTCTTGGCATCTTTGCCTCTAAGGAGCCCTCTGGATGTACATCTTCCTTTAGGGTAGTAGCCAAGAATAAACAGGTTTCACTTTGCACGTTGGGCTGCTAATCACAAGGTCATCAGCTCAAGCCCACCAGCCTCTCTAAAGTTGTCTGCTCCCATAAAGATTTGCAGTCTGGGACACCCAAGGGGGCAGCTCTAGTCTGTCCTACAGGGTTGCGCAAAGTGGGAAACGGCTCGATGGCGGTGAGCACTGGGTTAGGAACTCTGAAAGGGCCTGGGAGCCCAATGGTAAACTCACTTGGCTGCTAACTGAGAGTTTAATGAGTCAAACCCACCAACTGCTCTTCAGGAGGATGAGGCCGTCTGCTTCCGTCAAGAAGACAGCATAGAGGGTCACTCTGAGCCAGAGCCGACTCTTAGGCAGTGGTGCTTTGGGTTCGGGACCTTCAGATTGCTTCAGACACTTCTAAGCTTTCCGCTTCTGCACCTATCTCCGTAGATGGGTCAGTAACAAACAGTCCTAGCACGGGCCTGATCCTATTACTGATGTGAGCAGCACTACTCTAAAGCACCCCAGAAAGTGGACAGAGGTCCTTCTTCCCATTTTCCAGATGAGAAAGCTGAGGTACAGTACTTCAAAGAAAACGTGCCCACAGTAACATAGTTAGTAAGTACCGGAGGCAAGTTTAGAACCCACACAGTCAACTCTAACCTGTGTCATCTCCAATCCCTACACATCTGGACACGAGGTTAACCTAACCCATCACCTGATCACACCTGCAGATACATGTATGGAAAGTACCCCAGGACCAAACACGCAGACATGTGTGTATCCATACACCATAGTAAACACACAGGTACACATACAGAAACACAGGCACAACATACAGATGAGTCGGTTAGGCTAATTACGCCTCATTAGTAGGCAGTAGGCTCAACCACATGGCCAACCACTGCAGGGTAGACATTCTATTTCACCCCTCTTGTGCCCAAGGACAGAGAACCGTCCCCTCCTACCAGGTTTGGTCAGGTACCAGATGATGCCCCACGTGTGCAGGTGACAGAGGAAGTGACTGGCTGCCAGGAACAGGGAATGGCATCTCTGATAAGGAGGAGTGCTCCCATCCCCAGAAGGCATCTCTGATAGGGAGGAATGTTCCCAGTCCTCGGCCCCCTTCACCAGAGAGGGCTGAGTCCCTGGGCACTGCTATGGCAGCAAAGGTGGGAACAGCCAGGCAGACCACGCCCCAGCACCTGGGCTGGCTCTAACACAGGGGAAGGAGTAAGGCAGTGGGCACAGCACAGTCTTGGAGTCAAACCCTGTCTCTCCTGTAAATCCTAGGGCTTCTGGGCCTCAGGGTCCTCAAAGGGAAACTGCGGGTTCATTAGTCACTGAACAAATACCTGTTGACTGGCTGCCTACATGGGCTGGGAGTCGAACAGCAAACAAAATGGGCTGAAAGGTTTGCTCTCAAGGCCCGGATGTTCTCCTGGAGGAAGCTAGACACTCAAACCGTGGAACTCAAGTAATATGTCAGAGGGGACAGAGCCATGGGGAAATGTAGCAGGGATAAGTTCCAGGGAGCCCTGGGGAGAGCCGTGATCGGGCACAGAAGAACATGTTATTTATGATTCCATTTGAACCAAGACAAGAACAACCCATGCATCAACGAGCATCGAATTCATATGCGTAATGACTCTTGGGAAGTGTCCTGGGGGCTGATGGCGGGCTAGACCTGGGGGCAGGTGCCCAGAGGAGCTGTTGATGATGATGAAGCCTTCAAGCTCAAGCCAACCCCATGCCAAAGACACAAAACGCCACCCCGTCCCGCACCATCCTCACGACCAGCTGTGGACCAGGCTCTCGTGACCTGGAAGGTTTCCACGGGCCGATCTGGGGAAGTGGACATCCGGGCCTTTCTTCCGAGCCCACCTTTCTAGAGTCTGGAAGCTCTGTTGAAACCTGCTCGCCATCAGAGCAACATGCAAGCCTCCTCTGGCAGGTGGCTGGTGGCTGGGCACGAAGGGCACGGCTGGGAGCCAAACCCAGGTTTCCTGAAGGGGAAATAAGAACTCTACCACGGAACCCCCCACCCTTACAAGCTCCAATGTTGTTGTTTGGTCCCGCCCAATGGGCTCCCACTGAGAGCGACCCTATGTGCAACTGAGCACAGGCCAGCTGGTCCTGCACCATCCTCACCACCTTGCTGTGTTTGAGCCTATCATGGCAGCCACGTGGCCACCTGTCTTGTTGGGGGCCTTCCTCTTTGTCTCGGACCCTCCGCTTTACTGAGCACGATGTCCTTCTGCCAGGGCTGCCCCTCCTGATAGCATCTCCAAAGGACAGGAGAAGAAGTCTCCTGACCGCCTTTCTAAGGAGCAGTCTGGCTGTACTTCTCCCAAGACAGATTCTCACAGTCTGTGGGAGAGTCACTATGCAAATTCCCCAGCACCCTCAGCCAAGGGCGTGCATTCTTCCCTGGTCTTCCTCACTCGCTGTCCAGCTACCGGTGCGTAGGAAGCGATTAGAAACACCATGGCTTGAGCCATGTGCACGTTGGTCCTGAAAGTGCCATCTTGGCTTTTTAATACTTTCACGAGGGCTTTGCAGCAGATGTGCCCAATGCAATGCACAAATAGAGGCCAGTGTTTCCAGAAACCATGAAGTGCAAAGGCTAGCGTTTCCACACACTTTCCTGTATGCATGCAATCCCTTCCCTCAACTTAAAAAGAGGGGTGGTCAGGGAAAGTCGCCGGAGAAGACGGCAGGTGAGGGAGCAGAGCCCCGTGGCTCACTGGGGGAAGAGCTTTCCCTGGCAGAAAGAGGACAGCCAGAGCAAAGACCCTGAGGCTGGGGATGACGGCCATCGTCAAGAAGCAAGAGCGAGGCTGAGAGGCAGAGGCAGAGGAGAGAAGGTCCTTGGTGGGCATGAGAAGGACGTGACCTTCGCCCTTGATGGGATGAAAGCCCTTGCCTTGTCTGAGATAAGAAGTGACGAGACCTGACGTCTGGAAGTATTGCTCTGTTTACCCTGGAGAGTGCTGTGGGGGCGGGGAGAGGGCAAGTGTAGACTCAGGAGACAGTTTGGAGACAGTTATCAAAAGCCTGGAGAGAGAGGGTGGGGGCCTGGAACAGGATGGTAGGTGGTGAGAATTGCAATCTCAACATAGTTTGAGGATGAACCTGGTAGGGCTGTTAGGCTGTGGGCATGAGAGAAAGTGGGGCTCAGGGAGGACTCTGAGGTGCTGCTGAGGGAGAGGGGTGGACTATAGGAGGGTCAGGTTTGAGGGAGGGGAAAATCGAGATTCTGTTTGCCTCTTTGACATCAAGCAGGCAGTTGATACCTGAATCTGAAGTTAGGGAGGTACTTAACCAAAAGCCAAGCCCCTGCCATCGAGCCGATTCTGACTCATAGCAAACCTATAGAGGGTTTTCAGGAGCATACAGCCTCTGTTTTCGCCTGCAGAATGGCTGATGGATTCGAACTGCTGACCAAGTTGTTAGCAGTCCAATGCTGAACCAACAGCGTCTGGGAGGTGGGGATATAGGTTTGGGGGTCTGGAAAGCCTTGCTTGGTGGCCATAATGAAGTAGACGAGGTTCAGAGCACTGTGGCAGTGAATGCAAGGCAGTGACGATAGCAATGGCTCTTGGGGCCAAAGAGAACCCCCGGATACGGAGTGCATCAGGCCATGGTGGGGATGGGGAGTGCAAAGGTCATAGGTCGGACCAATGCAGTACTGTTGGGGTGGAGGACAGGAATTGTTAGACTAAGGATCCTAGAGGAAGGGGCCTAGGAAGACAGGAAGTGCCAGCTGGAATTTGAGGAATTTAAACATCAGGTGATGGCAAGGCTGCTGCTGTCAGTGTCAAGGGACTGAGTATAGAAGCGAAGATGGGCGAGAAGAGAGAAGGTCAGGAACCAAGGGGCCAGGATGTTGGCAGCATCCCCCACGTGACCACTGAAAACGTCCAACGTTGCAACAGGGGTCGTGTCGGAGAGGTTGGAGGGCATCGCAGCAATCCAGGAGCTGAAATCGTTACGGTGTGAGAAGCAGGGAGCCCTGGGTCCAAGGGAGGAATGTAGAAGCTGCAAGAGGAGGGTAATGAGAGGGCTATCTGATGGCCTGAGATTCAAGCAAGGATAAGACCTTGCTGAGGGCTAAATAGTTAGCAGGTGCCAGAATGCCCAGGAGAGGGCCTGGCACACATAGAGTCTCAAGACTATTCCAAGCACCTGGAGCGGCCATTCCAGGGCAAGTCAGGCATGCGGGCTTGGGGAGGGGGTGGCATTGACTACACAGTGAGGTCTTCCTTCCGTGGAGTCACTCTGCCCCCTGGAGGCCAGGGCTAGGCACAGACCAGACTGAACCAGTCAGACGGATGCTAGCGGGGCACCCTGGGCCCTTGGGACATGCTTTTTCATTCTGTCCTGAGTCCTGTTAGCATAGTGATTACAGGTTGGGTGGATGACTACAAGGTCAGAAGTTTGAAACCACCAGCCACTCCTCGAAAGAAGCACGGGGCTTACCAAAGAGTTACAGTTTCGGAAGCTCAGGGGGGCAGTTCTACCCTGTCCTGCAGGGTCACTAAGAGTCATGGACCCCATGGCCGCGAGTTTGGCTTGGTTTGGTCCTCCGTCCTAGCTGAGTTCTGCCTGGTGTGTGGCAGAGCTGGAGATGGAGTGATAGGGGGAGAAGCAGAGAAAGCTGGGCCAACATTGTCCCTTCGCCAACTGCCCTAGATATATTCTTTCAAGGCCCCGGCGCCTGCGTGATCTTGTGTCCCAGGTCCAGGATGTTGGCTCCAGAATCAGATTGAAATCAAAACAAAAACAAAAGACTCACAGCCAGGGAGCCAATACGTAGAAAGCCTCTTCTTTCTTCCTCTGAGCGGCTGGTGGTTTCAAACTGCTGACTTTGCGGTAAGAAGCCCAAGGGACTAGGAACACTGGCCTTGAGGTTGTGGTTACCCAGCCAGGGTGCTGCTTTGTCTCTAGATGGCCAGTGAATTGGACACGACTTGGAGCTAGAGCCGCTGATGGGGGCTGCCGCTCCCCGACACCACCACCTGTTAGACACTGAACAACGCCCTCTCCGTGCAGAAGGCCTCCACCAGGACAATGCCTTGGTGAAGCTCGGGATGCAAGTGAGCGATGGAGATGCTCCTTGGCGCTTCACCCACTCCTCCGTGACACACGAGTGGCTTCCTTGCTGAGTCGGATAATAATTCTCAAGTACTCAGAGTATTTCCTCCATGATTTTGCAATTCACAGTGTAAGGCTACAAGCACAACCCACTTTTAAATTCAATCTGCCTATACTCGTCTTATCCATCGCGTTCTTAGATCTAGAGCAGCGGTTCTCAACCCCCCTTTGGGGGTCGAACAACCCTTTCACAGGGGTCGCTTAAGATCATCGGAAAACACATATTTCCTACAGTTTTAGGAACCCAGACACCGCTCCTCTGTCTGTCTCCAGGTGGGTCTGCCCACATGCAGATATGCCCACATTCGAGTGCCTGGACTGAAGACTGTTATCCATGCTACACCATGCTTCAAGACACAATTTCATTTATTTGTCATTAGAAATAAATATTTCCCAGCCCCTGAGGACCCAGCAGGGGCACAGTCCTCCCCTGACATGCTTAAGGATACCACACGTCCACAGCAGCTTGTCAGGATCTGTTTTAGGGTTACGCCCGGAAGGCTGACAACATGACCCACGGAAGCTTTGTTATAGACTCTGAATTACAGAAATTGCAGTTTTTTACATGTCTGGGGATATATTGATTTGGGCTTTATGCATTACCACTTAAAATTGTTGGCGCTCTCCTAGCTTGCAGGCGAACAGGTGGGTGGATGAGTGGGGTGTGCCCAGGTTTGAAGTCCCCTCTATGCCTGTGGTAGTCAGATGATTTTATGCCAACTAGACACTCCTGGCTTGGGTTGAAGTTCAACCTGCCAATCGGGTCACAGCCTGATGACACCTCCCTGGTCTTGTAAGCCTGGGGACTCCCTCTCTGCCCCAAGGGGTGGCCCCCGAGCAGGCCACACGAGACACTGAGAATGGTGGGTCCTCGACTGCACCCTCCTCAACTGCACCCTCCGGCCTGTGACCTTCCTGCTTCTGTACCCTGGCATGTGGCCACATAAGTCTCAAGAGGAGGGACTTACGGACTGGAATTGGGCTGGGCTGCTTTCTTGATATATAATTACTTTTTTCTTTTTAAATCGGGAGAGCATGAATGCAGTCCCCCACTACCACAAATTATGCGGTCTAGTTTCCCACACTTGGGGAAATCGCAGGGGTCAGCACATCTGGAGTGCAATGGATAAACCTCGCCTTGTTCTTGATTAAAAAGTTCTGTCTCATAAAAAGAAAGAAATATTTCACAATATATAATGACATATTGTTTTGAGATTCATCACTATGCTTTAATTATGTTCAATTTGTAACAATGAAAGTACATCCTGCATATCAGATATTTGCATGGCAATTCATAACAGTAGCAAATTTACAGTTAGGAAGTAGCAATGAATATAATTTTATAGGTAGGGGTCACCACAACATGAAGAACTATATTACAGGGTCAGGGCATTAGGAAGTTTGAGAATCACTGATTTAGACGATCAACCATTACAATCAATAAATAAAGTCCTAATTTGCTGTGTTTGCCTATTTCCATGGTGTCAACAGTCCCACCAACATCAATTTCAAACAGAGTGGGGGCAAGAATGGTCCATTACATGTCACTACATAGTCTTTCTGCCCTGCATATGGCCTGACCAGGATAGAAAATAGCGATGTGCATTAACAATAACAAAGAAGTGATTCCTTTTGAATTATTATTTTTGTTTCAATGTCACTTATGAACTCATACATTGGTGTACTTGAATTTTTTTAATGGTGGAAGTGTTTAACAACTAGCTCACAAAATTCCTGAAGATCTAACAAACGAGTTCTTGTGAGCTGGTGAGAGCTGGCTCCCTTTGACAGTGGTGGAGACTGAGGCTGACAGGGATGGGGTGCCCCACCCACTAAGGTCTGGCTGGTAAACAGCTCGACGGAGGTAACACATGCCCAGCCATGTCGGACTCTAAAGTGGGATTCTTCCAACTGCTTCCTAGATTGTCAAACTCCCTGCTTACAGAGGTCAGCAGGTCCCGAGTGAGGGCCTCTCTCTTCCCCTGATCCTTCTATCTCCACAGCAAGATACAGGACTTCCTGCTTCTCCTCCCCCACCCCCTTTGCTTCCATAACCAACCCACTGGGGGCACAAACCCTAGATTAGAGGGAGCCTCTGAGCCAAAGAAGGAGCCGTTGGTCTGAGGAGTGATGAGGGCCGCTACGTATGGGCAGCACAGCCTGAGCCGGCCCACCCTGTAGTCCACCTTTGGTTCTCTGTGCACTGCAGGTGAGAGTCGAGAGCATGGTGGGTCAGCTCTTTCCATTAGAGCTGGGCTGGGTTCTTAGTGATAATAAGCCTGTGAACCGGTGCAAGTCATCTTACTTCTCTGAGGAAAATGGGGCTTATAATCCCTGCCCTCAAGATTGTAAAGGCAATTATCTAACCACTCTATTCATTCTTGGCTCCATTTCCTTAAACGGTCTGGCTCAGCCGAGGCCAAGGCCCCCCTCACTTGTCCCCAGCCCTGGAATGAGTTTCCTTACTGCGTCACACCTTGGATCCTAAGCATTCCTTCCTCCAGCTGCTCAGCTGAAAGCTCACCACGGCTGGGGTCACTGCTGAGAAGCCCTGTCCTCCCTGCGCTGCACAGTGACCTCTAGCCCTCAGTCAAGAGCTGGCCCCGGGGACTGTCAGATGACCCAATTTTCGTTCCAGCCAGGGACTGACCACTGGAAGACAGTTAGATGACTGGGTCCCTGTCTGGTTCTGCCTTCTCAAGCAACTTGCCTTCCCTCTCTGAGCCATACAGGGTGAGCCCTGGGGTTATACCTGGGAGCAGGAGAGAGGAGGCCTCAGCCCTAGTGAGCTCAATTCTGACACATAGCGACCCTATAGGGTAGGACAGGGTATAACTGCCCCATGTGGGTTTCCCAGAGCCTCGTCTTTCTCCCGTGAGCAGCTGGTGGTTTCGAACTGCTAACCTTGAGGTTAGCAGCCCAACGTGCAACCACTACACCACCAGGGCCCCTGCCTTTGTGAACTGGCAGTCCTTAATTAAACAGAGAGAACAATGGCCAACCATCGTAAATGCTGAGAAGGAAGCAAGGAGGGCTCTGGGCTCCCAGGCAGGGAGGGCAGCAGACTTTAGACAGGAGAACTCCGACGAGAGCCGAAGAGTGAGGAGGGCGTAGCCATGGGAAAACCGGAGGACAGCGAAGGGCAGAGGCCCCTCAACTCTTCACCCAGGAGCGGTGAAATATGCCACATGGTGCCCTGGTGCTTTGGGAAAACAGCGGGCGCTTCCTCCTGAGTCCTGAGGAGTTTCCCCCTAGAGTGCTTGTTACTGTAGTCCTGGTTGCCTGGCATTTCCTGAGCAAGCTGGGGACTATGCAAATGAAGTGTTGGTGGCCTATCTAGAGGGTATTGGTCAGTTTGTCACACACACACACACACACACACACACACACACAGGGAGAGGAGGGTCATGCCTTAAAATTGACAAGGAGTTGTCTGTCTGTCTATCTATCTATACAGCCAACCTGCAGGTGTTGAGGCAAGGGCAGGGCAGGCTGGGCAAGATCAGTCAAGGAGGTCAGATGGTCAACAAGGATGAGAGGGACGGAGAGGTCAGGGCTCTCCGAGGGGGAAGAGCAGCCTATGCAAAGGCCCAGAGGTGGGCTAAGGAGACCCGCTGTCTTACCAACACCAGGGCGGTGTTAGGGAGCAGTGGAGAGCAGAGTGGGTCAGAAAGGTCAGTGAGGCTCAATAACGGGGTGTCAGATAGGAAGAGCATGCAGAGAAGCAGAAGGGAAAATGAAGAGGAAAGGAGAGAGGAAGCCAAGAAGCCCCTACAAGAACTATTCCACACACACACAAAAGAACTATTCCACACACACACAAAAGAACTATTCCACAAGTCATGGGCTGTCTGTGGAGGACGGTGAGAGGTCCAGGAGAGCCAGCTGCAGCCAGTGATGGCAGAGGGCAGGGCCCAGAGGAGCCTATCCTCAGGGGGCTGAGAGGAGGCCTGTGTGGCCAACAGGAGCTGAGAGCTGTCCTGCCCTGGAAAAGGGAGACTGGGCCTGAAGGCTTCCTGGTCCTGATCTTGAGTTGTAGCCGGATGATGCAGGTCCTGACTTGCACCCTGTTGCCTCCTTAATGAACCATTTCACTGCAGTGCCTGGCCTTGGGGCCCATGGGGCCATCGTAGTGGACTTTCAAGCCCAGAAGCAGAGAACGCCATTGGAGGACGGCTGGTGTCAGAAATGGCAGAAAGGCTGGAGAGTGGAGGTCTGTCTGGCTCCCATCAGCCTCGGGCTGACCTTGGTTTGCATTATCCCCTCAGAAACTTGACAAGTTTGGGAGCCACTAATAATCCCTCCATTTTATACCTTGTCCAGAGAGGGTGACTGAGTGCTCTTCAAATGTCACTCCTTGAAGTCCTAGGGTCCCAAGGAGGTGCTCTGGGGGTCCACCCAGGCATTGAGGATGGCCTTCCGGGCTAAGCACCACCTCCCAGCTCCACCCCCCTCAAGAATAGTTCTGCTTTTAAACAGATGGGGTCTAGAAGGATTACTTGGAAACAAAATTTCAAACTCATGTTTCTTTCTTTCTTTCGTTTTTTTAATCAAGAACCACTAGGCTCTCTAAGGGGCCT
>NW_022111357.1:22270906-22271886 GCF_000313985.2 Echinops telfairi | reverse complement strand
GAAATCCTGCTATGGCCTATTTTATGGGTATGTCTTATTTTCGGGGAAACACGGTAAGGATACTAATAGCACAGTAGGAGGTGACCTGGTGGCATAGTGATTACACATCAGACTGCTAACCAAAAGGTCAGCAGTTCAAAACCACCAGCCACTCTGAGAAAGAGGAGATTTGTATTCTTGTAAAGAGTTAGTTACAATCTTGGAAAATCAGGGGGGCAAGTCTACTGTGTCCTGTAGGGACCCTATGAACCACCATGGACTCAATGGCAGTGAATAGCACAGTGGGGTAATCGCTGGGCTGCTAACTGCAAGGCAGGTGCGTCAAACCCGCCAGCACTCCAACGGAGAACAGGAGACTGTCTGCCCTTATAAAGATTTACAATCTCAGAAATCCTAAGTAGCAGGTCTACTCTATTCTGTAGGAGAACTATGAGTCAGAATCAACTGGTTGGCAGTGGGTAGTGGGGGGGGGTGCACAGTTATAGAGCTCCTGGTGTGACACAAATGGTTAGCAAACTCATCTGCTAACCAAAGGTTGGAGATTCAAGTCTACCCAGAGGAACCTGGGAGAAAAGGCCTGGTGATCTTCTTCTCTAAAATTAGTCATTGAAAACCCTATGGAGTTTAGTTCTTAAACCAAAAATATCCCTTACAGTCTTCATAAAACCCAACAAGCATTTAGCCTAACTTGCCCTGGTGGTCTAGTGGTTATGTTAGGTAGCAAGATAAGGGTTGTTCTTCTCCATGTCTAGGGGCCCCCTATAGGAAGTTGGAAGCCGATAAAAGTTAAAGGGCATGTGCAAATTCAGGCCCTTGAGCCAAGAAGGCGGTACACCTGAGAGGGCCCCAAACTAGGCTTAATTCAGCCAACGGGGTCAACCAGTACAGTTGATCACACCTCCCAGTCTCAGGCCCCTAAAAGCCGGAACCTGGAGACCACGGCCTTCTTTTCCAGCCGCTCCTCTGTGGTTCTGCTCAGC
>NW_022111357.1:22267724-22270118 GCF_000313985.2 Echinops telfairi | reverse complement strand
GGGAGTCTGCCTTGAGGATTATGCTTTTAAGAACTATCTGTATGGAATAAAATTAATAACAGATACTCAAAAGACTAGTTAAGATCCTTTGTGGATTTTTGTTCACAGGGGTGGAGAACACAGAAAAGGATAAATGGTTACACAATCCAAAGAATACAGTCAGTGTCACTAAGTGATACATGTAGAACCTGGAATAATGACATGTTTTGCTCTTTATGTTCTCAGCAACAAAATAAATGTTTAAATTTTTGCAATCTGTATGCTGAGCAAGAGGCTGAACTAGATAGGGAAGAATGTGACATCAGGGTTGGAGGAACCCTTAACAACCTGAGATAAGCAGATGGCACAACCCTGCTGGCGGAACGTGAGAACTTAAAGCACTTGCTGATGAAGATCAGGGAACGTAACTTTCAATACCGATGACAACTCAATGTAAACAAGAATCCTCACCACTGGACCCTTAAGGTCCATCATGATACACGGAGAAAAGACTGAGGTTGTCAAGGATGTCGTCTTGCGTGGATCCACAATCAATGCTCATGGAAGCAGCGGGCAAGAGAGCAAATGACAATGCATTGGGTCAATCTGCGCAAAATCTCTAAGCTGTTAAAGAGGAAGGCTGTTACTTTGAGGACTAAGGTGCACCTGGCCAAGCCAGGGTACTTTTCCATTGCCTCAAATGCATGTGCACAATGGACCATGAATAAGAAAGACTGAAAAACCATCGATGCATTTGAATCATGGAGCCGGTAAAGATTATTGAAAGTGGACTGCCGAAAGAAGAGACAGATCTATCTCGGAAGAAAGACGGCCAGAATGGTCCTTAAAATTGGGGCTAGCAAGGCTGTCTCGCCTAATTTGCACAAGTAATCAAGAGAGACCAGTCCCTGGAAAAGGACACCATGCTTAGTAAAGCCCATTTCATTTTCTATAAATTTTAGCTAATGATATTGATGAGAAGACGGCAAAATGCAAGTCCGTATCTTTTATTAGATTCCTCAAACACAGAAGGGCTCCGACAACTCGCTATGCACGTTTCTAAGTCACTGTACATTTCGGACCTTACCTTTTCTTCCTTCGCGGATAAGGAACAGTCCCCACAACTGACTACTGTCAGCTGACCCCCACCCTGAGTCGGCCCACCCACTCCACTTTGCCAGGTCCTGGGTTCCGCACCAGTTTTGCCGCGGCCTCCCCAGCACGCTGGGTCCGGAGGCGGGAGGTGTCACTGGGTCTGGAACGCGGGCTCGCGCAGCAGCCTCAGCACCCGGTAGGTGTTGAGACCCGGCACGTCGAAGCCAGGCGACAGCCCGGCGGGGTCAAGCGGGTAGAAGTGGACGAGCTGCCCGTGCTGGGCCTCGAGCGAGAGCCAGGCGTCCCCGAGCGGCAGCGCGCACGGGAACTCGCGGGCCACGTGCAGCTGGAAGACGCGGCCGCGCAGGTGGCGCAGTGCCAGCGTGCGGAAGGCGGGCGGCACCAGCGCCTCCACGCGGGGCCCGAACTGGCGCAGGCGCAGCTCGCCCGCGGGCCCGGCGCGCACCTCGTAGAAGGTCCGGTTGGCGACGGTGAAGTAGCCGGCGAAGGGGCGCGCGCTGGCGGGCGGCGCCGGCCGCAGCTCCGCCTCCCGGAAGGCTCGCTCCAGGGCGGGCAGGAGCGCGTCGTAGGCCTGGGCCACCACGTCGGGCCCGGGCGGCCGCGGCCCGGCCAGCAGCAGCACGAGGCCCAGGCGCAGCGCGGGCACCAGGGAGAGGGTGGCGGCGTAGCCGTCCAGGTCGCCGTCCTTGCGCACCACGCGGTAGCCCCGCTGCGCGTGGAACTCCCACGGCGTGCCCGTCTCGTTGGCGAAGTAGGCGCCCGGGCAGGCCAGCAGCGGCGCCAGCAGCATCTTGGCGGCGTCGGGCCGCAGGAGCCTCTGGGGGCTGCCGCCCAGGAGCAGCATGGCCAGCTTGGCCAGGTCGGCAGGGGTGGAATACATCTGGCCGGACGGGCGGTACCATCCCAGGTCGTACAGCGGGGCCGGTCGGCCGCTGCTGTAGAAGCCAGCCGCCAGGCGGGCGCGCACCGAGGGTGTGAGGTCGAAGCCCGTGTCGGCCAGCCCCAGGGGCTCCAAGAGCCTCTGAGCCACCCATCGCTGGTAGTCCCCCTGGGCCGTGTGGGCTGCCAGGACGTGGGCCAGCAGCGAGAAGGCCAGTGTGCTGTAGTGGCACCTGGAAGGAGAGTGGAAAGTGGAAATGTGGCAGGGGTGGCCATCTCCAAGCTCTATCTCTCCCCACTACTAAGGAGATCTGAGTTGCCACCAGCCCCGGGAGAGGGGAGAGATTGGGAGGAAGTGGGGAGGGATAGAGGGTTTAACAGGATGTTATTATTGATTTCATTTCTTGAGACGGCCTCTGT
>NW_022111357.1:22264520-22266728 GCF_000313985.2 Echinops telfairi | reverse complement strand
CGCTATACTTTTTGATAGCCGGGCACCATCAGCTTTCTTCGCCGGAAAATTTTTTCAAAGGAAAAAAAAACCCCTCCAGATTCCTTACCCATCGGATCTAAACATTGGGCTGAGTGGCTATAAAAAGTGGAAGAGTAAAATGAACAGGGTCTTGGATTCTTTCTGACATACAAGTTCGTTTCAAACCAAAAAAGGCCACCGCCTTTTATTGAACTGGTATGTTTGGAGGTGCCCCAGGAGAGACTGGGGGGGTGGTCACTGAATAAACTGCCATCAGTTGATGCTGACGCTTAGCAACCCTATAGAGCAGAGTAGAACCGCCTCACTCTGCTGAACAAAAGCCTCATCTTTTTCCCACGGAACGGCTGGTGGGTTCAAACTTGCTGTGCATGTGGTCAGCAGTTCAACCTGTAACCCTACACCACCAGAGCTCCTGATGCTTGGCTACCTCTCCTGAGTCTACACTTCAGCCGCCACTGTCAGTTTCTTGTACTGTCCCGGCTTGCTGTTGCTCTGATGCTGGAAGTGATGCCAGCGGCATTTCAGAGGCCAGCGGAATCACTCGCATGGACAGGGTTCAGCAGAGCTTCCAGACTTTACCAGATTAAGGGGAAAGGTCTGGCGATCTAGTTTCCAAAAAATCAGCCAGTGAACACTTGAAGGATCACAAGATAGCACAGGACCAAGTAATGGCTCATTCTTTCATGCATAAGGTTACTATGAGTTGCAGCCTACTAGCTGACAAATAACAATTCTACGTTTGGTAAAATTAAGGTCCAGAAGGTAAGGAGATAGCCCAGGGTCACAGCTGGGTTAGACAAATGTTACACTATTCTGGAGGGGAAAAATGAGACTGCTCATGTAGCAGGGAAAGCTAATATAAATCAGGGCTCTACCTCTTTCTTCCTCCAGACCTGTGGACAGACACCAATAACCAATCAAACGACCTCCCTGTTTTCCCAGGCCATTTCCAAATCCCTAAAATAGTGCTTCTGGAAGGCACATGGATGGATGGAAGTTCTATTAAGCAGTTCTATTAAGCACTTCTGAACTCTAGCCCAAGCCCCTTGTTTGGCAGAGGTTAAGTGCCTCGCTCAAAGTCACACAAGTTTGTGGCAGGACTGGAAGACCTCCGGTCTACAGATGCCCAAGCAATGCTCTTTTCTCTGCATCACCTGGGTCCTTCTTAAGACAAGTGGGCCTGCGGGTCAGCATTTGGAGAGACACAGAGAAGGGAGAGCTTGGAAAAGGGGCACTACTTGGGCAACCAGGAGTCGAACTACCCAGCCTCCTAGCCTGAGAGTTGGGCTTTGCTGAGTGCCCAGTGGTCATTCCAGCCACTGCCTAAATCAAGCAGTGCCCCCGCTGACCTCCCGCCAGGCACTGGGCCAAACCCCTATCTGTGTGTCTCCATCACAGGAAAGCCAGCTCCACTCGGAGGGACCTGCTTGGATATGCTTGCTGTGCTAGCCCAGTGTTTAGCATATCCTGGGTGCCTCCCTCGTAAGGAGCCCTCCAGTGCAGTAGGTTAACTGCTAACCAAAAAATTGGCAATTTGAACCTACTAGCTGCTCCCTAGAAGAAAGATGAGCCAGCCTGCTTGCATGAAGATATGTAGCCTTGGAAACCCTGGGGAGCAGCTGACTCTGTCCTGCAAGTTGAAGAGTCAGAATTGACTCGATGGCAGTGGTTTGGGTTCCGTTTGAGGCTTGGGCATCTAGTAGGTGTTTAGTAAGTGTGGGGTTAACTAATGGGAAGTTTAAACAGAACTGGATTCATGGTTCAGCTTCCCACCTCCCTGGGTGCACTCACCTGGTTCCTGGGTCTGCCACCAGCACATCATCCTTGAGCAGGTTCAGGGCCTCCTGGGTGCTGCCCCTCCACAGCAGAGAAGTAGAGCGGAGCCTTCTGGGAAGCCCTAGGAAGGAGTACAGGTCAGACCTGCTGGGACGCGGCAGTGACGGTGGAGGGTGGGATAGTGGGTCTCTTCCAGTGGAGTTGTACATTTTACACACCTGCCAGTCACATAACCTCTCTAAGCCCTGGGCTGCCCCTCTGTACTTGGGGGAAGTTACTTCCTGTAACTCAGGACGCCTATGAGGTTAATTGGTGGTGGTTGCTGGTCGGAGTCAGCCCCAGCTCACGCAACCCGGCACACAGAAGGAAACCGTGAAGCAGTGCCCGGCCTGCTGGGAATCAGGAATCAGG
>NW_022111357.1:22261933-22264382 GCF_000313985.2 Echinops telfairi | reverse complement strand
TGGGGTGGTGGGGAACCCTGAGATTTTCACTGCCTGATTTCTGGGGGTTAAATCGCCAGCCTTTTTTCTCCCTGTTCATCTTCATCTGGAACGTCCATGTTCCGCAGTATAGCGGCACACGGGCCCCACTAGAAAACGGCGAGGCTGCTCGTGCAGTGCTGGCCAGGAAGGGAGCGGGCTCTCCTGCCAGGAAGGTGGGAATGCTGCCCCTGGACCACCACTGTGAGGATGAGTCATGGCTGATGGCACGCTTACCATGGGGCGGGCACCGAACAAGTGCTCGGTCAAGGATTATCAAGTTTAATTCGATGAAATGGTTTTAAGGTCAGATGAAGCTGGCTTTGTAGAGCTGGCAGCTCTGAGTCCTCGGGCTTTTCGGTATTTGGCATGTGACAGGGATCGGAAAGATTATAGAGCTGAGGGCGCCTTCCAGCCCACCATCTTTTGCAAGCATCTGTTTTGTCCCGGGGATGGCTTCAAGGCTGTGAGCAGTTGAGGACTTGGAGTTCCAAGTCCTGGGTTACGATCTGACCCCAGAACTGAGTTGGCTTCCTGGCCCCTCTGAGCCTGTACCGCTCACCTTTCCACGGGCTCTCGCCCCTGCACTGGTTTCTCTGTGAGGCGCCGGTGGCCGAATAAGAGACGGTGCAAAGCTCCCGAAACGAGAGCAGAGGTTTAGGTGAGGTTCAGTCAGAAGAGACATTCAGAACCTAAGACAAACTCCCTGCCATCGCGTGCATGCCAACTCAGAGCCACCCTCCAGGGCAGGGGAGCACTCCCCAGTGTGGGGCTCCAGGACTGTCACTCTTCATGGAAGTCCAAAGCCTCATCAGAGAGTGGACGTCCTCAGCCAGCCATTTGCTCAGTTGGCCCCCTTGAGGATAAGGAAACGGATCAGGTGGGCTGGGTTGTTCATTTGCTTGTTGGTTTGTTGTATTTGCTTGATTTCTTTTCCTTACATAATCGGTTGATTTGATTACCATTTAGAATTTATAAGGCACCAAGAGTAGTCCATGAATCGTTTCCTTCTCATCTCTACCCCCAACTACCTAGCGCTCCTCCCAGGAGGCAACCCTGTGTTTTAAGTGCTTGAGTGTCCTCCGAGAGAGAGTTTAGGTACATATAAATGAATGTGTGCATTTGCATGTAATACAGGCATTACGTATTGTGTACATAATACATACATTATGCATGTTTTGTTAAGGAATGTGGAATCGGCTCTGTCTCACAGCAACCCTATGTACAACAGCCTTGTGTGTGTGTATACAGTATGTGTGTGTATGTTCCCTGCCTCCCCCCCCCTTGTAAACCCATCTCCATTTAACATGTATCAAATCTCATCGCAGCACTCTCCTTGGAGTTACAAAGTAGCCATTCACTGATGAATAGTTAGGTGGGTGGGAATCTCTTACTATGACACACAGCGCTGCCTGCGTGACTGTGTGTGCTCCGTATACCACAGCCAACCAAGAAGTAGAAGCGCCCTGCCCTCAAGCTGATTCCAACTCCTAGCAAAGCTAAACCAGGTCTCCGAGACTGTAACTCTTGACCGGCACTGACAGCCTCGCCTTTCTCCCATGGAGAGACTGGTGGTCTAGAACCACTAATCTGTAGTTAGCAGTCCGGCTCA
The DNA here is from genome assembly GCF_000313985.2 of Echinops telfairi. Taxonomy (NCBI): domain Eukaryota; kingdom Metazoa; phylum Chordata; class Mammalia; order Afrosoricida; family Tenrecidae; genus Echinops; species Echinops telfairi. The sequence goes on along the minus strand of NW_022111357.1, from coordinate 22,262,752 downwards.
CAAGGGTGGGAGTATATCTATAAAATAATTTCCTCTGAGTGAATCTGCTGAATCAAAGAATATATATATATATACATTGTTATATTAATTTATTATAGACTGCATACAAAATAAATATATATTGTAATTTATAAATCCTAAATCAATATTGTCTATATCGTGTCATTGCTGCTGTTGTGTGCTGTCGAGTTGATTCTGACACAGAGTGACAGGGTGGAACTGCCCCCAGAATTCGCCGGGCGGCAGTCTTTCCTGGCACCGACCTGCTGGCCTTTTCTCCTGCAGAGCACCTGGTGAGTTCACATCGCTGAACTTTTTTGTATTATCAACTGCGTAGCGCTTTAGCTGCTGCTCCATTTTTAATTGCTTCAGATGCTGGGCAGTTGCCCTCTGTACAGATTATGCCACTTTAAACGCCCACCACTCACATTCGAGAGTTGGGCTCCTGCATGGCAGGGTTATTCCCAGCAAAATGCGTTTAAATGCATCTCTGCAGTCGGCGGAGGGCGGCGGACTGGGATGCACTGTGTCCGTCTCCTTTGGATGCCTGCAGACAGACGGTTTCCATTACAACCTGGCTCAGGAAGCTACGGGGCTGTGGCTAGGGACTGCCCCGGGCTCATCCTGAGAGATTTTTCTCCAAGAACACAGGACAATCACAGGGGCTTATTATGAAGCCGCTTGAAGAAAATGGGAAACTGCACTGGTGAGGAAAAGGCCAGGAAAATTGCACTGAGGCATGTTTTTCCATCACAGCAATGTACCTGCTTCATTCTTCAAGGGTAGCAAAGCTGTCCTACAAGAATTTCCTTGGGAAAC
>NW_022111357.1:22259927-22261833 GCF_000313985.2 Echinops telfairi | reverse complement strand
GTCTCCTTATCTCCTGGGTACCCTTCTTGCCCTTCCTAGCCCCTACCCCCACCCCCACCACAGCTAGAGGCTGACCGGTACATGGTGTATTCATTGGGGGGTCCAGAAGTGGGGTCTGAGCCATTCTTCTTCCCAAAGTTCCCTGTCCAGAGCACTGTGTCGTTGTGGATAACAACTGCAGACATGGCGGCCAGGCCTGGGGCAGACATCGCCTGACGTAGGATCCTGTCCACCTGGGGGGAGGGGAGCAGGAGGGGCAGGTGCAGTGACAGAGCCCTCCCCACCCCCGTCATTCTGCCCACTGGCTCCCTCCACTTGGCCATGCTCCCCGCCATGTCTCCCTGAACCCCTTGAGAACTCCCAGTGAGTCTCCAGGTGCAAGCACAGCCATGCCCCTGGCCCTGGCTTCAGACAGACCTGCTCCCCTGGAATCGCTTCTGTACACAAGGCTTCCCCATATAATAGTATTCCTTTATCTTTAACTTTTTAATGTGAACTGGGTGAAGGATGACCGCATCATCAGTTTTGCATTCAATAATCCACACACCTTTTGTTTCATCTCACTCATTGCAATCCGATCCCCGCAGCGTACCATCCCTCCCTGGGCTGCCAGTGTCCATTCTCAGTCTCCTCATCTGTTAAGATGATCAGTACTCAATAAAAGGTCCTGGCAGCCCTGTTAAGCTACCATGCAATGGCATGAAATGTGATGTGTGTGTGTGTGTGTGTGTGTGTGTTTCACCAACTCAGTGCTTCTACCATTTTGATCTTTGCCAATCTGATGGGGGTGGTAGTGGATGTGTCTTGGTGTCGTTTTAATTCACATTTAACTTATGAATGATGTGATGTGTACCGTGTGATATTGTTCATATTCATATTTAAGACCCATTTGTTTTATATTTCACTTCATATGAAATGTCTACGCGTGTCCTTTGCCCGTTTTGTGGAAGGGCTTTATATTGATTTGTAGACGTCTTTATATCATGAGGGAAAGCAGGTCTTCATTGTAAATTGTCTGTAATATAGACCCACTGACTCGCTCTTAGTCTGTTAAGCAGTCAACCTGATTTTGACCCAACAAGTGATCGTGATTTGCCTACTTGGTCTCAGTCCCAATATTCATCTCAGTTTGACCTTCTCAGATCTGTCTCCAGTTGGGGCAGCAGCCCAGCCTCGTGGGAGGGAGGACTGGCTGGTTCCAGAAGGGCAGAGTGTGGGCCCACCCGGGCTGGATGAGGACCTGCTTCTCAGTTCTCCCACCCTGAATGGTTCAGGGTGGCCTGCACAGGTTCAGAGACTCACCGGAGAGCTGACTGGCCATCCTTCGGAGGGTGACAGGTGAAGGCCTTGGGGCTGGGCCGCCCTCTCCCAGCTCATCCATCAAGGTCTGCAGGTTGGGGGCTGACGCGGTGCCCAAGGGGTTGTTAATGGTGAACGTGCTGGCGTACCGTTCCAGAGGGTCATCTAAAGAGGCCACGATGCCTTCCTCCCACAGGCGGTACAGCATGAGAACTGGGAAGACCTTTGAGACGCTGGCGATGCTAGGCAGTGTATGAGAATGAGGGTACAGAGGGCACCCACCCCTGCCTTGCACCCCGCCCTCCAGTATCCCAGGAAAGCAACCATCCGATCCACCCTTATTCAGCATCTCAGGTGGGAACTAACCAGCCCCTGCAGACGAGCCTTTGGGATACTTGAGAACACACCAAAAGCAGGGGGGGAGGGGCGGTGAACACCTTCCCCGTGCCTGGTTCTTTGCCAAACACTGCCCATTCTGGGACAGACCTTGTGCGTCTCACCAGCTGTGTGGCCTTGGGCAAGTGACTCGGCCTTTCTGAGATCCCACTTGGTTGGCTGTTGAATAGGGGTAATGACACCTGCTTCATGGGCTGCGGCAGGAAGGCTT
>NW_022111357.1:22256926-22258571 GCF_000313985.2 Echinops telfairi | reverse complement strand
CTCCCTCCGGCCCTTTGCACATGCTGTTCCCTCGGCCTGGAGTACCTACCCCTACCCATTGTTCGAACACTGCTTCCTTTAGAAGCTTTCCCTGGCACCCGGTCTGGTTCCTCTCACTCTCCCAAAACCATAAACTAATATCTGTCATCTTGAAGCTAGTCGTCTCTTGAGATCGGGACTTCCTCCTCTTCCTACCGTGCTCCCTCTGCTTTGCACAGCGGAGGTGCTCACGGACTGCTGTTGAAATAGCGAGTGAATGAAAGGAAATGCCCCTGCCTGGCTCCCACGAACCCGATCCCCTCCTAGGCCATCACTGACCTGCTCCAGGGCCACCTTCAACACAGGCAGAGGGTGGGCCAAGGGCACGGGCTCAGGGTGCCGGGGACACATCCTCACAGGGGCAGAGGTCTCATCTGGTCCCAAAGAACCTAGAAGGAACATGTGGTAAGTGGGGACAGAGATCAAGATACAAGTCCAGGGGTCAGGCAAAGGCCAAAGCCACCTCCTGGGGCCAGCCCTCCTCAGCCTGCAGCAGCCTTGGCCTGGAGCTATCAGGGTACAGCGACTGGGCAACTGAGGGCGGAAGAGCAGAAGATGCCTGGGAGGCAAAGGGGCAGCTCCACCCATGCCACCCACCTCTGCCACGGTCCTGCAATGTGCTCGCTCATATGACCAACTTGCGCCGCCATGCAGCCAGTGACTTGACCAGGCCTGGCACCTTGGGGCAGGCTCAGTCATGTCTATCTCTGCATCCTCCTAATTCTATGTCGGTGGTTCTCCATCTTGCTAATGCTGTGACCCTTTCATACAGTTCCTCATGTGGTGACTCCTCCAACCATAACATTATTTTTGTTGCTACTTCATCACTATAATTTCACTAGTGATAAATCTGGCGACCCCTGTGAAAGGGTCATTGGACCCCCAAAGGGGTCGCAACCCACAGATTGAGAACTGCTGACATAGGGGGACTAGGGACTAATCTCTAAAACGTATAGAAAACTTCAACAGCTCAGCAACAACAACAACAACAACAGACAACTCGTCCCCTTTCACACGGGGCAGAAGACATCTCACCAAAGGAGACACTCGGGCAGCTGACAACCTCTGAAGAAATGCCCACACTCACTGCCGCTGGAGAGACGCAAGTCAGAGCAGCCAGGCGCTAGCCCCGCACCCAGCAGCCTATCGCACAGCTGGAAGTAACAAAGAACCACAACTGCTGGCGGGGTGCGGAGACTGGGACCCGTGGTGTCACTGGTGGGCCTAGAGGACGGTGCAGTCGCTGTGGAGAGCAGCTTGACACTGCCTCCAAAAGTTGGGAACAGGAGTACCACTTAAAATGCATATGTTTTAACTCCCTGCTGTTGCGTCGATTTTGATTTGTAGCCACCCCACAGGACAGAGTAGAACTGCCCCCATGGCTTCCTGAAGCTGTAGATCCACAGCAGCAGAAAGGCGCCTCACGATCCGGGTGGGAGGCTTGAAATGCTGTGGCAGTCACCTAATCTGGTGTCAATTTGAGGATTAAGAGGGTAGGGGTGGAGTCTAGGCTGTCAATCTGGAGATAGCCAATGAGACTTCTGTGGGCATGGCCTTCTCCTGAGAATTCTGGGGAACCTGGGACTTCCTCTTTGGAAGCAGAAGA
>NW_022111357.1:22255399-22256826 GCF_000313985.2 Echinops telfairi | reverse complement strand
GCCCTGTTAAGCTACCATGCAATGGCATGAAATGTGGTGTGTGTGTGTGTGTGTGTGTGTGTGTTCATGTGTGCACTTGATCATCGTGCAAGGAACTCTTTTCTGTCAACCCTTTCATCCTCTCCTGGGTCATCGTTCCCCACCCTCACTGTGGCCCTAGCCCTCCCGAACCTCGTCCTTGGGCAAATGCTGCCCTTTCGACAGCAAGTGGTTGATTTTCCCAAGGTGGGTACATCGCCCTAGTGTTACTGCTCCCCTGATAGACCGGTCCAGTGTTTGGGCTGAAAATTGAGTCGGGTGATTTCAGTGCAAGAGCTGAAGAGTGACAAAGGGCATAGCCCGAGGGGCCCCACCAGTCTCCATCTGACCAGTAAGCCTGGTCTCTTTTAGGACTGAGATTGTTCCCCATGCTTCCCTCACTCTCTCCAGGATGTTCTAGGGTGACTGATGCCTGCCAGAGCAGTTGGCAGTGGTTGCCAGGCACCGTCTAGTTCTTCTGGTCCCTGGGCCATAAGGACTGGTCTTTGCTTGGCCCATCGGTCTAATTGTTTCCATGTGTCTTCGACTGGCATCATTCTTCTTTCCTTCAGACAGCGAGTAGCTGCACCTTTGATGGCTACTCACAAGTTTTGAAGACCCCGGATGCTGCTCACTGAAGTCGGAGGGAGAACCTTGTGTTTGTGGATTCTCTTATTCCAATTGACCTTGGCGTCCCCTGAGACTGTGGCCCTGAGAGTTTTGTTTGAAGACTCTTCCTTGGTAGAAAGAACAAGGGGAGGAGTGTGGGCCTGCTCCAGTCCAACCCTCGTCTGATTCCCGAGGCACCCCGCAAAAGGTCTAGTCTGAGCCTGGTGTGGGAGAGGTCAGGGCTTACAGGCCTTCTTTGGACTTTTATTGACAATAGCTCATTTTTACTGAGTGCGTAATGGTTAAGAGTTTGCCTTCGAATCAGAGGTCGGCTGTTCAAACCCACCCGGCACTCACTGCCTAGGTGGAAAAGCCTGGCATCTTGCTTCCAGAAAGATTCCAGCCCCGGAAACCCTCCGGGGCTGCGCTGCTCGATTGACAGCTCGCAACAGCAGCGACAACAGCCGGCGTCTATTGTACATGGAGAATGTGCCAAACTCACAGCCCAGCCAGTTGTCACTGTCGGTCCCGCTCCTGGCAGCCTGGTGTGTGGCAGGGCAGTGCACGCCGTGGGGTGTCCAGGGAAGCCCAGCACCAGACCTGTCTTCCCAGGGCCTCAGGGTGGGAAGAGAGAACAGAAGACGGCTAGGGAATCCCAGGGGTCATGGGGACCAGTTTCAAAGCGCCCCGCTTTCAGTTTGCAGCAGAGCACAAAATTATTTATGCTGCCCAGGGACTGACTCCTAGATTGTCGAGTTTGGGAGGAAGTGATTTTCCTGTGCTGTCTCGTTTAATCCTGG
>NW_022111357.1:22252000-22253948 GCF_000313985.2 Echinops telfairi | reverse complement strand
CATGAGTGGAAGAGTGGATAAACTTTGATACATACATGCAATTGGAATACTACAGAACATTCCAGAATGATGATGAACCTGGGAACGCCTCCTAACCTGGATGAACCTGAAGAACATTATGCTGGGTGAAATGAGTCAACCACAAAAGGACAACTACTGTATGAGACCACTATTATAAAAATGCCAAGAAAATGTTTCCACGCTGCAAGAAACATTATTTGACAGTTGCCAGAGGTAGGAGAGTGTGATAGGTAGGTGTATTGTGTCAAGCTGGCCAATAGGAACATGTGAGATTAATAAGGTCACAGTTTGATTGGAGGGCAAAGAAATAAATGGCTCGGCAAGCCCCACCTCTCTCTCTCTTGCTCTCTGGTGATTGGACCAGCATTGGGCTTGCTAGTTCTCTGCCTCAGCTCATGAACTACCTGTGGGACTGCCAACCTGTGGATCATGTCGCTAGAACTTTAAGACCCTTCAAGACCTGTTTCACCATGCTGCCGATGCTTGGGACTGTCGGATCTTGTCGTCTTGCTGACTGTTGGTGACCCACTCTGCTGTTTGCTGCCTGTGGCCGGACCACCTGCATTGCCTTAAGGAAGACTCAGCTGTCTGCTTCCTTGACCTTGGACTCAGCTGACCTCCTGAGTTGAAGGACTTCCAGTATATTAACTATTGCATGGAAGTGAGTTGAACTGAGCCCTCTGTACTGCAGTGTGGACTAATTAGCTGTTATATTACTGCCTGCTGTATATATACACACACCTACTGTATATACTTGTGTATAAGCTGAGTTTTTCAACACATTTTTAATGCAGTTTTTGTGGTAAAATTAGGTGCCTCAGCTGATATTCGGGTCAGCTTATATTCGAGTATATATGGGGTGTGTGTGTATGAGAAAAATCATAAGCATCCTAGTTTTGTTTCTCTAGAGACTCCTGTCTAACACAGAGTAGAAGGGAGAGAGGGGAAGTTATTTGTGGGATGGAGTGTAGATGAGTGTTAACGTGGATGAAAGTAAAGGCCATATACCATAAGAGGGAGGTTGGAAGAAAAGTGATGGTGGCAGGGGAAGATGCTGGCAGGGTTGTAAGGGTTAAAGGCAATGGGGCACATGCACAATCCCTGAATGGGGATGACCTGTGAGTATATGCCTGGACAGACATGCATACTGAGCAGGTGTGGGAGGAAGAGTGGGGGTATGGCCATGAATAGCTGTAGACTTTATAGAGGATATTTGTATGTGTGTATTTACCTTCGCTGCACATGAACCCATGAATGTGGTGGAGCACACAGGTGGAAAAGTCATGAAAAATTCTTAGACATAACCACAAAGGAAGATCAGAACCATAATCTTGGGGGGCACCAAAGTCAATCGATGCAGCACAGTTCACAAAGACAGGGTTCTCCATCCAGCAACCGGGTCTTAAAGGCTCGTGAGCAGCCATCTACAGTGTAACTATTGGTCTCCGCCCATCCAGAGGGAAGAAGGGTGGTGATGGACATAGTCCAGTAGACGAGGGACCGTGCATGCATCAGCCTGAGATCAGAAGGTGGTGCCCGCCTACCATTAACAACTGCTCTGGAAGGGATGCCAATAGGTGGTCCCAGAGAAAAACTCAAAAACAAAAGGAGACCGGGCGTACAGCTCAGATAGAATGGACTCATCAGCCATTTCAGCTCAACAGGGCAGCATTTACCCAAGACAGTGATCAGAAGGTTAAGAAAGAACGAACGAATGGAACCAGGAGCCAGGGTGACGAGGAAGAGTTTTTGCTCAGGGGGCATTGAGTTCATGTTAATGATGGTGGAACCATTTGGAGAGGGATATCAATAATGGTTGTACAACATGAAGAGTATAATCAATGGCACTGAATCATACATGCAGAACTTGTTGAATTGGAGATTGTTTTGTTGTGTATATATTTGCCACAATTGAAAAGAAATTACG
>NW_022111357.1:22248693-22250735 GCF_000313985.2 Echinops telfairi | reverse complement strand
TTTTTTTTAAAGAAAATGATGATGGCAGCATATGTGCAAATGTGCTCGACACATTGGAGTAATGTATGCATTGTGATAAGATCCCCAATAAAAGTATTTTTTTTAAAAGAAAATGAAAATGTTCTAAAATTGAATGTGGCAAAGATTGTACAACTCATCTTGATATGACTGGACTATTGAATTATATGATGTGTGGGTGAAGTGCCAATGAAACTGTTAAAAAAGTGTAAAATTATGTGTTATTCACTAATGATACTGTAAGGAATTCTGGTGGCACTGTGAGGTAAGCACTGGACTGATAAAAGCAAGGTTGGCAGTTCAAACCCACCAGCTGCTCCATGGGAGAAAGATGAGGCTGTCTGCTCCTATCAAGATTTACAGTCTGGGAAACCCCAAGGAGCAGCTCTGCTGCCCTCTCTAGGGTGGCTGCGTCAGAACCAGCTCCCTGGCAGTGGGTGGGTAATGACGGTGCTGTAGTTAGAACCCGTCAAGTCCGTTCTGACGCATAAGGACCCGTGGAAAGAGTAGACCTGCCCCCACAGGGGTTTTGTAGGCTGTTATCTTCTTCAAAGCAAGAGAAAGACCTTGTGATTGGCTCCCTTAAAGCACAGCGCCTAGAAACACCAATGAAGCTGGTCCACTGTGTCACATGGAGTCACTCGGGGCCAAATCACCGGATGGCACCCAGCCACAGCCACCTGCCCGAGAGCGGGTGGACAGATACTGGTACCCTAACCATCCCCGAGGTGGTTTGGGATGAAACTTTGATTCCAAAGAGGAGCACTGCAAACCTTACACAGGCTCTCTCAACAACTCCATGAGTTAGGCCCTCAGCTAGACCCTACGTTCTGCTTGGTATAGGAGACACGTGGAGCAGGTGGCTATTGTCATGCTTCTGTACCTTTTATGTGCACACAACATGAAAAACCACCTCTCTCTCTCTCTCTCTCTCTCTCTCCCTTCCTCCCTCCCCCTCCCTCCCTTTGTCCCTCCCACCTTGACACTACTTCGTTCCAGTGTTTCAACATCTCAATCAGAAACTCTCAATGTGTTTGCCTATTTTCCTGTGAGTGTGATCCCTCACTGTTGACTCCTTTGTATCTGGCTTGCTTCACATCCTCCTGGCAATCCTGAAATGTAGGTTTGACTCAGTAAGTGCAGGTTGGGACCCGAGAGTCTTCACCCCTAACAGTCTCTTGGGTGACGCTTGAGCAAGAGCAGGAAGTTAAGCCCTGGTGGTCCACACACCCAGTGCCGGCCCATGACCTGTGGTTTTCCATCTGTGACAAAGTAAGGGCAAACCTGAAGAGAAATCATTGGAAACTTTTATAGCAGTTTGACCATAATTTTATGACTTTTGGAACTAATTTAAAATGTGGGCTTAAGACACGAGAAGAACTGGATGTTGGCCAGCTACCATCACCAAATATTTTGATCAAAGATTCTATAGAACAATCCTGATCAAAATGAGGGAAGGATGAAAGATGGAATAGAAAAAAAATAGTTTTAAATAAAAATAAAGATTGAATAGAAAACTACCCAGGGGACAGTGAGTGGGTGGACAGGGGAGGAGCCCCTCAGAAAAAGGAGGGGGAGGGTGGTGGCGGCAGTTCAACTTGAACGATGTAATTGGCGTCACTGACCCATTTGTGTAGAAATGGAAACTGTTGAATTGGCGTGTGTGCTGCTGTGACTATTCTCAACGGCAACAAGAAAGATTCAAATCAACTTGTAACACGTAGGCTCGTACTGTGTATGTCTTTCCCCCATTTCATTTCTCTCCGAGTTCGTTTTGGTATCTTTCTAAATGACACCAGTCTGTGATGGGTTGGTAATTTAACAAGCATGGCCTTAGGGGACATGCCACCCTGCCCACCTGGAGTTGGAGGCACTCAAATGCCACTGATAAAGGAGTTTCCCTAGGAGGGAGGGTTGGTGGGGTGGAACGGGAACTGGCAAGAAAATAAATCTCTCTTTGGTTTGGAGGAGCCCAGAGCACCTTGGAGAGCACGGGGCATCTGTAACACAGGACGCTTGGGAGG
>NW_022111357.1:22242323-22247927 GCF_000313985.2 Echinops telfairi | reverse complement strand
GCTTGGGGAGCTGATACTGCCACAGGAAACAGCCAGTCATGACCACGGAGAGCAGGAAGAAGAAGCCGCAGGAGGCTGGGAAGAGCCACTTCTTTTTCATTCTCTGCAGCCTGGGCTGCAGGCCCACCTGAAGCAGGGAAAGGACACTAGGCACGGTCCCCACTGTGGTCAGCAGAGGGGAGAGAGAAACGGGCCCTTGCCCCGGCCTGGCATACGCCTCAGATTTGCTCAGACATCATGAAAGCCCTCAGTTTGGGGTCAATGCCACACTTGTGAACTCATAGCCCTTCCAGTGTGACCGCTTCAATCGCTCTGCCAAGCATGTCCACTCACACTCTGTACTTCTGCACAACCTGTGTCGCATGCCCTCTCCTCTCCTGTGTATTCAGGACAACCTCTAGGCCAGCTGAAATGCTGCCTCCTCACGCAGCCTCCCAACTGTCTACCCAAGTCTCCCAAACCTAAGGACCCGAGCTGCACGCGTGTCTGTTGCCGTGTACAACCATGTTCCACAGGGTGTCAAGGCCATGACACTTAGGTCACACCTCCAGGTCTTTCTTGGAAGCACCTCGGGCTATTAATCAAATAGTGCCTCCGCCAAGCCTTCCCTCTCCGTTTCCTGCAGGGCCCCTCTTTCACCTCTCTCCCAGTTATGTCTCCCACATTCCCTCCACTTCTTTCCTCTTTGTGTGATGGCACACCTAATTCCCAGGTGACACATTACCAAATCAGGAATGAAAGAAGGGACATCACTCCCGATCCCACGGCTTATGTCACCTTCGCGTCCATGCGTTTGACCGTTTCAATGAACCGGACACATTCCTTGAAAGATACAGCCCCAGGTTATCTCATGCGTGATACTGCTCACGCACTGCAGAGTGCCAGCCCTCTGGCTTCTGCCTGAGGCCCATGCGTGGATTTGCACGTGAGTACTGACCAAGAGGTTGACATTTCCACCGCACCAAGTGACATCACAGAAAGACCGGTGATGGATGACAGCCAGTTCTACAAACAGAGCAGTTCTACTTTGTAACACACAGGGCTGCCATGAAGTGGAGTCGGCTCAATGGCAGTGGGCTCGCTACGGCCTAGTTCTCTCAATCCTGAGCATCAGATTCTCATGTCCACTGCTTCCTGAGCATTTCCACGAGAACATCTCCAAATATCCAAGACTCAGCTTCCGAGGTGGCACTCGCCTCTTTCACGCTCCTCCTCTGCCTCCTCTGGTGTTTTCAATATCCATGTATGGCACCTGACTCCACCCACTCACCCCAGCTAGACACCCCAAGGTCTGCCCGTCCCTCCTTGTCCCTCCACCGCCGCCTCCACTCAAACAGCAGGCCCTGCGTACCTGCCGAAACTATGAACTATTTCAAGCATACTGAAGAATATATAGAATATATAGTATAATAAATAGTTAAATCTCCTACCCTCAACTTTGTTAAACCGTAACATTTGCCATATTTTCTCCCTTTCTTTAAAAACATTTTAAATATGCCATGTCAGTCACTTATTTCTGTTGTTTCTTGTTTGTTCAGCATCTTGGCCTCACTAGAGAACAAAGATCTTTGTTTTCTTTTCAATGAGATCCTTGACGCGTAACACAGTTCCTGGAACGTAGCGAATTCTACTGTTATGAATGAATGAATGAATGAATGGAAATAAAGCATTCAGGTAGAGGTGAAGCCTCCAGGTACCTTTCACAGATCTCAACTTTTCTCCCCAAATGAAGCACCCATTCTAATTTTTATGTGTATCACAAGTTTTTATTCTTTTTAAAATTTATTTATTTTATTTCTTTATTTTTAATAGTTTTATTAAGGGCTCATACAACTCTTATCACAATCCATACATACATCAGTGGTGTAAAGCATATTTGTACATTCATTGCCCTCATCATTCTCAAAGCATTTGCTCTCCACTTAAGCCCCTGGCATCAGCTCCTCATTTTTCCCCTCCCTCCCCACTTCCCCCTCCCTCAGGAGCCCTTGATAATTTATAAATTATTATTTTATCACAGGTTTTTATTCTTTCACGCATTTAAAGCCCATGAAAGCCAGAACTTGAGGAAGGTGGAAACCTGTCAGAGAAGGAAAGCTCAAGTATTTTCCACTAAGAGGAAGTTAGGTAGGTAGTTAGTTTATTGTGCCAACCTGGCCGATAAAGACATGTGGGATTAATTGAAGGGTGGAGAGATAAATGGCTGGGCGAGCCTTGCCTTTTTTGTCTCTTGCTCTTTGATGATCAGACCAGTGTGTGGCTGCCTTGCTTGTTCTGTGCCTCAATTTGCAAGCTACACTACCTGTGGGACACCAACCCGTGGACTGTGTCGCTGTAATTTGAGGTTCCTTCAAGACCTGCTTCACCACACCATTGGAATTTACATCTCTTGGTTGGGGACTGTCAGACCCTGTCATCTGGCTGGCTGTTGGTGACCTGCTTGCTGTTTGCTGCCTGTGCCCGGATAGCCTGAATTGCTCTACAGAGGACTACCTGGCGGCCCTCAAGCCTTGAAGGACTGCCAGTGTCTCACAACTGTCTCACGGGAGTGAGTTGCACTGAGCCATTTGTACTGCTTTATAGATGAGTTAACTGTTTATTTCTTATGCTATATATCTATCTGTAAAAATATATATAAAATTATTAGCATTCTGGTTGTTTCTCCAGAGAACCCTGTCTAACACAGGAAGCGAGAGCCCTGGTGAAATAGCGGTTTGCGTGTTAGGCTCCTAACCGCAAAGTCAGCAGTTTGAAACCACCAGCCACTCTTCTGGAGAAAAGCAAAACTTTCTACTCCCTTAAAGAGTTACAGTCTAGGAAACTCACAGGGAGTTGCGCCCTGTTCCACAGGGTCGCTGTGAGTCAGAACTGACTCCATTGCAGTGAGTTTTCCAGAGTTTAATAGAAATAGAAAAGTGATAAACTGCAGGATATCAAAGGGGGGAAACTTGCTAGGCCCAGAAAAGCAAAACAGGCTCATCAAGTTCCAGCTCCCACAGGTTTCACTGTATGAATTTAGGTCAGGAGCCCTGGCAGTGCAGTGGGGTTAAGCACTAGGCTGCTAGCTGAAAGGTCAGCAGTTCGAACCCACCAGCCACTCCTCAGGAGAAAATATGGCAATCTGCTTCCATAAAGATTATACACTTAGAAACTCCATGGGGGATGTTCTGCTCCGGCCTATACAGCCGCTATGAGTTGATATCAATTTTTAATGCTTATGTATCCAGAAGCAATATGTAGTATTGTTTTGTATATTTTAAATCTTACAAAAATATCGGACTGTATCCTGATAATATCCTACTTCATTTGTTTTGATTCGATACTATGTCTAGGTCACTAACTTCGGTAGTGTATGCTGTTATACATTATGTAGCATAGTGGTTTGAGCATGCACTCTGGGGTCAGACTGATTATTTTGTATGCTTGAGTTGAAGAACCGTGCTTTGGAGCGGTGCGAATCTTCTGGGTGGGGAGGCATGATCATCTCCGGGTCAACTAGAAATTATCTCATTGCTCTGCCACGTTGTTCTAATGTATACTCCACCAGTTGATGGAAAATCAATCAACAATTGAGTCTCGCTATTACTTTGACTTTCATTTTCCTGATAACTAATAAGGACCATGTTTACGTGTTCTTTCCACTTGACTGGTTCTTCCAGTTCCTTTTTCTTTATGTACAATAGCTATTGATGTATTTTGGATACAGGTACCTCATCCGTTTCATGTGCAGACAAGCCAATCTGTGGCTTGCCTTACGGTTTGTATGTTGACTTTTGCTCAGAGACAGAAAGCATTCTCTGGTTAGATCGCGGGATTTTGAACCTCAGCCACGAGACCTGCAGCGGATCACTTGGCCTCTGTGCTTGTTTCCTCATCTATAAAATAGCGACGAGGATAGTAGCTGCCTCATAAGTGTGTGCTATATGAGGCACATACAAAAACAGTAAAGGCACATTGTTCTACACATAGTAAGCCCTACTTACGGAATTATTATTGAATTAAAAAGCTTTTCATTTGGGGTTGGCTTGATTGTTGCCGATCAAAATTAACAAGATTTTCTCTTAAGTATGCACTGTGAGTATGTGCTTTGTTACATAGAGATCATAAAGAGAGGATTCTATATTTTCATGGGAAAAATGTTTTGTAATGAAGTAGGATCTACTTTTGTTTTTCCGTATGGGTAACGCCTTTACTAAATACCAGCACCATCTACGAAATACCCCAAGCTGCTCCCATTGCCATGTTCTCTCTCAAATACCAGGTTTCTGTGCCTGCTTCTCTCCGTTTTCAGCATCCCTACCAGTGGCCCTAGAGTCCTGCTGAGTTTCTATTCCATTCCTCTCTGTTCAATCCTACGCTCTCTTCATGAAAACCGCTCACATGCTGAGTCCTTGTGCGCAGGCACTGTTTTGAAGAGAATAATCCGGCGAGGGAGGCTTTCTATGGTCTAGCCTCTGGCTATCTCCACTGACCCATTTTCTGCCCTTTCTCCCCTTGCATCTTTGTGAGCCCAGAACCCATCCTGGCTCCTCTCTGCCTGTACAGCTGCCAGGCCTACTGGCTGGGGTACCCTTTCCATCCTTATCCACCGCGGTGTTGCTGTGGACTGTGGACCAGTGACTGTCTCCTTACTGTGTATTGAGCCTCCCTTGTGGCCACCTATTCCCTTCCCTCATCGACCCCGGAACAGCGAGGACTGCCTGTGAGTTCTGTGTGGCCACAGCCCAGCACGCCCCAGCAGAGAAGCAGAGTGCCATGGGAGACATCGTTGGTGTCAGAGTAGGCCGAGAAGGCGTGAACGTGAACGTGGAGGCATGTCTGACCCTGCTCCTTGGCAATAGGGAAGCCAGAGGAGGTCAGCTATGGCGTCTCGCGGTGTTTGTTACAAAGACAGAGCAGGAAGGAAAAACCTGGCGGTTTACTCCCAAAACTCAGCCAGCGAAAATCCCTGTGGATCACAGCCGAACACTTTCCCAGTTGCAACAAAACAGGTGATGGCCTAGGACTGGGCAGTCTTTTGTTCCATGACACACACACACACACACACACACACACACACACACACACACACGGTCTCCAAACCGGGGCCACCTTGACAGCAGCTAACCACCACCCAGACTGACCGGAGCGCCGTCGTCTCATGTTCAAGTGAAGGAGGAGATTCAGTAACCACAAGGGATGTGGGGGGTCGAGGGGGCCAGAGCTGTGAGCACGTTCGCCGCTCCACCGCGACGTGGCTGAGGCCTCTGCACGCCCCCTGCCCCTGCACAGCTTTCCTCTGGGCCCAGCCTCATCTCCTGTCTGTCTTTAATCTCAGGATTTATCCCAATAAGCCCGAAGGCAGGGACATATTCAGCTCTAAGCTGCCCACCAGCGGCTCACATTTCCACTCGCAGGGGTCATTCGGAATCGCTTGCTTCTCCCTTCTCCGCTGGAAAATGCTAGCAGGGGAGCCCTGAGGGAGGGCCTGGTCCCCCAGATCCCATGCCCTTCTTTCTTCCCCTCCCCCACTGCCAGCCCCTTCCCAGGGTGGCCTGTAGCCCCTTGACCCACATCTCCTTTCCCCTTCCTCCCCTTCTCCTCTAGGACAGCCCTGCTTTGCCC
>NW_022111357.1:22239998-22240980 GCF_000313985.2 Echinops telfairi | reverse complement strand
GCGAGGGATGCTCCAAATCCCCAACACTAATCCGCGGAGGAGCGCCCGCCGCCCGCGGGAGGGTTAGTCCCTGAGGCCGCGCACATCTGGCGGAGCGCAGCGCCGCACCACGTGCTCAGAGAAGGAACTCGAATCCAGTTTGCCGGAGACAGACCGGGGCTTCCTCCCTCAATCCCACAGGCCCTCCTGGACACCAGGTCCTCGGGCACCCCCTGGGGACTCGGGGCCCCCACGGGAGCGCGTTTGGAGACCCAGTGGGATTGCATCATCAAACCAGGTGCCTTTGCGTCTATATGGGAGGAGTCCTTGGTTGGCACCAATGGTTGAACGCTGGATGAGCTGACAATCCGAACTCTCCCAGAGGCACCTCGGACCTGCGTGCAGAGGAAAACCGGAGGTCCCTGCTTTCCGATTCCAAGGCCGGGCTTTACAGCAGCCGCACAAAGCACACATGCTGTGGTTGGCTGGTCCATCAGATCGGTTCCGACCCGTCCCGTGCCGTTCTCACGACTGGGCCAGAGCCCGAGCCCATTGTTCCTGCCTCTGTGTCCTTCCCGCTCATTGGGAGCCTTCCTCTGTTTTGCTTCCCCTGACGTCTTTCTCCAGGGACCGGCCTCTCCTGACATTTTGAAAATACGTTTAAAAAAAAAGTCTTGCCCTTCTTGCCACTAAGGAGCATTCTGGCCATATTTCTTCCAAGACAGTTTACTGTGCACACATGGGGTCCCCATCAGGAGTGCGCCTCTTAAGTGAGGGCTCAGTAACCCTGACTGAGCCCCAGCCTCTCTGTTCCCGAGCGTGTAAGCTTCGACTACTGCTCAGCCAGTGTGCCGGTCAGGCGTGGTGCGCTCCTACGGCATGCTGCGCACGGCATGGCACCTAGTGAGGGTCCAGCTTTACGGAGGACCCAGATCAGGGCACTTCAGCTGGACTGTGTGCAGGAATCTGCTAGGCGGCTCATTGAACTGCAGCTCTTGGGTGA
>NW_022111357.1:22221293-22237794 GCF_000313985.2 Echinops telfairi | reverse complement strand
TCACAGTGCTCTAGCAAGCAGGTCCAGGCTGGGTATCCAATATGGGAAACAACCTGGGGGGAAACTGATTCTATCCCACAGTCCAGCTGTGAGGATATTTTCGGTTTTTCACTTGAAGGCTGCAGTCTCTGGTCTTCATCAGCAAGGGCTGTAAGTCTTCTTCACTCTCAGCAAGCAAGGCTGTGTCCTCTGTGTGCTGCAGGGGGTTAGTGAGCCTCCCTCCTATCGCATGCTGCGTCCGTCTTCATCACGCAGTCCGGCTTCCTGGATTATCTGCTCAACGTACAGATGGAAGACGTATGGTAAAAAGAGACTACCCTGATGCCCACCGTTGCTGATTTTAAAGCATTCCCCTTATTCTATTCTAGTGACTGCTTCGCGATCGATGACCGGTTCCACAACGAGGTGCTCTGGAATTCCCACTCTTCACAACGCTGTCTGTAGTTCGCATGCTCCACACAGTGATACAGTCAAGAAAGGACAAGTGAACATCTTCCTGCTGCTCCCGGCTTTCAGCTGAGATCCCTCTGATGTCAGCAGGGTTCTCCTAGCTCCATGTCCTCATCCAAACCCAGTCTGAGTTTCTGGCAGCACTCGGTCAAGGTAATGATGTGAGTGCATCATAAGTTACCTTCAGCCACATTTACTCTCATGTGACAGCAGTGGTATTGTTCTGTACTTTCTGTTGCAGCACCTTTCCTGAGAAGGGGCGCAAACATGAAACTGTCTCCCGGCTGTCTTGGCACAGACACGCGAGTGCTTTCACGTGGCATCAGTGTGTGGAAGCACTTCGATTGGCATTCGTTCTGTCAATTTCCAAAGCCTCCTTTTTCACCAGTGCCTTCAGTGTGGGTTGGACTTCTTCCTTAGTATCTTCCACTCTTGATCACATGCTAATTCTTTTTGGAACAGTGAATTCCTCCCAAGTCCTTCGATGCTGCCTGCATGGTTCAATATTTTCCCCATGTTTGCTGCTGTCGGGTTGGTTCCAACTCACAGTGACCCTGTGAACAGCAGGGACGATCTACTCCCAGTCCGGGGCCATCCGAACAATTTTTCTTATGTTTGAGCCCGTTGTTGCAACCCCTGTGTCAACCCATCCTGTCAAAGGTCTTCCTACTTTTTTCTGCTTTGCTACTTTACCAAAAATGATGTCTTTTTCCAGGGACTGGCCGTCCACTCCTGGTGGCGTGTCCAAAGCATGTAAGACTAAGTCTCACCATCCTTGCTTATAAGGAACATTCTGGCTGTACTTCTTCCAAGACAGGCCGATCTGTTCTTTTGCCCATCCACAGTCCTTTCAAGCTTCTTTGCCAGCACCATCTATTCAAAAGCATTGATCCATCCTTGGTCACCCTTGCTGAACATGCAGCTTTCACATGCATCGGAGGTGATAGAAACTACCGTGGCCTGGGTCAGGCGCACGCTGGTCCTCAAAGGAACATCCTTGCCCTTCCACACTTTCACCATAAGTATTCAACCTGGCTGCTGAGAAAATGGTCCAAGAGGCTGGAGTGTGTGGAGAAGAACTCGGCATCAGGATTCGAGGAAGGCTTATTCACAACCTGTGGTATGCAGATGACAACTTTGCCTGCTGACAGTGAGGAGGGCTTGAAGCACCTGCTGATGAAGATTAAGGATTTTGGCTTTGGGTGTGGATTACAATTCACTGTGATGAAGCAAGCAGCCTCAAAACTGGCCCAATGGTAACAGCCTGAAAACCAGAGAAAAGACCGCAGCTGCGAGGACTTTATCTTGTCGCATCTACAATCAGTGCTCACGGGAGCAGCAGTCCAGGAGTTGAACAACACTTGCATTTGGGTGAATCAGTTGAATGTGACCTCTTTAAGGTGTTGAAAATATGTATGGATTATCAGAAGAACTGTAAGAGCCCCCAATAAAATGATTTTTTTAAGTGTTGAAAATGAAAATAAAACTAACGTAGTTTCACTTGAAAAATTTTAAGGGGAGGGGGGACGGACAACAGAAAAGTGGGTGAAGGGAGACGTCGGACAGGGCAAGATATGACAAAATAACAATTTATAAATTATCAAGGGTTCATGAGGGAGGGGGAAGCGGGGAAGGAGGGGAAAAATGAGGACCTAATGCCGGGGGTTTAAGTGGAGAGAAAATGTTTTGAGAATGATGAGGGCAATGAGTGTACAAATGTGCTTTACACAATTGATATGTATATAGATTGTGATAAGAGTTGTATGAGCCCCTAATAAAATGATTTTTTAAAATTTAAGGGGTATTATTCAGATGACGGTGACTTCACTTGTTTGTAAAAAAACATATTTATGGCTCTTGAATAATTTTTAAATTGTTGTGAGGGACTGGTTTGGTTCTTCCATCTCCAAAGTTTGCCGACCCCCGAGTTAGCCCAAACCACAGTTTGTCATACAGCCAAATGACCACTAGGTGGGAGTAGATGCCCATGTGTAAGATCTGGTCTACCCTGGGTCAGCCCTGATTGGTTGAGTTCTTTCTCTAGGCTCCCATCCAAAGGCATTCTTCTACAGACCCAGACAATCCTCACAAGAGCTCTTCGAGGGAGGAACTATTTTCCTTCTTACACATAAGAAGTCGTTTTATTTCTTTGCTTAAACAGCCTTCCGTGGCTGTCCACTGCTCCTTGAATGAATTCAAAATCCTTTCCTGCCCTACCCAGTGAATTGAGTCAGACTGGCAGGGAGGGATTTCTTCTGTGACCTTGGCCTCTCTTGGACCTCAGTGTGCGCATGGGTAAAGCAGGGTAATTAGGTACAAGCACGCAAGTCCGCGGCTGGCACACAGCAAGTGCTCCCTGCCCTTGGGGCTGCAGCCCCTACCCCCACCTCCCACCCCTGGACGCCACCAACTCGTGAGCTGTCAGCGGTGTCACGAGGGGCCTGTCAGAGGGAGTGGTGCCAATATGACCCCTAGGTCCGTGACAGCAGCAGGTGGCTGCAGCAGAAAGGGGAGGAGCCACCGAGGCAGTGGTGTCCCTCCAAAACTCAGTGCCATCGAGACGCAGAGTGACCCTGTGGGAATAGCCTCATCTCTTCTGGTGGTTTCAAACTGCTGACCTTTGGATTAGCAGCCCAGCGCATCACTACGATGCTAGCGGGGCTCCCATGGTGTCCCTCACACTGCCATCGAGTCAATGGGACAGGGTAGAACGCCCCCCTGTGAGTTTCTGAGACTGTTTAACTGTTTATGGAGCAGCTGGTGGTTTTGAACGGCTGACCTTGGGGATCACAGCCCAATGCTAACCACTACACCACCAGGACTCCTATAGTGTTGTCCATCAACCAGTGCAGTCATTCACCACCACCTGTCGCCATCCTGCTGTCTCACCCCACCTGCCATTCAGCCTGCACTGGGGGGAGAGAAGGGTCTCCACCTGGAGCCATGTTAAAGGGGAAGGGAGGGGAGGGACGGGCTGGGCCATTGGGAATCTGGGGGGCTGGGGGGTGTCACCTGCTGGCACAGTCCCTTGGAAAGGAGCGCAACACCATGAGTTACCACACTCAGATGCCACTGAGCACCTTCCTATCCAGCTTGTTCAAAGCCAGCTTTCCCTACTAGGTGGGCTCTCTAGCGGCGAGGCTGGCGAGACGTCCTCTCACATACTTTGGACATGTGGTTGGGGAGACCCGTCCCTGGAGAAGGTCGTCGTGCTTGGTAAAGTAGAGGGGCAGGGAAAACAAGCACAGTGGCTGTGGTCGTTGTTGAGAGCTACCCCGAAATGACCCTCTGCTCACGAGGACCCTATACACAACAGAAGGAATCAGCCCGGACCCTGTGTCCCCCTGATTGGTGTGGATTGCACAGCTGTGACTCACAGGGATCCACGGCTGGAGGTTCAGAGGTAGAGCCGTCTTAGTCTGGAAGCATCGGCAGAGCTTACAGGAGCTGTCACTACAGAGGGTACTTCTGAAATGCATGAGGGGCTCTGCACCCCCTCTGCTGGGGAGGAGGGGGGATTCCGGCAGAAAGGGAGGGTTCCATGACTGAGCCATCAGTGCTCCCCGCCCGTTCCCCCCTCCCCCGTCCAGTGCCTACAAAATGCCAGGGAGCGTTCCAGAAGGTTTGCGTTCCAGGACTCCTTTGGGCCCCTCATTTAGTTCTGACAACCAGGAGGCGGCAGCTGTCCTCCCCTTCCTGCAGGTAAGGAAACTGAGGCACAGAAGGAAAGAAAGACAGAAACCTGTCCAAGGACTCCCAGTTAGTAAACAGCAGAGCCTGGATTCAAACCGGAGTCGTTCCGTGAATGTTGGTCAAAAGCCCTGTGCTGTTGCCCGAGAACAGCTGGCGAAGAAGAAAGCAAGAATCCCGATCCAGGTCTGTCCAGCTTAAATCCGCCTCATCTTGCCCATGCCCTGACCCCAAAGGGAGGCCTGCTACCCAGGACGGTTCTCCACACACCCTCCTGCCTCCCCTCAAGCTGACCGTGACCCTGACCCCAGGTTCCTGCCTGCTCTCTGTTCCTGGCCCTCCCTGCCGCTGGCCTCCCTGGCCTGCACTCACGCCAGGTGCCTATTGCTTAGGTTCATTGAGATGAAACGTTAACTTCGAAGAAAACCCACTGAGAGCTGCGGAGGTTGGCTCTGCAGCCCAGCCTTCTCCCCTCTGCCCCTTGCCCCACTTCGGTCAGGTGCTCCTTAATCCTCAAAGGAATATCTCTGCTTTTTCACAGGTATTTTGCAGCAGGTTTTTCCCAATGTAGTATGTCATTGGATTTTCCTGACTGTCGCTCCTGTTGATTGTGAACTCGAGCAAAATCATATCCTTGACCACTTCCATCTTTTCTCTATGACCGCGATGGTGCCCGTTGTGGGGCTTCCATTTGTCTTATGCTGAGGTGTGATCCATCCCTCCGGAAGCCCGTCTCCTTCGCTCCGCATCAGTGCACACTTCAAGATGTCTTCGAGTTCACTAAGCAAGGTCCGTTCATTTGCACTCGGCAGCTCTTCCCGAGTCTTCCTCCAGTCATCCACCTGCTCAACTCACCTGCTCAGCCCAGACTGAATAACGATGGCAAAAGAATACAGGCCTGAGCACACCTTTCTTGATGGGAAGCAGCCAGAAGTCCCCTGCTCTGTTTGAATGACTGCCTCTTAGTCCATGTGCAGGTTCCACATGAGCACCCCGAAGTGTTCTGGCGTTCCCATTCTTCTCAAGGGTGGCCATAACATGTTATGAGCCACTGGGTCAAAGGCCTTTGTATCCGAACACTCTGGTGAAGATCTTCGTGGTCTCAGCCAAGGATCCTCCTCAGACCATGAATGAAACCCCTCATTCTATGTCCTTTTCGGTCTCTCTTGAGTTGCTGGCAGTTTCCTACCTGATGTGCAGCTGAAACGAATTCTGAATTGCCTTCAGTAAAAAAGGTGCTTGCATATTTTGTGAGTGTTGGTCAGTGAAGTCTCCATTCTGCTGAGCATCTTCCTTCGGAATGGGCACAATGTGGATCTCAAGTGTTCTTGACAGAGGCAAATGCGTGCTTCCAATGCTGCAGCAATTTGTTAAAACATTTCCATTGGTATTCCACCAATTCCTGAAGCCTTGCAGGGCCGGAAGAACCCAAAATCAAGGGATTAGATGGGAGGCTTCTGGCTAAGGCCCAAGACCAGCAGAAGAGGGGATGATGAATTGGATGCTGCATCCAGGACAAGAGAGAACTCTTCCAGAACACGTATATATGTGGGATGCAGCTCAGACCCTCAAGCAGTGGTTCTCAATCTGTGCGGCGTTAGAAAGGTTGAGAGCCACTGCCCTCAAGGAAACTTCCCTTTACTTGAGCAAGATGGAGAAAGGATATGAAGGGTAGTGATGACAGGGGTGAGGGGCGGGTGGGGGGGGTGTAAGAGTAGTGATTGTCACCACGCCCTCTAGTAAGGCGGTGACTCAAGATACATCCACATAATTCGGCCTGATTGACCGACTAGGTAGCTCACTCCCAAGTGGGACCATATCCACAGACACAGAGGCATATCACAAAACGGAGGACAATTACATCATTACATAGCTCCCAAATGACAAAATTACATCCTGACAAAACGCGGAAAACCGAAACAGAGTCAAGTGCATTCATCCCATTAACCACCACAGCGACCTTGGCCTTACCTGCAGGTTGTCGCTGCCGTGGCTGTCACCACGTTGGTTCCAATCCATAGAACCAGATCTTGCCCGGGCCTGCACTGTCCTCACGATCGCTCCTCTGACCTGTCCCTGGGTCGTCCGGAGGTGGCTTGTGTGTTGCTGTGATGCAGCCAGATGCTTTGCAGGAGTATGTCAAATGCCCTCAAAGTGAGCAGGGCTCAGTGGCGCTTCCAGACTTCTAAGAACAGACGAGGAAGCAGCGATCGGTCGGCTGCCCACTTCAGGGGAATCAGCCACTGAGAACCCTAGTGTTACTACTAGTAGCTTCCACACTTGGCTTCCAAATATTGTCAGATACTTATTTGCATCGACCCACCGGTCTTTACAAGAGAGCGTCAAAGACTGCGTTGTGGCTAAGGAAGTGCACTGCAGGGAAAGAAGCCCCCGGGGAACCCACCAGCTATCTCATTGCTAGGAACTCAGAGTACACCCCCAGGATCTACCCACACAGCCCGACTGCTTGCTCCCAGATCTGTCCCCTGACCTCATCACACTGCAGCCCACCCACCTGAGGCCGCAATCAACTGGGCCCAGAATGAGACTTCCTGTGGGGGGTGTTGATGCTGGAGGGGGCACGGTAGAAGGAAGAGTAACAGCCTGCGCCGTCTGGTCGTGGCGTCCACACCAAGCCTGACAGCTCTATAGGCTCAGATCAAGAAGTGGCCTAGATCCACGAACTTGCGCATAAAGGAGCTATCGCAGGCTGCTTGTCTTCTCCACAGGGGTTAACTTGAGAAGCAGCAATGCATGTTGGGCAATGCGACTGTGCCTCTGCTGACCAGCAACTAACCTGGCCTACTGGTTGTCCAGCATCAGCCTGGACAAGTCTCAACCATCTGGCTGTCCCCGGGGTAAATTTCCTCCGAGGTCATGGATGTGTGGACCATCGTGTGGAGAAAAACCTACGGAAGATGTCTAATTCCATACTCCAGCTACTTAATACCCAGGAGTCTCTTGTCCCGGGCTATTCCTGGGGAAATTGCCTGTGCCCACAAGTGTTAGGTCCTCGTCGTAGGTCCCTGTGCAGGTGAGATTGTGTCCAAGAAGAAAGCAAAGGAGAGCATAAACCCAGCCCACAAATCAAATCCCGGGCCTTCAGAGGGCTCCGCTCTGGGGTCTGCTGGCTGGCCTCAACACCGTTAGCACAGAGGACAGGCACACAATCGTGGGGAGGCGAGGTAGAGCTGTCTGTAGCCACGGGCGGTCCTTAGCAGGGCCCTTGCTGCTGTCAGTGAGACTTTATATGGTTTCCCAGAGCTGGTGCCGGGGCCCTGATGTAGGTACAGTAGTTGCAAGAGGCTGGTTAGCACTGCCGGTCCAAATCTGGAAGAGGAGACAAGGGACTATTTCCCCTTCTGCACTGATCTGCGTCTTGAGATTGCTTGCCTATGATTTTCCCTGATCACCCGGGGTCTGCCTTGCCCCTGGGGTGAGTCAGACCTGTCCTTTCTCCGAGCAACTCCCTCCACGGGGTCCCAGGAGTCGCCCCTCTACCTTCCAATTCACGTACAGAGTAGAGCTCAGCTCTACTCCGAAATACATGAGGCAGAATCTGTTTGACGGCAACTGGTTTGGGGAGTGGTTTGTTTGTCTTTCCTCTTTATGATTTTTAACTTTTAATTGTGAATTGGATAGAGGTTTCCAGAGCAGATCATCCGCTTACACTCGACAATCCATACGTACGTTGCCTCATCTCCTTCACTGCAGTCCCTTCTGGGGGCTCTTGCTCATCCCACGCCCACCCAGCGCTGCGGGGTTCCGTCCCCCCTTCTGCCTCACCCTTCTGAGCTTTGTCTGTGGGCAAGTCCTGCCCCTGGGATCTCCGAGGTTGCTTTATTCTAAGATGTGTGGACTCTTCGAACGTTCTCGTTTGGCTGAGAACGGAGCCCTGGGGTGAGTTCAGTTCCTGACCCAAAAGGTCGCTAAGGAGCAGCCTCGAGGGTTCCACCCATCTCTGTCTGACCAGTCAGCCTGGACTCGTTCATGATGAGAGCAGCTGCTTACTTTTGCTTTTGCAGCGGGGCACAGGGGAGGTCCAGGAAGGTGGCCACAGGGCAAAGGACCCCAAACACAGCCACAGGGACCATGGTACCCCCTCCCTCACAGGACTGATGGATGGTGGGAGCACAGGGCACCCACCTCCAGGGAGAAGCAGTCGAAGCTGCCTGACCAGAAGATCTGTCCATGTAGTGCCACCCCAGTAGTACACAGGACACAGTCATGTCCAGCGAGGCCACTGTGAGCTTACCAGCCACTCACCCGAATCCATGTGTGCTTAACAACAGGAGGGTGATTAGAGACGGAACTCGCGGGTCTTCACGCATCAGGTGGGCTCTTCTTCCGCCATGTTGGCAGATGATGCAGGAGTGGCGGGTGCTGCTCCCTGAGTCAAGCATCACAGGTGGTAAGTGTGCAGGAGCAGGGGAATTCCATGTTGACCGGCCCGGCATGGAGGGTGGAGGTGGAAACAGTGGTCCTTGGCAGATGGTATTGTATCAGGAAACACTAGCCCACAGCACTGGAGATCATCCGAGCCCTAAGCATCTGGGTCCTGTCTGCTGGTGAAAGGGAGCAGCCGCCACGTGCCTAGAGCATGCATGCCCGTGTAGCTGGAATCCACTGTAACTAATCTGCCCATTGAGAGCTGGTCAGATCCACAGGTAATTGCACCTAGTTCACCTAAGCCATAGGCTCATGTTGCTGGCAGGTCGTACACACCAGGTGAGCACCAGGAACTTCATAGGTCCAATGAACTCCCATTGAGCCAACTTGGACCTCGGTTTCACTGTTTTCAGAAGGTCCAGGCACAGCTCCACCAGGCCAAAGTGATGCAATCGCCACCGTTTTGGACTGAACGGTGTCCTTTAAATAGGCATGCTTAAACCTCTGTAACTCTGAATGTGACCAGGTTTGGAAATAGGGTCTTTGAAAATGTTGTCATTCGACGTGGTGATGCTGGAATAGGGTGGGTCCTAATCCAATGTGAGTGGTGGCCTCGGAAAGAGGAGGAGACCCCCACATATGGGGGGTGCACCAAGGGAGACCTCAACCATGTGATGATGGAGACCGGAGGGGCGTTCGGCTGCAGTCACCAGCAAAGAAAGCTTGGGGCTACCAGAAGTTGGGAGACAAGAAAGGAGCTTTTGTAGGGAGCCTGGCCCTGCTGACACCCCGGATTTGGACTTCTAGCTTCTAGAGCTTGAGATAACACATTTATTTTGTTCGAAGCCGCTCACTTTGTGGTCAGTTCGTTCGGCAGCTTTAGGAAACTTAGTGGGCACAGCGTTTGGATCCATGTTTTGCATGATGTCTTCAAGGTGCCGTGCTGTGAGTGGGCTTTCCTGTGGGACAGACTTATTATGCTTAAGTTTATGGCTGAACTAATCAGTTTCCAGGGGCAGGGGATCCTCACTATAAGGTATTCTCCTAATGGGCCTGTTCTGGGGGAAGGTGGGGGGACGGTGCCCAATGGCCTGATCATACAGCAAGACCATTGGCAATGGATGGCCCATGAAGATGTGGGAAAGGGAGTATTTGCAAATGGGTGTAGGGAACCCACAAGAAGTGTAGCATCCTGGGGCTGGAGGCTGGGAGGATGCTCTGACTTCTGGTCTCCAAGGGAGCCGGCAAGGGGAGAGTGGCATAGAGAGGGCCTCCTTGAGAGACCTGATCCTCGCTGAAGGGACCTAGGCAGCTCCAAACTAGTCGGAGGCAGCCCCACGGAGGGAGCGGGCTGGAGGAGGGGGCCTAGCAACGCAACATCCCTCTTTGTTCCACCCTTCCGCCAAGGATCTCCACGGACCAACCGCAATTGGAAGTCCCGGGGAACGAGGCCCTGAGGCTGCAGCCCCTCCAGGTTGGTCCACGAGCAGAAAAGGAGGAGGGGACGGTACAGAGTAGACCCAGAGAGGCAAGTAGCAGACACCTGAAGTAGGGCAAAGCAGTCCTCACTAAGAAGGTGCCAGTTGAGCAAAGATGTCGAAGGGCACCTTCACCTCTCCCAGCGGTCTGTGCAGTGGGCACAGTTACGCTCCCCAGTGTACAGTGAAGGGAGCCGGGGCACTGGGAGAATCAGCAGCGGAGAGCTGGTAGAGTCGGGCCGGGAACCCAGGCAGCTGGGCTCCAGAGACCCTGCCTCCTTTCAAAAGTGGGCAACAAGGGACCTCACGATGCGATGTGAGGGCTGGGGCACGCAGTAAGGAGCTAAGGGCGGGGCAGATTTCTGCTCCCGGAATGGCCTTCCACCTGGCCCCTCTGTCCCTCTCCCAGGGGACTTACTAAGAACATGCAACCATCTCTGACCGGGTTTTACTGAGTAAAGGTTTCCTGAAGAGCCCGCCGCCGCCGCTGCCCCTCGGCCCTGGTTAGGAAAAGCAGTTGCTGGTGTCTTGAGAGAAAATGGAGCAAATCGATTGGTGCCGCTTCATCTTTTGCTTCCTCAAGGACAAAGCCCGCCCCCGGCTTGGCCTCCTGTGGTGATTCATCTTATTCCACACGATGAACATCTGGTTTTCCAAGACCTTCAGCTTCATCTCGCTGAACACCAGCCGCTCCAGCAGCTTGTCCTGAAGGGCGAAGCAGGCGTGCATCTTCTCCAGGTCTTTCGCGTGCGTGTAGACGGCGTCGTTGGGGCTGGCTCTGCACTCCAGAGACATCTCTGCTTCTTCCTAAGTCCCGCCGGCAGGCAAAGGGGAAAGGTGGGTTAATGAGGATCACTCCCTGCTCGTTTGGAAACGTCTTTAAGACACGCGGCTGGTTAAGCGTGCCCCTGACTCCATTCTCAAAATCCCCCACCAAGGGCACTTTTTTTTTTCCCCTCCTGACCAAGGGCACATTTTTGCTGCATCTTGAGGATGTGAGAACTGGGGAGAGGGGAAGATGAGGCCTCTTCTCAGCACCCCACGACCTGAAGCCCAAAGCTCCCTGGACCCGCAGTGGCCCCTGGTTCCCAGGAACAAATGAAGTGACCCCCCCCCTAGTCTTCAGTGAGGCTACTCCCGAGTGGCATGGGTGGTTGATGCTGGACCAGCTGACAGGCAGGCGGTGCTGCACAGCCACTCCGTGGTGCCCCCAAAGATGGGAAACCCCAAACCCAAAGCGATGGCCGTCTGGTCCACTGTGACTCACAGAGACCCCACTGGCTGTGATCTCCCCACCCCTAGCCCCCCCAACAGTTTTCTAGGCCTATAATTAACGTATCATACAATCCAATCGCTCAGTCGCGTCAAGAAGAGTTGTCGAGCATGTCGGGAGCTCCTCACTCCCCCAGCCTCCCCCGCCCCAAGGAAGCCGTCACCCAGTGACCGTCTCTACAGATTGCCGGTCCTGGATTTCCCAGACAGACACACGTTAAAAAACAAACAAGAACAAGCTCACAAGAATGACACAGTACAGCTGATACACACCTCAGTGGAAAAGAGGGCAGAACATATGAGAAAGTAGAACACATTTCGATGGGTCACAGGGAGATCAAACGAGAGGGTGCTACATTGTGACCTCCCGCACGCACGACCGCAATCCCCTTGCAATGCGCTCTGCTGTCCGCGAGACCATTCACACCCTGGTCCACTGTCATTCATGTGTATCTCCCCTTCGTTGTTTTTCTTGTTGAAACGGAAATAGCTTTAGAATGGGCCGAAAGGGAGATGGATGCTGGCTGTCATCTTTACAGAAGCAGATTGCCAGCCTTCTCTTCCGTGGTGCTACAGGATGGGTCAGCAGTCAGGTGCAAACCCTGTGCGCTCCCCAGGGACCTGCCACAGGATGTGGTGGCAGAGGGGTGCTGCCGAGTGGGTTCTGATTTGCAGGGATGCCAGGTGACACGGCAGAACTGCCCCCGTGGGTCTTCTCTCAGCCATCTGCACAATCCCGGGAAACCCTTCGGATGCAGTTCTCGAAAGCACGTGGGCACACCGTGACTCAGAAACGACCCCAAAAGCAGTGGGGCTGAAAGGTCAGAGGAACCTACAGCCCTTCGACCAACTCGCTCTCTACCCGGAGCCTGTTGTTCCCAGTCTTCTCAGGCCCAGCGGTGTCCTCCCCACCCCCACCCCCACCCCCGCTGGTTAGTAATAATAATACTTGATTTGTTCTTTGTAGATTTGACTAACAAGTCTTGGTCTTTACAAGCATTTACAAATTAAATACTTTAGACATGCCAAACCAAAAATAAAAATCAAAAGGACAGATACCCATGTGCCCACATCCAGCACCCAGAGATGAAGCATCTCTTGCAATGCAATCCCTTGGAGGCCCCCGCTCTCACAGTTGGCCCCCTCCCTAACCTGTCATCTAGACCAGGCTGTCCTCCTACCCCCACCCCACCCTGCCGCCCAGTGGGAAGCGCTCTTGCCTACTGGTGGGCATGTGGCAGTGTCTGGAGACTCTGGGATAGTCCTGTTTTACAGCGGAGGCAACTGAGGCCTAGGGAAGGGGAGGGGAAGCAGCTTGTCCACAATCACCAAGCGGAAACTTTGTAGCAGGGACTTAGGACAGAGGCTTAGATTCTTTATTCTTGCTCCATGATTCAACTTCACGCCACCCCACCCCCTCCATGCCCCTTACCTTCCCATGCACGTCCTTATCTAGCTGTTTTGGAACCCTTAGCTGAAGCTAAGCCAACTCTCGCTCACCTGACTGGGTCTTGGCGGTGCGAGCCTACGGTCATACTTGACCAGCCAGTTGCTAAGCAACAGCAGAAGGAACAAGAACCCAAACAAGGCTGGCTTATAACTGATGAGCCAAGCTATCATTGTCCCCATGCTGCCTGAAGAAGCAAGTATCTCTTGGATACTCCTAAGAAGAGACATTAGGGCCACCAGCATTAAGGCTCGGAGGCTCATTGGGCCCAGGACCCTGTCTCAGTCCGCTTCTGGGACACTTGGCCTCCATGACAGTAGTCACTGCCTCCCAGTCCCCTGAGTCATAACCCTGAGTCATTAATGGCCACGTAACAATAGTACTAGCTCCTACCTGCCCTGAGCACCCACTATGAGTCAGCTCTTTGACAGGCAGTTAACCAGCATTATCTCACTGTGCCCTCACAACAGCCAGGTGATGTAGACCAGGTGATGTAGACCTCCTTCAGGCAACAGTGCTTCTGGGGCTAGACACTGGGGTTAAACAGAGATAGAGCCTGTGGTAGTTACGTAATCTGTTGTCAACTTGAGATTCTTAAGAGTGAAGGGGTCAATTCTACCTTACAAATCCGGCTAGACCAGAGCATGTACACAGGTACAGATAAGAGCTGGAAACACAGGGAATCCAGGAGAGATAAACCCCTCAGGACCAATATTGACAGTAGTGATACCAGGAGGGGAAGGGGTACGGGTGGGGGAGAAAGGGAACCAATCATAAGGATCTACATATAACCCCCTCCCAGGGGGACAGACAACAGAAGAGTGGGTGAAGGGAGACAGCGGATTATGTAAGATATGAACATAAGAATAATTTATAATTTATCAAGGGTTCATGCGGGAAGGAGGGAAAGGAAATGAGGAGTTGATACCAAGGGCTCAAGTAGAAAGAAAATGTTTTGAAAATGATGATGGCAACAAATGTACAAATGTGCTTGACACAATGGATGGTAAGAACTGTATGAGCCCCCACATAAAATGATTTTTTTTAAAAAAGGGTAAAGGGGTGCAGTTTAGCCTGTCAATCAGGTCTCAGCTTGATGACCTCATTTGGAGGTGCTAATGAGATAAGTAGCTCTCTAGAGGCGGGACACACGCTCATTCCCCGAGGGACATTCCTGCTGACAAGCCACATGGAGCTACACTGATGGAGCCAGAGCCCTGGAGCTGGAGGAGGCACATGGAGACCCACGCCAGCACCAACCTCACAACACCATAGTTCAAATGCATTTATATTTCTTTGGTCTTCCTTATTGTCTGACTTTCACATGCATGTGAGGCAATTGAAAATATTATGGCTTGGGTCAGGTACACCTTAGTCCTCAAAGTAACATCCTCATTTGTCAATACTTTAAAGAGGTCTTGTGCAGCAGGTTTACCTAATGTAACTTGTCTTTTGAGCTGTTTACTGCTGCTTCCATGAGCATTGATAGTGGATCAAGCAAGACAAAATCCTTGATAGCGTCAACCTTTTCTCCCTTTATCATATTACCTATGGGTGACGTTGTGAGGGTTTGGGTCTTCTTTACGTTGAGTGGTGATCTATACTGCAGGTGGCAATCCTTGCTCTTCATCAGCAAGTGCTTCAAGTTCTCCTCACTTTCAGCGAGCAAGGATGTGTCGTCTGCGTAAGCGGTCCTCCAAACGTGACGCCTCATTCTTCCTATCATCAAGCTGCTCTGATTATTTGCTCAGCATCCAGACTGAACAACCCTGATGCACCTCCTTCCTGATTTTAAACAACGCAGTGTTCCCCTGTTCTGTTCACCCTCTTGATCCATGTACAAGTTCCTCATGAACCCAACGAAGTGCTCTGGAATTCTCATTCTTCTCAAGGTTATCCATAGTTTATTAGGGTCCACAAGTCGAATGCCTTGGCATAGCAAATAAAACACCAGTAACCATCTTTCTGGTATTCTCTGCTTTGAGCCAAGATCCGACTTCAGCAACGATATCCTTTATTCCATGTCCTCTTCGGAATCTGGCCTGAACCTCTGGCCGTTCCCTGTCAATGTACTGCTGCAACTGTTGTTGGATGATCTTCAGCAAAATTTTACTGGCGTGTGATAGCGTGATTGTTCTGTAGTTGGAGCATTCTGTCACCTTTCTTTGGAATGAGCACACATATGGATCTCTCCACTCAGGTGGCCAAGCAGTTGTCTTCCAAATTTCTTGGCCTAAACAAGTGAGTGATGCCAGTGTTTCTTCAGCTTGAGGAAACATTTCCAGTGGCATTACATTAATGGTTAGAGCCTTGTTTTGGGCTAATGCATTCAGTGCCTCTTGAACTTCTTCTTTTAACGCCATTGGGTCTTGTCCATATGCTGCCTCCTGGAATGGCGGACAGTGGACGAGTTCTTTTTGGTCCAGTGACTCTGTGGACTCGATCTTCTCTTGATGTTCCCTGCACCATTCAATATTTTGCCCATAGAATCTCTCAGTCTTGAACCATGGGGCCTCAGTGTTTTTCTACAATTCTTTACGTTTAAGGTATGCTGAGCTTGTTCTTCCCTTTAGGGTTTCTGATTTTAGGTCTTGACACATTTCTTTATAATATTTGGCTTTGTCTTCTCGAGCTGCCCTTTGGAATGTTCTATTCAACACTTTGATGGCATTCTTTCTCTCCTTTGCTTTAGTGACTCTATGGTTAAGAACAAATTTCAGAGTCTCTTCTGACATCCACTTTTCTTTCTTTCCTGTTTTTTGAATGACCTTTTGCTTTCTTCATGAATGATGGTCTCGATGTTTTCCCATGGCTTATCTGGTCTTCTGTTATTAGTATTCAATGAGTAAAATCTGTTCCTGAAAGGTTCTTGAAATTCAGGTGGAATAGACTCAAGGCCATATTTTGGCTCTTCTGTATTTATCTTAATTTTTTTCCAGCTTTATCCTGAACTTACATATGAGCAACTGTTCCACAGTTGACCTCTGGTCTGGTTATAGCTGCTGACAGTGAGCTTCTACATTGTGTCTTCTCACTGATGTAGTATATTTGATTTCTATGTATTCCATTTGGAGAAGTTCCTAAGTATAGCTGCCTTTTGTGTTGTGAAAAAAATGTATTTGCTATGAGCAAGTTGTTGGTTTTGCAAAATTCTATCATGTGATCTCATTTCATTTCTATCACCAAAGGTCTATGTTCCAACTACTGTTGCTTCCTCTGTTTCCAACGTTTGCATTCATAGGAACCCTGTAGGTCCTGCTTCTTAGGGTTCCCAAGTCTGTAAATCTCTTTGAGGGCAGGCAGCCTCATCTTTCTCCTGTGGATTAGCAGGTGGGTTTGAACTACCAACTTCGTGGTTGGCAGCCTAATGCTTAGCTACAACACCACCAGGGCTCCACCTATTTAGAAGCCTTTATACCTTTGGCCCTTGTGTGCTTGTCTATAATCATGGATTTATTTATAGCATAAAGGAAAATGTAGAACTATGCTGTCAACCTTACTGATGCTCCTGAGTAGTCTACTCTCAGTCTCACACCTGCTCATCTTGTGTTTATGTCTCCACTTTATAAAAATCATTTTATTGGGGGCTCGTACAACTCTTATCACAATCCATACATCCATCCATTTGTGTCCAGCACATTTGTACATTTGTAACCATTATCATTCATAAAACATGTTCTTTCTACTTGAGCCCTTGGTATCAGCTCCTCATTTTTCCCCTCCCTCCCCGCTACCCTCTCCCTCATGAACCCTTGATAATTTATAAATTATTATT
>NW_022111357.1:22218039-22219955 GCF_000313985.2 Echinops telfairi | reverse complement strand
CACTCTCACCATTGGTCCTGAAGGGATCATCTGTCCTGGATTCCCTGTGTTTCCAGTTCCTATCTGTACCAGTGTACATCCTCTGGTCTAGCCACATTTGTATGGTAGAATTGGGATCATGATAGTATGGGGGGCAGAGAGGAAGCATTTAGGAACTAGAGGAAAATTGTATGTCTCATCATTGCTATAATGCACCCTGACTCCTACCATGCCTCTTACACCCTCCTTGCCACTGAATTTGGATCATTTGTTGTTCCCTTGTTCCTGGGTTGGTTAATACTGCTTCCTTTCCCCCACTTCCCTCTTTCCCAAGGGCCCCCTCCCCCCCAACGGTTGGTCCCATTGTTTTCTCCTCCAGATTGTTTATCCAGCCTATCTTATCTAGATAGACATGCAGAGATAATATGCACAAAAAACCAACAAAGCAAAACAAAGCAATAAAAGAAGAAACTGACAGCAACAAAAAAACCAATGACAAAAAAAGAGAAAAGCCTATAAATTGTTCAAGGTCTGTTTGTTGACCTTTAAGAGTGTTTTCCGGTTGAGTCTATGGAGTTCCACTCCCTGGCCTCGAAGTCTATTTTTGGTACTCCCTTGGGTGTTCCTTGCTCTGCTCCCCTTATTGTTCTGTTGCACGCCCTTAGTGTTTTGCCTCGGTGTGGCGGGGTCAGATCAGGCACAATTCCCATACCATGTCTCCAGTGTTGTCCCCCATAGCGCTATGGGTTAGTGAGGGAGTCATGTCTCATAGTGTGGCGGGCAATATGGTCCTCTCTGTGCATTGGCTGCTCTGAGCGGGAATATCGTCCTCAAGGCTTGGTGGGCCAGTGTGTGCTCCATTCTCTCTTCCTGCCCCTTCATTTGCTCCCGTGTGCTTTGTCTCCACTTTTATGTAGATCACTGTTACGTTATCACAGGATTATGTATAAAATAGTATTAGTTCAGCAGTTTGAAGGCAGCAGCTCCGTGAGAAAAGGATACAGTTTTCTATTCCAGTAAAGATGTATCGTGTCTGAACCCCACGAGGTGGGGGTGGGGGGCAGGTCTGCTCTGACTCTTGGGTCGTGTCGGTGGCAGTGAGTGAGTGGTGACTTCTCTCAGTGGCTTCCTTTACTGTCATCCTTTTTTGCTGACTTCCCCTTATTGCAGATTGCCTGCCCCTTCACTCGAGTGAATATGTATCCAGGCTGAGACTGTGAGGCTGGCAACTCCTGAGAAAAGGATACAGTTTTCTATTCCAGAAAACTGTTTCCTTCTGTTGTACAACCGGTTGGTAGCTGTGAGTCAAACAGGAGCAACAGTATCGACCCTCATGAGTTGTCATTGACTGATGACAGCGAGCATTAGTGACTGACCTCCCTGCCCTTCCGACCCTGGTAACTACCAAACTGTTTACGTTTATTTATTAGCTTTAATTTTGGGGGGAACTCTTACAGATATAGCATTCCATAGTTTCATCACATCAAGCAGTATTGTACAAATGCTACCACAGTCAGTTTAAAAATATTTTTTTTCTTCTTGAACTCCCTCTCTCCCCTCTTTCCAGGAACCCTTATTTATTTATTTATTTTCCGCCACGTCTTACACCATCCAATGGTATCTATTGATGTTCAATTCTGTTGTTCGCTCCCCTTGAGTAAGGGCTATGCAGTCATCAATGCTATCAGCTTCCCCCTCTTCCCCACCCCCTGGTGTCATTACTTCTATTACTATTTCTGAAGGATTATCGATCTTGGCTTTCATGTTATCAAATGATCTTAATTATGCAAATGAACATATGCAAGTCTAACATGATTAATGAGGTAAAACCAATAACAACCAGAATAGTAAGAGGAAGAAATATTAAAGAACTAGAGCAGTGGTTCTCAACCTTCCTAATGCAGTGACCCTTTAATGCAGTTCCTCATGTTATGGTG
>NW_022111357.1:22206445-22216364 GCF_000313985.2 Echinops telfairi | reverse complement strand
CCCGGGTCTCGCGCTTTGGACCCTGAGCCCCACTTCCTCCCACCAGCGGGTGGCCCCACTGAGCTTGTTGGGTGGGTGGGCGAGGGGGGGTGTCTCTGCCCGAATGCTCTCTTTGTGCTGGGGCGGCGGGTCCCGAGGGAAGGCTGTTGGGTGGGAGGTGCACTTGACCCTTGACATCTTGTCCCCCTGGCCTTTTCCTTGACTGGAAACATGGCTCCCTGCCGGGAGCCGTGGTGGACGTTGTTGGGACCTCGCTTGATCTTCCGCGGATGGGTGTGGAAGCCGTTCACCGGGCGTTCCAGCTGGGGGTGTAGGCGGGGCTTGAGGGATGCTTCAGCCACGGCCTTAGCGGTAGAAGCGGAAAAGAAAGGAGTTGTTGTTACAGAGCCCTGGCCGCGTGCTGGTAGCGTTCCCCATTTCCCTTTAAATCCCTCCAGCGATTTTTATTGGCTTGGATATTGACGATGCGAAAGCTTTTGCAAAGGACTGATGACAGTTACCCCAGGGAAGAAAGTAATTTGCCCCCGAGCAGGATGCAGTGACAACAGCTGTCTGGGGATCATTCGGTGTTATCAGACGCCGCCTCCGAGCTTCACCAATCTTTTATTTTTACCGCCGCCACCACCACCACCACCACCACCACCACCACCACGACGGGTATTAAGAGCTCCATTGGAGGAATCAATAAGCAGAGGCGCACACTTTCAGCACCTGCCCTCAGTGACCAGTCAAGTGAGGGTGGTAGAACCCGACACTTAGGTTATGATAAGGTATCTGCTCCGTGCAACAAAGGGCTACACTAGACACTCGCTGCGTGCAGAGTGCTGGGGTGGTGCTGAGCCACAGATTATGAGCTGTGGGTCTCTTTCTGAAGGTTGCAAGGCCCAGGTGAAAAACCGGTGGTAGATGTACATAGCATTTAAAACTTGCTAAGTAACTGTCCGTGACCTTGTCCAGGTGACCACACACCTTATGACTGTAGGCGTGGGTGAGGAGCCCTGGTGGCGCAGAAGGTCAGGTGCTGGACAGGCAGTTCAAATTCACCAGTTGCTTCTAAAGAGAAAGATGAGGCTGCCTGCTCCAGTAAAGATTTACAGTCCTGGAAATCCTGTACGCATGATAGGTCCAAATCAACTCAATGGCTGTGAGTTTTTGGAATGACAACCAAGGCTGTGTGGAGTTGTTTCTTGAGATGAGTATTGCCAGAACTGGGAGCCCTTAGATTCAACTGCCTGCGTGAGAGGTCTCTCTCAAGTATCCCCAGCAGTGGGCAAAAGACCGTCTTTGGGGAGAAAGGCTTTTGGGGGCTTCTACCAAAGTATGTGTGGGAAAAGCACGAGGGTTGCTGACTCCAGCCCCTGCAGCTGAGATAGAGAGTAGAACCTCGATAGGGTTTTTATTTTAAAATCTCATTAAAAAGTGTTACAGAGCAAACTAAGGGAGGGAGGGGGGTAGAGATAGAACTGTATCCTGGCCCACCAAGCCTCTAGAACAACATTCCTGCTGGGAGCAGCCAGTGTGCACTGAGAGGACCACAGGGTGGGATCCACCAGGAGACATGACATCACCTCACTGACCAACAGCATACTACATGACACAGTGCGGGAATTGTGCCTGGCCTGATCCCCACGCCGCACCCCCCCCCCCCCACACACACACACACAGACACATAGCGCAACAGAGTAGCAAGGGGAGCAAAGCAACAAAGTTTCCAAGGAATCCATCGGGGACAGACTTCAGACTCAGCAGGCAGGGCAGGGCTTGGCATAGCACTACTTCAGACCCGCTCAGAAAACACTCCAAAGGGTCAACAGTCAGGCCTGGAACTATTTACAGGCTTTTTTTTTTTACTTAATATGTCTGTCTATATAAGGTAGGCAGGATAAGCAATCCCCAGGGGAGAACCAGGGACCGCTTGTTCCCATGGTTCCAGGGGGACATGGGAGGGGAGAAAGGGAGTGGGGAGCCAACAAACTCAGGGACAAGGGAACAATAAGAGATCTAACATTGATGAGGAGGGAGTAGAATGCCTGGTGGGGTTTGATCAAGTGCATTGTAGTCGGGAGGAATGAAGTCGAGAGCCCAGTGAAGGCCAAACATGATAGTGGGACAGGAGGAAAGTAAAAGGAATTAGAGGCAAGAACTAGGAGATAAAAGAGATTTATAGAGATATAATTATAGGCATGTATATATGCAAATAATATATAATGATAAGCATATCGGTCAATGCACATGTATGTTAAGTATTAAGGTAGCAGATGGACATTTGAGCTCTACTCAAAGCCCTCCCTCAATGCAAGAACTCTTTGTTCTAATAACCTGTCATTCTCTGATGTTCACCTTCCTGACACGATTGCTAAAGACAAAATGGGTGCATAAGCAAATGTGAAGACAGCTGATGATGTCTGACTATTATGTCTATTAGACGATTTAGCATCTGGGGTCTTAAAGGATTGAAGTTATACAAGCGGCCATGTAGCAGGGAAGCAACAAAGCCCACATGGAAAAAGCACACCATCCTGTGTGATTATGAGGTGTCGATGGGAACCGGTATCAGGCATTGGAAGAGGCAAAATAAAGTCTTGTCGAGGCGAATGAGGAGGGTTGGAGTGGAGACCTATAGACAGTTGGACATCCCCTCACAAAAGGGTCACAAGGAAGGAACGAGTCAGCCAGGGTGCAGAATAGCATTGATGAAACACAGCATTCCTCTAGATAGTGGTTCTCAACCCTCCTAATGCCATGACTCTTTAATACAGTTCCTCATGTGGTGACCCTCCAACCATAAAATTACTTTTGTTGCTACTTCATAACTGTCATTTTGCTACTGTTATGAATTGGGCGATGCCTGTGAAAGGGGCATTCAACCCCTAAAGGGCCCCTGACCCATGGGTTGAGAACCGCTGCTCTAGTTCTTTAATCCTACCCCCACCCCCACCCCCACTATCATGACCCAGTTCTACCTTTCAGATCCGGCTAGACCAGAGCATGTACATTGGTATTGATAAAAGCCCTCGACACATGGAATCCAGGACAGTTAAACCCTTCAGGAACAGTAATGGGAGTAGCGATACCCTGAGGGTAGGGGAAGAAAGGGGGGAAACTGATCACAATGATCAACGTATTACCCCCACCCCCCACCCCCCAAAGGGGGACAGACAACAGAAACATAAGGGAGACAGTGGATAGTGTAACATAAGAAAATAATTTATCAAGGGTTCATGGGGGTGGGAGGGAGGGAAAAAAAGAGGAGCTGATACCAAGGGCTCAAGTAGAAAGAAAATGCTTTGAGAATGATGATGGCAACATATGCACAAGTGTAGTTGATACAGTTGATCTCTGGGTTGTTACAAGAGCTGTAAGAGCTCCCAACAAAATGATAAAGATTTAAAAAAAAAAAAAAAGTGTGTTGAAAGCAGAAAAGGCGCTCTCTGATTTTTAAAAAGATTCACTGAGGTAATTTGCATACCATTGTTAAAGGTACGAATCAGTAGATTCTTGGAGTTGTGCGGCTGTCACCTTTACTTCCAGAATATTGTTATCCCTGCGAAGAAACCCACCCTCCTCTCTCCCCCAGGTCTTGGCAAGCAATAATGGACATTTCATTTAAATGCTCTTGTATAATATGGGGCCTTTTGTGTTTGCTGCTTTTATGCTTGTTACCTTGACCGGCACTTCAGTCCTCTTTATGTCCTTGCACGGCTGTATACCACTTTTCCTTAGGTTGGTGGACTATTGGGCAGATTTCTACTGGTCACTGTTATACAAACTACTGTCATAAACTTCAATGTATTATTGTGAGATGACATGTTTTCAGTTTTCAGTTATGTTGAGCCATGCATGTACGAGTGGAATTTATTAGGCCTTATATTAATTCTATGCTTAACTTTTTTCTCCTCTTTATAGTTTTAATCATGAAGATCTACACACCCAAACATGCCAGTGCACCTTCTCTGGCACAGTTCAGTGACATTGATTACAGTTTCACCTTGTATTCCAGTGTCACTCTTTTTTGAAAATGTTCTTTTGCCATCAGCATAAATCTGTACCTCCCAAACAGAAAAGTCTGCCCTTTTGCTCTCTGTTTGTTTATTACATGTATATGAGATCATACAGTATTTGCCTTTTGTGACTGATAAATTTCTCTTCGCATAAGTTTCCGGGCTTATTCATATTGTGGCATGTATCAAAAGTTTGTTTCTCTTTCTGGCTGTGTAAGCTGTCGCATGTATGCACCACAGACGTTTGTCCACTCTGTTAGTGGGCATGTTGGTGGTTCCGTCTTTTGGCTCGTGTCAACAGTGCTTCAGGAAACACTGTTGCTTGTGCTCCTGCCGTCCCTTCTGGGTGTAAACGGAGGACTGGGATTGCTGGGATTGCTGGGTCATATAGGTAGTTCTTGGTTCAGCTTGTGTTCTGTTAAAACTCCTGTGGCTGTGCTGTTTTCCATGCCCTCAGCAACACCTGCTTTTTTGATACTTACAATCTAATGAGGATGAGGTCTCACTGCTTTGGGGTTTTGTTTTGCATCTACGTTGGCCTATTAACTGCAAGTTCAGCAGTTCGAAACCACCAGCCACCCTTCAGGAAAAAAGGGAGTCTTTTTACTCCCGTCAGAGTTACAGTCTCAGAAATATGGGCAGTTCTACTGTCTTAATAAGTCGCTATGAGTCAGAATCGACTGGAGTGATTTTCTTTTTTTTTCTTTTTTAACATTTTATTAGGGGCTCATACAACTGTTATCCCAATCCATACACACATCAATTTTGTAAAGCGCATTTGTACATCGTTTCTCAAAACATTTTCTCTCCATTTAAA
Source organism: Echinops telfairi (assembly GCF_000313985.2). Taxonomy (NCBI): domain Eukaryota; kingdom Metazoa; phylum Chordata; class Mammalia; order Afrosoricida; family Tenrecidae; genus Echinops; species Echinops telfairi. The sequence goes on along the minus strand of NW_022111357.1, from coordinate 22,211,546 downwards.
CACCCGACATTAGGTCCTCATTTTTCCCCTCCCTCCCCGCTCCCCCCTCCCGCATGAGCCCTTGATAGTTTATAAGTGGGTATTTTGTCATATCTTGCCCTGTCCGACGTCTCCCTTCACCCACTTTTCGGTTGTCTGTCCCCCAGGGAGGAGGTCACACACAGTTTATATGGAACTATTTCAGAGATATTTTCAAAGTTAAAATAGATCGTATCCACAGGATCAGTCATTGGTTCCCATTAGAATAAATTAGGTATGTGATATGTGGGAAAGCCCGTTATCTTTGCTGTTTCCATGGGTCATGGGGCACTTTTAGTTTAGTGCACAATAGGTCATTTCTATGCCTTCCTGGAATCCATGACGATGGGATCACACTGGCAGTTTGCCAATGCTCCAGTGTTGACGACTGTTGTGTAATGCCATTGTGGCCACTGTTACAGAGATTCATTTTCTAATCTGCCTCAGCCTATGCTTCTTTATCCCCAATAAAGTATTCACTAAAATGTCTTCCTCTTTGCACTACTGATTTGATTCTTTAGCTGTGTGACCGAGTTTGAATTAGTGGTTAGACCTGAAGTTTCTATTTCTACATCATTTGTTTTGTCTTTATTGTTGGGTCTTTATTGTGAGCCAGTCCCAACTCACGATGACTCCTTGTGCGACTGAGGAAACACGCCTGGCTTGTGCCATCCTCACCACGGAGAAGGTTGAGCCACTATTGCAGCCACGTGCCTGGCGATCATGGCCTTGCGGTCTTTTTCTGCCCTCTCCACGCATGATAGCCTTTTTGTGTGGGACTGGTCCCTCCTCATAGCATGTCCAAAGGAGTGGCATAAAGTCTTGCTGACCTCACTTCTAAAGGCTGTACCCAGCCCAAATCAGAATTCTTTGTTTTCCTGGTAGTCTATGGGAACTTCAGTATCCTCCAACAGCATAATTCAAAGGCATCAATGATGCTTCTTTTCTTATTCACATCACTTACTACTCCTTAATTAGTTTTAATAGAATTTCTTAGCTGATCATTCAACTCTCTTAGGTTGCCAATTATTTTTTAAACAGTACTCCTTTTCATTTTGACTGTTGCTATTTGCAACTTTTATCCCCCCCGCTAGTTTCTCCAGTTCTTTGCGATTTCCCCATGAAATATTTGTTAGCACAGTGTTGGCACTCACTGGATAGACCGGTTATCTTGGTTGTCTATTTTTGTTATATGAGGATTACTGTACTCTTGTTGAAACTTATTGGGGGTGAGGAGGAGGGTCGAGTTCAGGGGTTGTAGCACCCCAGCGTCAGTGATCTAATTGTCAGCATCCCGATGTAATAAAAGTTGTGGATTGGGCTAAATCTGAATTGAGACATGAATTTTTCATGAAGGCTTTTTAAAAAATAACTACCTATGATTAGTCTGTTCCTGATATTTGCTGCGTATTTCCCTTAAAAATTAAGTCAGTAATTCTCATTCATTGATGATTCCAAATAGATACTTGTTCACTGTATTTAGCTTTCCCCGGTATGATTTCCATACAGGTAGAGTACAGAGAGATGGATGAAAGCCTGGCCAACCTCTCAGAAGACGAATATTATTCAGAAGAAGAGAGAAATGCTAAAGCAGAGAAGGAAAAGAAGCTTCCGCCCCCGCCCCCCCAAGCACCGCCTGAGGAAGAAAATGAGAGTGAGCCGGAAGAACCGTCCGGTGAGTCGCAGTGGTCCGCCACAGCTCTGTTTTTGTCGGGTTACCCCTCCTCTTCTGGGATGCGTGTGCTTCAACTGGTGTTGGGTGAGTGCGCGCGCGAGAGATGCAGACATACATGTATACAGAGTTGGGTTGATACTCTTTTTGTGTGTGATGTGTCTATTATGAGGAAAGGAAAGGAGGAGGGGAAGGGTCGTGGCAGTGGAAGGCCGTTGACTAGAGGAGAACATGAACAATCAGAAAAAACATGCAGAACGCCAAATCCCGAGACCCAGACCTCTCAGGCACCGCTCTAACAACAGAATCTAGGTACGGATTGGTTCTGGCTAAATTAAGCATTTAGCACATGGTTAGATATTTGATGACAAAGCCTTCACAGCGTTGTGAGAAGTGTCTTTACCTGGTGGAGGAATGTAAAAATATACTTTGAAGTCAAAGGAAAAGTAAGTCCTAATAGTGATTGAGCCGCCCAGTCATAGGAATGGTATAAGAAACGCCATCAAGTGACTTTAAGATCTTTTCTGTAAGACATGGAAAGAAGATTGGACTCTGTGATCGTGGTTTCAGAGCTTCAGGCATTTTTAAAGAACCCTCATGAACGTTCAGGTTGAACCCTCGCTTTCTAAAGACATGGAGACCAAGCAAGAGCAAAATCCTCACACATTTTCCATATCATCTGCCCTCATAGAATTTCATCAGTTCTTCTTGATACCAAATGTTTACTAAGTACCTTTCCTTAATTTAATTTTTATATTTCCAATAACTACGGCTCATTTACTGCACCAGTTCTGTATCGTAAAACAAGCTACTTGTTTCAGATCATGTTTTAACTTTCATTGGTACCCAGATTGACATAATTCATTTGAGAAGTTGCATATATCAGTAGCTTTATTTCTTATATTTCTGTAGGTCACCAGAAGCTATTTGTTTTGTCATTAAAACCAACAAAAAGTGTCAATATTTTATTTGAGGATTAAAAAACAAAATGTCAATTAAAATGTATGCTTAGAACTTATCAAACAAAATCTGGCTAAAACAAAATCTTATGTTATAGTATCTATAATTAAGTATAATAAAGGAATATAGTTGAAAACATAGCTTAAAAATGTATTTTGGTGCCACTTCACTGTAAGAACCAGACTTTCTAAGACGAGTGGGTTTGTTAAACCTTTGTTAAAAGTAGCTTCTTGGGCAACTCCAGCATCCTTGGGAGATTTCTAGTTTCAATGGCACGTTACCTTTGGGACAAGCTACTTCTCTGTGTCTTGTAACAAGCTTTCTTTTTGTTGACTTTTGTTCTTCCTCCTGAGTGTTTACATCCAGCTCTCTCACCTCCTTCTGCCCTGTCTCTAGCCCTAGCATACGTGCTGTCTACTTTCTCCTTCCTTCCCGCCCTCTCTTTGTTCCTGCCTGCCTTCTCTCGTAGTTCAAGGTCCCTAAGGGTTCTCCAGTGACAAGCTGGTCTCAGACGGAAGGCTGCACCCTCTTTTCTGTGGGTCTGGTGGTGTCTCCTCTCACTGACTGATTTACTTACCCTCAGCGCCACTTTGGCACCTATACTTCCTAGATTCTCTGGAAGTTTTAAGTCACTTGGCCTTTGTTGTTTTCTTTCTTGTGAGAGAGTTAAGTTTTGTTTTGTTGTTTCATAAATGTCAGACACTTCCCACAAAAAGCAAATGTCCTAGAGAGAACGTAGGGTTGAGAGAACTGTCTTTAGTCTATTATTTTCTTGGTATTTTGTTCTAGTGCTCTATGAAGTAGTGCTGTAGTTTAAATAAATTGTCTTTGTTTGGGCTTCCGGGGGGTGGGTAGTTTGTTTTGTTTCTTAGGTTTTTTATATCTCAGTACTCAGAAATATGTTGATGATAGCAGACAAAACTTGATCTTATATTATTTGTGATAATGAACATCAAAATATTTTTCTTGAATAGAACTTTTTAAATTTCCTGAATTTTGGGGGATGCATTAAGGAATTACCTTGGAGTAGCAGTGGCAGCGCACTGTCTCACCAAGGTAAGCAGTAGATTGAACCCTGATGGTGAATTAATAAAGTATTACCAGGGGAGTTTAAGCATTTGTATACTGCCCAGGCTTCCAAATCTGTTGTCTTATCAAAACCAGTTCTTTTGCTTGAGTGTTTTCAGTCAAAAACTGGATTGAAGCATTGGCTCATGGGTCTTTTAAAAGCTTGAGAGAAGAGTTGATGTTTGTTGCTGTGGCTGTTGTTTTTTAAACTTGCCTTTTACTTTAAACCAATCATTTTAGGTAGAAAACAACAAGAAATTTACTCCCTTAAAATATGTAAGAGTTGCATACATTGTATGCTTGCCAACTTTTAAATTTAATTAGAAAATTGTACTTTGCCTTTCATGGTGTTATTGTATTTTAGACGGTTTTATTGTGCTTTAGGTGAAAGTTTCTATTTACAAATCAGATTTCCATTCAATAATTCTTACACACATTGTTCCGTGACCTTGGCTACAACCTCCGCATTCTGTTAGTGTCCCCCTATTTCTCCCTTGAGCTCCCTGTTTGCATGAATCAGGTTTTCCTGTCCCTTTCTGCCTTCACATCTCTTTTTTTAATTTTGGACAGATGTTACCCCTTTAGTTGACTGTTTTAAGGAGCACATTCCTCTTAGGGGTTTTGTTTATATTTTAGTTCTGTTACTTGGTGAAGAGGTGACCTTTGGGATTTGCTACAGTTCCGCATTAAAAGGGTGAAGTTAGGGTAATAATCTTGTACTTTCAGTCTTTGTCAGACCAATTAATTTGGCCTTTCGTATGAGTTTGAGTTTTGCCCTATAATTTCCTCCCATTAACTGGGATATTCCTTTGTGTCCCTGGCTACAATTGTCAATAGTGTAGCTGGGCACCATTTCCCCCTTTTACCTTCCAGCCAAAGGAGACTGGTTCTTGTGGGCCATTAGTCTTTGGACTAATTTCCTCTTTGAGTCTGCTTTCTTCACTCTCCTTTGTTTGCTCTTGTTAGAAAGAGACCAATAGTTGTATATTAGCTGGCTGTTCAGAATGTTTCAGACCCTAGAGGCTACTTTACCAAACTAGAATTTAAAACATTGTGTTCATATGCTGTATGGTGTCAATTGCTCTTGATGGTCTCCGAGCACAGTGTTAATCTTAAAAAGAAGAAAGTATTTTGAAAATATAAGATATGATAAAACCAGTGGGTCAAATAATGTGGAGAAAATTCCTCTGGAAGAATGCTGAGAGTTGGGGACTGAGCATGATAGTGGGACAGGAGGAGAATCAATGGAAATAGAGGAAAGAGCTGGGAGGCAAAGGGTATTTATAGAGCTCTCGATAAAGACATGTACATATACAAATATATTATATGAGGATGGGGAAATAGATCTATGAGCCTACATTTATAGATTTAGTATTAAGGTAG
>NW_022111357.1:22203949-22205420 GCF_000313985.2 Echinops telfairi | reverse complement strand
AGAGAAAATGTTTTGAGAAATGATGTACAAATACGCTTTACACAATTGATGTGTGTATGGATTGAGATAACAGTTGTATGAGCCCCTAATAAAATATTAAAAAAAAAAAAAAAAAAAGAATGCTGAGAGCAAGCCAAGAGAAAGCTTGGAGGCATGTAGTGGACAGCCTCGCTGCTGCTCAGGCTAAAGTACGCGTTTGAGTCTGTGCCCGGTAAAGCGCGGACTCGGCATGGCACGGGCATGGCCTGAGCAAGGAGGGCGGCACTGAAATCCATACTTTGGAAAGAGCTACTCAATACGCTCCTAAGGGTTGAAACAAAAGAGTAGAGAGACTGGGTGTGGAGAGATGGCGAATTTAGTCATTTGGTTTAGTAAATTTTGGTTAAAGGATAGGTGTTTTTTTAACTATTACAATAGAAAGAAGATTGATGTGGGGTTTTTTGGCTTATGTTTATTTAATTTGAAAGATGTCTTTTGATTTGGCTTAACCATCTGTTTTTAGATTTGTTGAATTTTAAGGACCACTTAATGTAGTATTGTAGTTGTGTGGTAGTTGCAATGGGTAAATAATATACTCACTGCTGCATATATTTAAAACCTACATTATTTTATTTCCTTAAACATTTCCATGTTTTGTTTGTTTTAACAAATGGTGATTTTATTTTGCCCTTTCTGTGAAGATGAACATGGTTTTCATTTTAGGCTCTGGTACTTAAACCTTAGCAGCTATGCAAGTTTGATTACCAATACTATCACATAATAGTGAACTGCTGTGAAATACAGTACATTTAAAAAATAGATTGTGTTGGTTTGGAATAATAGTTTCTCTGTTACAAGATAGCCTCCTTTTTCCTTTGCTGGTTCAGTTTGTTACTCTGTGTCCCATGGACCGTTCCTCACTGACTTTAAGTGAGCGAAGTTTTACTCATTGTCTGACCGATGCCTAGTGAGGAGTTTCCGCTCTTTCATTTTCATTCAGAAAGCTGATTTAGTCCCTTCCTGCCACCTCGTTGAAATTTTATCACAACAACTTCACTAGTAGATCCTGGATTTAAATGTTCTATTAGATAGCTGCTTTCACTAGAGAACCCTGGTTTGGAAAGACATACTTTGTGGAGATGATTGAATAAGCTTACTTGTACATATCCTGAGATGTCTGTGGAAATTCTAAAATAAGGGGGGAAAATGGAAATGGTCTATTAAAGATGCTTTTCTTTAAACTTCAGGTTAATGAATTTCTCAAAGGGGACATCAGAAATATCTTTAAAAAATGCACACACACACATGGGTGTCCCTGCGTGGACCTCTTTGTGCCCACTAACGTGCTCACACTGTCGCGTGATGCTCAGAGACGTCTATTAAATCGTTCACTGCTCAGTGACAGTTCTGTGTTACAATCTATTCAAATACCGTAGGAAGAATAATCTCATTATATTCTTGTTTGAAACTCCTCCACCCCAAACCCCCCCCC
>NW_022111357.1:22199077-22203849 GCF_000313985.2 Echinops telfairi | reverse complement strand
CCCCCCCCCTCCCCAGAAAACAAACAAAAACGATGCTTGGCTTCCCTTGTGCTTGACAAGTTTTTTTAAAAGAGATGCAAACTGCCAAGAGATAGACATTAGAAAATTCATTGAAATGAGAAATTGGTATAACAAAAGAAATTTGTTGTGATTTTGCATAAATTTTGGAATTAACTCAATGTCAGTGGATTGGGTTTGGATTTATGCCTTGTGAAGTAGTTGTATTGTAGGTTGAAAGTGTTTAAACAATTTCATATAAAAGAAGATGCAACTTGAATTACTAAAAATACAAAATTTGACAGATGGGCTTTTCCAAGGACAGAACTTTTAGGGCTGTCTTTGTAACTTGCTGGAGTAGCACTGACCAGACGTCAAAGAAAACATCGCTGATCCTAATGCTGTCACTTGAGCTTCTCCACAATTTGTTAGAGCAGCGGTTCTCAACCTGTGGGTCGCAAAGCCCTTGGGAGCTGAAGGACCTTTCACAGGGGTCACCTAAGGTTATCAGAAAACATCTTTCCAGTGGTCTGCTCCTCTATCCGTCTCCAGGCTGGTCCGCCCACATGCAGATACCTACGAGTACCCTGATGCGAAGACTGTTACCCATGCTACACCATGCTTCAAGAGACAATTACATTTATTTGTCATTAGAAATATTTCACAATATATAATTACATATTGTTTTTGTAATTAATCACTATTCTTTAATGATCAATTTGTAACAATGAAAATACAGCCTGCATATCAGATATTTACATGATGATTCATAACAGTAGCAAAACTACAGTTATGAAGTAGCAACGAAGATACTTTTATGGTTGGGGGTCACCACCACATGAGGAACTGTATGAGAGGGTCGTGGCATGAGGAAGGTCGAGAACCGCTGCCTTAGAGAGAACCATGCTTGTAGCAGTCTTTAACTGGCCCGGCTGGTGGTTGCCAAGTAGTAGATTTGGCAGTCTGGACAGTTTAGGCTAGTTTTTTGTGTTTGTGTTTTTTGTTTTGTTTTGTTTTCTTCAACAAAGCTATTCCTTTTTAAAGAATCGTTTTATTGGGGCTCACACAGCTCTTATCACAATCCACACTTGCATCAAGTGTGTAACGCACATCTGTACATTCATTGCCCTCAGCATTCTCAAAGCTGTTCCTATTCTCAAACGGGCTGTCCCCAAACTTTTACACTTGGTCGCTTTTCGTGCCTACAAGTGGAGTTCAAAACCAGATTCTGATTTTTTTCTACAGGAAAGATTATAGAATTCTACTCCCTCTCCATACCCAGCAGGAGGCCCCCTTTTGTGAGTTTTTCCAGAAATGCCTGGGGAATTCATTCCTGATATGGTTACCTATGTTGCCAGTTTGACTGGGTAGAAAAGAAACAATGTGAATTCATGTGAGTCCTCAGTATATGGTACATGATGCATATATTCAGAAAACAAAATCTAGGATTGATTTTCTCACCTGTTTTTATTAAACATCATTTCAGTGTGTTCTGTTTGAAATTTTGCTCCAGCATAATTTACTGGCGGGCCAAGGAAAAAAAATGTCAAAGATTGCATAGGTAATCTAGATCAATTTAACAGAATTATTTAAAGCACTTAATTTGTGTGGGGATTGAGAGAGAGACTAAACATGGACCAAGTACAGTGCTAAACAACACATGTTCTTCACGTTCAGAGATTAGAGCCTAGGCTGAGCCCCAAGGAAATATGGAATAGAAAGTGCTCTGAAGTGCTGAATTTCAGTGTGAAAGTGGTCGAGCAATTAAGAGGCAGAAAAGGTGGGAGAGCAGAAAGCCTTTCCAGATGCTTGGAGCCTTCCCCGGAGAGGGAAAAAGGGGGGTGGGGTGGGAGTTAGTAAAGTGAAGTGGGTGAGCAGCCCGTTTCCTGTACAAAGTAAGATTTCCCCCATGTATGGCAGTACCTCATTCACTTTTTCCCGTGCACATTAATTGTGTAAATGCACTCTTTTTATTTTAGACACAGTCCTCGACGCTAAGGGTTCAAAGGTGGAGATTGGGGCTACTTTGAAAGAAGGCACGGTCAGGAAAGGGTTAGAAAGACTAATCATTGAGGAGCCCAACACAAGAAACTATCTACAACATACGGTGAGAACTCGAGAAATACTTTACACAGTGTTTCTCTTCAAAACGTCTGTGGGCATTTTACATGAAACCCAAGGGGGGGATGAAGTTGGGCATTCAGATCCTTCATCTTTAACTGTTTACAGCTTTTGACTGATCAGGACCATTGGATCAGACACTACCCGTGTGTGGATGATCTTTGAAGGCTTGTCTTTAATGATTTAATTTCATTGGTTATTTTGTTTTATTTTTTATTAGATAAGTGATTTTATTTTTTATGATTTTAAAATTTCCTTTTCTTACTGTCATTTATTTGTTCTGATTAAGGCATAATAAAAGATCTTTATTTTTGCATAAGGATTTTCTTATCTGTAAAATAGGTTTGCTAAGGAGTATCAGATGGGAAACAGAAAGCCACCTTTATATGCAAACATCTTGCATTTATTTATTTTATCTTGTTTTTTAAATTAATCATTTTATTGGGGCGGGGGTTCTTACAAATCTTATGACAGTCCATCATTCAATTGTATTAAGCACACTTGTACATATTTTGCCATCAACATTTCCAAAACATTTTCTTTCCACTTGAGCCCTTGGTATCAGCTCCTCTTACCCCACCCCACCCCCACCTCTCCCACCCTCCCACTGTTGTGAATCCTTGATCAAATGTATATTATTGTTTTTATTTCATGTCTGACACTGTCTGTTGTTTCCCCTCACCCACATTTCTTTTACTCGTCCCCCTGGAGTGGGGGCTCTATATCCAACCTTGTGATGGGTTCCCCTTGTCGTCCTTCCCCCACCTCCCCGTCCCCTGTCCTCATGATGTCGCTACTCTCAGCGCTCTTCCTGAGGGCTTAAAAAAGTCATTTAATCATTTTATTGGGGACTCATGCAACTCATCACAATCCATACACACATCAGTTATGTAAAGCACATTTGTACATTCATTGCCCTCATCATTCTCAAAACATTTGTTCTCCACATAAGCCCCTGGCATCAGCTCCTCATTTTCCCCCCTCCCTCCCCGCTCCCCACTCCCTCATGAGCCCTTGATAATTTATAAATTATTATTTTGTCATATCTTGCCCTGTCCGACATCTCCCTTTACCCACTTTTCTGCTGTCCGTCCCCCAGGGAGGAGGTCACATGTAGATCCTTGTAATCGGTTCCTGAGGGTTTTATCTGTCCTGAATTCCATGTGTTGAGAGCTCTTATCTGTACCAATGTGTGTACTCCAGTCTAGCCAGATCTAGAACTGGGTCATGGTAGTGTGGGGAGGAAGCACTCAGGAACTAGAGGAATAAAGCTTGCATTTATTAAACACTGTGATGAACCAGTAAAAGGACGCATTGCTATCTTATTCAGGAGAAAATCAGGTCTTTTAGTATATGAGGTCAGTATATATACTCAACCAGTCACTTTGGGGAACTTTAAAAAGTGTAGCCTACTTCCAATAAAATAATGGGTCCCTGATAATAGGTAATTTGTGAAGCATCGGGAACTGTTGGCACATGTACACACACAGGCACCATTTTAGTTAAAGACTAAAAGTGTGGTACTTAATCTTTAATGGTAAATCAAGAGAGGAATGACAGGTTTTAATATTTGCTATTGTATATTTTTCTTCTCTCCTCAGAGATGAATATAATTGAAATCCATCTGTTAAATATCAAGATACATGGATTTCAATTATATTGTTCTCTGAGGAGTGAAAAAAAAGCCTATATTAGCAAATATTAAGAGTTTCCGTTCATCTCATCAAGAGAAGACGGAGGAAGACACAGTCATCGCACCAAACAGAAGTGGTGGGCGCTCAACAGGTTGCACGTGATCAAGGCCAGCCTACTGAAGGAAGGCGTCTATGCCGCCCCCAGGGCAGCGCTGACAAACAACCCCAAACCAAACTCCCTGCCGTCCAGTCAATGCTGACTCTTTCAGATCACCCCCCTCCCCTGGGGGTATCCGAGACTGTGACTGCTTATGGGAGTAGAAAGTCCAGGCTTTCTCCCAAGGACCTGCTGGTGGTTTAGAACTGCCGACCACACGGATCACTGCCCAGTGTGTCACCACTACCCCACCAACGCTCCTTCGGTAAAAACAAGGCCCCAGGAATTGACAGAATGTCAGTCTGTTTCAACAAATAACGAGCAGCGTGCTCCTTAGAAGGAGGATGAGGAAACGTCACCTCACATTCTTGGGACATGTTATCAGGAGGGCCAGTCCCTAGAGAGAGACATCATGCCTGGTCAGTTAAAGGGTCACCAAAAGAAGAGGAAGGGCCTTGCCGAGAGGAGCTTGCCCGTGTGGCTGCAGCAGGGGACTCCAGCATGACATCTCCTGTGAGGGAGGCACAACGCTGGGGGTCTTCTGTCCACGCCCACGGCGTGGCTGTGAGTCACTCAACTCCGTGGCACCCAACAGCAACAAGACGTATCAAGACAGAACAGATGTCACCCATTTCTTTCATCTTGTCATCCGAAGCGTTTCAAGCCCTGAGGATAGGACTGTGTTTATTATTATTCTGAGTCTTTTCGTAGAAGAACATAGATTAGTGATTCATAGGTAGTATCTTCACTCAGAGAATCATAGACCTAAGCCACAGTTAAAGTGGAAGCAATTTCTGGTGTGAGTGGCGACACTGGGAGGGTAGAGGGAGGGTGGGTTGGAAAGAGGGAACCGATTACAAGGA
>NW_022111357.1:22197147-22198724 GCF_000313985.2 Echinops telfairi | reverse complement strand
AAAAAAAAAAGTGTAAGTAGTCTCTAATCATAGCCTGGGATCATAGATAGTCAGAGTCCAGAGACACTTGTCTAAGCAGGAAAAGGTTCTGTTAGAAACTCATGGTTAGCCAGTTTTGAAAAGTTACTAAGGTTTTTTAAATGGGAGTCCAAGAAATAAGTTTAACATTGTTTTAAAACCAGGGTGGATAACGGAAAAAAAAGTACTTAGATATACCTTAAGCTTGGTAGTTAGGCAATATAACATACATATACAGTTATCTATGTGTATGTAAACATACAATGTATATACATACATAACATACTGAATATGAATGTATGTTTATTTGAAACATACATACGAGATATGCACAAATATGTATTTGTATATAGAGTGTATATATGTTGTGTGTTAAATTGAAATATTTTAAAATGTGAACTACGCAGCAAAATAAGTACAGATCTGGAAGATTCCTGCTGTGGAATGTAGAGGTAGAGGGAAATAATTTGGGAGGAAGTCGATTCTTTCCATTAGCTTCTTAAAGCTTTTCTTGGCTCCCTCACTTGCTGGACTTTTACTTTCTTTAAGAGAGGGTAGGATCCTTGCTGCCGAATGTCTTACTTTCACCCAGTGGTAAGTGTTCGAGCCGAAGAGCAGGGTTCTCCTCCTCCAGTGGTGACGTGGAGAGGCTTCAGAGGGTGGCCTACCTCAAGCAGAACCATCGAGACCCGTGCATTTTGTTTTGCGTTAGTCTTGTTGGAGATTTCTCGTTGGGCTAGCTTGTCTTGATTGTGAGGATTGTGCAAGACCAGACAACCTTTGGTTACGTTACACATGGGGCTGCTGTGAGACAGCCAACCATAGTTTACTTTCATTTGCATTTCTATAATTACTATAGCTGTTCTCTTGCCAAGAACCATAAGCCAGAAAGTGAGGAAAGAGATGTGTCGTGGATACTTAGGTGGTGTTTTGAAGCCACTCTCACTGCAGAGAGGAGAGGAAAGCAGCATTAAATGGTGGTGTCACCAACAACTCATGACCTCTCCTGTCTTTTTTAACTTGGCATTGGTCTGTTGATGAATTCCTTTTTTAAAACTTAATCACACATTAACAACTGCCTCAAACTCTCTAAGCTGTGCTGACTTCCATTTATCTTAAAGTCTTTTAGCCCCATTCTTACTTTGGATCCTATTACTTAATTGCCAACATTTTAAGAACATTTCTAACACTCTCTACTAACTCCCAAATTTCCTGTTTTCCCACTGCAGTACTTCTCTTGAATTTAAGACCTTGGAGTCCTTTGGGAAGTCTTTATTTATTTATTTATTTATTTAAAAATTTAAAGCACTTTATTGGGGGCTCGTACAACTCTTATCAAAATCCATCCATCCATCCATTGTATCAAGCACATTTGTACATTTGTTGCCATCATCATTCTCAAAACATTTATTTTCTACTTGAGCCCTTGATTATCAGCTGCTCATTTCCCCCCTCCCTCCCCGCTTACCCCGCTCTCATGAACCCTTGATAATTTATAAATTATTATTTTGTCATATCTCACACTGTGCGACATCTCCCTTCACCCACTTTTCTGTTGT
>NW_022111357.1:22195066-22196459 GCF_000313985.2 Echinops telfairi | reverse complement strand
TGAGTGGAGGGGGAAGTCTGTTATCACTTTTATCAGATCTGTTAGAAAGTTGTGTGTCTTTCTGTGCCATAACCATTCTCAAGTAGCCTGTTGGCGTGATTAAGTGCTCAGCTGCAAATCAAAAAGTCGACAGTTGGAATCTACCAGAAAGATGTGGCAATCTGCTTCCCAAAAGATTTCATGGCCTTGGAAAATCTACAGAGCTTTTCTGCTCTGTTCTGAGAAGTTGCTATGAGTCAGAAATAACTGGATGGCAGGGAGTTTGGTTTAGAATCCATCCCCTGTCACCTTGTTAACCTGATGGATTTTGCTTCACGTCTTAATTACTTCAACCTTTCAGTAACCTTTATCTTGGTCACCTTCTCTAATCGAACAGGTATAACGTGACCAGATAAGTTTTAATTAAATATCATCTGTCTTGCTGCTCTGCCAAAAATTATATCCTTCCCCTCATTACTATTAAGATCAAGCTTGGACACCTAAGGTGGCCTGGTGTACCCAGCCCACTTGACTTCCTGCTGCTCTTTCAGACCGTCCCTTTCATGAAAACATGCATGTTCCACAGCATTGTCTTCTTGCCTTTGTCCATATTGTTCTGGGCCATAGAGGTGCCTTTGCTTCCTCCCAACCTCTTCAACTCTCTCTGGACTTGTTTGAAAAGCTTCTGTGATTCCCAAGCCTGGGTTAGCTTCTTTTCTTCTAAGAATAATTTTAAAGGCATTTTCTGTTTCTCCTTAGTTAGATTATAAAGCCCTTGAAAGAGGGAACTCTATCTTACTTTTTTGTATTTGTGCTTGGGATTCCTATCCAGGAAATACTGAATTAGTCAGATTATTAAATTAGAAACGACCCTAATATGTTAATATAATCAGTGCTTACGTGTTTAAAGATGGCTTTAACTTTTGAAATGTTTTACTCCTGCCAGTTTCTTAGGTATCAGCTCTTAGTCTATAGTCTGTTTTACTTACTTGATCTTCTGTTTAAAAAGCACTGCTTCCTAGAAGATTGAAATGTTCACAGAAGTCATCCATTGGAATGTGATTCCAAGAAACTGAAAGATTAAATTGTGACTCTGCTGCCAGCTATAAGCCAGTGGGTGTCACCTTGCCAGATGAAGGAAGGTATTTGAAAGTCATCATCCACTTCATTTTCAGATGTTGGAGGTGAAATCTCTGAAGTGATAGGAAAAGTATCCAGTAGTGTGACTGTAATTAAACTACTTCATCGTTCTTCAAGAATGACTGACCAGATCAGTAGAAAGAAAGTACAGAACATCATGGAAAGGCTGCCATGTAAGATAAACCAAAAATAATTATGTTTAACTTGGAGAAGATTTGCATAAACAACCTCTCATGGTCTTTATTTCAAGTTTTTAATTTTTTTGTTGCGGGGG
>NW_022111357.1:22146398-22194966 GCF_000313985.2 Echinops telfairi | reverse complement strand
GTGGGGGGGCGTGTTCTTTTAGTGTATGTAGTGGTAGGAATGAAAACAAAAGGTGATCCCACAGAAAACCAAAGAAGCCCCACACCAAAAACCAGCCTATGCTGATGCGAAGGTGCCCAAATCAAGGTGATGCTAAGAGGTTACTTTTGCACATTTTCATTTCCTATTTTGAATTTGCTTTCGTGTAAGATACCAACTGTGTTTTCCTTCTGTTCCATGTCTTTGTGTCACTATCAGAAGCAAGTCCTAGGGTGGAAAACCCAGAGAGCGGCTGAGTATGGCGTTTTTCATTTTCTAATCAGACGCTACCTAGATGGGCAGTTGGCTGCAAGTGTTTGTGTGTGGCCTATGTTTCAGAAAACAGTCAAGAACTGGTCCAGGGTACCACTGGTAAAGATGACCCTCTTCAGCCAGCCAGCCAGCCAGATCACAGCCAGCCAGTTGACGCCTGCTTACAGAGACCCCGTGGGCAAGGGTGTGTTTCCAGGACTGTAACTTTATGGAGGCAGAGGCTCATCTTCCTCCGGCAGAGTGGCAGATCGCAGCCCGCTGGGTAGCCACTGTGCCACAGGCAGCCGCCCTCAGAACCCTAACGAGAGGAAACCCGGCAACCTCTTCCTGCCCTTCCAAACAAACCGTAACTCTGTGATCAAGGTGATAGGTGTTTCTCTTGTTCTTTTACCTCCTTTTAAATGATGTACCAGATTCACCTTTTCATTATTTATGTTTCTGTTTGTATCATTCTCTGCTTGGTTTCCACCAATTTTCTTTGCTTAAATAATACTCTGGCATTTCATACCCCTTTTGACTTTTTGCTTTTATGAAGGAATCTTTTAAATAATCTTCCTAGGTTAGTCAATATTTTCCATACTTCTTTTATATGTTTTTAATCAAGGGATAATCCTTATAAGACAAATGATTCTGTCCTGCTTTATTGTTCCTTTTTATTAACCTGTGAGCCCTTAAATCAGAGGTCAGAAATCCATATTTCTATTGTGACAATGACTCAGAGAGAGAAACTCGGTCACAGTCGGCCAATTAGCATATTACATGACATGTAGTGGGGGGATGATAGAAATAGGAATAATTAAATCAGACAGTGGCTAGCTGGAATATATTTTTAGTCATTGTTTTTTATTTTTCTTTTGAAAGAATGATGAAGGGTCTTCGCAGTTGCTTTCATTCTTTGCCAAGCCAAAACATGACTTGAGAGAGAGGAGCTGTTATTCTTATACTAAAAGGTTATTCTTAGGGGTTATGTTTATTTTTTTTGTAAACAAAGACAGTTTTATTTCTTAATTTTTATACTTACAAAAAACAAATTAAAAAACAAAAAAAAATTTCTATTGGTACTTCATTCATATATCACATAACTCAGTAGTTTGACCAAATCAAGAAGTTACACAATCTTTACTACAATCAATTTTAGAACATTTTTTTTTCTCCTGTACGCTTATTATTCGTGTGAAGTTTTTTCCATAAACACGACAAGGGTTATGCTTATTTCTGAGCTTCCTCCTTTCACAAATAAAACAGTGTTTTGATCTAGTTTGGTTCTATTTAGAATCCAACCAAGCACTGACAGTAGTTCTTAAGGGATTATTAATTAAGCAATTATTGAAAAAGAAGAACCTATAGTAAAAGTCTTTTTCATGAATCAACTGAGAACTTACTAAAAATGAACATTTCTGATTTGAACAAAAAAGTAAAATTTTACTGCCTTTTAAAGATAATTTGTAGATTGAATTTAGTAATCAACGTCACTTCTTTACATGCTTACTACCTTTTCCAAGAGTTGTCACCGACAAATCACGTCTTACACCTTGTGTAAAAAGCATAACCTTGTGAAGCAGTGGTTCTCAACCCTCCTAATGCCATGACCCTTTGATACAGGTCCTCATGTTGAGAGCCCCAACCATAAAATTACTTTCATTGCTACTTCAGAACTGTAATTTTGCTACTGTTATGAATCGGGTAACCTCTGTGAAAGGGTCGTTCAACCCCCAGAGGGGTCACAACCCACAGGTTTGAGAACCACTGTTCTGTAACTTGAAAGACCTTTCAGATAAGAACTTAAGTCAAGTGACTTTAGAATGACAGTCAATTCTACCTTCATTTTCCCTTATTGCAACATGTTCTAATATTCCGTTTAAATGATCACTTTTTTTCTCTAAATCTCAATTTCTTTCCTTCATTCACTTAAAAATGAAGCTATTATTTATGTCTCACAGCTCTTGGCACATTCTTTAGTAAGGGGCTCTGTTTCACTGTATTGCTTGCTTCTAACTTATGATAGAAGAATCCATTGGTTTTCTATTTGAGGGTGTCTCTTTAAACTAAACCATTCAGTGAAACTTGTCCAGATTTAAATCACTGGGGGTGTACCAGGTAACAAGGAGCTTAGATAGTAGCATCACTCTTGGGGATAGGTTTTGGAAGCACCTGGAAGACAATTAATTCTGCTTATTTTCAGATGGATCTTTGATAGTTTTCTTGACGTTATTTCTCCTCGTTAGTAAGGGATATTTTTTAGAAGACTTAGGTAGCTTGAGGTAGAAGCTCTCCCATGATCTTGCCTGTTCCCCTTCCAAAGTGTGTGTCTCCATGACTTGGCACGTGACTGAAGACGTCTTCAGACGTGCTCTGACGTGCCAGTCGGGAAGCGCCAGCACTGTCTAGTGAGCCTAGTAAATGACGTGTCTTTGGGGCTGACTCTAAGTTATCGTCTCTCCTTTGGCTAGAAGGGGAGGGAGACCTTTTCATTACAATTGTCTATCGTTTACTATTGTCCTAAATTTATTCTCTTACGGAAGAAAGCTAAAGAGGTAAAGGGATGTTGAGCTGATGCTGACTTTTTGCCACTCTAGGCCCCAGAGCCCAGGCCCCAGCCATTCTCAGTCTAGCAGTGGGTAGTGAAAGACGCGTGCACTGCTGTTTCCCCCACCCCCCTGTCCTTGACTGTTCCACAAGACTGACAGCAAGGACTTAGCCACCAGAGACTCTGTGCAGCCTGCTCCACTCCCTGTCAACAAGAACACGCGTGTCAAGTGGGATTTTCTGGCCAGAAGTTGGAAGACTACAGTGTGGACCCCGGGGCCCTGATTCCAGAAGAAGGCGCTCTCTGAAATTGGGTTTGCTAGTTGCTGGTGAATTCACGAGTCGCCACCCCCTAGGCCTTTGTGTCCAGATGATATCTTCATTTGTGGAGTAAGGTCCCTGAGTTCTCCTCTTTCCTTCCACAGGGCAAGCAGGAGGACTTCAAGACGACAGTTCTGGAGGGTATGGAGACGGCCAAGCATCAGGTGAGGGTGGCATTAGATGCTTGCCACTTAGTAGCAAGAGCCGCCACGTCAGGGATTGATGCTTGCAAGTATTTTTGGCTGTGGTATCCACGTTTTAGCCAGAAGTGCAGGGGAAAGCTAACTCACAGGATAGGGTAGGTGTAGAAAGGGCGTAGCCAGACCCAAAGCAAGCAAACCCTTCTGAAGTCCTCAGGCCGATCTCAGCCCTCCACTCTTGTTCATGCTCTTGAGGACCCGGTGGGTGCTTCTCTCCCCAACAGCCTTTGCGGTATAATAATCATGCACAGTGTACAGACTTCGGGAGCTTGGGACCAATAATAAAGAAATAAAGTAAGATACACGGATGAAAGCCACAGCCTGGAAAGTTCACGGGAACAGAACTGAAAGGTGTTCTAGGACTAGCCCACTGGAGCTGTGCAGGCAAGTGACATCCACACGGTGGCTAGGTGGTGTTGGGTGCTTTGTTTTCAAGGAACATTATGTAGTCAATCAGTTTGCAATTAAAAAATTCATTTCTCATAAAAATTGTCTTTTTTTCAACAAGTCTGTCCAAAATACTTTCTTTTCAGACCAGACAATATGAGATTTTTCTTCTAGGAAAAGCCGAGGATTAAGTGATTTATACAGATCGCTGTCTGGTACAGTTCTGTTTTATTCCAATAATCCAAGGGAGCTTCTTAAAGAATGTTTGGTCTCTTCCAGGGCTCAAAGATGGTTTACAGATATATTTTCATAAAGTAGATGTTAACTCACTTTCATAGTTTATCACTTTACAGTTATTAAATCTCCTACTTTTCAATTATTTATAATGTTGCATCAAATGTGTCCAGGGAATGTGTGCATTTTACTCTGTTGAATCAAAGTAGTTCATTGTACAGAAATCCATAGTTAGCGGGGTAGAATGTTAGGAGTGGATATCTTCGAGTGTTATTGCAAGGATTGAAAATTGATAATCAGGACATGTATGTTTTGGAGGAGGTAAGCTCTCATTCAGAAGCAAGATCTGTAGGAGATAAACCTTTAAAAAGGCTTTTTGTCAAATGATGCACAGACAGACCCTCCATCTCAAGGATCGGAGATAAATAACCTTTAGAGCCTTCATCTTGAAGAAAGATGTTTGAGTTTTCTTTTGTTGCTTTTTAGTTTTTAATGTGACTTTATATTTGTTCTTTTGCTTAAGTAATAGGCTTTATCGCTGATAGTGAAAACAGACTTTCATATTCCACTGATGCTACTGACTCACGGTTGGTAGAACATAAATTGTAAGTGTTTACAGAAATGACGGTGGCTGTTCTGAGCCCTTGCAGGTTTCTTTTCAGGTCCTTACCGTGCTCAGCAGCATGCATTTGTGAGGTAGCAATTAACGTTAAACACGAGTGGCCGCAAATCGATATTCTTCTCTCAGTGGGGCCAGGTGACCTTCTTGGATATCTTGCTTGGGCCCAGCGTCATGTCTTGACTTCTTAAACTTCACTCCTAGTTGGTATGTGTGCTTTAACAACTCAGAGCTGGAAGGGAGAGAGAGGGCCGTCATCTGCTCCCATCTTGTCTCTCTGACCTGGTGGATTAGGACTTGCAGTCCAGAGAGGGTCGAGGTGGACGAAGAGTGAGAACTCAGGAGTCTTGGTCTTTAGTGCATGGATTTACATCTTCCTTCCTAGACTCACTTAAAATTGCTTTTACTCTGAAAATCACAGTGCTAAAGCATAAGGAATCATGAGCCTCTTCTTTTTATTTTTCTTCCCCTGCACTTAATTCTTTATATTTTTCAACCACTAGGCCTTAAAATGATGCACCCACCGATGCTGGTTTTAAGTAAAGTCTTACTATGTAGTTTCGATTAGGCTTTTGTTCTCACCCTGGAATTAGGAATTGAGCTATCCTCACATAGCTAGTTACCGCTATTTACTCTATGAAAACGATAAAAGACAAGTCCGTTTTTCTTTTGATGTTACCACACTGTATGTAGTCAAGTACTACCTGTACCATAGCAGAGTCAGGGGTGGGTTCCATGGAATAGATAGAAATAGAAAACACTGCCGTGGTTTTAGAGAGAGTGCCAGCCAGCCAGTCAGAACTGAGTGAAGGGGGGTGCTGCTTCAGTCAGCTTATGACTCCATTGTGAAAGGTGTTGATGGAGCGTCCTGCGTGAAGTGGAGACGCGCAAGAAGGAATTGAACAGAGGACAGGATTAGTATATAGACAGACAGCCTTGGGGTTTTAAACCTTTAGGTAGCATCAGTTTGAAGCATTCTAAGTTTCCGGAGTACCAGATTCCATTAAGTGTACACAAACCCCAAAGCACAAAATTATATTCCAGAGCCAATTGTAAATTACTTTGGAAAGATATTGTTAAGGTCAACTGTGTTCTTGGAGGCTTTCCCCCACAGCAGTGAACTATGGTGTTAGAGCATTCAAATTAGTTTGTTGCTTCACTTTGGAAATGTCCTGAAAGAAGAATATTCTGGTCTAGCTTTTGAGCCAGTTTGGTTCCAAGTGAACATATTCTTTGTTTCTTTTTAAAAAGCTTTTCATCCTAGTTTGATAGTAATCTTCATCCCTTGAAATAAATAGTCTTTATGCCAAAAAAAACAAAAGGAAAGAAATAATTATTGAGAATTTTAGAGACCAGCTTTCATGAAAGAATATCTAGGTTTTTTAGATATCTAGTAGGTAGAGATGGAGAAGAATATGATTCTAAAAGTGTCAGTGTCAGGCTTGACTTTGAGCTTCTAATTCTTTGGGTAAGCTTTTATGCTGGATTTCTAGCTACTTTAGATCTGTCGCGGGATTTATGTTTATAGTTTTATAACTATAGATAGATTTATAATTGAATAATAAGGAATATAAATTTCTTAATTCTTACGTATTCTCAAGATTCCCCAAGTTAACCAAATATATTACAGGGACTTTCACACACACACAAAAAGGAAACACTTTTAATGAGGAGCCAAGTGTAATTTAGAAGCCAGTGTTTTATCTTCCTGGCTGTTATTAAAAGTAATACTTTGCAGTAAGATTAATGTCAGTGACCGCTTATTAAACATAGAAGATAACAAAATTAAGAAAACTAAACCCTATTTCTAGTGGGGGAGCAGTAGAATTTAATAGAGATTTTAATAGAATTTAATAGAGATGCCTGGTTTCAAGATTATTGATATCAAGAAGTAACCTATTAAGAGACATTTGATTCAATACCTGGCATTAATGTGTGCTTACACATTAGTGCTGCTTACAATGTGAGGTGTATTTGGTCTTGACTTAATATATATAATATTTTTTGTTCATTTTTATTTGGGCATAGAGAACTGGGGAATCAATGCTGCCTGATTTTAGAAAACTTAATATATAATCTGTACCCTTGACAGTCACCTTTCTTGGTTTCTGGTCTTGGTTGTATGATTCTTCCACTACAGTATGGTTCTTATTTGATGATGTTTTCTGACAGTCTCTTGGGATTCGTTAAGCTGAAGTAATAGTTGTTAACTTGATATGTAGTAAGACGAAGCATATTTGTATTCCTATCTAATGCTGTCGCATTGTGGTCTTTTCGCCTTGCATGTGAGCACAGTTAGAATTATTACTTGTGGTTATAATTAACCCGTATTAACACCAGTCAGTTTTGCTTGACCTCTGATTAGCCGTGATTGCTTTTTAGTGTTTTTCATTTTAATGTTTTAGTGAAACAAACCCCGCCATTATCTCCAGCTCTGTAAGTTACACTGTATCTGTCTTGTCCTTTTTATTTCCTGCCAAACTGATGGTTTTCTTTTCATTTTGCTTCCATTGTCAGTGCTTCCAACCTCTTGTATCTTCTGCTTTAAAAGAATTAAATATAGATCTTGGGTGCATATCTTATAACAATATTTCCATGGCCTTGAAATTTGAATTTGTTTAGATTGGTATTTTTATAGGCTGGTGTTGAGGACACTTTTCTAAGACATCGTTAGAACTGTATTAACATATTCTACTTGTATGTAGTAAAACAAACTTGCTGCCATGAGTCAACAGTGACTTGGTGACCGTGTAGGACAGGGCCGAACTGCCTCAGTGAGTTCCCGAGACTGTAACTGTTTACGGGAGTAGAACGCCCTGTTTTTCCTGTGGAGCGGCTAGGGGTTTGAAACTGCCAACCTTGTTGCTCACAGCCCAACTCATAACCACTACGGCACCAAGGCTCCTTATATATAGTAGAGCATCTCATTTTTATGAACAACCCCCGCACCCCCCCCCCCAAAAAAAAAGCAAATTCCTTGCTTGCTTTCTTATACTTGTATTCTGCTTGATTTCTCTCATTGCTTTCCAGCCATGAATTATGAGACTAATGGTTGGTGTCCTTGATGGGTTCATGTATTCATGCTGTTGATTATTAAGCCTTAGAACCATCTCTGTTTCCCTCGCTGTAATCGCACGAGGTGGGTGCTTGTAGTGTACTTTCCTTTCTCTTTAGTATGGAGTGAAAGCTTCCTGAGCACACGGGGTTTCCACCCAGCAATTTCTACTCGTTTTGTTTCTTGGCGTTAGTTGCAATTCCCCTTACTCTAATTGCTTAGTTATAAACTTTATTGTATACTAGCAGTGGGTTGCTTTATTTAAAGCATCATCCATCCAATATTAAGAATTATTTTATGTGAAGGAAATGCATACTCTAAAGGCCTTGTTACATTTTATAAACTATATTGTTTCACTCACTAGTATGCTGTAAGCCCTAGAATATTAAGCTCAAAAGAGTGGCTACATTCTAAATTAGATTTCTGTTTCTGAGACGAATTCAGAGTCTTTCTTTAGGAAGCGGTCAGGTAGTTCTGCTTGCAGGAGTCAGAGTTCTGCACAGTTCTTCAGGCAGAAAGGAGCTTGAGACATCAGTGACCCCCGTGTCCTCTGCACTTCTCCTGGACGCGCTGCTTTCTTTGCAGGTGTGGAGGGCGCAGCTTTCCAGAGCCGACTTCCCCACGACCGGATGACTTCTCAAGAGGCAGCCTGCTTTCCTGATATCATCAGCGGGCCACAGCAGACCCAGAAGGTTTTCTTGTTCATCAGAAACCGCACAGTAAGTTTCCATGTCCACTTGTTTTGCTCCTGGACTGTAACATGGGTCTGTCACTCTTACGGAGAATATGGCAAACAACCTGAAAGGGGGAAAAGGACTTGTAAATTGCCTGCAATTCTGTGTTAAGAGAGGACCACAAAGTCTAGTTCATCCTGTGGCCAGGTTGCTGCCCAGGAAGTCTGCCCATTTGGCATCGCTGCCGCCTGCTCATTTTTGTCATTAAAACCATGATGATCTTTGCTGCTGTAATAATCAGCCAAAGCCTATCTCAGTTAATGTACATTTCCTTGATTTTTTTCCCTTCGCTTTTTCTAGCTACCATATACACTCAAGTATAAACTGAGTTTTTCAGCACATTTTTAATGCCGTTTTTGTGGTAAAATTAGGTGTCTCGGCTGATAGTTGGGTCGGCTTATACTTATAGTAATTATATTTCCAGAGAGTAGAGAAGGGACATACTCATTGCGTCCTAGGGTGATTCAGACTGGTAGTTGACACTGTGATCGTAGTTCTTACTGTTAACGAACCCAGACGGACTCACAGCTTCCTGTAGGACAGGGAAGAACCACCCCTATGCGTCCCGTGGCTGCACCTGCTCCTCACAGGAGCAGAGCCGCGCTTTTCTCCAGTGGAGCTGCTGGTCGTCTGGGGCTTTCAGACCTAGTGCATCACAGCCTGACGAGTAAGCACTAGGCCACCGGGCTACTGGTCTCAGCTCAGAGTGCTTATCTTGGCATATTTTAGCCATCACTGACTCCGTTTGCCACTGGTGTTGAAACCGCAGTCTTAAAATTACTGAACCTAGAACCTGTGAGCTGAGTCTTAGTTATGGGCTGGAAGGTGGGAAAAGGCTTGTGTTGAGAGATGAGGAATTTGGGCCTGGTGTGTGCTTAGAAATTCCATTTTCCCTTTGCAGTGGCCGCAGAGACAAGTGACACATGTATCTGGGTTCTAATGTGGTTTAGTTACACATAACCAAATGACTCCATGTCAGAAATGTATCTGTGAACTTGTTAATTTTCAGCTCAGGCTTTACAGTAGTAGTCAATTTGTCTTGTGCTTTTACAAATTAAAGGGGGCTTCAAAAAGTTCATGGAGATACGGAATTAAAAGATAATGGATTTTTTTCCATAAACTTTTTGAAGCCCCACAGGTAGATGTTTAATTTGGAGAGAATTCATTTTATTAAGAGTCCATTGGTTGTAACAATATGCTCTCCATTCCTTTTCTTACTACTGTTTTAGCAGTATTGGAAATAAGTAGTTAACAACATCTTTGTTCTGAAAACACGCTCCCTGTTTGCCTTCAGTAGCACCTCTCGTCTGTTGTCTTACTTCCCCGGTGGTCGTCCTCGCTGACGGCTTAGCAGCCCTGTGCATGAGCCAGCTGCGGAACTCGGACTGACTGAGGTGTTCTCTCTTCCCTACTTCCTCTCTCGGTCCCCTCTTCTGCACACTGGGCTTCCAGGACCGTCCATAACAGAAGACTCCAGACGGTGTGTCTGGCTGCCTGCTGTAGCACTCCCCTCTTGCTTGTTGGAGATAGACTGCTCTTCCCTGCTTTCAGTGACCTTGATGTGGTGGCTGCAGACCAGCTCAGTTGTGTGAATCCAAAATCAAGGAGTTCGTGACTCTGGGCGTTTCTTTTTCTTCCTCCTCTGCTTATCTTGCTGATTGCTGGGTTTCTGGATTTTTGTTTCCTCTTCTAGTGGCACTGGACGTGCACACGCAAAGTTAAGTCCTAGCTGTTCCTTCCTCACTAGCAGAATGACCTTGGCAAGTGAATATTTATTTTCTCTTTGAGATCAAGTATTCCTCAGCTGTTGTTCAGTCCACTAAATCGATAGGATTTTCGTGGTGCCTTTTGCTTTGTCAGAAGTAAAGCCCTCACAGTGTTAATATAAGAAAAGCCAAGGATTTAAAAGATGGTAAATGGTCTGTCTGTGTGTAATACACTCTCATTTCAATACAGTTGCAGTTGTGGTTGGATAATCCAAAGATCCAGCTGACATTTGAGGCCACTCTCCAACAATTAGAAGCACCTTATAACAGTAAGTAGTATATTCAGTAGAACTTGTTCGTGATTAGACTGTGGAAGTTGATAATTAACTTTTCATTCATAGTTCCATTCTCTTTTTTTTTGTTTTTTTGTGTGGGGTGGTGGTGGTGGTGGTGGTGGTGGTGGGGGGGGAGTTCCATTCTCTTTCATTGTACTGTGGCATGCACAAATGAGCCTAATAGAAAACCTGTTTGGTGTTTGTTTTCCTGGTCTTTATTTATGTTAGCAAGTGGCTGAGCGCAAAAGCCTGCTAAATTATTTTCTTAGATACAATCCCCAGCTTTTTTTTAACAATCCGAATTTCAATCTGTGGGAAGTGTTGTTGGCACTCTGTCTGCCAACTAACTACCTGGCTTTTTACCTGCCCTCTCACCACCAGCTTCTTGGGAAGTGTTGACCAAAGTAGACGTGCATGACAGCTCCAGTTGACCCTTGCACAACACAGGCATGAACCACACAGATCTGCTGAGAGGTGGTATTTTTTAAAAATAGGCCCGGCAATGCTAATCAGCCGATCATCTCGTGAACAGTTTCGTCTCTCTAAAAACTGCCTATATTAATAAAGAGTGATCTATGGCATTTCTCGAGTATTTTTTCTTTCCTGCTTAGTGCAGTGACTCAGATACAAACATGCCACCGGTGATGGTGGAAGTTGTCCCAAGAAGCAGAGCAAAGTCATGACAAGGAAAGACCACATTGCTTGACAGGCACTGTGGATTTCAGCCGGCAGTCGCTGTCACCACCATGTCCCAATAAGGAACCCGCACAAGGGCCACTATGGAAAAGGAAATTCTCGAAGCTGTTGCTACAGTTGCCGCAGCAGGCAAGAAAATCTTGCACGTTTTGCGAGATACCTTTTTATCTTACATTGAAAATGCAGCTTTTATGTGGGTGCAATAATAAAATACATATTACATGCTAGATAGATGTTTGTCCACACAAGACACGTATTTATCAACTGTTGCTGGTAACATATGCAGCTAATAGTAGGCTATTGGTAGCAGTTACCCGAAGACATTTCCGTTTAAACTACTGCAAATGGAAACATTTTCACACTCTTTTGCCCTGTAGGTGACACTGTGCTGGTCCACCGCGTTCACAGTTACTTGGAGCGCCACGGGCTCATCAACTTCGGCATCTATAAGAGGATAAAGCCCCTCCCGAGTAAGGGTTTCCTGGTTTTACGTCCACGATGCTGCGTGCACCTTTGTTTATGTATTATTACTTTAAAATCTATATTTAGAGCCAAACAAGTTTATCTGCTTAAGCACCCAATTTAGAATAAAATCTCTTTACAAAAATGAGCATTTTCTTTAATGTCTGGCTGATAAAGATACTAGATTTCTTTTTTTGCTGTTGTTATCAACCAGTTCTTTATCTGCTAAGGTTACTTTATTTCTTTTAATACTGTTTCTGTCTAGTTGAGAATAATAAGTTACTTGTGATGCTAAAAGTTCTTCAAAAAGCGATGCTAGTTTAAGTAGAGCTTAAAGGAAACAGCTGACACCCTGAGTAAGCAGGTTGGCTGCTCGAATCCCTGTCCGGGTACACTTTTGAAGTGTGGTCAGCTTCCTAGGTGAGCATAGGCAGAAGTGCCACCAACAAGTACAGTAAGAAAGTCAAGTTTCAGATAGTGAATTTGATTTATAGTTTTAACATTGAATTAAAGTTTGTTTTAAATATTTGCCAGCGTGTACTCAGTTTCCAAATTTAGAAAAACCTCTTTGAATTGTTTATTTTCTATAAGCCAGCATGACAGTAGGGACCTCAAGGTTATGATTTTAAAAGTTAAAATACTATCTCTTAAAATTACAACACAATATTCTAATTGTTGTTGAATTTTTTGGTTTTAGCTAAAAAGACAGGAAAAGTCATTATTATAGGCTCTGGGGTCTCCGGCTTGGCAGCAGCTCGCCAACTACAAAGTTTTGGAATGGATGTTACACTTCTAGAAGCCCGGGTAAGTATTTTATAGAGTTTTCCAATGGAGATCCAAGAAATCATTACCTGTTGCAAATTGAGTGGTCATACAACTTCAAATTGAGCCAAATTGTCCAATACTCAAGAGTCTTAAGCAGCTTTATTTTCTACTGGATAGAAAGCATTTTTGACGGTCAAGCTCAGTGACTATTTAGTTTGTGAATGATCATCCATCTACCCTTCAGGCATCCAGTCCGGTCACTGGTTGTCGCTGCACACTTCACACTGCAGTTTGGGCCTTCACGGACACGCCCTTTGCTGAGGGCTTTATGTTCTTTGGTGAACAGCGTGACCACTGAGGGGGATCATTTGCTTCTTGGGCAGCTGCCGTCTTTTAGTGTCTGATGACGGACAGCTCCGAGACGTTGTCCTTTCTCCTTGGCTCTGGGGAGAAAGGTGGAAGCTGAGGCAGGTGGCACAGAGTGCTGCTGCTCCAATTTTGGGGTGCGGTGGGGTGGTGGGGTGGATGATTTTAAACTGAATTCTCTTTCAGTGTCTTCAAGGCCTTCCTGGAGCACCACCCTTTAAAAAATCAAAAATAAAGAACATAAACACTTGCAACAATCTAAAACTTTTTAGACTAAAACTAAAATTTTTTAGACTAAAATTGTTTAGTCTAAAACTTTTCAAACTAGTTATATTCTTCACAAGATGTTATTTGCAGAGCAATTCAGGTTGCTTTTTATAAAGTGCAAATTGTATTCCCGGGCCCAAAGTAAGGCTGATTGAATGAATGCTAGCCTGGCGGCATAGTAGATTATATCTTGGGCTGCTAACCACAAGGTTAGTGGTTTGAAACCATCCGCTGCTTGGAGGAAGAAAGGCAGGCTTTATACTCCCATAAGGAGTTACTTCCTTGTAAACCCACGGACAGTTCTACACTGTCCTGTGGGGTGACTAGGAATTGGAATCAACTCACTGGCAGTAGGGTGGGGGAAGGGGGGGGAAGAGAAATCAAATATGAATTTCAGCTGTTTCTTTTCTCGTCATTTCTGTATTTCTAACATGTATCATTCTTTACCTACTTCTTCAAATAGTCTTCAAGTTTTAAACCTCATTTATTCGTCCCCAGTATTGATTGCATTTCCTGTGAACTCTACCACACCTTTCTGTCTGGATTATAAAGGACAGCTGCCTGGCATGTTTACCACTCCAGGCTACTCTGCGGAAGTAGGATTGACAGTTGTGCTCCTTTAATTCTGAAAAACAGGATCGTGTGGGAGGACGAGTTGCTACGTTTCGCAAAGGAAATTATGTAGCTGATCTGGGAGCCATGGTAGTAACAGGTCTAGGTAAGACGCTTCTGTTGTAAATTCACAGCTGATAAAATGTCAGAATATATTGACCTATGGTACTCTTATGGCTGATGAGAGGGGAATTGTTGAATTGTGCAAAATCAAATTTTCATACCTTTTAACCTAGTTGCTCCAATTCGAGGAAATTACCTACAACAGCAGACAAGTTGACAATCTTGTGTTTTAAGCACCTTTACTATGCGATGGTTCAAAATAGATCATTAAAAAGCACAGATTAGAAAACTGAGTTATGACACAACGAGAAATATAAAACCACTGAAAGCTGTGACCACGTATTACCGTGAAATGATGTCCATGGCTAATTGCTGTGTCGGGTAAAGATGATAAATGGCATATTCACTATGATTCTTTTGTGAGTGTATCTGTATAATTTTATACACATAGAGGCCAGAAGGGTATGTTAACTTGTGGGATTCTAGGTGCTTTTTGCTTTATTTACACATATCTTCTATCTTTTACTTGGAACGTAGTTTAGTTGAGCTGATTTACATAACATAAACTTTTTAAGTACTTCTGGTTTTGAGTAAAAGTATTTTCACTGTGAGGTTTTGGTCTTTTCCCAGGCATGTTGAATGTAATTGCTTCCATTTTTCCCCAGGAGGGAATCCCATGGCTGTAGTCAGCAAACAAGTAAATATGGAACTGGCCAAGATCAAACAAAAATGCCCACTTTATGAAGCCAACGGACAAGCTGTAAGTCGAGGACAAACAGAACTCTTCATATATTCTGGGGTTCAGTGGAAAGCAATTTTGGAGAAAAATCCTTATAAGCATGAAGTGAACTGATCATGATAGAACTGGCATGGCATTATTCTGGTTGTTCCTGAACTCTACATTACACGGAAGAAGGGATAATTACACGTGCATTCACACACACACACGTTGCGGTGTTTGTTTTTAGACATTTAATGAAGGCTCCAAGGTTGTTAATTGGCTATGGCCACTTTAAGAACTCGATGGAATTGAAACTTGATCTTTTTATTGTATTATGCCTCCCAGCGTGTCGGCTCTTGGTATCTTTCTGACTTTGGTTTTGTGTTGGTAAGCTCAAGTTTTTGTTGGATTCGGTGGGTTACATTCAACCATTTTCTGTCCAGAAGCACAGGAGTTTCCTACCCTAAGTACAGTAATAATGTGAAAGGGAGGCGGGAGAGTAAGAGTCGTGTAGCCGATGATGTAAGATAGGTCTTGACTATGTGGTCAAACGGATGCGTGTACTTTACATTAAGTAGGAGTGATGGAATTTAAAAAGCTGTACTTAGCAATTTTACCAACTGTCCTGCCAGGAGGGAGACAGTCCATATTTCTGTTGAAGCAGTATTGAAGCACATCATATTACAAGGAGTGGAAGACTTGCTTTATGCACAGTGATTTAGCTGTTATTATAAAAAAAGTATTAAGATCCCAACTCTTGAATTCTGGGAGTTAGGTCTCAGGGGACACCTTCTGGTTCTCCCGTTTGCCTTCCAGCTCTCTGGGTTAATACAGAGAACAGCAGGCATTCTGGGAATGCTTTGGTTCCGATTGCCAGCATTCTGGATCCCAATTTTGTTTGTCCTAGGGCTTGGAGAGGAAGGCTTCTGGGCAGAATAAAGAAAAGAGAATGCAAGAGTAAAAAGGGTGAAGTAGAGGTTAATACAACAATTCAATAAACTTCTGTTATTCTGTGAAGATCTGTAAAGATGTGGGCATGAGACATTGCTTGGGGCATCACCTGAGATGGATGCATTGCATGACATTGTGAATGTCCCCAGAACCCACCTTCACCCTTAAATATATATAAATATGTAGTGAATTAGGTTAAAGTTTACAGAACAAAGCATACTCCGTCACTGCCACCAGTCGACATTGACGCACAGTGACCCTGCAGGACGGGCCTTCCTGTGGCCTTCTGAGACTAACTCTTTACAGGAGTGGAGCACCTCATCTTTTTCCTGCAGCGCCGCTGGTAGTTTTGAAGGTCAGTTAGTAGCAGTCCAACGAATAACAAAGCAAAAAAAAAAAAAGATGTGGGCATGAGGAAGACAGTGCAAGCCATGCAAGACTCCATAGACCAGTGGGGCATGTACATGAATAATTCTTCTATCTCAACGTTTAATTATGATTTTCAAGTATACACAAAAACAGTAGTTTCTCCAGTCTCGTTTCAATTATCCCATTTCTATTTTTGTTGTTGGTAGCATTTTAAAGCAAATCATATATTGCCCATCACACACAACAGTAACGCAGATCATTCTAAATCAAGGTAGATTTTTCAGAGATCATATGGGAATGCACTTGTGGAAGGGTAGGAGGGAGGGGGACCACACGTTGTGAAGTGCACATGCTTGTGGAAGGGAAGGAAGGGGACTGGGGCAGAGGCGAGGTCATCTGAAGCCGAGAGCTTTCTAAGGAGGATGAGAGTAGGATGGGGAAAGCTGGCATGCAGGAAGGGCTGATACTGTCGAGGGTGTTGCTTGTTAGAGGATTGGTAGACTAGGGCGTTGGAGATGTGGGAGAAGTCACACAGTATACCAGTAACTCACTGCCATCGAGTTGATCAGGTTCATAGCAAATCATTTAGGACAGAGAAGAACTGCCCGTCTAGGCTCTCCCAGGTATCGGTCATCTTTACAGGAGCAGACTGCCACCTTCTCTCCTGTGGAGGAGTCAAACGGCCAATCTTGTCAGTGAGCAGCTGAGCACTTAGCCACTGCACCACCCAGACTTCTCGTGTACCCACTCTGCCCCCAGGCGTGGCCTGCCAACTGGCACCAGTGTGTGAATCGCCCACTGGGGCCCAAATAGACATGAATGATGGCCTTAGCCACACTGCTGCCTCAGAGGCCTTTTTCTTTGGTAGCAAGATTTTCTCAGCGAGGGAAGCAGTGCGCTCGTTTCCACGATGGTGGGGGACCTTCCCTCCCAGTAGCACTGCAGTGAACAGCCGTTACATTCAGTTAAACCTGGTGTTGGCTTCAAAACTGTGTGCAGGGTTCTTCTGAAGTGAGATTTGACGTCACACTTCTGGTCTACATAGGGATTTTCTCAGTTGATAGGTTTGTATGCGGGAACTTCAGAACCTTTGTGGGAAAATTCTGTTAACTTTTGGTTCCTTCTTCCATACATTGAACTTTAGTGTATGTGTTTGACAGGGGACGTGTATTTTGTGGCTCTGGGTGACTAGAACAAGGGTTTCCCTGTTCAGTTCTAGCATGGGCTGCCCCTCTAGGTCAGTGGTTCTCAACCTTCCTAATGCCACGACTCTTTAATACAGTTCCTCATGTTGTGGTGACCCCATATGTGGGCGTATCTGCATGTGAGCGGACCCGCTGGAGACGGATAGAGGAGCAGTGTCTCAGTTCCTATGAACACCAGAAATAAAGTCTTAGGTGACCCCTGTGAAAGGGTAATTTGACCCCCAAAGGAGTCACGACCCCCAGGTTGCGAACCACTGTTCTAAGTATATATTCCATTATGTTAACTACTGTCCTGTCAACTTAGACATGTCCCGCTAATGTAGCAGGGACCCTCAGGCTGACCAGTGATGAAGGTGGCCACTGAAGCCTGCTGCCATGGGCTCTAACTGGATGTGGATGTGGATGTGGAGAAGGCTGGGGAGGATGTGGATGGAGGAGAGGGGGGAATCGCGCTAAATGTTTCCTGCATCTCCTGTACACCAGCTAGTAACTCGGGGGCTGTAGGCCCCTTTTCTCTCTGGTAATGAAAAGGAATCGCAATCAGAACCCTGCAGTATGTGGCGTTCTGCATGGCAGGGTCTGTGGTCTGCTGCTGCCTGGGGCCTGTGGGGGGAGGGGGATTACAACTTGTGAGAGGTCGAGGTTTTCTTCTTGCAGTGGCTCCGCTGTTTCAAGGAAGAAAACGCACCGGCTCGTCCCTTTTCAAGCCCACTAACTCCCCACGCACTTCTGCATCACAGGTGTCCAAGGCGCACACAGTGGTGCTTTGGCTGGTAGATTTCGAGTTGAAGGGCTTATTGATCCTTTCAGTTTTTAGATTCTTAAGGAAACATCTCCTCTATCTTTAAGGTAGTCTTTCTCTGCCATCCCTCCTTGTGACAAGGGCTGTCCCTAAAATGTACTTATAACATCCCCAGACCAAACTCCCTCACTGCCACTGACTCCAACTCACAGCGACCCTCAGGACAGAGTAGACCTGCCCCTGTGAGCAGGAGCAGAAAGCCTCGGGGTACCAGTTCAATGCAGACCACTGTCACCAGACCCTTACACGTACAGTACAGTGGCACATGCAGTGCCCATGCTGACTTTGCACTTCCAAACATTCACGAGTCATATATGGAATGTTTTACGAAGCGCCTGTACCATGTGCTGAAAGCTGCCAGAGTAAACGACTTAGACACGTGGTGTGTGGGCCGGCTCCCCTGTCCTCAGCCGCAGTTAGAGAATCGCAGTTCAGTTTGTTTGGCTTAAGGAGAGGTCTCTAGTCTGTATTCTCCTTTGAAGCATAACAGCTAGTTGGGAATCTGAATTAGAGGCCGTTTGAACATCAGATCTGACCAGAGGAACTCCTCTTTTTTCTCACTTCTCTGAAACCTTGAAAAATAGACCACCTGTTTACCATCATTCTAAACGGGCCGAATGGTGTGAGGGAGGGAGCTAGAGGTGGACTCTGACCCCTGTTGCCCAGAGTTGGCCTTTGCAGCTGTTTTCAATGTGAGGTCTTTCTGCGAATTTCCCTAGTTACATCTTATAGACGTTCTGCTCTGGGGGCATTACTACACTTAACCCCACTTCTCCCTGCTGCAAGAGCACCAGAAGCCTGGCAGGGGGCCGAGGCACAGCATTTTTGAGATGCCCGAGAACTTGTGATGGTAGGTGCCACCAGAGTTAGACGTAAGTGGCGCTTCCGAGGACTTCTGCAGCATCGGAGACCTTGTCTAGAGAGTGACTGCCTTTATTCTTCATGGGCTAGATGCACAGGCTGCCCCTGCCCTGCCCCTTCTCATCCAAAGAGCCACCCCCGTCAGACTGCACCAAGGGACTTGGCCAAGGCTCAGTCTTGGAACCATTTACCTGGAGCCTCTCGGGAACAAACAGCTGACAAGTCATACCTTCCGTCTGTGTGAAGTGCTATCTCTTTGCTTGGCCCTCTGATAGAAGGCTGTATTAGTCCTTTCCCAGAAAAGTGCCTTTTCGCTTGCTATTAGGAGTTCTTGCTAGGTTGTCGTGTAGAAACCATCATCTCCTTGAGATGGTACTTACGTACTCGTGGACTAGCCGAGTTTTCCAGCACCTTTTTAATGCTCTTTTTGGTAAAATTAGTTGTCTCAGTTGATACTCAGGTCTTCTTATACTCAAGTATGCACGGTAATCTTTGTAATCACTTGCTGAGTTCCCTTCTCCGGATGGAAACTTACGGACCTAGACCGGCCCACTGAAAGTACTGTGCACCAGGTGCTGAGAGGTTGCCCTTTGCTGAACTCCTTTCCGCTGCCTAATCACTCGCAGAGCTGATGGAGGCCCAGGGCTCTCGGCAGGGCGGGGGAAAGACCCGGAGTGCAGGTGCTGGTGGCGCTCTGGGTCATTTGCTAGATTCCTTCATGGCCCGGGAGTGTCAGCTGCTGTGTTTCTAACCTAATTTTAGAAAGGGACCTAAAATTTAAACACAGCAAAAGCATGTTTTTATATTCTCCTGGTTGGTACTGGTTTCCTAAGGGAACAAGTATTTTATTTACTATTCTTTAAATCTTGGTTTAATTTCAAAGTGGGGGTTTCAAGGTGGTGGTGGTGAAAATCTGGGTTTCAGAGCTGGGCCTGGGCAGCATGGGGTGGGGCCTGAGCCTCAGGTCTCGGTGTCCCCTGTGGTGAGCCTCGAGTGAGCGCGGTGTACTGGAGATGCAGGCCTGCCAGCCGGAAGGCAGGGCCCCGTGGCAGTCAACTTTTGGTTTGGTTTTTGTTTGTTTGATTTTTGTTGTTATTGTTCTGTGTTTTCCTTTCCTCCTTTTTTGAGTTTTGCTTTGTTCCTTACTGCTTCTGACACTCCCCTCCCCGCCTCTCTCTACACCGCTTTTCTTTGGCCAGCCCCGTGCCTTGCTCCCCCATGTCGGTCTCTGTGCAGTCATCCCTCCCTGCCCCGCTGTGTGTGTTTAAAGCCTGGATGCAACTGCTGTCGCACAGACTCTACTTGATCTGCCTGTTGGGCTGTTATTTACAGTTTATTTTTCTCTCTGCTGCACTGGTTAAAAGGACACTGTCAAGGTATTTTTTCATAATTTCTCAAATCATTTTCCTCACTGTTGATAATAACCCATCAAAGCTTGAAACAGGGATCTCTCTCCCTCCCAAAAACCCTCACCATCCGACATCCACACCGGTCTGTTGTTGTAGAGTCGAACCTGTGTGTTGGGCTGGTGCCATCTGAGTTTTCGTCATTGAAGGAGCATGTAAAGTGTCAGTTTTCTGTTTTGTTTTGTTTTTTTGGTGGGGACTGTGGGTGGGCTGAGGGGAATGTGTAAAGAACCATGCAGACCACTCCGCAAACAGGGGGAAGAAACACCACGTCAAATTTGGTCCCTCTAACCTTGACAGTGTCCCTTTAAATATGTCTCTACCACACACCCGGACCCCACTTACCGAGCCTGAGCGCCTCATACTTCTGCAGTGTGAACGTCCCTCTCACTGTCGCCCTAGCTGCGGAGATGACAGTTGGCCCTGGAAGCGCTTTAATCGGCACCTTTGCACCTGTGTCTTGGCCAGTTCTGCCCTGGCTGGAGGCATTATGGTCTAGTCCCTCTTGCTGTTCGAGCACCCTCCTGCTAGGCGTCCTAGGTCCACTCTCCACCCTCCAGGAAAAGCTCTTTGCACCTGTGATCAGTTAGTGACCGCTGGGTCTTTGGAAGCTTTGTAATCTGAGCTCTTACAACCCACAGGTAGATCCAGTCACTCTGGAAATCACCTTGTTCTCTTGTGAAATGAGCACTCACTTTAGAGCGTCTCGGGGTGCGCGGTGCAGCACCACCACAAGCATGCCCTTAGAAATAGCAAGGCCACTGAGCAGACTGTCACAGTGCATCGAGCCGCGCTGTCTGACCCTTAGGTAGGCGAGGAAGTTCCCGAGGAGAAAAAGCAAAGTGCCCGAGATGCTGATAAGAGTCTTTGCAGCAGTCTGGAGAACTCTCTCTGGCGTGGGAGTCTGATGATGAGCGAGGCAGATGTTTGTTCCACCAGTCCTGCCCCTCCCCCAAGTGTAAATGACACACACACCCCTCCCCCGATCTGTAAATCGTACCACCACCCAAAGCCCATTTCTCAGTGAGAGCCAGAAAATCCTCATAGAGACGTGTGTTCGCCCTAGGCTAAAGGGAGCTCTGATTTATAAGGCTTCTCTGCGCCCTTCCTGGTGCTCTTCTGGAGCCTGGAACTGTCCGTGTGGTTTTGGGGTCTGTCATACGTGCACCTACAGAGGAGAGTTGCGATGGATCTAAACCCTCCCCCCCTGGGTGCAGGCCGATGCCTTCTGCCCCAGGTGCCTGTGTGAGTTTCCCGGGAGGAGCCGAGAGAGCCATTCTCAGAATCAGTCTATGGCTTTGGGAAGGGTCTTGTCCACACTCCACACCTGGTGCCCTCGGATGGCAAAGGATCACTCTCTTGGTCTTCATGAGGGCTAGGACTTGCTTTCACATCCTGTTTTTCCTCTTTCCAACATTAGTTGGCTGTAAGGGGTCCAATTTTGAGTCCCATTTTCCAGTTGGTGCCCCGTTTATTATGGGGTCTGTTTCTCCCAACTCTTGCCATTGAAATCCACACTCAATCTCAGACCCCGAGGTTCTCCAGACAGGAGGAAGCCAAGGGAAGCCAGCATGGCGTGGGGTGGGGCCTTGAGGCTTGATTGGCTCGGCAGTCTGCCCTTCCATCCACCACCGAGAAGCCCCTGGCACCTCAGTGACTCCTGTCTCTAAGAGCTTTGTCCACCCTGCGCTCCTCGCTCCTCGCAGAAGAGATTGGAGGGTGCGCTTACTCCTAGGTGTGATTCTCACCCACCCCCACCCCCACCCCCGCCCCGGAGTCAAGTCATCTTTGAGGGCAGGCAGCTACCTCAACTTCTTACTTTCCGATCTTGCCCGTGAAGTTCTGGAAGCTTTTGTCTCTGGGACTTGTCCTGCGTGGTGGTGTCTGCATGCCGGCCCAGCTCAGTCAGTGCATGTGGCTCGCGTGCCCTGTGCTCCATGTGCCCCCAGTCCGTCCGCCCCAGTGCCGTCCTGTGGGTGGTGACACAGGTGGGCTCCCAGCTTGGAGGGAAAGACGGAGAAGGGGGGAAACTCAGCATTTCATACTTCATTCAGATGGGACTGACCACTTCATAGAGAAGAGTTATATCATTGTCCCCAAGCTTCCCCTTTGAGACCTTTTAAATAAGAGCACATTTGTGTTTCCTTGGGTGGCTGTGTTCAGTCTTACAAAAGGATCGACTGCTCTACTTGGATTTTCAGGTTCCTAAGGAGAAGGATGAAATGGTAGAGCAAGAGTTTAACCGATTGCTAGAAGCTACGTCTTACCTTAGTCATCAACTAGACTTCAATGTCCTCAATAATAAGCCTGTGTCCCTTGGCCAAGCATTGGAAGTTGTCATTCAGTAAGTACCCCCTGCTGCTTATTGTAAAGGGAATGCTGTGCAGAGATTTGCTCTTATGTTTCTTAGCAAGTCTTGTCCGAGCTAGTGCTCGCTCACTTTCCTGGGATAGAGTTGAACTCAAATGAAAAAAACCCAAACACCAAACCCTTCAGGTCATTACTGACCTAAGTCTTTTCCATTCAACAGTTTGTTGTGTTTGTGAGATAGGACTGTATGACACATAGCCTAAAAAATATTGTCCCCAGCCAACTTTCTTGTTCCTAAGTGTTGACAGTTTCACCAGACCTGGTGTCGAGGAGTGTCTGCAGGCACCAGGCTTGTGCCCCAGGCAGGCTGTGTGGCCAGGGCGTGTGTGTGTCTCTCCTAGGTTGCAGGAGAAACATGTCAAAGATGAGCAGATCGAACACTGGAAGAAGATTGTGAAGACCCAGGAGGAATTGAAAGAACTCCTTAATAAGGTGAAATTTCAATTTTCTTTATAGGTGAAGCCTTACTGAGAACAAAGAAATAACCTTTGATTTATACATTTTAAAAGCAATCCTGATTTATTGTCTCTCTGTGGAGGAGACAGCCTGCAGTTTAGGACTCATGGTTCTTAAGAAAGTACCGAGCAGCAGAAGGCACCATGTACCCCCACGGGTAAAAAATGTGACGCTATTGGTCGATCTTTGCTGGGAAATGGAGCTTTCCTTGGGTCAGGTTCCCTTGACTGGCCAGCTTCAAAACTGGCCAGTGCTCTCTGCCGAAGTCTTTGATTAGAGGGAAGTCTGCTAACTTGGGTCAAGTTCCACTGATCATAATAGTGAGGCTTGAAGTGGAACAACCCCAGTGGGGTCTTCTTTATGCAAAGTCTGGGTGCATCTGGTTACTCAGCCCATGTTTCCCAAAGCGGACAGCGCATACCGACCCCTCTGGAGTGTTCTAGAGAGGCTGCAGAAACAGATGCCTGCACTTTATCCTGGAGTTTAGCCTGTAGTACAAAAGTTTGTAATTGCCTTGGGGACACAGTAATTTTTTTTTGCCTGAAAAGCTTAATATGACGTAGGCTCTTTGCCTCAGTACATCACTGGGCTGGTCTCCACCTGCTGCCAACTGAAACCTCTGGCCTACTGCCATGCTTCAAAGTGTGCCTGAGGAGGAGTGGCCAGGACACTGCCCAATGACAGGAGGCCTGAGGGTCCCACCGTCTAAAGCGCTAGCCATCACCTGTGTCTGGTGTATACCACCTGTCAGAAAGGGAGAGAAAAAGAACATCAGGAAGGGTACCTGACACTTGTTTCTATGACGACTTGACCTGTTAGCCATTTTAAAAGACAGCCATCATCATCATCTGGTTCCCAAAGTAAGTTTAACTTAAATAGGTGGCAGTTTGTTTTTCCTAGACATGGAATTGTCCCCAATCAGCGTACTACTCCTTGCTCTCCCATCTGTTCGGGAAGAGAGCCCCCTTACTGCCAGCCACAGCGGGGTACCTGAAGGCCCTGCTGATGACGCAGGGAGCC
Source organism: Echinops telfairi (assembly GCF_000313985.2). NCBI lineage: Eukaryota > Metazoa > Chordata > Mammalia > Afrosoricida > Tenrecidae > Echinops > Echinops telfairi. Next base: position 22,171,166 of record NW_022111357.1, on the reverse strand, counting down.
AGACGCATCGAGGCTGGGCACCATGGTCTGGCTGTGGCTGTTCGCATTTGTGGGGAGAAGCCAGAGCCAAGTGCGGTGTCACTGGGGACCGATTACATCACCACCTAGAATGCACATTGGTATTTTTGTTCGTTCGTTCGTTTCCCCTCTAGATGGTCAATTTGAAAGAGAAAATTAAAGAACTCCATCAGCAGTACAAAGAAGCATCCGAAGTGAAGCCCCCCAGAGATATCACCGCCGAGTTCTTAGTGAAAAGCAAGCACAGGGACTTGACTGCTCTCTGCAAGGTGCGCTGCATAAGCGGGCCGGCCCCTCTGACTGGTCGTGCTGAGACACAGTGCAGGCCGGGCACTCCCGAGAGGAGAGCTGCTCCAGCCCGCCCGGGGCGGTGTGGGAGGGCAGCAGGGAGACAGGGCTCACCCCCAGCCTGTCTGTGCTTTCTCTGCCCTGCAGCTGACTTACTGCCCGCCCCGGCCTCTGCCACTCCGTGTATCCCTGATCGTGGGAAGCATGGACCAGTTATCGAGTATCCACTAGTTAATGTTACCTTGAATTCCTTAATCACCTCATCTGTACTTTAGTGTTGATAATACCTAACTAGCTGGGTAATTGTGAAACTTAAATTATGTGGCCAATGTTCTTGTCCCTATTCTATGGGAAATGCCCAGGAATTGGTAGATGCTATTTTTAAAAAATCTCTATTTCTCAGCACACTCATGTGTTTCTTCTCATTTGTCTTCCACCTTTGAACCCCCACTATACCACCTCATTCTAGGCTTATAGTTGTACCTTATGTCCAAGAACTCTGACCCACCTTTAAGTTATACCCCACCGCCGCCACTGGTCCACACAGACCATCAGACAAGTTGGGGGCTAGTTGGCCATCAAGATAACCCCTTTACTTCATTTTATCAGGAATATGATGAATTGGCTGAAACACAAGGAAAGCTAGAAGAAAAACTGCAAGAATTAGAAGCCAACCCCCCAAGGTAAGGAAAGGAGCAGCAGCATTGAGAAGTTTCTCTTACTTAGTTTCTGTCTAGTCACTCTGGGGAGGACAGCTACTAGAAAGTCCAGTGTGCTTTATTTGTATTGAATGGATGAATGTGTGTGTGCAAGGGGGCTTCAGCAGGTTGGAAAGATGGAATGGAATGATACTGCAGTGTCTCCACAAGCCTTCTGCAGCCCCTTGGATGTTTGGTGAATGAGCTTTAAATTGTTGGAGTGGAAACACCTGTGAACACGCGCACCCCTGTCCCCCTGTGTGTCCGAGTGTGTGGCTGCATGCAGAACGCCTGTCAGGGCTCTTGAAGAGACGTCCTTTCCCCACAGAGCTGGGACGTCAGTGACGTTGGAGTGGGTGAACCGTCACTTCTCGGCGTGGGATAGGGCTGTGCCCTTTGAGCTTTTCATAATTTGGGGGAGCAGGAGGGTTTTAATGCTTCCTGGATCTTTGAGGTGCGCCTCTGGGCTACTATTGGGTAGCAGGATCTTCCACGAGCACCTCCTTAGCTGTGGAGTCAGGGGGATGCTTCCCGCCCTAGCTTTAGACTGTTTTCTTCACAGTAGGAAACAAACCCCCCTACAGTGCAGAAGCTCTTGTAATGCCAGGTGATTGAAGGTTTTACCTGGAGGGAAATGTTGGGGTTGGTTTGTTTGTTTGTTTTCCCAGACAATGAGACCAAGTTGTACTTTGCTGTAGCTCTTGGGCTGGACAGTACTGTCAGCACCACAGAGAGCGGGAGCCAGGTTGCAGGCAGGTGGGGCCTGGTTGCTGAGGGAGCCACCCGGCGTCCTGGGTAACCTTGCTCTCCTCTGCTTTTCCTCTGCAGTGACGTATATCTATCCTCAAGAGACAGACAGATACTTGATTGGCATTTTGCAAATCTTGAATTTGCGAACGCCACACCTCTCTCCACCCTCTCCCTGAAACACTGGGATCAGGTAAAATTCCTCTAACTTTTCACTGTTTTTGAGCAGACTGAAGAAAAACTGCTTGCTTACATGTATGTGTCTTATCTAAACAGCTTTATTAAGTGATAATAGTGACCAAACAGTACCATTTGCCTGCTTTAAATGAGCAGTAGCGGTTTTGCCACACGGAGTGGCAAGCCTGCACTGCAGACAAGGATAGAGCCTCCCCACCACCGAGAAGCTCGCTCTGTTCCTGGGCCGCCCTCCGGGCTTAGTGAAAACTCTGATTTGCTGTCTCTCACTACGGTTTTTGGTTTCTCTAAAATGCCATGCTAATTGAATCATACATTATAAAAGCATCCCATGCCTAACCCTATATGTGTGACTTTTCTCACTTACCATGATGTTTTTAAGGTGAACATGAATTGTTTGGAAATGTATGTGTTGCCATGTGTACCAATAGTTGGTAGCTTTTTATTCTTTAGTAGTGTTTCACTGTATACATAGTATTTATCCACAAATATTGAATTGTTTCAAATTTTTTAGCTTCGGCTGTGAACACTTGTGTCTGCCCATTTGGTAATTATCTAGGAGCGAAACTGCTGGGGCATATGGAAAGTAGATGGCTAACTTTATAAGAAACCTCTTAAGGCATTTTCCAAATTGCATTCCTACCCACCTATGTATGGCGTTGCCTCACCAGCATTTGACATTGGGAATTTTTAGAATTTTATTATTTTAAATGGATTTCAGTTTGCATTTCTCTAATGACTGATTGGGTCATTCAGATATCTCCTCTGGTGAGCTGTCTGTTAAAATAGTTTTCCCATTTTTAAGTCTGGTTGTCTGGTTTCTTTCAACTCATTGTATTTGGGATATAAGTCCTTTCTTTGCTGGATTTGTTTTAATGTGGCCTGTGGTTTGCCTTTTCATCTTCTAAACCAAAACCAAATCAGACTCACTGCCATCAGGTAGACTGAGTCCTAGAGAGCCTGTACGAACGGCCCCATAAAGCTTCCCGGGAGCTGACAGCCTCAGCTTCTGCCCAAGGAGCTGCTGCTGGTGATTTCGAACTGCTGATCTTGTGGTTAGCAGCCCGATGTGTATTTCATCTTCTAAAGCACAGGTTCCCAAACTGACTTGGTCTACTTCCCCCTTTTCAGGAAAGAAATTACTCAGCGCTTCCCTGGAGATTAAAGATGTTTGTACCATAGCTCATCATCCAGGCAGGATAAAAGTGTTAAGATTTTTTGCAGTATGTTCCCCCCACACACACACCTACCTTTTGGGAAACATGATTCTAAACAGACTCTTAAAAAAGCAAATGCTCTTAATTTTTAGGAACTCAACTAATTTTTCTGTTATGGTTTCTGTTTTTGTGCCCTGAAAAAATCTTTATAACCCGTTTGCAAAGATTTTCTCCTGTGTTTTCTTTCAGCATTTGATGGACTTGGGTTTTATATTTAGATTTGTGGCCTATTTTGAGCCACTATTTTCATTTCATGAGTGGTAAGGGCAAGTCTCTTTTTTTTCCATATCAAATTTTCCTTGCACCAACATTTTTTTAAAATCTGGCTTGGCATCTGTCATAAAATCATTTACCATGTACACGTGGCTTCCTCATTGTCCGGTCACCTCTGTGTCCGGACAGATGCCAAATATCACACTGTCTTCATTAGTTACTTATAATAATAAGTCTGAAACTAGGCAGTGTAAGTTCCCAAACTTTGCTCTTTTCTGAAAATTGTTCTGGTTCTTCTATATTTTATTTCCAAAGAGCATGTTAATTTCCATTAAAAATGCCTCCTGAGATTTTGACCGGAAACACATTGAATTTAGAGATCCAGGAGGATGAATTGCTATCTTCACACATTGAGCCTTTCATTCCTTGAACGCAGTATATCTGTTCATTCCCTTACGTTTCCCTTCATCATCGTGGTGTGAAGGTTTTATAGTTTCAGTGTGCAAATCTTCTACACCCTTTGTTAAATTTGTTCTAAGTGTTTTGAGTGTAATTTACTCAGCGCTCATCGTGTGACGCACCCTGGGACTTCTTGAGTATTGAATGGACCTGTCTCTAACTCTGAGTCTTTGATTAAGCCATGACGATAGAAGTAAATAATTTTTTTGCTTGCATATTTTAATGTTATGGTACATTTTCTAGTAATTTTGACTACTTAATCTTGCGATGATATCCCTACGATGCTCTTTAATGTTTGAATTATAGTACACATCAAATTTATTAGGATAAACATCTTGCAGACTTCAGAGCTCCTTTGTGCTTTCTTATTAAATCTTAAATTGGATCCTCTCTGATTTAGCCTGTGAAGTTTCTGTGTGCATCCCTTTTTCGCAGTGTGAACTTCTGAATGTGGGTGATTGGAACAGATCTGATCTGAGTTTTCTTGCCAGTCTGGTATTTAATTTATTTGTGACACATTTTTCCCCAGGAATTTCATAAAATTAGATATGTTTGCTTTTACATTTCCTAGGTAGAAAAAAAAAAGCAGTGAAGTCAAAGATTTGTCTGTCTTTTGTAGGTCCAATTTTGACTTCCTCAGGGGTTCCAGGTCAGGGCTGGCTGCAGCGCTGTTCCCAGCTTCTCCCCTAGTTCAGTGTTCCCAGAGTGGGCGATGCCACCCTGCAGAGTGCGCGGAACGATCCTGCGGGAGAAGCGGGGGCTGCAAAAGCAGACACCGATACTTTATCCTGGATGATGGGCTAGAGTTAAACAAGTTTTTCATTGCCAGGGGATGCTGAATAGTTTTTGTCTGGAAAGGGGGCTGTAGGCCAATTGACTTGGGAGCCAATGCACTGGGTGAACCCACTGTGGTGGTGTGTCTCCCTGGCCTTTAAAGCCCGTCAGCGCTTGGGAGGAATGAAAACTGATTATGCTCCTTGGCAGTTACCGTCTTAATCAGACCAGTGAGCCTGGCTTACCGCCACAATCGGGATGTCAGGACACACAGCCTAAGTCAAATAGCTGCCCTGGTTCCCACTGCCTGGACAGCCTTCCGGACAGAACATTTAGGCATTTTCTTCTTTTCCTCTTCAGTTTCCTTGGGCAGCCGAATGCAGTGCTGAGTGGTGGGTCTTTAACCTGCACTGTAATGGATTGACTATTCCTAGAAGTTGTTGACATGCACGACTGGACACATGCCTTTTGCCCTTCTCTCTAGGACGACGACTTCGAGTTCACTGGCAGCCACCTGACAGTGCGGAATGGCTACTCCTGTGTGCCTGTGGCGTTAGCGGAAGGCCTGGACATTAAGTTGAACACAGCAGTTCGGCAGGTTCGCTACACTGCTTCAGGTACACGGCTCCCTTTCCCTGAGCTGGGCCACTCCCTGTTCTTGTTTTGTGCTGGACCTACAGCAAGAACACTGGCCCCATTTCCTGATAGGATATTTTACAAACCATGCTCCTGAGTAAAGTGTTTGCATTACTAGAACAATTGGGCCTGTAGTGCCTTTGGTGGTTTTAAACCCCTTTTTAGAAATCAAGAAACTGACACAAGCTTGAGATTTGCCATTTGGGCCTGAATTAATTTGCTGTTATTAACGGCGAATTGTAGCAACAACAAGGGCGTTTGTATCTAATTTGGCAAAATGTATTCCTGAATAGACTGGTGGGGTTTGGGGTCCTTGGATTCAAGTTCCCTCCCATTCCATACATCTCCCGTGTCTCGGACTTTTGAGTCCATCTGGCTTTCCTGCCCTGGCGGCTGTGGCTGCTCCCTCACTTACGTGGGGGCCCTGCCCTGGGCCAGTGAAGCTGTCGCTCAGAGCTTGTTGCTGACTGCAGGGTTTGCTAGTCAAGAGGCCGAAACTCTTTTGTCCACTCCTCCGCCCTCGGAACTGGTGGTCTAGCTTCTGGACCGATGACCGACCTTCATGGAAGGCCCTTGTGTGGCTGCCAAGCCAGACCGTGGGGCACTGAGTGCCCCTGGTGCTAACGGGGCGCATCCCTGAAACGGCCTCCCAGTTTCTTTTCTCTGCAATGCCACTGAGACTGCGGTGCGGGAAGCGTGCTGTGTGCTGGGCAGGCCCACTCTGGCTGTCTTTCCTTAGAGGGGTGGGTGTGTACTGAACTCCCATGCTTCTCTGGAGCTGTTCATATATTTTAAAGTTAGATAAATAATCTATATTCGGGGAAGAAAAGAATCAGGCACACAAAAAAGTGAAATATATTTGAGTTCTCTTTCCCTGCTCACTTCCAGCCCATCCACATTGTGACAAGCTCAGCATCCAGGTGCAGGCTCGAGAGCTAAGTGATTCCGGCTGCCTGCTCCAAGTTCCTGGCCCTCTCCAAGAAGCAGCTCGGGGTTCCTGGCACAGTGGGGTGGTGGCTAGCTGTCCTAGGAAACACATTTCACTTGGGTTGTATGTCACATTGCTAAGTGGTGGCTCCTTTCATTGTCCAAAAGCTCACCGCTGTGCCAGGAAGGGACCAGTAACAGAGGTGACCTTTAGAGGTCCAGTCCTGTCCCCACTGATCGTGTGGACTCTGACTGGTGGCCCTGTGGCAATGTGCCCCTGCAGAGACCCCATGCACTAGCACTCAGTCTGCCCTCTTTACCCCCAGGCTGTGAAGTCATCGCTGTGAACACCCGCTCCACGAGCCAGACCTTCATTTATAAGTGCGATGCCGTGCTCTGCACCCTTCCCCTGGGGGTGCTGAAGCAGCAGCCTCCAGCTGTTCAGTTTGTGCCCCCCCTTCCTGAGTGGAAAACATCTGCAGTCCAGAGGATGGGATTTGGCAACCTTAACAAGGTAAGCAGCTGAGTGTATCCGTGGGACAACCCCACTTGGGGGCGGGGCAGGCCGGGGCTGGTTCTGTGTCACCACCGCCTGTGAGATGGAGGCCGAGGCCTGCCAGTTCACCCCCTTTGGGTTGAATTCCACCTCAGCCTTGTGGGTCACTTGGCAAACCCACGCTTCCAAACCTCACCTCTCCTTCACTCGCTGCCACGGAGTCACTGCTGATGCATAGCGACCCCCTGTGGCTTCCAAGACTAATTATTAATGGGAGTAGAAAGCCCAGTCTTTGTCCTGCTGGTGGTTTCAAACTTCCAGCCATACGGATCTCAGCCCAACGAGTAACCACTTCACCCCCAGGGCTCCTCGGGCCTACAAAAAGGACTCCTAAACGTGGTGTCACATGGGACCGTTTGTCATCAGGGTTTCTGGGCTTAGATGGAAAGTAGATTAGAGGGGACCTTGAGGTTTCAGGCAGAAGAAAGTCCTTCCTGAGGCACAGCTCTGCTTCGCCACAATGTCGGAATCCCCCACCAACTCACGTGCCCTCCCTCCTGATAGGTGGTCCTGTGCTTTGACCGAGTTTTCTGGGACCCAAGTGTCAACCTGTTTGGGCATGTTGGCAGTACAACTGCCAGCCGGGGGGAGCTCTTCCTATTCTGGAACCTCTATAAAGGTAACTGTTCCTTTGTTGTATTCTTTCTCACAGCTCAGGAAGAGCCTGAGCAGTCTCCAATGTACACACCTTGCTTCTTTCCATTGACCCAACAAGGAGGGCTGCAAGTGCCTGTCAGGAGTGCCACCCAGTGGGGACTGCCTGGAGAGGCCGGCGGCCCGTCTAGTGGAGTGGGGTGTGGGGAGCTCAGGTCCCTCAGACTCTATCTAGCCTTACCTGTTCCTGGCACCTCTGTCTCATCTTGATCCCAGAATGCATTGTGCTGCCTGTTCTTAAGGGCCTCCGCATGGACAATGGCCGGGGCCTGGACTGTTACCCACCACTCCACCTTCCTTTCCCCAGCCTGGTCGACTCTTCCTCAGCCTTCAGGGCTTGATCTTTTCCAAACAGACCTCCTAGAGCCTGCTACCGCCATGTCTCAGCTGTAATGTCAGTGCTTATGTTCTCCGAGTGGCTGATGCCTTTCTGCACAGCTGTCAGTACTGCTGCTAATTACCTGGCTGTGTGATTCAAAACCTGCTGGTTGAATAGAGTGTATACCCTAGCTTATGGTCCTAATCTCCCCAACATCGATCCTGTTGAATATTCATGGAATGTGTGAGAAGACTCGTGATGGAGGAAGGACCTGGGGTGATGCCGTCGGGTATTTCAAGAAAAGCTTGGGATTGTGCTTCTTGGATCTAGGTCCTTTGCAGTTGGGGGCAGTGACAGGCCTGTGAGGCAACTCCCTGCTGGCTGCCAGCTGCTCCTGAGGGGTAGCATAGAGCTGCATGGTCAGAGGCTGCCTGTTCGATTTCAACGAACCAAGGGTGGTGTGGACCTTAGGGAAGCTGAGGAGTCTGTAGGAAAACCTGGAATTGTCGCTTCCGCTTCCCTAGCTCCAATACTGCTGGCCTTGGTGGCAGGAGAGGCTGCTGGCATCATGGAAAACATCAGCGATGATGTGATTGTTGGCCGATGCCTGGCCATTCTCAAGGGGATTTTTGGCAGCAGCGCAGTGCCCCAGGTAAGTGTTGTGTGTGGGTGACTTGGACCTGGAGCTTGGCTAACTCCACCTTGGTATCATTTACAGCATAGGTGCTTGGTTATGATAGGTTCTGCCAGAACTGGGTATATACGAATAGTAAGGGGTGGTGGGAGTGTAGAAAAGCCCCCAGTATGTGAGGATATGAAGCCTACGTTGCCACCTGCCTGTCTCCCCTGTATCCTGCTCCTCTGCCCTGTGACTCAGTAGCCAAGCTCTGATGACTGGCCTAGGAAGCCTGATCCATGTACTGTGTTTACTGAGCCCCTCATGATAATCCTAAGTCCCGTGAAGAGCTCTGGCGTCACCGGCAGGGCAGCAACATGGAGGTGGCCTTGCCTGCGGAGGCCCTTTTGTGCCTGCATGTGAGAACTGCAGCTGACCTCCAGGCTGGTGCTCCTGGTGCACTTGTCCTCTGACCACCGGCGCTTTGCCTCCCTTCAGAGCCAGGTTTGTCCTTGGTCTCGAAGAATGATTTAGCTCATGCTTTTTCCACAGCCCAAGGAGACAGTGGTGTCTCGCTGGCGTGCTGATCCTTGGGCCCGAGGCTCCTATTCTTATGTTGCTGCAGGATCATCTGGAAATGATTATGATTTAATGGCTCAGCCAATCACTCCCGGCCCCTCAATTCCAGGCGCCCCACAGGTGAGAAACTTGGACAGCACACCTGGGCTTCCTGAGAAGAGGCTCATCTCTCAGGAGAAAAGTGGTGCCAGTGGTTTTTAGAATCTAGTCTATCACTGGACTCTCCGACGATCAAAAGAAGAGGGGGAGAGGAAGAGTCATTCCACTTGCCGGAGAATTCATGTTGACTCCCAAGACCAAGATTGGTCCTTGTACCCTCACTAGAGGCTTCCCAGGCGTGTCCTGAGAAAAAAAAAGTGCTCAAGACGAGGCTGGGGTCCTGCTCCAGAGAGCAGCAAGGCTTCCTGGTAGCCCAGCCCAGGGTGGGGACTGCCCCGGGCATCCTAGTGGGAGGCAAGGGCCCTTAGGAAGAGCAGAGCTGGTGTCCCGGAAGGGAATGTGGGAGCTCTAGTGCTGAGTCTCCCCCAAGGGAAACTACTGGCTCCAGCCAAGTGGAGCTGAGGGGGAGGTGGTTTGGTCGCTCCATATCTGCTTGTCAGAACTTAGGAAGCTGCTTCCTGGGGAGGGAGATAGGGAGATGCAAGAAACCGTTTTGGGAAGTTCACTGGCTAGTAACAGGTGGGGTGGAGGGGGGGGGGGCCGAGTGGGGGTAGGGGTTAGTCTGTTCAAACACAGGTGTAACTGCAGAACCCACTGATTGTCTCTCCCCTCTGAACTAGCCAATTCCACGACTCTTCTTCGCCGGAGAACATACAATCCGTAACTATCCAGCCACAGTCCATGGTGCTCTGCTGAGTGGGCTGCGAGAAGCAGGAAGGATTGCGGACCAGTTTTTGGGAGCCATGTACACCTTGCCTCGCCAGGCCACGCCCAGCGTCCCCGCACAGCAATCCCCGAGCATGTGAGGCTGCAGGGCTCTGCTAGCAATGCTAGAGTCACTGAGAACCTGGCCAGGGTTCGTGGTCAGCACCGGCTTGCGCCAGCGGCCAGAAGAGGAGCCTCCTTTAAATGACTTGGAGCAGAGAGAATGCACCTCTTTGTCTGGGACTCCATGCTTTGCGTAAGGATGGAGGTGGCAAGCACTGTGGAATAACAGCTTAGTCTTTTAGTGTATTTTTTTTAATATTTTGGGAATAAAACTTCATATAAAATGCATCCTATGTTTTTTTGTTTCTCCTTTGGGTTGGAGTTATAGACACAGGTATTACTCCAGTAGAAACGCCAGTGTAGCCCTGTAGTGACAGCAATGTATGCATTGGTCTCCACTGGGAATATGTGGCCGTGTGCCAAGAGTATGAAGCCGCTTGTTGGTCAAGCCTGTGGATATAAGGAAACTCTGGGTCTCTGGTAGACGTATTGGTAGACATATTCCCCACATTCCATCCACACGTAGGTATTAACTTTGTTGAAGATAATGGGGTACAAGGATTGGACTTAAGATGTCATTTAGCTGATATATAGATGTTACTGCTGTAAAAGGTACCACAGGCTTAGCGTCTTAAAACAGAACTTGATTCTCTTCACAATTCTGGGCCAGAAGTCTAAGCAGTCCCTAGGGTTGGGTTCCCTCTGGAGGCAGTGGGACAAATCCATGTTACTTCACCTCCACTTCTCCATGGTACTGGTATTGCTTGGCTGTGGCCCTTTCCTCCATCTTTAAAACATGTTTCTTAGTCTCTGTCATCACACTGCCGTCTCTTCCTGTGTCAGGTTCCTGTCTCCCATTTTATAAGGACACAAGGTTACATTTGGGCCCCTGTTTACCTTTTCTCACCCCAGGATGGCACTGCACCCTACCACACCTGTACTCCCAGGCCCTGAGGTCCCGAGGCAGCAGTGGCCTAGTAACAAACCTGGTGCTCTTGAACTGAACGTGCTATTATGTTCTGTGAATGCCAACATTCTTAGGCTCAGGCAAGAGAACCTGTAGCTTTTGTAGGAGAGCCCTGGCTGTGTGATGCAGTTGGCTTTCCTGGTACTCTGATCTTAAGTACTGAGTAGCCTGAGAATAAAAGGTTACCAGTAGTTCAGGCTTGCAGCTGTTAGGACAGGACACCTCTGACCCACCTCCACTGAGGAACTGCTGGTCCTTGTGCCCATAACCACTCGAGCACAGAACCCATGATGGTGTGGAATCAAGGTCAGGCACTATTTACCGCTTTTAAACTTTTGATTCCCAAACCATCTGTGTACTCCCATTCCAGGTGTTTTTGCAAAGACACAGGGACTGGCTGGGTGAACAGCTCATGATCTCAGAGGGGTCTCTGGTCTCCGTGCTTTAGAAGGATGTACCAGCATGGTTTTTCACTGTCTGAGCAAGGGACTCACTTGTCAGTCTCTTCCACTCTTCAAACCTCAACATAAAGGAAGCAGAATTTAGGTCCTGCTGTGTGTCGCGCCTGGGCTTCCCCCCTTCACCCTCTCAAAGTCAGTTCTAGGGCTCCTCAGAGCGTCACAGAACTCCTCCTAGGCACTTGTAAGTCTGTGACTGCTTTCTGTACATCAGATGAGCAAGGTTGTTAAAGGGAAAGGAACTTAAAACAGCTGGAAGGTCTCCTTGTGCATGGTTTGGCCACTTTGGAGAAAGGGGGCTATGGGTTGGTTATAAAGGTCTCCACTCATCTTGATAGGTCAGCTGATGAGGAAGGTCCTCAACAAGATAGTCCCTGGGGGGCTGCAGCAGTGACTTGGGCAGATTTTGTTCTATTGAACATAGGGTCACCCAGTTGGAGCTGACTCAGTGTCGACAATGGTCAACTTGACAGACAGGCAGGTGTAAACGGTTAAGTCCACAGCAACCTAGTATTCGTTACTCTATTGGCAAATGAACCAAAGCCCAGACCCCTCCCCACCCATTAGTCATCTTGCTGTCACGCTGGACCTTGGGCCAGGAGTGATTCCACCAGTTTAACATCTTGTGTCCAATTTCTAAAATCATCCAGAGTCAACGTCATTTGCTCTGTGTACAAGAGCCTTAGTTTGGTGCCACTGAGAGGGTCCAACTCGACTGTTTAAGCCTTATGGACGTCGAATGACACATCTTCCTCTGAGTGGCTGATGGGGTCGAACGAGATCTTTCAGTTAGCCATTGAGCACTTAATCACAGTGCCACCAGAGCTCCTTGAAGACTACTTGGCTGTTCAGTATTAATTATAGGCACCCTTGTGGTGGTGTGGTTACTCACTGGGCTGCTAACTGGAAGGTCAGCTGTTCTAAACCACCAGCTGCTCCTTGGGACAAAGGCTGGGCTTTCTACTTTGGTAGTTTGTCTCAGGAACTCAACAGGGGCAGTTCTACCGTCCTATCTAGTTACAGAGAGCCCGCATCGACTTGACAGCGCTAAGTGAATTAATACTAAATGACCCTGGAATAGGTCAGTCAGTCTGTATGGAAATGAAGAGAATGATAACATTTCTTCATTTTCAGATTGTAGGAAAAGATCCAGGGTCCCAACCCAACCTCCACTTTGTGCTCTAGAGCAGTGGTTCTCCACCTTCCTCATGCCGAGACCCTTTCATGCAGTTCCTCATGTGGTGGGGACCCCCCCCACCCCCATCCATAACATTATTTTCATTGCTACTTCATCACTGTCATTTTGCTACTGTGATGAATCGTATGTAAATATCTGATATGCAGGATGTATTTTCATTGTTACAAACGGAACATAATTAAAGCACAGTGATTAATCACAAAATATGTAATGATATATTGTGAAATATTTGTGTTTTCTGATGGTCTTAGGCAATCCCCGTGAAAGGGTCATTTGACCCCCAAAGGGGTCCAGGACCCACAGGTTGAGAAGTGCTGTGTTACGAGCTTTGGGGAAGGAATTAGGTGTTCCTTTTTGTTGCAAGAGCTTTTTTCCCTTCTAGAACAAACTCAAACTCAAACTCAAGGATGGCTGAGCATCGAAAGGGGGATGATCCTGCGTGGCCATTCTGCCTCCAGTACTTGCATACATGGGAGAACAGTCTAGAGCAGCAGTTCTCAACCTGTGGGTCGTGACCCCCTTGGGGGGTTGTCAAACGACCCTTTCACAGGGGTCACCCGATTCATAACAGTAGCAAAATTACAGTTATGAAGAAGCAACAAAAATAATTTTATGGTTGGGGGCCGGGGGGTGGTGGTGGGTGGGTCACCACAACATGAGGAACTGTATTAAAGGGCCGAAGCCTTAGGAAAGTTGAGAACCACTGCCTTAACACATACTAGGTACTACCCACAGCACTGAATCAGGAAGACCGAAGAATTGATGCATCTGAATTGTGGTGCTGGAGAGTAATATTAAAGGTATTGTGGACTGCCAAAAGACAAGCCAATCTGTTCGGGAAGAAATATGGCCAGAGTGCTCCTTAGAGGGAAGGATGGTGAGACTTCATCTTAACATACTTTGGATATGCTGTCAGGATAGTCCAGTCCCTCGAAAGGACACCGTGTTTGGCCCTCACAGAGATGGACTAACAGACACCATGGCTGCCACAATGGGCTCCAGCACAGGAACAGTTGTGAGGCTGGCGCAGTGTTTTGTTCTGTTGTTCAGAGGGTCGCTACGGGCCAGAACCCACTCGATGGGAATCATAGATCTCACTTATGGTCAGTTCTTTCTGTAGTGCTCATAAGTGAGGCTTTTAAGGAAATCTCTGGGTGGCAGTTCTACACGCATATGTACACAAGTGGAAAGGTTGGCAGTTCAGATCCCCTCAGAGGCCGGGAAGCTGCTTCTGGAAGGTCAGCCTTGAGAGCTCTGGAGCAGCTCTGCTCTGCACACGGGGCACCGGGAGTCAGGTTTGACGGGATGGCGGGAGCAGGACTTAAGAGACATTATACTGATGGTGTGATTGAAAGTTTTTTGTTCCCTGTGCCCCTGGTCTTGGAATAAATGACAACTGTGGAAAGAATCCACATACCAGGATCAGGGCAAGCAGTGTCACTGGAGGTAGGGACAGTAGGTGAAAACAAAGTATGTGGACTTTGAACCCTACCCAGTCTACAGTTAACTTGTGGCCTTAGGGTACTTGGCTGCCAGACGCAGTGGCAGCTGCTGGTTTGCACCAACTGCACCCTCACAAACCCCAAGTGAGCACACCAGCCGCATGGACACACTACAAGAACAGGGACATGGGAGAGCTTTATTGGTTACATAATGTACTGTGGTGCCACAGAGGCCAGAACGCAGAGGAGACATGCAGATGGCGCTCCAGCTCCACACATGCCCCCGAGGAGCCCTGGTTTCCATGGGGCAGGGGCAGGGGCAGGAGCTGGCTGCCAGGGTCCCGTGCTGGGAGCAGGAATAGAGAAGCTACTGCCCCTGGACTCCGGGGCAGGGGAGAGGCTGAGCAGCTGCCTGGGCACAGAGGTGTGGACAGATGCAGATGGACGCCCCAGCAAAGGGCCAATAATGCAGTAACAGTTTTGAGGGCTACTTCCCTAGCCCTCCCAATCTTTAAAATACAAAAAAATAGACTTTATTCTCTTAAAAATACATTCCATTAAGTCCATGTTCTGAGCTGTGAAGCAGCAGGAAAATCAAGGCCCCTTTCCTATGATCTTGGTGTGAGCCTTTGAGGAGAGCCCTGTCCCCACTGGGGCGTTCAGAGGGTGATTCCTAAAAGCAGCTCTTCCAAAGCAGTCTTGTCAGGGCAACAACAACAACAAAAACCCCACCCCATCAGAGGCAGCCAAGGAGCCACTGGCCTCCAGCCCCCCATTCCTTTACCAGGTAGCGGTAGCACTTGGCACTGATGCATTAAATACAAAGAACTAAAGCTGCCCCAGGATGACAGTCCAAGACCCACAAAGAAACCACACCCCTGAAGAGGGTGATTAATGTGCAAGCTTGCTTGCAGCTTCTCACGGCCCTCTGGAAGGACCCCACTGCAAAGGCCTTTAACCCGCAAGATGGCTGTTTCATCGTTAAACAAAACCACCCTGTGCGGCTGTCCGGGTTGCTTTTGTGTCGGAGTGGAGAGACAAGAGCAGCAGGTAGAAGAAACTAGCTCCCAGCATTTCGCCAGCCCAGCAGCTCTGGAATGCCAGGTCCCCAACCTCACCTGAAGCCCTTCCAACAATCACACTTGCCTGGGGTTTTACGGCTGCAACAGACACTTGTCATCCAGTGAGTTTGTTGGCTGAACAGTAGACACATTTGGCTTGATTAACCAACTACTCCTCTACCAGCACTACTCAGGGCCCCACAGTGAAACCTGGGGGCAGACACCTGGGTTTCATTTTAGTGTGCCTTCTAACTTTGGAGTCTGGGAGTTAGCCTTGCCAGCAGTGAGCCATGTGAGGCCCAGAGGAACTGAGCCTCCAGCCTCTGCTTTGCTGTGACACTGGTACTTTCTGCAATGCTGAGAACATTTGTCAATAAAACCTACAGCGGTTCTAGAAAGTGTGCAGATTTAGGAAACAATATTTATCCTGAAGTAATGGTTACAATCAACCCTATTGCACTCAATTTCAAGGTAGCAGTCCCAGCAAGAGGGTGCCACGGCTGTCCCTCTTCCACAGAGCATCGGGTAGTGGCAGACGATGGCACTACTGAAATGTAGAAAGATCCAGACTTTGGCACCAGGAGCTACAGCACCAGAATCCAAGGCTCCCAGGCCCAAAGGTGAGAAGGGTTGGCGAGATCTTTGGGGCACAGCCGTGGACTCGGTTCCCCAGGCCCTCTGGTTGACCACCACAGAGGTCAGTCTCCACTGGACTCTCAGGGTTGCCCACTGGTGAAGAATGGCAAGGAGGCTGTACCCTGAGCCTGCTCATTTTTGGCCTGTGACTCGGGTCAGAAACAGCAGGAAGAATCTTGAAAATAGTATTTTAAAGCTGTGCATTCAAGGCAGGGGTGTGGAGTGAAAGGCAAGCCACATGACAATGCCCTCGGATTGGCAAATCTCACGAAAATATAAGTACGTGCTCGACATCCCTGTCCCTGCGAGGAAGGCAAAGGCTCCTCACTCCACCCCCGGGAAGATTATGCAGAAGAAGACTGGGGCATGCTGAGGCCCACACAGGTCAAAGGCAGACTTCAGGAGGCCAACTTTCTTGCCAGGAAATTCACAGGCAGGCACAGGCACAGGAGCTACACAGCAGGAATATGGAACAACATTGGCATCTGGGCAAGGTCAGTATCAGGCCTCAGGAGCCCCGTTTCACAGACTGGAAACAAGCCGACAGAGCTTCTCGGAGCCTATGCCCTTGAGTTTAAAACATGGGGCACCTGGAAATAAGGCCCAGAAAAGCAACAGGAGGAGGCCGGAAGGAAACACCTTTCAAACGTGAAAATTATCCCATGTGGAACGGAGAGTGGAAAACAGGAATCTGAGGTCCTTCAATATCATCTATTTCCGAGAACTCATTTTATAGATGGGGGAACGGAGGCCCAGAGAGAACAATGATTTGTCCAAGGTCACACAGCCAGCAAGTAGCAAAGCTGCCAGGAAAACAAAGGATTCCCGACTCCTGGTTGAATGCTATGGAGGCAGCAGCAGCCTGCTTTATGAATGCAGTTTTTGAGGGATCTTCTTTGAGAGAATGCTACAGGAAAGGCGGCCGGGAATATGCAGTTCTTGTGAGCATGTATGAAGGAAACGAAGCCCAGTTTTACTCACGTGGCTCCGGGAAAGCTTGCTGCTATTGCATTGTATGGACCCGGGGACACGCCCACAGCCATCATCCTGAGAGCAGACTTGCGGGCACGTGGGCCGCTTCTGTAGGAATGCATCCGCTTGGTAAAGTGCGATTCCTCCTCTGCGGGAGGGAGGAGGAAGACAGGAGGGCATCCTCACAGTCCATGACCTCATCCTTTGGGAGGCAGGACTCGGGGAAATGGCTTCTCCCTGCCTTTCCCACGGCTGGGGCTTCCTAGAAGGCAGCATGCCGGCTGAGGCCCTGCTAGGTGGAGCCGGCCCAAGGTGGACGTGATGGACTCGGCAGGAAGGCGCTACACAGGCCCGGGAGCCGGAGCAGACAGCTGCGGTGGGGGCTGGGAGGATGCCGTTCTAACGGGAACCAGCATGCTCCATGGTCAGCCACAGGTTGGGCACAGAAGGGGTCACCAAGGATCTCTTTGAGGCAGCTCGGACCCCTGTGCTTGACAAGTTGGAGAAAAAGAACTTTGGGGAGGGGGGGTGAGCATTGGCAGCCCCTGGGTGGAGCCCTTAGGGCAAATGGGCAAACAGGATACTGCGAGGAGCAGGGAAGTGGGGTGGTAACCCCATGCAGGGCTGCCCTTTGTCCAATACAGAGACCACCAGGGAGCAGAGAGAAGGCATTTGGCCAACTGGGGTGGCCAGACTCCCTCTACCAGGGGGCGTGGGGTGAAAAGCAAAGACTCATGCATCACGGTACGGCTAACCTGGATGGCTCCTTCAGCTTCAGTCTCTGATCTCCTGTGCCCAACGGGCAGCAGTGGCCTGGCTCTCTGCCCCAGTCTCCCAGCTGAGGCCTTGAGTCTAGCCTGGTTACCTGGCCTCAGACACTTCGTGGGCGGGAAGTAGACAAGGAGAGAAGCAGGAGCAGATGAGACAACAGGACCTGCCCAGTGGGTCACTTTTCCTCAGCACAGGGCCTGGCTGGCCGTGCCCGCTCCTCGGCCCGTGCCCGCCCAGGCTCTGTCAGCCCCTGCTTTGCAGGCAATTCAGACCGTTCCAGGGAGTTGTGCAGCCGCCTGTAGACACTGAGTGTGCAGTCTTCCCCGTCGTCCTGTGCCAATGAAGGACATCAGTGAGCTGTGGAGAACCCTCTGGCTTCACCCCCAACATTAATTATCCAGACAGCCCACAGTGTGACTACTGCAGAGAGAGACCGAAAAGACCTGCTCTGGCATGGGCACAAGTCAATAGGAAAACTCCCAGGGAGTGCAGAGGGGAGATTGGAGGCTTAGCTGGACAGGAGCCTGCAGGGCAAAGGGCCAGGGTTAGGAGCATGGTGGTACCTCCCCCTCAAGTTCAGCTGCATTTAGGTGTGGGAGCCCCTGACTTGGAGGGTTAGAGGCACACTAAAAAGGAAGCGTTACAGCTCTGGTCCTCCTCTGCCTACAGACTACATCAAGGTGCTCACACACCCTCCCCTTCAGTATCCCTGACTGCCCCATCCTCTACCGCCTTCAGATGTCCAAGGCTTCATCCAGGAATCTAAACCTTTCTCCCCACTCCTACAATTCTATCTTAACATTCTCCTGGATCCTTCCAAGCACAGGTAGACACCAAAGAGTAAGGTAAGTATGCTTGAAAAGACAGGATGGTAGGGTAAAAAGAGCATGGGATTTAGAGACAGAATCCTGGCTCTTCCAGTAGTTCACATGGGTGACCTTGATTCTTCTTGTCTCTGCCCCTCAATATCTCTATCTGAGAAACAGGGCTGCTGGGGGAAGTACTCTGTCAGGTGTTAAGTATACTACAGACTTACAGGGGCTCTTATCCTTCCTTTTTAAAAAAGGAACGGGCTAGGTCCAAGATATCTTCATCATAACCGGCTCTCCATATCTTAAGAGGTGCCCAAAGGCTTCTTCAGATGCAGTTCTGATCCTCTTACCCAGTCACCCTGGGTTTACCTGGAGACTGATGCTGTGACAGGGCAAGGGAAAGTGGCCCTTAGCTCTGACGCTTGTAAAGCAGGCCTGGTATCAGCCCTCTCTCCTCAGCGGGCCCAGCAGCCTGTGCTGACCCACCCACTGTCTAAATGGAGGCAGCCAAGAGCCTGTTCACCAGCTTCCATCTCAGACCCCACAGGAAGGGCGCTAGCTTCAGACCTGCACTCACGGCTGCCCCTCGCTGCAGCTGCTCAGTGGACTGGGAGGGAGTTCCTGTGGCCAACCAAGAACAGAGGCCGTGACTCCATTTGTGTGGTCTTCAACTACTGCAGCAGCATGGAGGAGGGCAGGCTGCTCCCTGCCACATACCTTTAGACCTTCAAGTCAGGCCAAGCCTATCTGATTTCCTACAGGCCTCTGAGCTACCCGGTCCTTGCCAGCTCTTTCCAGCCCCACAGTCCAAGGGTCGTACAGCCAGAGCAGTGGGCAGCAGGAGGAGGAGGGAAAGGAGAGCAGCAGGAAGGGGTGAGGAGAGAGGCAAAGCACTCACCAGGCTGGCCGTGTGGTTCCAGGCTGCCGGTGCCACACCGTCTCCTGCCCGATTCCATCGCGTTAGCACCTCGGACACGGTGAGGCTACTCTGGGTCCTTCTGGATGAGAGCTCTGGGCCATCCCCTGAATTTCCAACCCTTCGAGAGCCCTGCTCAAACCTGGGCTGTTCGAGTTCTGAGAAGTCTGTGGAAGACCTCTGGGTGTAGGCGTTGGTCAGTTCAACATTTTTACCTCTTCGAGCTGGGGGGTCCTCCAGGGAGTTCAAATCTCGCCTACTCTTCCAAGCATTCCGCACAGTCACGTGCCTGGCATCTGCAGGGCCTTCTGAAGGGGCATTATGGCTTTTCCATCTGATTGTCTCCGAGGGGAGCAAATGGCTATTCCTCTCCACAGAGCTGATGATGATGCTGCTCCGAGATACCACGGTGTCTGGCTTGCTCTTCAGGGGCCCGTCTCCTGCTCTCTCCCCCTCTGGGAGCTGCAGGCTGATGTCAGGCTTGTGAAGGGAGAGCTCCCAGGGGGAGGTAACGTGGTTGCCCACTGCCGTGGGCTCGGGTGGCCCAACCTGGATATTGCTGGTGGACATGTGCCTCTCCCTCACGGGCTCCCCCGGGGCCATTCTTGAGGTGCTGCTCTCAACAGGATAGATGGTGATGCTGCTGGTCACTTTGGTGGACCCTGGTTTAGACGTGGGTTTCTGTTTCTCCGGTGCAGTCTCTGCTCTTGACCCTCCCATGATTTTTTTCACATCCTTATCAACGATGATGGGGTTGATGATGGCTCTGGACTGTAAGGCCTCTCTAGGGCTGAATGGCCTTTGGCTCTTCACTCCAGAGCCATTGGCATCTGGGGGCTCCTCAGAACATGGGGAGGCTCTAATGGGCTTCACAGACTCACTTTCTGGTCCAGCGTCCTTATCATTCTCAAACAGGGAGGCTTGCAGGCCCC
Source organism: Echinops telfairi (assembly GCF_000313985.2). Classification (NCBI taxonomy): domain Eukaryota; kingdom Metazoa; phylum Chordata; class Mammalia; order Afrosoricida; family Tenrecidae; genus Echinops; species Echinops telfairi. The sequence continues at coordinate 22,151,178 of NW_022111357.1, read as the reverse complement.
CTCTGGATCTTGCCTTTTCTCTGGAGTGGGGCTGGAGTTTGGGTTCCAGCTCTGGAGTGATGGTTGTGTTTACCAATTTGGCAGTAACAAGAGATGTTATGTCCAGATCATCATCTGAGTCTGGTTTTTCTCTGCCGCTGGATTTGATCACTCGACACCTCAGGGCTTCATGCTGGCTGCTATCTTCCATCACGACCGCTACGGGCTGATCAGCTCCTTCCTTATTCAGCGCTGAAAAGCCCTGAAGGATGCTCTCTTGACTTCGGGAGCTATAAGGATACTTCACTAAAATAGGAGCCTTGGAATTTGGGGAACTAGGATCAGCCTCCTGGGTATTGGCAGACTTTTTGCCCTTAGAGAGCCCTTCTGAGGAGGATCTTCGAGATGGGGCTAGAGCAACAATGGCCTTTGAGCTACTAGAGTCTGCAGCCTGCGCCATTTGACTTCCACTGCCAAGCACCTGCCCCCTCTTCCCAAAGAGGGCCTCAGCGGTGTCAGAAGTCTTGGCGGCTCTACCCATTGTGTCGTTGGGAATGGAGCCATGAGTGGCCTCACCAAACGTTCTCGTTGTCTTCTCTACCTTTCCCTTCAGCCCACTCTCTGTGCCTGCCTTGGAAGCTCCCTTCCAAGCTTTGATGTGCTCCTGGGCCGCTGGTGGGTAACGGCTCAGCACCGAGGGCTGCTCCCGGGCCTTCTTCCCTTCACTCTGAGAGCAGGCAGATGCAAAGCGATCCTCAGTTCTCTTTGTCTCCTGAGTCCCACTGTCAGTACCTGCCCCCAGGTGGGAAGCTTTGGCTGTCCTCCTGCTGGGGAAGCTAGGAGAGGACATCTGCCTGCAGCTCAGAGAATAGTTTTCATTACTGAGAGCAAACTCCCTGACCCTGTGTCTCTCCCGCTTGTGCTGAGGAGACAGTTCCCGTGACGTGTGCTTGGACACAGATGCCTCATTCCCATGGCCTCGAAACTTAGTCCTCTCTTGCCTGCCTTTGCTGGACAGAAAAACAACATCTCCTTCTACCTCCCCATTTTCTAAGTCCTTCTGTTTCTTGATTTGTAGCTTTATCTCCTCCAGCTGGTTAGCTAAAAGCTTATTTTTATTTTGCTCACTTAAGTAATTATCCTGAAGGTCATTATTTTTGGCCCTCATTTTCTTAAGCTCTTCTTCCAATGATTCAAAATGTTTGATCTGTGTCTTAAGCTTCTCAATCTCTTGGTTCAGGTCTTTGACTTTGTTGTCTTCCTGGTTTCGGTTCTTCTCATTTTCCACTTTGTTTCTTGTTTCGTTCTCGACCTGCTTCAGATAGTCCAGCGTGCCCTTCCTTCGTAATTCCTTGGGTGGCAGCGTGGAGGAGATGCCATCCTCAATCCATAGGTCATTAGCTGCATTCCTTGTATAATCCCGGTTCAGTTTTTTGTTCTGTTCCAGTTTCTGAGTGAGCTCCTTGATTAATTTCTCATTTTCTTTCTCTTTTTCATTCAAGTGTTTCCTCTCACTCACAAAGCTCAGAGTTAACGACTTCAGCTTCTCTAGCTCGGACACTAAACTCTGTTCTGTTTTGTCCAGGCGGTCCTCGGAAGATTCCAGTTCCTTCACTTTGACCCTGAGCATTTCCAGCTCTGAGGAGATTTTCTTGGTCAGGTTCCGCTCCTCATTCAGGCTCAAGCAAAGCTGGGTGCAGTCATTCTTACTCCTGCTGAAGGCCTCCTCGAGCTTCTCCAGTTCTGTCATGCGCTTCTGAAGCCGCTCAATCTCATATTTCAGCTCCCGGGTGAGCTTTTCTTCCTCTTCAAGTTTCTCCTTCATCAGCTGACACAGGTCCTCTGCCCTCTTGATTTCCTCGTCTTTGCCCTCAATCCTCAGCACTCGCTGGCGCAGAGCTTCAATCTCGGCCAGCATGCTGGAGCTGCTGCCTTCCGCCTGAATCACCTTGTCCTGGAGGTCCAGGAGTTCATCTTCTGCTTTCTGGAGGTTTTTTGTGGCTTCTTCCAACTCGTCAAGGCGCCGGCTTAGACTCTGTAACTTGAACCGCAGGTGGCGGCTGGAGGCCGGTTCCTTGTAGCTTGTAAACTCTGCCATGTCTCCTGCCAGCCAATATGGGTGGCCTAGAGGCATCCAATGCACTCCAGAGGATGAGAAATGGTTACCTTTCTCTTGGCAGCCACAGCCTTCCTCGGTAGCCGGACACCATATCAATCTAGGAAGAAGAAAAGCAGAGAGTGGGCCAGTCGGCAAATCTAAAACCTACAGTGAGCTTCCTGATCCCTGTGCCTACTGCACAGCAGGCACACACATTTGTCGGGAAAAGGGCTTGGAATAAATACTGGTTCTTTTTGGTCAGCCCTGAGCTGGTTCCTCAGGCCCTGGTAGTGTCGTGGTTACACGTTGGGCTGTGATCTGCAAGGCCAGTAGTTTGAAACCACCAGCAGCACCTCAGGAGACAGACCGGGCTGGCCTTTCTACTGTTCCGTGAACAGTGACAGTCTCGGAGACTCAGAGAGAGGTCGATACGAGTCAGCACTGACTCGATGGCAGTGAGTTTGGAGCTGATTCCCAGTGTCACCCTGATGAAGAATGTCACCACGCCTCTCCCCGCAATTCTCGTGACAGTGTATATAAGATGCTTGCCATGTGCCACCTACATGACCCCCGGGAGTCATTAACCTTCCTACAGGCTAGTCACAAAGTAAATTAGGCTGCAGTCTTAAGTGTAAAATGGAGATAATGATGCCTACCATACTCCTTCCCAATGTTTTGAGATAATGCAAGGAAAGCTCTTGGTAGATGGTGAAGCACAAAACAATCCTATGCTTATTATAAGAAAAAAGTTGTAATCATTAACTATTGTATCATGAAATGATATCCTCCAGCCTTGCTATATAAATGGTAAACTTTACGACGTACTAAAGCCATTTCTCATACTTAACCTGTTCCCGACATCTCTTCTCTTTCAGAAGTGTGGGCATATTAGTAAGTAGAAATGAGTATGAATTAGATACCCTGACTAGCCAAAAGGAAGCTTGTGCAAAACCTGGCCTTTGGCATCTTAACAGAACTGCTCCAGAGATCCAGGTCTGTTTGGCCACCTCCTTACACACACTACGACTCCTAGGAATGATCTGTTTCTTTGAAAACCATTTCACTAGGGATCTACACTGGACAGAGGTTGCTCTAGAGAAAGGGGAAAGTCCACACAATTTTGTTTTGTATGTAATTCCTTTATTTTTACAGAAAGGAGAATGTTTTATTATACATGCTTTTGTCTAAAATATTAAAAAGCAGACAATAGGCATCTATTTCCACTAGTATGCTAAACCTGACAACCTAGAAAACCACTTTCCGCAAAATTGAAAAATGCTAACTATAGCATTTAGAACAATCATTTAAAATGTATGGTTGATCTCATAGAAAGTAAGGGACATCACAGCTAAAGCCAGAGAGGAAAAAGAAGGCTCAAGGAAAACTCGCAGCAGTACACTTAAACCACCACGGAGGCGCTCCTAATGGACTCTGACACAGTGCTGAAGGAAGGGCTTGACTGCTAACCAAAAGGCTAGTATTTCAAACCCACCGGCCACTTCATGGGAGAAAGATGTGTCTAGCCTGTAAAGATTTACAGCCTTGGCAATTGCATATTAGGATATAAGTTGGAGTCAATTCAGAGCCAATGGGTGCAGTCAAGAAGCTTGGGTTTAAAACAGTCATGGATGTACAAGAGACAACGGCGTGGGTCCAACAGAGGTGCATCTAACGAGACCCTTCCTCCTCAATCTAAAGCTAGGAGCACTGGAGCACTACAGCATCTGGTAAAGGGTTGACTAGTTGGGGGAAGTCGCCTGACAAACACAGGGAAGTAGTTGGACCATAGCTCTTTCTCCACCAAAGTCATGGCACTCCTGCACCTGTGGGATCAATGTTACAGTTCTGTATTACAGAACCCAAGGAGCAAAGCAGAATGCCGCCAATTAGAACCAAGTGAAAAAGGTTACTGGCCAGAGCAATAACACACATGCATTCCCATGTGTACAGGCCTACAGGGGGAGTGGGGGGTGGCGCGGGTATAATCAGGTAAGAGGAACAAGATAAGATGGAAAATTAACCAAAATTTCTAGGAACATGGAATATCTATTCAGGAAGCAAAGTCCCAAATAGGATTTAAAAAAAATCTGCACCTAGACACAAGAGGATAAAAAAGAATACCATATATACTCGTGTACACAAAGTTTTTCAACACATTTTTAATGCAGCTTTTGTGGTAAAATTAGGTGCCTGGGCTGATATTTGGGTCGGCTTATACTCGAGTATATACAGTACTTTAAAAAGATAATCTTACCAAAGCAAAAAGGGGAGAAAAAGACAAATAAACCATGAAGAACTGAACTAGCTTTTCAGCAATTTTTACTTTACATAGATGTGAAGTAGAAGACAGAGACATAGTAAATCGCCTTACAGTTCTAAGAGACAGTAACTGTAACCCTAGAAATAGGTACCTAAACTATGAAACTACAATTAAAGACTCTTTCAGGAAAGGAAAAACTAAAAATATACACCTGAGTATTTTTTTAATCATTTTATTAGGGGCTCATACAACTCTTATCATATTCCATATATACATCAACTGTGTAAAGCGCATTTGTACATTCGCTGCCCTCATCATTCTCAAAAAATTTCCTCTCCACTTAAGCCCCCGGCATTAGGTCCTCATTTTTCCCCTCCCTCCCTGCTCCCCGCTCCCTCATGAGCCCTTGATAATTTATAAATTGTTAGTTTGTCATATCTTGT
>NW_022111357.1:22143638-22145423 GCF_000313985.2 Echinops telfairi | reverse complement strand
TGTGGGGGTGGAGCATAAGGATAAAGCCAAGGTGTAACTTTTAATAGGTGCTCATGTGTATAAGTTGTACATAGACCAGGAGGCAAGTCTTTCATACACACCAAGAGGCATGGCTCAAAGTCAGAAAAAATGAGTTTCAGTTACATCCTTTCACCATCCTTAATATGTATGCTGAACAAATGAGATTAGAATTGGGACTATATCAAGAAATCAAACCATCTCTGACCATCTCTATATGCAGGTGATTACAGCATTGCTTGATGAACGTGAAGGGAATTCTGTCACAATTATTTTTATTTCTATTGGGTCAGTGGTATTTCCTCCTCTTTCATTTGTTTTGGTTATTTGCATCTCCTCTTTTGAGCATTTGTCAATTTTACTGATTCTTTTCAACAAACTAACTTCTACTTCTGGTTTTGTTGGTGCTGTTTTTCTTTCTCTCTTTTTTCCCCTTTTCTGCTCTGATTGTATTTTCTTTGTTCTGGTGGGTTTAGGTTCAGTTTGCTTTAATTTTTTTGAGAAATATTTTTTCACATAGGCATTTATTGCTATATATTTCCCTCCAATACTGCCTTCATTGCCATCCTATAAATTTTGGTATATGGTGCTTTCATTTGATTTTAAGTAACTTGTGATTTCTTCTGCTGCTTGTTGGTAGTTTAATAACATGCTATTTCATGTACACAGTTGTATATTTACTAAGGCTTCCAACCTCATTCAGGGTTTGACCCCTGCTGATAATTTGCTTTTCAACTCCAGATATACTGCATCAAAATCTACATTTTAATCTATCTACATTTAGAATGTTGATGGTGATTCATTAACTTCTGTTGTTTTCCTATCACTGATTTCCAGTTTGACTCCACTGTGGTCAGAGCAAGTACTGTGCATGATTTCAACCGTTAAGCATGTACTGAGCCTTGTTTTGTGCCCTTGTGCCCCAACATATGGAATGACCCATGGGTACTAGAGCGGAATGCATATTATGCTGTTGTCGGGTGATGTGTTTTGTGTCTAGTTGGTTCACAGTGCCACTCAGGTCCTGTGTCCTGTTGACCTTCTTCCTAGATGCTCTGTTCAATATTGAAGGTACTGCACAAAAGTCTCCAATCATGACATGAGTGCTATTTTTCACTTCAGTTCTATCAGAGGGTGCTTTTATATACAAGGTTCAAAGAGTTGGTGGGAAAATTGAATGGAAAGATAATGGAATTTTTTTTTTCACAATTTGATATTTTTGTTTTAAAAAAAGTTTTTATGATTTACTTTTCTTTTTTAATTTTAGATAATGGAATTTTTAAATGAATGTTTTGAAGCCCCTTGAACTTAGGTGCCTTGATGTTGGGTGCATATACATTTATGATTGCTACATCTTGATGAAATAATTATTTACATTTAGTGTTGTCACTGAAAAGGCAGGTTTTATACTTGCCATTTTACTCGTTGTGTTCTGTTTATCTTTTTGTTCCTCTATTCCTACACCATTGGAAAACTTACCATAGAAAAGAACTTCATAGATCGTAAGGTAAGGTCACTGAGAAGGAGGAGAGCCTCACAGAGATGGACCACGGGCTCAACACCAACAATCATGAAATGGCACAGGCTGGTCAACGCTTCATTCTGCTATGCATAAGGTCACAACTAACAAGAACTACCTACATTACTCCTTCCTTTGTGTTAGATAGAAAAACATAGAACACTTCACGAATGTATGTCATCCCTGCACATGGGCTATGCGATCTTCTCTGTATTGCTCCAGTTTTAGTACTGAAGCAAGCACTTAAG
>NW_022111357.1:22133231-22135227 GCF_000313985.2 Echinops telfairi | reverse complement strand
TGACTAAGAAGCTGGCGATTCAAACCTACCCAGCAATCAGCTTCTGTAAAAGTACAAGCAAGAAAAACCCCATGGGGCAGCTCCACTCTGTCATGTGGAGCCACTGTGACTTAGAATTGATTCACACTGGCACATAACAACATAAACGAACGAATTATCAGAGACTGCAAGAAAATATTCTTAACCTAACAAAAACAAAAAAGCAACACCCTCCTCCTCCTCCTTCACCTTCACCACCACCCCCCCACAAAACTCTCCCCAAAACTGGTTCTCTTAAAAATATCTAAAGGATATCCCGTTTTCTTGTCCCTTCTACTATTATCCTCTATCAAGTTGGCTGGACAGTGTTCTAGTATCTTTGTATTTATAAGGAAAGAAAGTGAGGCAGATTTAATTTTCCAAAGACACCCTGCCCACTGCAGTCTTCATCCCCCATGAGCTTCTCACAATGTAACACTGTTGCTCTTCCTATTGAGAGATAGGACCCCTGCGCTTTTATGGTAGACATGACGCTGACTTTTCAAGCTAGGCCATATGAAGCGGGATACTTGCTCTCGGAATCCACCCACACACTTTGCTGTTTGAAGCCAATCACGTGGAGAGGCCACAGGAAGGTGATCCAGCTGACAGCCTGAGCTAAGTGAGATCTCAGCCAATGGCCAATATCAACCAGCAGGTCATGTGACACCAGTTCTAACCACTGTCACCACCAGACTTGGCACAGTCTTATGGACACTACATGGAGCAAGAAGGAATCCTTCCTAAATTGCAGATTAGGGACAAAATGTTTTTAAGTCATGAAACTTGCAGTAGAAAACTAGAAACAGTCGCTCTAAGGGCTAGGAAGCTTGCCCAGCGTTTTTATCAGCAATAGGGCTCCTAGTACCTACCTTCATTTACTTTTCACTTGTACCACAGGCCTAGCACTGGGTAGGAATGAGCCCACCTTTTCTCTACACTTAGTCCATGAAATCAGCAAAAAAACAAAAAAAAAACAAAACTGAGCACTTACCATACACAGGCATTGTGCTCAGTACTTGGAATTCCAGCAAACAAATGCTAAATATCCCACCCTTGCAGAGCTTATAGACAGACAACAAACATAATAAGCCAGAAAAGTATATTGTATGTAAGGTGATACACCAACCCACTGCCACCAAGAAAATTCTGACTCACACTAACCCTGAGGGATGGGACATAGCTGCCCCTTGTAGGTTTCTAAGGCTGTATAAGTTTACAGGAGCAGACAGTCTCATTTGTGTCCCACAGAGTGGTTGATGGAACCAACCTACTGCAGGCACTGAGGTGGCCCGCAGGTGAGAGGTGCTTGAAAGGGAGCTGGGGCTAAGAGGAAGCTGTATTTCTTAAACAGAGTAGTTTCATAGGACTCACAAGGTGGCAGCTAAATAGAGACTTGAAGGATCCAATAAAAATTGTCTGGAAAAAATGTTACTATTAGAGACAAAATTCACAACTAATGGCCTTTAAAAGAAAGGAATATGCTTACTGTATGCAAATAAGAGGTTGAGTGTGGGTGGGGCTGAGTGAACAAAAATGAGTGTAGCAGGAGAGAGCCAAAGAGGTGAAGAGCACCTTGCAAGCCACTCTGAAGACTTGATTTTCCTCTGAGAAATTATAGGACCACTGGAAGGTCGATCTGAACCTGCTTTATATCGTAGATTTTCTTGATATAATGTTGGAAAGCAGACAACACTAATTAATGGTGATAAAACGCTTGCTCTCACTTTTTTGGCTACCTCCCTCTTTATTTGGCCCACTTTTCGGCAGAACTTAAAAATCCTCTAATGGTGTTAACAAACCCAGGGACAAGGGAACAACAAGCAATCCAAATTGGTTGGGAGGTGGGTGTGGGAGACCTGGTAGGACATGATCAAGGGAAATGTAACAAAGAGGAAGTGCTGAAATCCTGGTGGGGACTAAGCATGATAGTGGGACAGGAGAAGAATCAAGGGAAATAGAGGAAAGAGCTGGGAGG
>NW_022111357.1:22106132-22132150 GCF_000313985.2 Echinops telfairi | reverse complement strand
ATCAAAAGCTCACGAGGGAGGGGAAAAATGAGGCCCTAATGCCGGGGGTTTAAGTGGAGAGGAAATGTTTTGAGAATGATGAGGGCAATGAATGCACAAATGTGTTTTACACAATTGATGTGTGTATGGATTGTGATAAGAGTTGTATGAGCCCCTAATAAAATGATTAAAAGAAAAAAAAATCCTCTAATAGCTGAGGTTTCCAATTCATCATCTTATTGTCTCTTTATCTAACAAAGTTTTCGTTTCTGTAACTTTACTAATACTGCTCTTGTGAAGTGAGTTCCACATATTTACCTTTAATCTATTCTCAATCCTTCTTACTTGAAACTTCAGATTCACTTGACACAGGTCCAAATTCTAAACTCACTGCCTTGAGTCAATCCCAATTCATCACAACCCTACTGGGCAGAGTAGAACCGCCCCTGTGGGTTTCTAGAATACGAGGAGGGTTCAAATAGTTTGTGGATATTTTCCATTATCTTTTCATTTCCTTTCCCATAAACTTTTTGAAGTCTCTTGTATGTTCCCAGTTTTCCTCTTAGCTCATTGACTGCCTCTTTGTCTCATTTGTTGAGTACTCTCTCTCTCCTTACTGGCTGCCTTGAAGCTCAGACCCTTGACCTCTTGTTTTCTATGTATTCACTCAGTTCCTTGGCATCTCATCCAAATCATAGTTTTGTTTTGTTTTGTTTTTTTGTGGACTCACAGATTTATACCTTCAGCCCATGTGTCTCTTGAACTTTAGATTCATATATTCAGCAGCCACTGGGTGACTAATAATTGTCAATTAATTAATTAATAATTTAATACATAGCATGTCTCAAACAACTCCTGGTCTTCCTTCTCAAGCATGTTCCACCTGCAGCCAACCCATTTAATTGATAGCTCCATCTTCCCACAAATAGAGGCCAAAAATCTTGGAGTCATCTTTACCTTTCTTTGTCTTATACCTCATATGCAATTTAGGAGCAAATCTTTTTTTTTCTTTTTAATAATTTTACTGGGGCCTCTTACAGCTCTTAATAATCCATGCATCAATTGTACCAAGCACATCTGTGCATATGTTGCCATTATTTTCAAATCATTTTCTTTCTACTTGAGCCCTTGGTATCAGCTCCTCTTTTCCCCGACCTCCCCACCCCATGAACCCTTGATAAATTATAAATAATTGTTATTTTCATATTTTACACCATCTGCTGCCTCCCTTCACCCACATTTCTGTTGTTCGTTAAACACTGATCATTGTGACTGGTTCATCCTTCTCCCCCCACCTTCCCCTCTCCCCTCATGGGATCACTACTCCCATTACTGTTACTGAGGGGTTTATCTGTCCTGGATTCTGTTGTGTCAAGAGCTCTTATCTGTACCAATGTACATGTTACGGTCTAGCTGGATTTGTAAGATAGAACTTGGGTCAAAATAGTGGTAGGGGAGGAAGCATTAACGAACTGTCAGTACTATACTGCACCCTGGCTGATTTGTTCCTTCCTTGTGACCCTTCTGTGAGGGGATGCCAAGAGCTTATCTTATGGTTCTACCTTCAAAAGGTAGTCTAGGCCACACCTTTCTTTTGCCTCAATTGCTTTAATAGCCTTCTATTTGGTTTTCCTGCTCCTACCCAAAACACTAGAATAGAGTAGTTGTAGCAATCCTTCTTTTGTTTGTAGGTCATCCTATCTACTCCCCTCTCCCCCATAGAATTGTCTATTAGTTTGTTGTACTGTGGTGGCTTGTGTGTTGCTGTAATGCTGAAAGCATTATCACTGGTGTTTGAAATACCAGCAGAGTGACCCAAAGTGAACAGACTTCATCAGAGCTCCAGACTCAGAACACATTACGAAGAAGGAAAATGGCTGTTCACTTTGTTGCTGAAAACCCTATGGATAACATCAAATCATTGTCAGATACTGAAGGTCTAATTAATACAGGCAGAACATTGTCAAATATCGTGCCAGAAGATGAGCCCCTTAGTTCAGACAGTATTCAAAATATGACTGAGGAAGAACTGCCTTCTAAAAGTAGGGTGGCCTATAATGAAGTGAGAATAAAGCCTTTGGGACCTTCATTCACTAATGAGACACAACTCAAAATGAGAAGAAACAGCTACAAAAATGTACCAGTAAATCAGAACTTAAAATGTAAAAGTAGAAGTCATCAAAATGAAGTTAAATGCATAAAGATTGATACCCTAGGTGTTAGTGAATTGAAATGGACTGATATTGACCATTTTGAATCAGAAAATAATATGGTTCCCCCAAGGGGAACAAATAATAGAAATGTGGGTGAAGAGACAATGGATGGTATAAGATATGAAATAACATTAATAATATATAATTAAACAAGGATTCACAAGGGTGAAAGGTTGGGGAGGGAAGGGGAATAAAAAAAGGACATCATACCAAGGGCTCAAGACGAAAGAAAATGTTTTGGAAATGATGATGGCAACATATACACAAATATGCTTAATACAACTGGATTATGGATAAGATCTGTAAGCCCCCCCCCCAATAAAATGATTAATTAAAAAAAGAGGGAAAGGGAGAAAGCACAATAATATGGTTTACTATGCTGGGAATGACACAATTAAGAGGAATGATGTTGCATTCACTGCCATAAAGGACATTTCAAGATTAATCTATCTTGAAGTATAATGCTGTCTGTGATTGGATTATATCTATCTATATTCAAGAATATTTCATCAATACAAATATTATTCAAATTTATGCACCAACCACTATAGCTTGTGATGAAAAAATGGAAGAATTCTACCAAGGTCTCAATTCTGAAACTGATCAAATATGCAACCAAGATAAATTAATAATTATTGGTGACTGGAATGCAAAAGTTGGAATTAGAGTTAGGAACAGTATTTGGAAAATGTGCACTTGATGATAGAAATGTAGATCACAAAAAAAAGGAAAAACAGTAATATAGATCACATGTTAGAATTTTGCAAGGCCAATGACTTGTTCACAGCAAATATCTTTTCCAACAGCACAAATGGAAACTATATAGATGGACTTCACAGATGGAATACATAGAAATCAAACTGACTACATGTATGGGAAGAGACGATGGATATTAGCAGCTAAAAACACAGCCAGAATCTAGCTGTGGAACAGACTGCCAACTGCTCATGAATAAGTTCTGCGTAAAGCTGAAGAAAGTGAAAACAAGCCTACAAGAGCCAAAATACAACCCTGAGTCTATCCCACCTGGATTTAGATAACATCTGAAGGGCAGCTATGCAACACTGAATTCCAATGACACAAAGCCTAATGAGTCGTGGGATGACACCAAGCATATCATACATGAAGAAAGCAAAGATCAGCAAAATGGATGTCAGATGAGACTCTGAAACTTGCTCTGAATCGTGGAGTAGCTAAGACAAATGGAACAAAGGAGAAAGTCAAAGAGCTGTCAATTCATCTCATTGAAGATATTCTTCTTTTAGTCGATGCTACTTTTCCAATTATGATGTCCTTCTCCAGGGACTGGTCTGCCGGGAAACGTGTCTAAAGCACGTGGCATCGAGTGTCTCCTTCCTCCCTTCTGAGGAGTCCTTGGCTGTACTTTTTCCAAACAGGCTTGTTTGTTCTTCTGATAGTCCATGATATATTCAATATTTACAGTAAATTGCATAAATTTGTCATGTAATTCATGAGTTTATCTGCGGCTGTTGGCCTTTCATCTCCTACAGCCAGGCAGCCTCCTCCCAGTAAGGACCTCCCCAGATACAAACTCATTGGAGAAAAGACATAAACAAGATGGAAAGATGTTACAAGAATCAACATGTGCAATGAAGAAGTGCCACAAAGTAACAGGCGATAGAACGTGTAGCATTAAACTGGAGGTGAAAAGACACTGAGAAACAAGGGTCAGAGAGGCCCCTTATTATAGCAGTACTGTAATAGGGTTACTGGAAGAAACAGTCCACTGAGACAACATTCAAAAGGGAGAGAGGAGGAAGTAAAACAGTCCGGGACATAAGGGAAAAGCAGTCTGAGAGGAGGACTGGCTCCAACACTGATCCCATGAGAAAGCCTGCAGAAATAGAAATAACTGGAAGGGAAGACTTGAAAGCCTGCCATAGGCACTCCTCCAACTTCCATTGGCTGCAATACAAGCCTGGAGCCACCAGATGGCGCTCATGCCCATCTCCTAAAACAACCAGGCCTGGGAAATTCTGGAAAGTAGGTCTAATCCCAGCTTCTAGGATCTTGCCCTTTCCCTGAGTATTTCTCCCTAGTCATCACTGCTTCTCTGGATACATCTTTTTCTAGCCTCATCTGTGCTTTTCACCTCCCCGTCTCTCTTTCCCAAGCGATACACTTTCTCACTCTTGACATGGAGTGGGAGGAAAAACATCAAAACCCCTACATTTATATGGCTTTATGAAAGTTGCCTATTGCCACCTTATTCCCATCTACTTTTCTACCACAGCCCCTCTTCTCTTGTTCTCAACCTTTTGCCTGCCGGTACCATAAATATTTTGTGGAGGGAGTCGGACTCAAGGAAGTACAGCTGTAAACCAATTTTACATGAATAGACAGAAAGACTCTGCCTTGGCATAGCAGTTTCTAAGAGATAACACAGGGTGATTCTGTCTGCAAGCCACTTTAAAACAGCTTATCTACAGGGAATACATAGGCTATCAGAAATAGGAAAGGACACAAACACAGAGGAGGCACACATTGACAAGTTGGATATACTGAAGATAAAACACCAGTGTACATTCAAAAGAATTCACCAAGAGAGTAATAAGGGAGTCAAGGAATTGGGAAAATATCTTTAGCAATAACACATCAGACAAAGGCCTTATAACTAAAATCTACAATACTCTGCTAGCTTCCAAAAAGAAAAAAACAAATTGCCCACTGAGGAAGTGGGCAAAGAACCTGAACAGAAGTTTCACAAGGGTAGAAATCTGAATAGCCAATAAACATATGAGAAAATGTTCTCGATCTTTAGCCATAAGAGAAATGCAAATTAAAACAACAATGAGATACCACCTAACACTCTCAAAAGTAGCCCAATTCAAAAAATCAGAAAGCAACAAGTGTTGGAGACAGGAACTCATCCACTGCTGGTGGACCTGCAGGTATGTACAGCCACTATAGAAATCGATCTGGTGATATCTAAAATAGATGGAAATCGAGCTACCATACAACTCAGCAATCCTCCTACTGGGCATATACCCAGAAAAGGCAACAAACAAACCACAGCCAGACATCTGTGCTCCAATGTTCATTGAGGCACAGCTCACAATTGCAAGGAGTTGTAAACAACCCAAATTTCTATCAACTGACGATTGGATTAAAAAGCTGTGGTACATGCATACAATGGAGTACTACGCACTGCTAAAAAGCAGTGATGAACGTATGAAGCACATCGCTGCATGGGAAGAACTGGAGGAAATCATGCTAAGCAAGGTAAGCCAAGCTGAGGTAAGCTTTAAAAAAAAATGCAAAAGGGGCATAGGGAAAAAGCTACTGTATACAAAAGCTACCATATGTATACATTCCTGGGGTGAGGACCAGGTAGTATGGTAGGGGCCAGAACAAATCCAGGGATACATATGGTAGTCAACTAAAAAGGAGGGTGGGGGAAATAAAAATAAATGGGTAGCAGGGGAACAGAGCCTTAACCCATCCAAGGGAAGGGCATTTTTTATATCTCAACAGGTAAAGAGGGACCAGACTTCAACCCAGTGCTCCAAGATGTGAATGCAACATGCTGGCATGGAGTAGGGAACCAGTGGAGAGGTATGAGGGGCCGGCCCCGATCCCAACTGCGTGGACAGCTGCCCTCCCCCAGAAGAATTTATTTCAGAGGACAGCACTGAAACTACAGCTCAGAGAGAGGGACATGTATGATCAGAGCACACGGGAGCAAATGAAGGAAGAGAGAGTGGAGCACACCCTGGCCCACCAAGCCTTGACGATATTCCCACTCAAAGCAGCCAATCCACAGAGAAGACCATATAACCGGCCCCACTATGAGACACCACATCCCTCACTGACCCTTAGCTCTACAGGGGCAACACTGGAGACACAGTGTGGGAATTCCACCCGATCTGATCCCACCACACCGAGGCAAAACACTAAGGGCATGGAAAAGAACAGCAAGGGGAACAGGGCAACAAAGTCCCCATAGAATACCAAAAATAGACTTTGGGGCCAGGGCTTGGCAGCCCATCAGACTCAACCAGAAAACACTCCTAAAGGTCAACAAAAAGCCCTTGAACTAACTACAACCTTTTCTTTTTCTGTTGTTGTGTTGTGTATTTTTTGTTTTGTCATTGGCTTTTTGTTGTTGTTTTCTTTTCTTTTGTTGCTTGGTTTTGCTCTGTCTTGTTTTTGTGCATGTTATTATCTCCACAGGTCTGCCTAAATAAGATAGGCTGGATGAACAATCTGGAGAAGAAAACAACAGGACCGACAGTTCGGGGGGACATGGGAGAGGGGGAAGTGGGGGGAAAGGAAGTGGTGTTAACAAACCCAGGGACAAAGGAACAACAAATGATCCAAATCGGTGGTGAGGAGGGTGTAGGAGGCCTGGTAGGGCATCATCAAGGGTAATGTAACCGAGAGCAATTACTGAAACCCAAATGAAGACAGCATGATAGTGGGGCAATAGGAAAGTAAAAGGAAATAGACGAAAGAGCTAGGAGGCAAAGGGCATTTATAGAGGTCTAAATAAAGGCATGTACATATGTAATTTAAACTTGATATGAGGATGGGGAAATAGATTTATGTGCATATATTTATAGGTTTAGTATTAAGGTAGCAGATGGACATTGGGCCTCCACTCAAGAACTCCCTCAATGCAAGAATACTTTGTTCTAAAAACTTGGCATTCCATGATGCTCATCTTCCGACACAATCGCTGAAGACAAAGAGGGTGCATAAGCAAATGTGGTGAAGAATGCTGATGGAGCCCGGCTATCAAAAGATAAAGTGTCTAGGGTTTTAAAGACTTGAAGGTAAACAAGCGGCCATCTAGCTCAGAAGCAACAAAGCCCACATGGAAGAAGCACACCAGCCTGTGTGATCACAAGGTGTTGAAGGGATGAGGTATCAGGCTTCAAAGAACAAAAATCATATAATTGTGAATGAGGGGGGGTGCGGAGTGGAGACCCAAAGCCCATCTGTAGGCAACTGGAAATTCCCTTATGGAAGGGTCACAGGGAGGAGACAGGCCAGCCAGGGTGCAGTGTAGCAACAATGAAACATACAACCTTCTTCTAGTTCCTAAATGCTTCCTCCCCTCCCCCACCCCACCCCTACTATCATGATCCCAATTCTACTTTACAAATCTAGCTAGACCAGAGGATGTACAGATAGGAACTGGAAACACAGGGAATCCAAGATAGATGAACCCCTCAGGGCCAGTGATGACAGTGGCGATACCGGGAGGGTAGAGTGAGGATGGGGTAGAAGGGGGGAACAGATTACAGGGATCTACATGTAACCTCCTCCCTGGGGGGTGAACAACAGAAAAGTGGGTGAACGGAGATGTCGGACAGTGTAAGATATGACAAAAGAATAATTCATAAATTATCAAGGGTTCATGAGGGAGGGGGGAATGGGGAAGGAGTGGGGAAAATGAGGAGCAGAGGCCAGGGGCTTACGTGGAGAGAAAATGTTTTGAGAATGATGAGGGCAATGAATGTACAAATGTGCTTCACACAACTGATGTATGTATTGTGTGATAAGAGTTGTATAAGCCCCCAATAAAATGATTAATTAAAAAGAAAGAAAAAAAGAAGAGGGGCAGTGAGAAAGAGCAAGACACAATAGCTGCAACAATGGGCTCAAACCTAAGAACAATTTTGAGGACGGCGCAGGATTGGGCGGTATTTTGTTCCTTGTACATAGGGTTCCTATGCGTGGGAAGCGACTTGACGGCCCCTAAAAACAACCGCCTCCTTTAGGCAAACATCAGGCATGCATGGCACACTGTAGCATCTTCTCATTGGTTGACTTGTCTCTTGGGCTGCTTCCTACCATTCATTTTATTCAATGCAGCAAAAATCATTTTTCTAAAATGCAGATCCAATGTCCATTATTAAAGTCCTTAGCAGGGCTTAAGGACCTCTTGTCATCCTGTCCTTGTTCCCTATTTATATCGTATCCCTCTTCTGATGGACTGACATAGTGGCTGCCACGGTGGGCTCCAGCATGACAGTGACTGTGAAGCCAGATTGAGCAGTGTTTTGTTCTACTGGGCATAGAGTTGTTATGAGTTGAAGCCAACTTAAAGGCATCCAACAACAACAACACATGTGTATGAAAATGCATAAAAACTTCTGAAAGAAAACAGCAAAATATTGACGATGATACCTAAGATATCAAGTTTTAGTATTTATGTTTCTCATTGGCTTATCTATATTTTCTATGTACTCTAAAATTACCATGTGTTATCTGTATAAATTGTTTCAAAATGAAAGTAAAACAATGGTGAGAGCTGCTGGGAATTAGTACTGGGTGCAATGGGAGAGCAATTATGTACTTGATTTCCCTGGGGTAGATGGGTAAATTAAACATGGGACTAAAAGTCGGTTAGATGAGAGATGTGGTGATTCTGCAATACCAGGTTGTTCGTGATAGTGGCTTGAACACACTGCTGATTTAGAAAGATGTTCCAAGGTAAAAGCTGGGCTTGGTGACTGATACATAAAAGTGTCAGGGTGAGCTTAGCTATCAATCAGGTCAATCAGGAGCTGAGAAAGATGGACTCCAGAGTGTCCCACTGGCACGGGCGACTAATATTGTCCACTCCTTTTCCAGAGGACACTTTTAATGCATGTGTGTGTAGGTTTACACAATTCTTATGTTTCAGACTTCCTAGATCAGACAGATTGAGGAGGTCAAGTTTTGCTGCTCTGGATCTGCATAAAATTTTAGTAGGTTAAGATAAATAAATGATATTATTGTTAAAAATAATAAAAAATAAAAAATAAAATGGCTTATCTTCATGAATTTACTAAAACCCATTACATTGTATTTTTTGAACAGGTGAACTTTGATACATTAAGTGTGTTATCCTAAACCTACTTTGAAAACTCAGTTTACTCTCATATTAACATTCCTCTCAACAAATCTTACTTACTGACTGCCATTGGAGTTGATGCCAACTCACAGCAAGCCTACAGAACAGGGTAGAATTGCCCCTGTGGGTTTCTAAGACTAACTCAGTACAGGAAAAGAAAGCCCCATCTTTCTCCCTTGGAGGGACTGGAGATTTCAAACTGTTGACTTTGCAGTTAACAGCCCAATGCATAAAAAAAAAAACATGCCACCAGGGCTCCTCACATATTATACCAGCCCATAGTACAATACTAGTCCATAAAGAATTCCCTTTCCAAAGAGGGAAATGTTAAATTCAATAATGGTCACAATCCTAAATTACAGCCAAGGAATTACCCTGCATTTAAAATTCATTTAGCTTTCACGCCAGTTTTATTTATACTGTTTGAGAGTCTGGGTGATATGAACCAGCCAGTAGAGGCCAGAGAATAAAAAAGCCAATCCTAATAAGTATGCAGCCTACACTTACTGGAAATACAGAAAGCAGGTATCACAAATCACTACTGTACTTAAAATTCTTTAAAGACACCTTTTTGCTCTCAGGATAAAATCAAATCTCCCCAGCATAGTAGACAGTCCATCATGATATGGGCCTCCTACCTCCTCAGTGATTTTCAAACCAAGCATCTACACTTATGCAGTCCCACACATATTGCTTTCTCTCCTACCTCAGGTTTTTGCTAGCCTTATTAGTAATGCCCTCATCTCCCTCTCAAAACACCTCTTCCTCCAGGAGGCATTCAGGATCCAGGGGGCTTCTCTTTCTTGCTTTATCCCATCCCAGCAATACTGAAGTTTTACGTACTCATTATGTCTCCCCAAATTGAGTTCCTTTTCACCACTGATTTCTCAGTGTCCGGATGAATTTAACCCACTGCCCTTAACTCCAGCTCCTGGACATCTCCCATGTTCTGCTCCATAGGGTTTTTGGCTATGATCTTTATGAAAGCGGTTCGCCAGACCTTTCTTCTCAGTCCCTTTGGATATGTACAAATCATCAACCTTTGGTTAGTAGTAGTAGTGCAAACCTTTTGTACCACCCAAGAAACCTTACAGGAAGAGGCCTAAACTAAACTCACTGCCACTGAGTTGACGGAAACTCACAGTGACCCTACAGGTCAGGATTAAGTTGCCCTTGTGGGTTTTTGAAAACTGTAACTTTATGGAAGTAGGAAGCCCACTCTGTCTCCCTCAGAGCTGCTGGTGGTTTCCAATTACCAATCATTCGGATTGCAGCCCAACACATAACCGCTACACCACCAGGGCACTCTACAGGGAGACTAGCATATAACAGATACTTAAAATTTGATGAGCACATGGCTGAATGAGCATCCTAATTATTAAATGACTTTTACCCCTTTGGCACAGACTCCTAAGAGAAAATATTTATTTTAGTTATGTCTGTAGTCCAACTTACTTATAGATTACAAACGAGAAAAACCATTGGCAAAGTAGACACAGCACAGATGATCAAACCCTATAGTAACCCTCTAGATAAACCCACCTCAATCTCAAACTATTTGCAAGGTCTCAGTCATGATGCTTTTCTCCTGTAAGATGGACAATATTCCTACCGGCTAGCAGGTCTACACCAGGGAAATGAGACTATACAACTGTTAACTCTGTTGTTGTTGCACTTGTTAGGTGCCATCAAGTCAGTCCCGATTGATAGCGACTCTGTACAACAGAAGGAAACACTGAATGATCCTGCCCCGTGTTCACAACTGTTCTTATGTTTGAGGCCACTGTTGCAGCCATTGTGTCAATTCATCTTGTTGAGAACCTTTCTGTGTTTAGTGCTCCTCTACTTTACCAAGCATTGTGTCTGTTCCACATCCTCTTCTGAATCTACCCTACACATCTGGCAGCTCGTCAATATACTGCTGCAACTCTTGTTGGATAACCTCGCGCAAAATTTAATGGCATGTGATATTAAGGTACAAATATGACTCTATTCCAGTCAGCTGGCCAACTAATTTTCCAAATTTCCTGGCACGGATGAGTGAATGCTTCCAACACTTTTATCAGATTGTTGAAACATTTCATTGGTATTCCATCAATTTCTAGAACCTTGTTTTTCACTAATGTCTTCAGTGCAGCTTGGACTTCTTCCTTCAGTACTACCGGTTCCTGTCCTATGCTACCTCTTAAGATGGTTGAATGTCAACAGTGCTTTTTCGTACAGTGACTGTGTATTTTTCCATCTTCTTTGGCTGCTTCATTCAATATTTTGCACATAGAATCTTTCAATACTGCAACTCTAGGCTTAAAGGTTTTTCGTTCTTTCCATTTAAGATGTGCTCAGCATTTTCTTCCTTTTTGGTTTTCTAATTCTAGGTCTTTGCACATTTCATTATACTAATATTTGGCTTTGTTTTCTTGAGCTGCCTTTGAAATTTCTGTTCAGCTTTTTTACTTCATCTTTTCTTCTATTTCTCTTAGCTACTATATGAATAAGAGCAAGTTTCAGTTTCTTCTGACCATCTACTTTGATCTTTTCTTTCTTTCCTGTCTTTTTAAAGACCGTTTGCATTCTTCATTTATGATGTTCTTAGAGTCATCCCACTGTTCATCAGGTCTCCTGTCATTATTGGTCAATGTGACAATTCTGTTCTTGAATAGTCTCAAAATGCTGGTAAGATATGGCGGACTCTGGAGGTTCTAGTTACTGGACCAAGTGTTAGAGAAGCAGAAAATGTGTGACTCTTCTTCCACTCCTTCAAATGGAATTTCAGAGTCAAAAGGGAGCTGAAAGATCGTGTAGTGGACCAGTTTTGAAAGCCGGCTCAGCAAATCCCCTCAGGGAACATCCAGAGGAAAACAAAACAGGAGAAAGGGTTTAAGCAGGAGGAGCCCCAGGGTCCTTCTCCCACTTCATCATTCGTAACAATTCTAATTTCAACCTATCAAATTGAGCTTCCCCCATATGACTGCTCAGAAGAAAGAGTTGTACCACTTTCATTTAAAATAAAACCAGCTATGTAAAAAATAATAAATAAATAAACAGCTATGTGGCCCAAGCCTCAGATTTCAAATACAAATGAAATAAGATTCTTAAATAAATATATATTCTGACTTTCCCAGCAATTTAGCAAAGCCAAGGACTTTAGTCTCTTGGGTTCTCCCCATTGTGAAAACCATTGGAAGCATTTTTACAAAGGAGGGCTTGTGAACACTACTCCATCTGCAGACCAATAAAGGCAATGGGGTATTAAAGGGAACAAATTAAATGCAACCATAAGTGGAGCACTACTGTGCTTCAGGCACTGCATTAAGTACATGCGTTCTCCAAGAATCCTAGGATCCACTAGTCACTGAATATGTCCTTGAATAATTTACCTCTTCTCATCCACAAAAAGACAATATGGCAGTCCTTAAGTACTTTTGCTTAGCAGAATTCATTGCACATAAATCATAATAAAGTTTTTACTGCTATTCTATTCAACCTTCACAATAACCACATGGAGTGGGAAAGCACTCATCCAATGTCACACAGCTAGTAAAAGGGATGTCCACATGATGAGCCAGAGTCTGATCCCAAGCTTTATATTCTTTTCAGAATACTAAATTGTTTGGCCAAATCATTGATTTTCTCTATGCCTCAATTCTCTCCCCTGAAAAAATATGAGTACCAACCCAACCTGTTTGACAGCAACACTATGCAATAAATCACAAATCCCTGTTGAAAAGCTCTATACATATATAAGGTAAATTTAATGAGGCAGAATCCCCTTAGCAACTAGCTTAGCAACTTAGTTAAGATCATCCCTTCTACCTTCTACTCATTAAAACACACACACACACACACACACACAGAAAGAGAAATGGGAATGGATAGAAAAAGGAGTTAGGATGTCACTTCTCTTTGGCCCTTAACACGGGCCAAAGGACTGTTTTGCTACTCCCAACACCATGCAGAAGGGAGTGAGATTAATTCCTCTCTTTCCCGTGCCCAGAAGAAAGATGAGGCTTTTGAGGCTTTCTATTCCTGTAGAGAGTGGAAACTCACAGGGGCAGTTGTACTCAGTCCTATAGGGTCACTATGAGTTGGAATCGATGTATGGCAGTGAGGGTTTTTTGTTTGTTTTTTAAGGTTTTTTTCCCCCAGTGCCTTGTTAAGCATGCTTATCTGGGTCAAATTCACTAATATTCTTGATATTTACGGAATATCCAATGAGGTGTCCAACATTTGCAAGATGCTAGCAAGAGCATCCTTGATCTTCAGCACTTTAAAGAGGTCCTGGGCAGCAGGTTTGCCCAATGCCCAGTGATTTCTTGACTGCTGCTTCCTTGAGCATTAATTGTGGATCCAAGCAAAATGAATCCTTGATAACTTCAGTTTTCTCCATCTATATCATGATGATGATGTATACTGGTCCAGCATAAGGATTTTTGTTTTCTTTACATTGGATTGTTAAATTCATTCTGAATGCTACAGTCCTTCATCTTTTATCAGCAAGTCCCCCTCACTTTCAGTAACCAAAAACAGTATATACAACACACAGGAAGTTAAAATAAGGGGGTAAAAACTGACTACCATCAGTTTTTTGCTATGATTCCAACTCATAGCAACCCTATACACAGGGTTTTTAAGACTACATTTTTATGGGAGACAACCTCATCTTTCTCCCTTGAATGACTGATGGGTTTACACTACTGATTTTGTAGTTAGCAGCCCAATGTCTAATCCACAGCACCACCAGGGCTCCTTACAGAAGAACGAAAAACTACTGATCAATTGTGCCTTGAGGGTAGAGTATGGGAATTTGTTTATATTACTCCTGGGAAAATAGAGAGGACAGTCCTGTCCTTAATGACATTTTCTTGCTCCAATGCATACTACCATTGGACATAGCATTAATTGTCTCTCTTTCTGACAAGTTTCTTAAACCCTGTGTGAAGTGCCCCTAATCCAGCATTTCTGAGGCTGGTTCTTCTTCCTGTCCTCATGGACCAGGGAGGTCTGAAATGGAACACAATCAAGCCCTCTGCTTCCCACCTAAAGGAGGAGTCAACAAACCTGTTCTTCAGAGTGTGACAGCATCCATGCAAATATATAATATGTTTGATAGGAAACATTTTAGGCTTTGTAGATACCTAGGTCTCAGTCCCAACAACTCGATTCTACCATTCTATGGAGAAGGAGATATACAACGTGTAAGGGAGGCACAGGCAAGGCTGTGTTTCAATTAAACTTACCTTCATAAACAGGCAGCAGGTAAGCAGGGCAGTTTGCCAACTGACTTTAAAGAAAATGGAAGAGCTATTGTTACAAAACTTCCTCCAGACCATTTCTAGTTTCAGATCTTACAATCTTAAGCTAAGACCTTCATCCACTAAGGTAAGGTGATTGCAGAGAGCCACCCCACAGCTCATCACTTCTTAAAGTTCCCATTTAATTACTGGGCTTGGGTGATATTTTTCCAAGAGTCTCAAATTTATGTATCTGAGATATCCTCAAGGACCTCAGGGCTAGCAGCTCAATTAGCATATAGTGATTCTCCAGGTTGGAAAGGATTTAGAGAAATCATCTGACCTAAACTCCCACTCAATACAGAATTTAATTTGCAAGTAGTAATCTACCTCCTGTCTAAATACTTCTAATAACAAGAAGAAATCTCACTTCCTCTCAAGGCAACTCAACCCATCTGTGAGCAGTTCTAAGGTCAGCTAAACCAACTGCCATAGAGTCTGTTCCACCTCATGACAACTCCATGTGTACGCTGTGATCCATAGATTTTCAATAGCTGATTTCTTAGAAGCAAATCACCAAGACTTCCTTCCAAAACATTTCTGGATAGTCTTCAACTTCCAACCTTTGGGTCAGCAGCCAAACAAATTATCTATTTGTAGTACCCAGGAACTTTTAAGTTGAGACCCTACTTGTGTTACTTCATTTTTTAAAGAATCATTTTATTAGGGGCTCTTACAATACTTATCACAATCTATACATGCATCAATTGTGTAAAGCACATTTGTACATTCATTGCCCTCATCATTCTCAAAATATTTGCTCTCCATTTAAGCCCTTGGCATCAGGTCCTCATTTTTCCCCCTCCGTCCCCGCTACTCCCTCCCTCATGAACCCTTGATAATTTATAAATTATTATTTTGTCATATCTTGCCCTGTCTGACGTCTCCCCTCACCCACTTTTCTGTTGTCTGTTCCCCAGGGAGGAGGTCACATGTACATCCTTGTAATTGGTTCCCCCTTTCCAACCCACCAACCCTCTATGTTCCCAGTATCGCCACTCACACAACTGGTCCTGAAGGGATCATCCGCCCTGATTCTCTGTTTCCAGTTCCTATCTGTACCAGTGTACATCCTCCAGTCCAGCTAGACTTGCAAGGAAGAATTTGGATCATGATAGTGGTGGGGAAGGAGCATTTAGGAACGAGAGGAAAGTTGTATTTCTCATCGTTGCTACATCACACCCTGACTGGCTATTCTCCTCCCGAGATCCCTCTGCAAGGGGATCTCCAGTGACCTACAAATGGGCTTTGGGTCTTCAACTCCGCACTACCTCCTATCATTGACTATGGCAAAGATTTTTTGTTCTGATGATGCCTGATACCTGATCCCTTTGACACCCCGTGATCACACAGGCTGGTGTGCTTCTTCCATGTGGGTTTTGTTGCTTCTGAGCTAGATGGCCACTTGTTTACCTTCTAGCTTTTAAGACCCCAGACCCTATCTCTTTTGATAGCTGGGCACCATCAGCTTTCTTCACCACATTTGCTTATTCACCCGCTTTGTCTTCAGCGGTTATGTCCGGAAGGTGAGCATCATAGAATGCCAATTTAATAGAAGAAAATATTCTTGCATTGAGGGAGTACTTGAGTAGAGGCCCAATGTCCTTCTGCTACCTTAATACTAAACCTATAATACATGCACATAGATCTATTTCCCCATCCTCATATGTAAATATATTTGCATATCTAGACCTCTATAAATGCCCTGCTTGTATTACTTCTAAACACATTTAACTACCTAATTAGTTGTGAATTTGTTTACTGTCTGCCTGGTCCTAATGTTAAGATCCACCAAATCTGGGACATGATTTTTGTGTATTCATGGTTTGTTTGTTTTTTTCTTTCTCCTCCCACCCTCCGACTGTTGTATCCCAAACACCTTCAAAAAATATCTGGTACATAAAAGGTATAAAGTTATTACCTACGTGGAAGGCATTGAGGTAGGGAGTGAGGTGCGAAAAAACCAAGATATATTTGGAGAACTGTAAGTACTACAGCATGGCAGACCTAAGGCATAGGAAAGGTCAAAGTAACTGATGAAGTGATTGATAGGGTTGAAATCGTAGAGCAAGTAAAGAGGATGCTGACAATATTTGAGAAATATTAAATTTGGAATTTCGCTTTTTCTACTCCTTTTAAGGCTCTCCTGTTCACGTCTGATAAATATCATTCAGTACATCAAAATTTCCTACCCCCAATAGAAAAGCACCTCTCTAAATTTTGTAGCTACATTTATCATAGCACTCACTATGCTTGTTTGTAGACTTGTCTTCCTCTACTGGGCTGGGAGCAGGGACTAAATTATCTTCATTGTTACATTCTGGACACTAAATACAGCACCAAGTGAAGGTAGGAACCTTATAAATGTTTGGGAGGTAACATCAGTTGAGTTTATTCTAATTTACAGCAACCCTAAAGGGCAGAGTAGAACTGTTCCCTAGGGCTTCCAAGACTGTAGTCTACGGAAGCAGTCTCCCCTATCTTTCTCCTGAGGAATGACTATTGAGTTCAAGCTGCTGACCTCTTCAATTCCAAGTGCTTAACCACTGCACCACTAGGGCTCCTTAAAGGAAGATAATGTTGTTATGTTAGGTGCATCAAGTTGGTTCCAACTCATCGTGAGCCTGTGTACAACACAATATACTGCACCATCCTCACAATTGGTCTTCCATGTGAGCCCACTGTTGCAGCTACTGTGTCACTCCATCTTGTCAAGGACCGCCCTCCATTTTGCTGCCCCTCTACTTACCAAGCATGATGTCCTTCCCCAGGGACTGTTCTCTCTCATGTTGAGACAAATTCTCGCTATCCTTGTTTCCAAGAAGCATTCTGACTGTACTTCTTTCCAGATTTGTTTATCCTTTTGGTAGTCCATGCTACTTTCAGTATTCTTCTCCAGCACCATAATTCAAAGGCATCAGATCTTCTTCAGTCTTCCTCATTCAGTGTCCACCTTTTACATGCATACGAGGTGACTGAAAATACCATGGCTTGAGCCAGGTGCACTTCAGTTCTCAAAGTTAACTTCCTTTATTTTCAATACTTTGTAGAGGTCTTGTGCAGAAGATTTACCCAATACAATGCATCCTTTGACGTCTTAACTACTGCTTCCCTGAGCAGTGATCCAAGCAGAGCAAAATCTTTGACAATTTCAATGTTTTCTGCATTTATCATAATGTTACCTATTGGTCCAGTTGTGAGAATTTTTGTTTTCTTTATATTGACTTGTAATCCCTACTGAAAGGTGAACCTTGATCATCAGCAAGTGCTTCAAATCTTCTGCACGTTCAGCAAACAGGCTGTGTTGTCTGCATACTGCAGGTTGCTTGTTAATAAGCCTTCCTCCAATTCTAATGTTGTATTCCTCTTCACCTAAAGCAGCATCTCAGATTATGTGTGCTCATCATACAGACTGGTACAGTATGGTAAGAGGACACAACGCTGACACATACCTTTTAAACCATTAAAATAGTACATGATTCATATTAAGCGGCTCATCGCCTTTTTTCTGTTTACACAACTACCTCTTTTTCTAATCAATCATTTTACTGAAGGACTTTTTACCTCTTGAACCATGTACAAAATTGCCTCTTGACCCGTGTACAACTTCCTCTTGATCCATGTACAAGGAAAGTAATAGTTTTATTATATTCTGTACTGGTTTAACCATAAACTAGGTTTGTTTTCAGATCTGAGCACTATGATCTAGGAATGACACTTAGCCTGATGTCAAAGGTTGCAAACTCAAATGCCAAAGATACCTGACTAGCAATCTCTATGAGTGACCCGAGTGTCAAGAGCTATGACTAACTGGGAAGAATATGCCCTACTTTGATGTGAAATCTCCTAAATGTAACCCCTAACACAAATTTAGAAAGGTTAAGAAAAAGAACATCATGGCACAGATCCTGCAAACACACACTGACATACTGAAGGCTGGTATGGGATGGATGGGAAGCAAATGTGCAACTTCGGCTTTAGAAAAAGGGATTTAAGCAAGTGACACAACCAGAACTGTGTTTTTTGAAAGACCATTCTGACAGGGAAAATTAGAATGCCATCCTCATAGTCATGGTAAGAGAAAGTATAAAAACCTGGACTAACCCATAAGCATTAGAGCAAAGGGTGAGGGTGGGTTGGAAAGATGACCTAGCTGATCCAGTTTGGAGCTAATCTGACATCCACATTATCAGGATGGAGGTGCATCGTGGTTTTCTTTCTTTAAATAAACAGCTATTAAAACTAATTATCTTGATGTGATTGAACTATTGAATTATATGTTATGTGAATTATATGCCAATAAAACTGCTGGGAAAAAATAAAAATAGTAATAATAAAGCTAATTAATTTCAAAAACCTAAATATAGGACTTAATACTTAGTTCTTATGAAAGCAATATATTGCAATGACTAAACATTACTGAATTTGGAGACATAGTCTAAATTCAAATTCTGGCTCTGCCACTTACTAAGAGTATGATCTTGCTTACCTACTAAGGTTATTGTGAGTATAAAGAGGACTTTAAAACAGTACCTGGTCCATATTAAGAAGTATATAATTTTTCACTTAAGTTATTATTAATTTGGTTTTGCAACTCAGTTTGCTAGTTTCATTCCATGGTCCAAATATTCTCCACACCTTCCAGCTTGAAGACACTAACAATTTATAAATCTGATGGGCATATCTTCATCTACATCAGTTTCAACCTTCCTCATGCCGCAACCCTTTAATACAGGTTCCTTATGTTGTGCTGACCCCAACCATGACCCCTATGAAAGGGTTGTTCGACCTCCAAAGGGGTCGAGAGCACAGGTTGAGAACTGCTTATCTACACTGATGTTTAAATTGCTAGGCAATATATAATCAATAACATGTCCCCTGGAATGCCACTAAAAATGTTCTCTAGCTAATTATCAACCAACTAATCAGTATTACAATACCTGAGCAGGGACAGTGAATTATTTAATATATTTTTTCTAGCCAAAGTCTCTCACTCTCAAACAACCTTTCCCTGCATGGATCTGGTAAGACCAGGCATCCTCATACTACAGCCCGCGGGCCACATGCGGCCGGCTGAGGACATTTATCCGGCCCGCCGGGTGTTTTGCTCCGTTTATTTTTTTACTTCAAAATAAGTTATGTGCAGTGTGCATAGGAATTTGTTCATAGCTTTTTTAAAAACTATAGTCCGGCCCTCCAACAGGTCTGAGGGACAGTGAACTGGCCCCCTGTTTAAAAAGTTTGAGGACCCCTGGGTAAAACAGTCAGGGGGAGATCCTGATAAGATTCACCTGTGAGTTAACTGTGAGCAGGATTTCCTGGAATGGCATCCTGCTGTGTATAAAATGAGCCCTCTGAGAAGCAGCAGGGATCACATTACCAGCAAGATCCAGGAGTGGAGTTCATTCTCTGGACTCAAGATCCCTGCACAGTTAATCTCCTGGATCCAGATGACAGCAACACCATCAGAGGAACCAGCAGCAGAACCAGAGGCTAGCATGAAACAAAATGACAGACTTCTCAACCCACAGAGCAAGTTAAGATGAGTGCTTTTGTGCACTGGCTGGCTGAGTAGGATGCCTCTAGGCACTTAATTGGAAAGGATGGATTTGCTGACCCAAGGAAGTGAAGCTGAGTGCCACTGGCTGAGGCTTACTGTATTAGAGTGCCTCCTGGGCACTTAATTCAGGGAGCGGAGTTTGCTGACCCTGGGAGCTTGAGCTGAATACCTTTGGGTTGGGGCTTACCTTGGGTTGGTGTTATACCCTGGTGGGCATTTATTAGCAGATTTGAAACTTTGTGGCATTTCTGTTAAAGAACTACACTGAGCTTTTCTCACTGCCATTACAACTAGTTAACTTTCTTAATAAATCCTTTCAGCATTAATTTTGGCTGAGTTTCAGTGTAACCAATGCAATGGATATTAGAACCTACTGATATAGAACATTAATTAAGTCAGCACAACCTGCATGCAATTTTTCTTAGTTCTAAAGGCTGCCTCCAATTTTATATTCAGAGCACATGATAAAATGTTAAATACTCATTTTAGCACTTAAAACACATTGCATTTGCAATATACTCTTGACCCATCAAGAATGAACATACATCAAAGCGTTGTCTCTGAATAGTGATTTTTTTCATTTCTGCTTATCTTTGTTTGCTAATACTTCTATAATAAACTTGTACTGATTTTACAGCTTAAATAAAATCATAGTAAAGTTTTAAAAACTATTGTTATCACTAAGCATAATTTACTCTTTGTGAGTACAGACCAGCTTCTAGGAATCACTGTGCTCTCAATCTGTGTCCAACCAGTTTCAGATTTTTATCCGGTATCACTGTCAAAAGGCCCTTGACCTATAGGTACCTCCAGATAAAGCAAACAGAGGTATTGGGGAGATTATAATTTGACTCTATCTTCAAATATGTTCAGAATCTATTGTTTTCTGGCTATCCTCCACTATCTGAGTATGAGGCGAGATCCTCACTCCCCTGGACTACTGATTGCTGCAGCTTCCTAACTTGTCTCTTTACTTCTGCCATTGCCCACATTTCTTCTCCCTCCAGAGTTTACTCTCCCCTGGCAACCAAAGTACTGTTCTTACCGCACTTAAGATGTAAATTAGAAATTAGTCAGATCAGGTCACTTTGCTCAAAACTTACAGGTGATTTCCTATTGGACATAGAAGGACATACGTTCCCAAAGGTCTTACCCTGACCTTTGAAGCCCTGCACGACAAGGGTACAATTACTTTTTTTGCCTGTATCTCTTCTTGCTCTTTCCCTCCTCCCTCCCCATCCAGCCACACTAGCCTCCATGCAAGTGCTTGGATCTATTCAATCATGCACACACTTCAGGTCTTTGATGCCTACTACTGCTCAATGGGAACTGACTCAGTGATAATGGGCTTGGTGTTCTGATTCTTCTGCCAGGTTCATCACTTCTTTAAAATCTTGGTTTAAATCATGAACTTATCAGAAAGGTCCTTGATCATCTTATATAAAGTAGCAATCTTCCAACATTCTGGACCCTGCTACCCATCATTCTCTATTACTTCACTCTAATTTTTTTCTTCTTTAAAACTTACTTACTATATGATATTTTGTATTTAGTTACCATATATACTTGTGTATAAGCCAAGTTTTTCAGCACATTTTAAATGCAGTTTTTGTGGTAAAATTAGGTGCCTTGGCTTATATTTGGATCAGCTTATACTCAAGTATATATGGTATTTGTTCATATCTAGTTACTCATTTATTTTTATCTATTTCTACCCATTATAATATAATCCTTGAAGTTAGCAGTCCAAACCATAACCGCTATGCCACACAGGGCACCCTAGAATTTAATCCTTGAAGATTTAAAAAAATTTTTATTGAAATACTTTTAAGTGCAAGTTTATATGGTGAATTAGGTTCCCATTTAGCAGTGTTTGTACAAATTATTCTGTGGCACTGGCTACAATGTTGACATTGTGTCAGCAGTCTCATGATTCCCATTCTGTTCTTTCTGTTTCTGCT
The DNA here is from genome assembly GCF_000313985.2 of Echinops telfairi. NCBI lineage: Eukaryota > Metazoa > Chordata > Mammalia > Afrosoricida > Tenrecidae > Echinops > Echinops telfairi. Next base: position 22,110,281 of record NW_022111357.1, on the reverse strand, counting down.
GATCTAGTTTCCCTGCCTTCCCTTGCCTTCTCCTCTTTGCTTTGGATAGATGCCAACCTTTTGGTCTCATATAGTCTATTGTTCAAGGAATACATTACTCGTGGGTGATATTGTTTATTTCATAATCTAATCTGTTGTTTGGCTGAACGTTGATTCCTAGGTTAAAAGGGTATCTTAAGTGATAGCCCCAAGGGTTCCTACAGTCTCCATCAGCCCATTAAGTCTGATCCTTATGAATGAGTTTGGATAACAAATTTTATCCCCCAATTTCATTAAATATATTTTTTAAACATTGGTAGTACCTCTGGGAACATCTATCAAGGTCATGTGGCAAAATACAGTGGAGTGTCATCTAAAAAAGCAACTACGGGTCTCTTCCTACCTGGAGCATAGGAGAACAAAGAAAAAAGCAGAATCATTGAAACAATACTTCAAAGAGCTAACAGCCCACACAAACCATTGCCTCCTCCAACCTGAGACCAGAAGAACTAGATGATGCCCAGTATTCCTTCTGACCAAAACCACAATAAAAAATGCCACTTCGGATGGGTAAAACATGTAGAACAAAACACAAATTAATAATAACAGCAAAAAAGGACAAGACTTACTGATTTGAAAGAGACTATAAGAACCCAAGACAATCTACTAACCTGAAACTAAAGGCATTCCCAGAGGCCATGTTTCAGAAAAATAATAGGACAATGAAACAAGCAACACCATCTGTGCAGAATGTCCTCCTTACAACAATCAAGTATGAGAACCCAAACAGGCAACATTTTCCAAAAACAGAAGATGAGAAGACAGAGAGGGGCAGGGAAGTTGGAAAGAGAAAAACAAGGAAACCAGGAAGGAAGCTGGAAGAGTGATGACACATCACAGGCTTGGGAACCAACGCTACACAAAAACGTATGTATAGTTATTGATTAGAAAACAAAAATGCTATACAGATATTCACCTAAAGCACAATGAAATGTTTTTGTTTGATTAGATTTCCCAATAATAAGAGACTAAAATACCATAAGAAAGAGAAATGAATATGGGTGAGCCAATGAAAATAGGACAAAAGTTTGCCACTTCCTCAAGAGTTCTGTACTACAACAGGATTGCTTTTTCATGCTCAGTGGCTCTCATGACGAGAACCTCATTCTGAGTTGCTTTACTTTCTCAGAAAGCCTTTCTATTATCCACTACCATCGGAGACCAAGACCACTAGGCCCCTCAACCACTTGCTGCTTAAGTTCCCCCTTCTCTATTGCCACTGTCTTAGTCAACAACAACCAATAAAATACATACAGCCAAAACAAAATCCAGACAGAGCCAAGGAAAATGAGCTAATTGTCAAAGCTTTTTAAATTTGCTTTAAAAAAAGTTCATTTACAACTCAATTTTAAACCTAGTTCTATCATTTACTACATGAGTGAATTTGGAGAAATGATTTAACCTCTCAAAGCTCATTTTCTTATGGTTGATAATAATAGCCCTTACCTTATAGGATAAGTGTAAATATTAAGGAAAATACTGTAAGTCAGAAAGGACTATACCTGGCATATATTAAGTAATATAGTATTAAAGTCTACTTCTTAAAGATTTATGAAAGGAATTTTACCCTCACTAGACTGGCTGTTTGGTTAAATGAGAAAACATGTAAAGTATTTAGCATTGTACAGAGGCTTCAGAAACCACCCAACTCTATCAGTGTACCCAGATTACATTGCATGATACACTTACCATTTAGGCAACATAAACTTTGCATGAATACTTCAGGCAGCTCCTTTGATCGTTATCTTGAACACAGTCAGTATCTTTTCAATAGCAGCTGCCTCTTGACCTGGATAGAATAGAAAGACATATGTAAAGCATGAATCATACCAAGACTGTGCCCACCCAAAGTCTGTCTCAGAGACTTTCACAGTGTAGTGTCAGAAAGATGACAAAGGAGAATCTGAGATCAGATTCTGATTGGCTAAGTTTTTTCAGGTAGAAGAGTTTGGCTACAAGAAGATTCCCTTTACTTATCAAACTGATGCGATCCCGAGGTAAGTGACATTGTCTTTCTTTAAATGAACAGGTCTACGTATTCTCCAACAGTCTACACATCTATAATCCTAACTTATACCTGGGAAGCATCTCAGAAAGAACCCGTTAAATGCCCGTGTTTTAAGGAAACTGAAGCTTGGAAAGAGTGAGTCACACAATAAGTTAGGGTAAAGCCAGGGTTCTACTAAAAATAAAATGCTCTTGGAAGATGGATAAGCAAAAAATAAAACTCTGGAGTATCTGCCATGCCCGAGGAATGATATTTTATGTTTTATACTAGACAATAACATGATGTTATCACTATTTCACAGATAAAGAATTTAAATTTCAAGAAGTGACTTATTCAAGGTCTTACAGCCAAGCTATAAGTGCCAGTCAAGATTTAAAGCCTGATCTGTCTGACTAAATAAGTATCTTCTCCATCATGTAGACTCTCCTTTGGTTACCTTCTAGAGTTGGTTCTCCAAGAAATATCACTTATTTTGAATAATAGATTTCTGTCCCCAAACTTACCCTCTTGGGTTTTTGTTTTACATTGTTTTTAAATTTTTATTGTGAATTGGGTGGTTTACAGAACAGTTCAATTTTTTATTCAACAATTCACAAAATTTTGTTTCATGTCATTGATTGCAATCCAAGCAATGTAGTATCACTATCCCACTTCCTCCCTGTATCATTTTTTCCCTAACCCTTTTGAACTTTGCCCTTGGGTAAATACTGTCCTTTTTTATCTCAAATGATTATTCTGAGGTGTACTTGCACCACAAGTGCTACTGTTCCCCTTAAAGATCCATCTTTTGTTTGGCTGAAAATTGAGCCTTGGAGGTGAGCTCATATCTAGACCTGTAGAGTGAGTAAGGGCCACCGTTTTGGGGGTCCCACCAATCCCTAGCCAAGCAGTAAAAACCTAGCCTATTTTATGATTTTGAGTTTTGCTCTACATTTTTCTCACACTCTATCCAGTGCTTTCTAATGTGATCCTTTTCACTGTTGGTCGTGGTAGACAGACACCATCTAATTCTTTTGGTCTCATAGTCATTGATGCCAATGTTTGCGTGGTTCATTAGCCTATTGCACAAACCACTTCCATGTGCCAATTTTCTTCCCTCTTCTTCCCCCTAGATAGGAGGCCACTCAACCTCTTGGTTTCTTAATGGGTAACCAGCCTATCTACAGGAGAGCTGAAAAAGCTACCAACCTCAACCCATCTGACCTTATATATAAGGTCTGGAGAGGGCCTCAAGAAGGATTATTGAAGACATAAGATCTGGGTCAAATTTCTTGTGTACCTTACTCTTGAAAAAAAAAAAAAGGAAAGGTAGCTTCAAGGTGGAGTGATTACTCATTGGGCTGCGATCTGCACAGTCAGCAGTGTAAAACTGCCATCGGCTCTGAGGGAGAAAGACTGGGCTTTCTATTGTTCCAATTTTAGTATATGTGCTGCCAAAGTGAGTACAAGACTGGGCTTTCTATTCATCAACAGTTACAGTCTCGGGAAATCCACCCGCAGTCCCTATAAATCAGCATTAACTTGATGGCAGTGAATTTGGTTTTTGGTATACTTAACTTTCTCCTTTCAACACAATTGCCCATCCTTTCCTATACCAAGGGCTATTGTCCCTTTGAATCATATTCCCACATCTCTAACAGCTGCAAAACACACATACATATACATTTTTATATGTATAAACTCTAACCCTGAATCTAGCTTCCTAGAGAGTTAGGTTAGAATGAAGATACAAAATAACATGACAGCTATTTTAAATGGCTCAAAAGATGAAACCTCAAGGCAGTAAAACATCAGGAAAATAATTATTGATAAGCAATGGAAACACCTAAGCTAAAAGTATAAAGAAGGATCTGCAAGATCTAAAAAGAATCCTTCTTAAAATCAGTATGGTTAGCAGTCCAGATAAACCTATACTCCCTGTAGCCTAAATTCTGGAACAGACACTATTGTATAAAACTCTAAGAAATTACTACGTAACCAGGTCTTTCTTCACTAAGTTCTCTACAGCCCTAAGAGTTGACAGTAGTAGCACCTCTGCTGAAAGCTACTGCTCCCGCATCCACCACTTACTGTCAAACCTGCTGGCATGTTTGTTACTAAGC
>NW_022111357.1:22099991-22104353 GCF_000313985.2 Echinops telfairi | reverse complement strand
ATCGCTGAAGACAAAATGGGTGCATAAGCAAATGTGGTGAAGAAAGCTGATGGTGCCCAACTATAAAAAGATACAGTGCCTGGGGTCGTAAAGGTTTGAAGATAAACAAGCGGCCATCTAGCTGAGAAACAACGAAGTCCACATGACAGAAGCACACCAGCCTTGTGCGATCATGAGGGGTCAATGTGACCAGGTATCAGCCATTAAATACCCAGAACAAAAAATCACTGTGAATGGGGGGCAGTGCAGAGTATAGACCCAAAGTCCATCTGTAGGCAAACATTCCCTTACAGAAGGGTCACAAGAAAGAGACAAGCCAGTCAGTGTGCAGTATAGCACCACTGAAACACACAACCTTCCTCTTAGTTCTTTAATGCTTCCTCCCCCACTATCAAGACCCCAACTCTACCTTACAAATCCAGCTAGACCAGAGCATGTACAAGGGTACAGATAAGAGCTGGAAACACAGGGAGCCCAGGGCAGATAAACCCCTCAGGACCGATATTGAGAGTAGCAATACCAGGAGGGGAAGAGGAAGGTGGGGGGGGGAAAGGGGAACTGATCACAATGATTTACATATAACCCCTTCCCAGGGGGATGGCCAACAGAAAAGTGGGTGAAGGGAGTTATTGGTCAGTGTAAGACATGGAAAAAGAATAATTTATAAATTATCAAAGGTTCATGAGGGAGGAAGGAAGGTTGGGAGGTGGGGGAATGAGCTGATACCAAGGGCTTAAGTTGAAAGAAAATGTTTTGAAAATGATGATGGTAACAATTGTACAAATGTGCTTGACACGATGGATGGATGGATGGATGGATGGATGGTGATAAGAGTTGTACGAGTCCCCAATAAAATGATTTTTTAAAAAGATTTCTTCCATAGGTACCACTTTTGTTCATAAAACACTTAATATGGGATAAAAAATGACAGCAGGATATTCTGCCTCCAACATGGCTTGATCACTGAAAGTAATAACTGAATAAAATTCAAAAAACAACTATATGAACTAAACAAAGACTGGCAGATTTAGAAGAGAAGTCAAAATTGATGGAAGGGACCAGCCTGGTCTGAATTCTCCATTTTGGGAGCCCTGAGCTCTAACTGAAGTTCCAACCAAAAATACAATCTAAGCTTTCTATCTAAGGAACCCCTAAACCATAAATGTAAAGGGCAGAATACAAAGGCCTCAGCTAAGGAAAAAAGAACTTAACTGAGATTTAAACTGCCACCCATTGCAATGAGACAAAATTTGAGTCTGCATTTGACTCTGAGTTTATTGCCTGCTAAAATACAAACATGATCCTTCACTTTGCCCTCCAGCCATGGCAGCTAGAGCCAGACTTTGAGTGAGTCCAGTAGCCTCAGCTGCTAGTGGAGCAGCGTGGTGGCTCCCCTCAGATCACTACCAGATCACTCCTTCTGATTGTCTCATCACGGCGACCTGCAGGCAGAGCTGTGCTTGGCCAGTGTGCATTCCTCCATCATATGCTGACCTTGGCAAAGCTATTGGAGATATTTTCAACAAAGGATTTGTTTGGGGTTGGTGAAGCTGGATGTGGAAACCAAGTCTTGCAGTGGTGTGGAATTCTCAACAACTGGTTCACCTAATACTCTCATAGTCACCCATAAATAGGTTTCAGCAGGGCTTCCAGAGTAAGAACAGCCTGGGAAGAAGAAATGGGCTGTTCGTATGTGAGGAATTAGCCACTGAAAGCCTTATGACTAGCAGCAGAACATTACAAATAATAGTGATGGAAGATGAGCCCCTCAGGTTGGAAGGCACTCAGAAAATTACTGGGGAAGAACTACCTCCTCAAAGTAGGATCAGTTGACTGTAAGGATGTGAATAAAGCAAAACTTCCAGGACCCTCATTTACTAATCAGGGAAAACTCAAAACAAGAAGAAACGGCTAGAAATATCCATTAATAATCACAGACTATAGAATGTACAAAGTATGAAATCTAGGAAACTTGATACTTGTCAGAAATGAACCGCAAATAATAACGATCAATATATTCTAGGCATTAATGAGCTGAAATGAACTGGTATGGGCCATTCTGAATGGGGAAATCATATAACTTACTATGTTGAGAATGGCTAATTCAAGTGGAATGGTATCGCATTCATCATCAAAAAGATTATTTCAAGATATATTTTGAAGTAAAATACTGTTTGTTATAGAATAATATCTACATGACTACAAAGACCAGTTAATACAACTATGATTCACATTCACACAACCGTTAAAGACAGAGATGAAGAAATGAAGAATTCTACCAACTTCTTTGGTCTGAAATCGATCATCTATATAATCAAGATGCAGTGGTAATTATTGGAGATTGAAATGCAACACTCAGAAATAAAAGAAGGATCAGTAGCTGGAAAATATGGCCTTGGTGATAAAAAAATCAAAGTGAAAATTGCAGGATAGAATTTTGCAAGATCAACAATTTCCCCTTTACAAGCTCCTTTTTTCAGTAACATGAACAACAACTATACACATAGACCTCCTCTGATGAAATATATAAGCATCAAATTGATATATCTGTGGGAAGAGATGATGAGAAGCTCATTATCACCAGCCAAAACAAAACAGGGCCAGGGCTGGCTGTAGAACAGACCACCAAGCTCAAAATCAAGTTTGAAGATCATCTCAAGAACAGATGTCATGCACTGAATACTAATGACCAAAGACCACATGAGTTGGGAGATGACATTAAGATCATCATACAAAAATAAAGTAAAAGGTCATTTAAAAAGACAGAAAAGAAAGAAAAGATCAAAGTGGATGACAGAGGAGATTTTGAAACTTGTTCTAAAATGTAGAGTAGCCTCTCAATGAAAGAACACTTTGTCCTTATAACCTAGCATTCTGTGATGTTCGCCTTCCCAACACAATTGCTGAAGACAAAATGGGTGCATAAGCAAATGTTGTAAAGAAATCTGATGGTGCCCAGCTATTAAAAGATCTAGCATCTGGGGTCTTTAAAGGCTTAAAGAGAAACAAGCGGCCATAAGCTGGGAAGCAACAAAGCCCACATGGAAGAAGCACACCAGCCTATGTGATCATGAGGTGTCGACAGGATCAGGTATCAGGCATCAGAAGACCCCAAACAATCAATCATATGAATGTGAACAAGGGGAGGCAAAGTGGAGACTGAAAGCCCATCAGTAGACAATTAAGCATCCCCTCACAGAAGGGTCACAAGGAAGGGACGAGCAGTCACGGTGCAGTACAGCACCAACGACAGAAAAAACAAAACTTTCCTCTAGTTCTTCAATGCTTTTTCCCCACTCCCCCCACTATCATGAACCCAGTTCTACCTTACAAATCCATCTAGTACAGATAAGAGCTTTTCACACTCGGAATCCAGGACAGATAAACCCCTCAGTAATAATAATGGAAGTAGCAATACCATGAGGGTAGGGTAAGGTGGGGAGAGAAAGGGGGAACTGATTGCAATGATCAATGTATAACCACCACCACCACCTAGGGTGACAAACAACAGAACATGGGTGAAGGGAAAACAGAGGACAGCATAAGATATGAAAATAATAATAATTTATAATTTATCAAGGGTTCACGAGGGTGGGAAGGGAGGAATAAAGCAAGGAGCTCGTATCAGGGGCTCAAGTAAAAAGAAAATGTTTTGAACAGGATGATGGCAACATATGTACAAGTGTGCCTGACACATGGATGTATAGATTGTTATAAAAGCTATAAGAGGCCCCAATAAAATGATGTGCTAAGAATGTATTTCAAAGGACGGCACTGAATTCACAGCTCCAGGAGAGGGACATATCTGATTGGAGCACACAGGAGCAGATGACAGGGGAGGAGAGGCTGGAGCAATGCTGGCCCTCCAGGCCTTGAGGACGATGACCCCAAATAGAGCAGCCAGTCCACAGAGAGGACCAAATGGCCAGCCCCACTATGAGACATGATGCCCCTCACTGACCCATGGCCCTGCGGGGGACAGCACCAGAGACACAGTGTGGGAATTGCACCCGATCTGATCCCGCCACTCGGAGGCAAAGCACTGGAGGAGTGAAGCAGAACAGCAAGGGAATGGAGCAGCAAGGTCCCCAGGGAATGCTGAAGGCAGACTTTGGGGCCAGGGCATGGTGCCCCAACAGACAGGACTGGAAAACACTTCTAAAGGCCAACAATCCTTGAACTAACTACAAGCTTTTCTTTCTTGCTGTGTTTTAATTTGTTGTCAGTGGTTTGTTGTTGTTGCTGTTTTGTTGTACTGGACTGGAAAACACTCCTAAAGGCCAATGATCCTTGAACTAATTACAAGCTTTTCTTTCTTGTTGTGTTTTAATTTGTTCTTTGTCAGTGGTTTGTTGTTGTTGC
>NW_022111357.1:22096314-22097988 GCF_000313985.2 Echinops telfairi | reverse complement strand
TTTCAACAAACTGATGCAGTGCTGAAAGCACTCAGTCTATTCCAGAGATTTGGAAGATAGGTCCTGGTCAAATGACTGGAGGTGATTCATATTCGTGTCTATCATTAAGAAGGGTAACAGAAACTCGAAATAATTGAGCAATACCATTAATATCTCGTGCAAATACATTTTTTGCTTAAGATAATTTAAAAATGGTACTTCAAAAGTGAGATGCCAAAAACTCAAGCTGGAGTCAGAAGAGGAAGTAGAGGAAGGGACATTATCGCCTACATGAGATAGATCCTGGCTGAATGCAGAGAAACCCAGAAAGAAATTTACCAGTATATTATTTATGATGCATTCAACTATGTGGATCATAACGAACTATGGATAACATTGTGAAAAATAGGAATTGCAAAACACTTCAATGTGTTCATGAGAAATCTGTTCATAGAACAAGAGGCAGTCATTTTCAAGAACAGTGTTTCAGCGTTGTAGTCTTTCATACTTATTCAATTGGTATGCTGAACAAATAATTCCCAACAAGTTAACTCTCTGAAAAATGAAGTATCATAATTAGAGGAAGGTTTATTAATAACCTGAAATGTGTAGATAAAAGCAAAGAGGACTTGAAATACTTAACTGATGAAGATCAAAGACTAGTCGTCAGTATGGTTTACAACTCAATCTAAAGAAAACCTTACAACTAAATCAATAAGTAACATTGTGATAAATGGAGAAGAGACTGAAGTTGTCAATGATTTAATTTTATCTCAATCCAAAAATCAATGCTTATGAAAGCAGTCGTAAAAATAAATAAAACCACATATTGCATTGAGCAACTATGCTGCCCAAGACCTCTTTCAAATGTTAAAAAGCAAAGGCTGTCAGGAGAAAAGTGCACCTGACTCACCTCGCTCCTGGCATTTTCAAGAGCCTCATACTCATGTAAAAGCTGGACATTAAGGAGACTGGAGAAGGACTGATGTATTTGAATTATAGTGTTGCCAAAGAATATTTAAAGTACTGTAGACTGAAAAGAACAAACAAATCTGTCTTGTAAGAAGTACAGCTAGAAAGTTCCTTAGAAGAGAGGATGGTAAGACATGGTCTCACATATTTTAGACACGTTATGAGGAGAGATCAGACCCTGAAGAAAATATGCTTGGTAAAGTAGAAAGGTGAGATTCCCTGAGACAGATGAGAGGCAGTCATTTTCATTATTTCAGTGGCTACAACAATAGCTGTGAGGATGGCACAGGACTGTTTCTTCTGTAGTATGCTGGGTTGCTATGTATGCAATGGAGTCGACTCCATGGCGCCCAACAACAACACACAACAGATGCACAAACACTAAGGGACTTGTGACCTTTTAAAACAAAATGTTCCTGTGTGCCATCAAGTCCATTACAACTTACTGTGACCCTTTATGAGAGAACAGAATTGCCCCACGGGGCTTACTAGGGGGGCTCTGGTGGCTGTTAATCACAGTCAGTGGTTTATCTCCTAACAAACCCACTAGTCACTACACAGGAGAAAGATGAAGCTTTCTACTCCCATAAAGATCTACAGCCTGGGAAATCCAAGGTGCAGGTCTATTCTGTCCTATAGAGTCCCTATGAGTCAAAAATCAACTTGGTGAGTTTCGTAGTATGGGTTTTACCAGTCTTATGGGTGCAGTTCACCAGGTCTTTT
>NW_022111357.1:22093055-22095221 GCF_000313985.2 Echinops telfairi | reverse complement strand
GTAAAGATTTACAGCCTCAGAAGCCCACAGGGGCAGTTCCACTCTCTTTATAGGGTTCTCTATGAGTCAGACTCTTGATAGTAGTGAATTTTTGTTTTCATGTGTTATGGTTTTTAAGGTATTGTCAGATCTTACCCTTAAGAAAGCCAGCCCACACATCTTCAGGCTACGTGACATTGATAGGTAGTTTTTCTGTTCATGCTTTCATTCACATATTTATCCATTCAAATAGCGACAACCTACAGTGTATCAGATTCTGAGATAAACGCTGATGGAAAAAAGATTGTACAGAAACAGATATATTCCTTGTCTTCATACCACTTACACTATGTCGTTGTTAGTTGCTGACACACAATAATCTTATGCACAACAGAATGAAACACTGCCTGGTCCTATGCCATTTTCACAATTATTCCTAGGTTCAAACTCATTGTAGTCACTGTGTAGTCACCGTGTCAATCCATCTCATTGAGAGTCTTCCTCTTTTTCGATGATCACCTACTGTACTAAGCATGATGTCCTTCTCCAGATACTGGTCCCTTCTGATAATGTGTCTCAAGTACTTGAGACTAAGTCTTATCATGCTCACTTGTAAGGAACATTCTAGTTGTATTTCTTACAACACATATTTATTTGTTCACTGGCAGTCCATGGAAGATTCAACAGTCTTCTCAACATCACAATTCAAATATTTTCATCACTAGTAAGAGCCTTGTAACTTATATTTAGTAGTATGATTCTTTGTTTTTATGTTGTACTATACTGTAATTGTAATTGAACTGTACATCACATGTTCTTGTGGCTTGGATTAGTGTTGGACTGCTAATCTCAAAGTTCAAGGTTCAAACCCACCATCTGCTGGTCAGAAGAAAGATGTTATCTGCTCCTGTGAAGATTTGCCACCTCAGACCCCCTATATAGGGACACTAAGAGTCGGAATGGACTTGATGGCAGAGGACTTGGGTTTGGGTTTGGGTCTGTTATCAGACATCAGAAAGACATCAATTCAAGAATCATTTTCGCTACCGTCTTCTTCAAGCATGATCTCATTCCCCAGAGACTAGTCTCTCCTCACAGTGTGTCCAAAGTATAAGAGACCATGTCTCACAGGAGGGCTCTGACCATACTTCTTCCAAGACAGATTTGTTTATTCTTTTGGAAGTTCATGGTACTTTCAATATTCTTCACCAGCACCACAATTTAAATGCATTGACTCTTCTTTGGTCTTCCTTATTCAATGTCCAGCTTTCATATGCATATGAGGTCATTGAAAATACCATGGCTTGGGTGAGGTGAACCTTAGTCCTCAAGGTAACAATCTTCCTTTTCAATACTTTAAAGAAGTCTTGTGCAGCAGACTTACCTGTACAACTCATCGTTTGATTTCCTGACTGCTGCTTCCTGGGCAAGTTCAATCTTTTCTCCTGTTACCATGAAGTTACCTGTACAGAAATTGTTCCAATTGTGAGGCTTTTGGTCCTGTTTACATTGACTTGTAATCCATACCTAAAGCTGCAATCCCTGATCTTCAGCAAGTGCTTCAAATTCTCTGCACTTTCAGCAAGGGAAGTTGTGTCATTTGCATATCATAAAGTTAATAAGCCTTCCTCCAAAGCTGATGTCACATTCTTCTTCACATAACCCCGTTTCTCTTATTATTTCCTCAGAATAAATTGTATTAATTCAATTAATGAATTGGCCCACTCTGAGAGGCCTAAGAAGGTTCCTATTAATCATGAGAATGTTGCAAGTAGAAGAAAAAAAACATGACATGCTTAAAGAGCTAAAAGTAGATGTGTTTAGTCAAAGAATGTCAAACAAATAGATGGATTAGGTGAGATAAGACAGCAACGTCTATAGAGATTCATTAATATGCAGACCCTTGGAAACCAAATTATGAATTTGGGTCTTTATCCTAACAGTTACAGAAAGTCTTTAAGGTCACTTCCCCATCTCTAATGTATTACCTCTAAACAACATTTAGCACAGATAACCACTCTTTTTCCACTAAAATCCTTCATTGGCTCCAAGACACCGTCCTTTTCTAAGTGTCCCCCCTCACAGGCTGATCCTTCTCAATCTCCTTTGCTGGTTTCTCATCCTCTGATGCACCAAGGCTCAATCATGGAACCTCCTTACTTGCACCCCACACTTCTTTGGGGAAAA
>NW_022111357.1:22089636-22090978 GCF_000313985.2 Echinops telfairi | reverse complement strand
GGAACACAGCAAAAACAGTTATCAGAGGAAGTTTCATAGCAATACATGCACACCTGAAAAAGGAAGAGAGACTCATGATTGATATGTTGCCATAAAATTTACAACATCTAGAGCAGAGTCAGCAGGACAATCCTACTAATAGCAAAAGAAAAGAACTTATAAAAATCAAGGCTGAGATTCAAGAGGGGGAAATAAGAAAACTTTAAGAAAATTTAATGCTGCTAAAAGTTGGTTCTTTGAAAGGATAAACAGAATCGACAGACCGCTGGCAAACCTAACCAAAGAAAGGAGGGAACAAACTTCAATAGCAAGAATAAGGGATGAAAGAGGGGACATTACAACAGACCCTAATGAAATCAAAAGGATAATTACACAGTACTACAAAGGATTGTACTCCAATGAATTCAAGAATTTGGAAGGCATGGACAAATTCTTGGAAAAACAATCCCTCCCTAGGCTATCCTCGATAGATGTCAAGAATCTCCACAGACCTATAGCAACAGAAGAAATAGACAAGGTTATCAAAGGATTACCAACAAAAAAAATCTCCTGGACCAGATGGCTTCACTGGAGAATTCTATCAAGCATTTAGGGAAGAACTAACACCAATCCTACACAAACTCTTCCAGAACACAGAAAAAGACGGCAAACTCCCGAACTCCTTCTATGAAGCTAGTATAACTGATACCAAAACCAGGCAAGGATCCCACAAGAATCAAGAACTACAGACCAATATCCCTAATGAACTTTGATGCAAAAATCCTTAACAAAATACTAGCCAACAGAATACAAAAGTATATAAAACAAATAATTCACCATGACCAAGTGGGATTCATGCCAGGGATGCATGAATGGTTCAACATACGAAAGACTATTAGTATTATTCATCAAATTGACATGAAAAACTCTAAGAACCACATGATAATATTGATAGATACAAAAAAGCATCTGACAACATCCAACACCAATTCCTGTTTAGGACACTTGAGAAGATAGGAATGGAAGGTAAATTCCTCAAGACAATACAAGTTATATATGAAAAACCAACAGGCAACATGGTAGTCAATGGAGAAAAGACTAACAATCCCACTGAAAAAGGGGAGCAGACAAGGATCCCCCTTGTCCCCACTCTTATTTAATATCATGCTGCAGGTTTTAGCTAACAGCATAAGGCAAAGGAGGGACATCAAAGGTATTCGTCTGGGGAAGAAAGAGGTGAAATTATCGTTATTTGCAGATGATATGATCTTATATATGGAAAATCCCAAAACTTCCACAAGGGGAGTACTGGAAGCAATAGAGGAGTTTGGCAGAGTGTCAGGATCCAAGATCAACAAACAGA
>NW_022111357.1:22064274-22082664 GCF_000313985.2 Echinops telfairi | reverse complement strand
ATAAATTATCAAGGGCTCATGAGGGAGGGGGGAGCGAGGAGGGAGGGGAAAAAATGAGGACCTGATGCCAGTGGTTTAAGTGGAGAGCAAATGTTTTGAGAATGATAAGGGCAATGAATGTACACATGTGCTTTACACAATTGATGTATGTATGGATTGTGGTAAGAGTTGTATGAGCCCCTAATAAAATGATTTTAAAATGTTTTTTAATTTAGAAAAAAAAGAAATAAAAATCTCACAAAATATTTTTTTAAGTACCTAGCCCAAGCCACTGAATTTTCACTCTCAACGATTAACTATCCTCATATAAAACAAACCCCAAGAAACAGCAGAATAGAGTTCTAAAATTTGATCAGATCAAAACTCTACCCTACTTTTAAAATAACAATTCTAAGTTTTGCATTTCACTTGGAATAATCCAAAGTCCTCACCATGATGTGCCTGTCTACCTCCCTGACCTCATTTACAAGTGGGCTACAAAAAGTTGGTGAAAAATTCCATTATCTTTCGATTCTTTTTTCCTATAAGCTTTTTGAAGTACCCTCGTTCTACAGCTGCCCCCACCCCCTTGCTTCCTGTATCTGACACACACCATGTTCACTCTTGGCTTAGAGCCTTTACACTGGCTACTCTCCTCTCTTTATACAATTGTGTCTTTCTGGACATTCAAGCCATTAAATTTGACCTCCTCAACAAAGTCTAGGAGAGTCCCCAGGACAGACATCAAGTAGTTCTCAACCTTTAACGTAAGCACCCGGTTGATGCCCATTTTAGCAGTTTATCTGGTGTTTGTTGCTTATTACCTCCTCCCCTGCCACCCATGCACATTTCCTGTCTAGTTCATTGCTCTAGAACACCACCTGGCTGACAATAAATAGATGGACCTACAACCCAGCAGTGATCTGAATTGGAAACATAAATTTCTGAGTCATGTGCAGAGGTGTAGTTACTAAAGCCAATGAGATCATTCAAAGTTGAACATCAACTATGAGAAGAGAGAAAAGCTTGAGAGAGCAGAACATTTAATAGCCTTTAGAGTAAAGGAAGAGCCTGCAAAAACAGAAGTAAGAATAGGACAGTGTTATGTCATTGCAGTCAAGAGAATAGAGTATTTCTAGAAGGAAAGAGTGGTCAAGAGTGTTGAATGCTGCTGAGAAAATTAAATGCTTTATTCAGCTTCATACAAGTGTCATAGTGAAATGAGAGGGACAGAAGTCAGAATGAAGCATATAGAAGAAAGCAGTGAATACTGCAGCTTTTAAGAACTTTGACCGAAAATGAAGGTGATAAAGTAACTATAGGGCTGGAAAAGGGGTTTTGTCGCTGTTGTTTAGATGAGGACACTCTTAGTACAGCCACATGTAAAAAACGAACTCACAGCACTTGCAATATTTACCTTTACACTCGACTTAGAATGCTACTTCCCTTGGACCAATTCCTAAATACCCAGAATACCAATCTAGAAGCTTTTTATGCATACATCTTGTCTCCCTATAATTTCCCTTGGTATTGTCAGAAGCAGAATAATAAGCTGTACATAAAAGGGGCTTCAAGAAGTTTGTGGTAAATTTTCATTCTATTTTTCTAGGAGCTTTTTGAAGCCCCTCCATAACTAGAAAGTTTGAATTTAAAAGGTTTCCTGCCATCATTTTAAGTACCAGACAGATTTTGGGAAGTCACTGTTATTTTGTTATTTTTAACCCTGGGAGCTTTGTTTTTATGTGTGTTTGTTTTCCCATTCTTCATATTTTGAACCTTTTTTTTCATACTTTATACCCTTTAAAGAACTTTTCCATTGTCTTAATTTCATACTCCATTTTCTACCTCACCTGCTTCCAAGGAACATGCTATAAATAAAAAGACACATACACATATGGTCTTTGTATTCAGGGGATCTGGGTTCCCATTATAATTCAGTCATAACCCAGTCATTAAACTTTACAACCTCATTTTCTGCTTCAGTATGTTGTTATTGTTGTTGTTGTTAGGTGCCATCCAGGTGGTTCCAACTCAGAGCAACTATATGTACAACAGTCAGAAACGCTGCCTGAACCCGTGTCATCCTCACAATTGTTCTTACATTTGAGCCCATCAATATAGCCCCTGTGTCAATCCACCTTGTCCAAAGTCATCCTTCTTTCGCTGCCCCTCTAACTTTACCAAGCCTGATGTCCTTCCCCAGGTCTGGACCATTCTGAAAACATGTCCAAAGTGCATGAGACAAATCTTGCCATCCTTGCATCTAAAGATCATTCTGGCTGTACTTCTTCCCAGATTTGTTTGTTCTTTTTTTTTTTGGGGGGGGGGTGTCGATGGTACTTTGTCAATATTCTATGCCAGTCACACAATTCAAGTGCATGGACTCTATTTTGGCCTTCTTTATTCCATGTCCAACTCTCACGTGCATATGAGGCAATGGAAAATACCGTGGCTGGGGTCAGGCACATCTTAATCCTCAAAATAATCTTGTTTTTCAATATTTTAAAGAAGTCTTGTGCAGCAGATTTACCCAATGCAATGTTTCATTTCGTCTCTTGACTGCTGCTTCCCTGAGCATTGATTATGGATACAAACAAGACAAAAATCCTTGACAACTTCATTCTTTTCTCCATTTATCATGATGTTACTTATTGGTGCAGTTGTGAGGATTTTTTTTTTCTTTATATTGAATTTTAATCCATACCGAAGGCTGTGATCCTTGATATTCATCAGCAAGTGCTTCAAATTCTCCTTAATTTTAGCAAGCAAGGTTATGTCATCAGCATATCACAGGTGGTTAATAAGCCTTCCACCAATCCCAATGCCTAGTTCTTCTTCATATAAGCCAGCTTCTCTGATTTGCTCAGTATATTGAATAAGTATGGTGAGAGGATGCAACCCTGCAGCACACCTTTCCTGGCTTTAAACCATGCAGTATATTCCCTTGTTCTGTTCAAATAACTGCTTCTTGATCCATGAACAGGTTCCACAGGAGCACAATGAAGTATTCTGGAATTCCCATTTTTGTCCAGGTTATCCACAGTTAGTTATGATCCACACAGTTGAATGCCTTTGCATAGGCAATGAAACACAAGTAAACATCTTTCTGATATTTTCTGCTTTGAGCCAAGATCCATCTGACATCAGCAATGATACCCCTTGTTCCACATCCTCTTCTGAATATGGTCTGAACCTGCCATATATCAGTATATTGCTGCAACTGTTGTTAGATGATCTTCAGCCAAATTTTACTGCCATGTGATATCAGTGGTATTGTTCTATAGTTTGAGTATTCTGTTGGGTCACCCTTCTTTGGAATGAGTAAAAATATTAATCTCTTCCAGGCAGTTGGCCAACTAGCTGTTTTCCAAATTTCCAAATTTGCAAAGACAAATAAGTCTTTCCAGTGCTTCATTAACTTGTTGAAGCATTTCCACTGGTATTCCATCAATTGCTGGGGCCTTGTTTTTGGCTAATAATTTTTATATAGCTTGAACTTCTTCCTTCAGTATCACTGGTTCTTGCTCATATGCTACCTCTTGAAATAGTTCAGTGTCCACTACTTTTTTTGGTACAGTGACTCTGAATTCTTTCCCCCTTTTTTTTATGCTTTCTGCATCATTCAACATTTTTTTGTCCAATAGAATCTTTCAAAATTGCAACTTGAGGCTTTAATTTCTTCTTTAATTCTCTGAGTTTAAGATATTCTTCTGTATAAAAAGTATACTGTATTCTTCAGTATAAAAATATTTTGATATCTACACTTCATGGGGCTGTCATAAGGGTTAAATGGGTACACCAAAAATACCTAAGTACATCAGGTTTGTCATAAAATGTGCTCTATAAGTTAATTCACCCCCTTTCACAATAGAAAGTTTTGTTTCAATGCTAATCCATTTTATTCTCACCACCATTCTAATTAAGTTGTATATCCTCTAAACATTTTGATGTCGCTTCTCTTTGCCTTTGCCAACCATGCTAGTAAGCCCTTGGAAAAGGAATCTTGAGAAATTAACTTGCCTACTTCCAGCAGAACAGGAGCCCTGGTGGCATGGTGGTTAATGAGTTGGGTTGCTAACTGCTAGGGTAGCAATTCAAAACAACCAGCCTCTCTGTGGGAGAAAGGTGAAATTGAGTTGGTTTGGTTTTATAGCTCCAGTAGCACTCTTATCATTTTAATGAAGCTGGCAGTCATACTTAAGGTCCACATGGCAAGGAACTAAAGGTGACCTCCTCCCTCCACCAGCAAGGAACCTGGGTCCTCGGTCCAATAATCCACGAGGGACTGAATCTTGCCAACAAAACTGAGTGAACATGGAAGCAGGTCATTTCCTCATCACATCTTGAGATGACTGCCGCTCAAGTGGGTGTCTTCATTATAGCCTATAAAAGACCCTCCAGCAAAGGCCCCAATGGCTACTTTGTATAGGAAATCATCAGCTGTTACACTGTTCTAGAGCCTGCCCTTAGGGCCCTCCAGCCTCCTACCTATCTAAATATTTTAATATTTCTTCCCTATGAAGCTGTGTACAGACTTTATTTCGTGATCCCTTAGAGTTGTTTTTTGAATTAAGCCTTAAGTTTCTAGGTTGCCGTGAATGACCTATTTTCCAGTTTTCAACTTTGTCCAATTAAAAATAAAAAAATTAAAATTAAAAAACCTTATAGTCTGTAAGAATAGAAAACAAATCACAAGTTGCTCTTTCTTGTCAATCTCTGATTCTGAGGTCAGAGAATCAACTTTTCGAGTCCCACTGAACTAGAAGATTTACACAATAAAGTGAACTTGGACAAGACAAATAGGAACTTGGCAATTAATTGTTCTTGGAGTATAGTAACATTCCCAATTCCATGCGCATGATGTTCATGCTCTAATCTGCTATGATAGTTTCAATCATCAATGCAAGATTTTTATTCTATCCCTCACCTCCCTCTCTCTCCAAGGATCCTGGGTGAAGGGAGACATCAGACAGTGCAAGATATGACAAAGTAATAATTTGTGGGTTGTCAAGGGTTCATAAGGGAGAGGGGAGCAGGCAGGAAGGGGAAAAAATGAGGAGTTGATGCCAAGGGCTTAGGTGGAGAGCAAATCTTTTGAGAATGGTGAGGGCAATGAATGTACAAATGTGCTTTACACAACTGATGTGTGTATGGATTGTGATAAGAGTTGTGTGAGCCCCTAATAAAACGATTTTTTTTTAAAGATATACATTCAACTTCTGTGGTTTTCTCAACCCTGGCCAAATATTGTAAAAACTTTCAGAGCGCTGGCCCCAATCCCAACTAGTTATGAAGAAATGGATTAATTCTACCAACAAATTGATCTATCAGAAATTGATCAAGCATGCAATCAAGATGCATTGATAATTAATGATAATTGGAATTTGAAAGTTGGTAACAAAGAGGAAAGAACAGTAGTTGGAAAATCTGCACTTAGTGATAGAAAGCTGGAGATTGAGCACATAATAGAATTTTGCAAGACCAATGACTTATCCATAGCAAATACCTTTTTTCAACAACACAAATGACAGTTATACACATGGACTTTTACAGATGGATTATACAGAAATTAAATTGACTACATCTGTGGGAAGAGACAATGGAGAAGCTCAGCAGCTCAAATCAGGCCAGGGGCCGACTGTGCAGACAATCAATTGCTCATATCTAAGTTCAGGTTGAAGCTGAAGAAACTGAAAACAAGTCCATGAGAGGCAAAATTGACCTTGAGTGTGTCCCATCTGAATTTTGAGATCATCTCAAGAATACATTTGATGCACTGAACACTACTGGCAGAGACTTGATAAGCTGTGGGAGGATATAAAGAACATCATTCATGAAGAAAGCAAAATGTCATTCAAAAGACAGGAAAAAAAGAAAAGATCAAAATGGATGTCAGAAGAGACTCTGAAACTTGCTCTTAATCATAGAGTAGCTAAATCAAATGGTGCTAAAGAAATGATGAAATCAAAAAGCTGAACAGAAAAGTTCAAAGGACAGTTCGAAAGGGCAAAGTCAAAAATTAAAATGAAATGTGAAAAGACCTAGAATTAGAAAACAAAAAGGGAAGAACGTGTTCGCTATATCTTAAATTGAAAGAATTTAAGAAAAAATCCAAACTTTAAGATGCAATATTGAAAGATTCTATGAGCAAAATATTGGATGATGCAGGAAGCATCAAAAGAAGATGGGAAAAATGCACAGACACTGTATCAAAAGGAATTCATCAATATTCCACCAATTCAGGAGGTAGCTTATGAGCAAGAACCAATGTTGCTAAAGGAAGAAGTTCAAGCTGCACTCAAATTATTACCCAAAACAGGGTTCCAGAAATTGATGGAATACCAATAAATACTTCAACAAACTAAGGGAAGCACTCATTCATTTACAGCAGGAAATTTGAAAGACGGCTACTTGGCCAGCTGCCTGGAAGAGATCCATATTTATACCCATTCCAAAGAAGGGTGACCCAACAGCATGCTCAAACTATGTAATATAACCACTGATATCACAAGCCAGTGAAGAAAGCTTTGCTGAAGATCCTCCAACAGTTGCAACAATACACTGGTATTGACAGAGAGGTACCAGAGGTCAGGCCAGATTCAGAAGAGGATGTAGAACAAGGGGTATCATTATTGATGTCAGACGGATCTTGGCTCAAAGCAGAAAACATCAGAAAGATGTTTACTTGTGATTCATATGCTATGAAAAAGGCATTCAACTGTGTGGATCATAATAAACTATGGATAACTTTGAGAAAAATGGAAAATGCCTAACATTTGATTGTGCTCCTGTGGAATCTGTACATGGATCAAGAGACAGTATTTGAACAGAACAAGGGAATACTGCATGGTTTAAAATCAGGAAAGGTGTGCAACTAGAATATATCCTCTCGTACTTATTCAATGAGTATCTCACCATACTTAGTTCAATCTATAGGCTGAGCAAATCATCAGAGAAGCTGGGCTATATGAAGAAGAACTAGGGCATCAGGATTGGAGGAAGGCTTATTAACCACCTGCGATATGCAGATGGTACAACCTTGCTTGCTGAAAGTGAGGAGGACTTTTTAAAGTACTTGCTGGTGAAGATCAAGGATTGCAGCCTTCGATGTGGATAACAACTCATTATCAAGAAGACACACAACTGGACCCATAGGTAACATCATGATAAATAAAGAAAAGATTTAAATTGTCCACGATTTTGTCTTGCTTGTATCCACAATCAATGCTCATGGAAGCAGCAGTCAAGAGACCAAATAAAACACTGCATTGGGTAAATCTACTTACAGACTTCTTTGAAAAGTAAGCAGCTTACTTTCAGGACTAAGGTGCACCTGATCCAAGCCACAACATTTTCTATTGCCTCATATGCATGTGGGGGCCCTGCTTGTGAAGTGGTATGCATTGGACTGTGACTCACTAGCATCTCCCCGAGAGAAAAAAGATTGGGCTTTCTAGGTCTGTAAACAGTGACAGTCTGGGAAGCCCACAGGGAATTCGTTATGACTCAGCATTGACTCAATCAGAGTGAATTTGGTTTGGTTTCCACACGCATGTGAAAGTTGGACATTAAATAAAGATGGCTGAAGAAGAATCAATGCACTTGAATTGTGGTGCTAGGGAGTAATATTGAAAGTGCCACGACTTCTAAAAGGACAAACCAATTTGTCAAGGAAGAAGTATAGCCAGAGTGCTCCTTAGAGGGAAAGATGGCTAGATTTTTGTCTTACATGCTTTGGACATGTTGTCAGGAAAGACTAGTCTCTGGGAAAGGACGTCATGTTTGGTAAAGTAGAGGCAGAGAAGGAAAGGAAGGCCCTCAAGGAGATGGACTAATACAGTGGCTGCAACAATGGGCTCAAGCATAGGAACAATTGTGAGAATGGCTCAGTACAGGGCAGTGTTTTGTTTTGTTGGGTACACAGGGTCATTCAGGGTTGCAACTGACTCAATGGCAACTAACAACAGTGTACTACATGAGAAGTTTTCGTGGTATGGTGGTTACGCATTGAGCTGGTAACTGCAAGGTCAGCAGTTTGAAACCTCTAGCTGCTCCATGGGAGAAAGATGACGTTTTCTATTCAGTAGCAGTTCTACTTTCCCCTATAGGGTCACTATGAAAAGAGATAGTCTTCATGGCAAATTTTTCCTTTATGGACTTTGGTTGGATCTGTATTAAACAAACTGCAAGAATATTTTTGTGACAATCAAGGATTATGAACTAGGAGTTAGATATTACAAAACAATGAATAGCACATTTAGAAATCAATGAATTGGTCTATGTGTTGCAAAATACAGTTTTAACGACAAAAAGAAAACACTGTGGATTTGATAATTTTTCAGGTTTGATAATGACATTTGATAATCCACATTTGTCTAAAGATGGATACTCCAAGTGTAAGGGTGATACGACACACCAGCTGGGTTTTCTTTACTTACTTCAACAAATAAAAAAAAATAAAAAAGACATGGATAGCTTGAATGTAGCAAAATCTTGAAGAGCAGTGAATCTAGACATATACGTAGATTTACTATGTTGGCCACCCTGTTTTTGTGTTTGAAATTTTTAATAAAAAACATCTTTGAATGCTAATAGTATAAACACAAAATCAGTAATCATAAAGATGGCCCAGGACTAAGCAAGCTTTCATTCTGTTACACATAAGGTCACCCACTATGAGTTACTTGACAGCAACCAACATAAACTAGAGATAAACATGACCCTAGCAATCCTCTTTCTAAGTATATGCACCTCCCACCCCCCACCCCCCAAAAAGGAATGCATATGCCCCATCAAAAGACATGTACAACCTGTAAAAAGGCTGACTTGGTTTGAAGGCTTAGGGTCATGATTTCAATGGGCATCTCAGTTAATTGGCCTAATAACATGTTTAGCGATTCTGTTCTACCTCCTAGTTCATTTTGTACTGCCTTGAGTCTTTCTTTAAATGCTTACAAGCGGCCATCCATAGCACAACAATTAGTCTCTATTCACGTGGAGCAAAAGAGGTAAAAGGAGAGTCAAGAATAGGATATGGAATGCATGACTACTTTCTCCCTGAACCATTAGTTCCTTTGCCATGAAACCAGAAGTACTGCATGGTGCCTGCCTAGCCACCACTACAAAATGTTTTGATGAAAGATTTAAAGCAAAAAAGAATGTCAAATTCTTATGGAATCCAGATTTTCTGTAGCTACAGAGGCTAGATGAGTCCATTTATCTACTGCCCTGAGTTAATCTTTAAACCTGAAACTAAAAACAACCCTTAGAATCGTCTTTAAATCATAGCCTCACTTAATCAGTAGAAAATGTCTGCCTCGAACACTGAACTCTTTTAAAGAACAATCTACATGGGATCAAGTGGGTAACAGAAACATTAGATGGGAAATAGGGCGGTGGGTTTATGTGAACAAGGGAAGAATTAGAAAAAGATGTTGAAAACAGTTGTACAACATGAAGAATATACCTAATCAATGTCACTGAATTGTACATGTAGAAATTGTTGGATTGCATGTTCTGATCTGTAATTTGTTCAACAATAACTTTTTTGTTGTTAATTTAAGATGTGTATAAAGATTAGAATGTTTAAAGCAGCTTAGCCAAAACCTGCGGAGAATCCAATACCCAACAACAGTAAAATAAGTAAGTAACTGTGGTATATACTACTACATACAACATGGATGAATCTCACAGGCCTAATGTTGACTAAAACTCCAGAGAATAAAACCACAAAAACAACAAAAGCACAAACAGCGAAGACAAAATAAATACCTCATACAAATCAAAAATTTTTGTTTGCTCATTAAGAGTTTACCCAAAAAAAGTAAACAGACAAGCTATGAAGTAATAGAGTATCTTCATAAACTACATACCCAACAAGAATCTACTAGCCAAAACTTCAGCAACTTAACAACAAATAACACAATCATACAATTAGGGAAGGACATAAATACACATTTCCCCAAAGGGCAATCAAATGATCACCAAACACATGAAAATATGGTTGTTGTCACTGGTCATCAGAGATGCAACCCACAATGAGATACCACTGCACTCTAACCTGGCTGACTAAACTTCAAGAAAAAGAAACAGGCAATAACGGATGCTGACAAGAATGTGGGAAAATTGGAACCCTTATTCAAAGCCAGAGGGAATGCAAAATGGTACAATCCCTCTGGAAAAGTGGTGATTACTCAAAAAACTAGAAATGGAACAACTATATGATCCAGCATTTCTTCTTGTAGGTATGTACCTAAAAGACTTGCAACACTATTCATAATAACCCAAAGGTGTAAACAACCCAAATGTTTACCAATAGATGAACTGGATAAACAAAATGTGGTACATGCATACAATGGAATACTAGACAGCCAGTAGGAGAAATTACGTCTCTATACATGCTGAAGTATAGCATATGTCACAAAGGACATATGGTGTATAATCTCGCTAAGAAAAGGCACACACAGCTCTAAAGTTTATTAGTAGTCACTAAGTGGGGGAGAGGGAAGAGAATAGGGAGGAAGGGCTATCAGTGAGAAGGATTGCATTGATTAAGCGCAGGGTGAGCAAAGGGCAAAGAAAACTGGCCTTTTTGCACCTGCTCATTCTTCGAGAGTAGCAAGGGCTATTCTATGAGAATTTCATTGGGAAACATTACCCCATCCCGCCCTCATCTTTTCCTTTTAGACTTTCTACTTTTTTCTTCCCAAAGTTCAAAGAAATAAGATTTGAGTACCTGGAGGATTTTGATAAAAAGCAGAATTGTGATTTAAAAAAATCTGTAGCAGAATCCTGATCAAGAGAAAAAATGCTGAACACAATTTTAAATTTTCATGGACGCTAGACTTTTTGGGAACAATGAAGGTAGATGAACCCCTCAAACCAATGCCCTGTCCTAATCTTTAAACTTTAAATTTAAAAATATCCCTTTAAGTCACCTTAAAATCAAATATTTCAACTTAACTACAAGGGAAAAAAAAGGTCTCCCTTGACCATACCCAAGTGCAAGCTTGCTCGCACTCTCGAGTTTTTTTAAACTGTGGTATAGGTGAAAGCCTACAAATTAGTTTTCCAATTAACAATTTATATACATATATATGTATGTTTCCCCAACATTAGTTGCAATTCCTTCAATGTACAACACTGTTCTCACTTCCTCCTTGGTTTCTCAAAATCCATTTGTCCATTTTCCTAGCCTTTCTTGCCCTTTGAAGCTCTACTTTGGACCAAATGCTGCCCTTTGGTCTCTTATGACTAATTGTTCTGAGGAGTGTATTATGTGTGTTGCTGGTCACTTAATATGCCTGTCTGTTATTTGACTGAAAGGCAATCCTCCAGGGTGGGTTCAGTTCCAAATTTGAAAGGTGTCTAAGGGCTAGAATTTTACGGTTTCCACTAATCTCTGTCAAACCAGTTAAGTCTGGTCAATATTATGATTCTGAATTTTGTTCTACCTCTTTCTCCCACTCTGTCCAGGATCTTCTGTGGTCCAGATATGAGCAGTTGGTAGTGGTAGCCAGCTAGTTTTTCTTGTCTCAGAGTAGCAGAAGCTGTAGTTCACATTGTCCATTAGTCTTTCAGACTAAAGCACTAAGTAAGCTCTTTTAAGAACCATGAATTAAAAAAAAAGAACCATGAATATGGGATAAAGTGGCAGTTCTAGGAAAGTCAGAAAGTAGCTTTCGGGGGCAATGAACTTATGTTAATGAGGGAAGAGCAACTCAGAGGAGGAGGGTGAGAATTGGTGCTCAAGTTGAAAAATATAATCAATGTCACTGAATTATACATGTAGAAACTATTGGAGTTTCTTTTGCTGTGTGTATTATCAGCAATAACAAAAGAAATATAGAATTGATAGTCAGACCCAAGAGTATATAGTACCTGTCTCTATTTATATAAAATTTTAAAGTAAGTAAAATGAATCAATAGAGTGATTTCTTGGGGGCCCAGAATTGATAAGAAAAGGGCATGAAGGAGTATCCTGGAGTTCTGAAAGTGTTCCATATCTTGACTTGACATTTACCTTCATATGAGAAGTCTTTATATAATTGTATGCATATATAAAACTCCACTGAATAAGTGTTTAGTTACTAAATTTATATTGTATCTCAATGAAGCTCAAACAGTAATTAAAATAAAGTCAGAATCTTAGGCATCAAGAAATTTTTTAAACTCTATAGGCAATTCTAATTAGTGCAGCCAAGGCTAAAAATCATTTCTCTACTTTAATAAGCTCAAAAACTTTTAAGACAGAATGATAATGGCAACAAATGTACAAATGTGCTTGACACCATGGATGGATGTATGGATTGTGATAAAAGTTGTACGAGCCCCCAATAAAATGATTTAAAAAACAAAAAAACTTTTAAGACTCCCAGGTCTTCCTACTTTCATGGCAATAAGGACGATGGACAAGATGATGGCAGGTAGAGAATGGGAAGAGAGGCACCTGTCTGAAGAGGATAGGGCAAGAGGCAGTGCTGGTGGAGCTAACACCGTAACTGAAAACTGCATTAAGTGTGGAGTGTGACAACTCAGATTTTAACTCCAACTCCATTACTAACCAGCTACAGGTATGTTCTTGGACAAACTGCTTCATTTCTGCAGGCCTCCCTAAAATCTTTTACAGCTCCTAAACAAAGACTGGAGAGGAAGGTGGAAGCAGTCAAGCAGGAACAGGCCCTTTTGAAAGACCCAAGTTTACCACTTGCACAGCACTTAACATTCTATATAATAATTGTCTCGCTACTGGTTTATCTCCCCCATCAAACCATGAGCTCTTGAAGAACCAGGATTATGTATTTCATCTCTAATCCAACCACATACCATAGGATTTGGCATGGCACACAGTAAGAGAACAGTAGACATACAATGCCTGAACTTCTAAAATTTGTGAGTATGGCCAGAAGTACTTATGTAGATGTAGAAGGAAGAATAATTCATCTCCTAGATGTATATACCCTTTTTGAATAATATTAAATACTATTCCTTAAGTTCCGGTTCTGGGATGCTTAAGAGTCTTCACAAAATCTCCCTAGTTGATGCCCTGCCAGTAGCTTCCAAAGTCTCTGTCTCTTTACTCCCTACATAATATCCATTCTCATAATACCTAATGCTTAAAAACAAATTCATGGCTTAAAGTGTGTTCACACCTATACCACACCAGAAAACCAAATTCACTGCCATCGATTCGATGCTGACTCATAGTGACCCTATAGTCTTAATTAATCCTCATAACTAACCTATCAAGAGATAATATCAAATCCATTTTAAACATTGTGTTAGTCTGGATACTTTAGAGAAACAAATCCACAGAAACTCATGTATAAGAGAGAGTTTTATATAAAGGTTAAGTGCACATCAAGAACACATCCCAACCCAGTGCTGCCCAAGCCCACAAGTCCAACATTAACCCATTAACCCATAGGTCCAACACTAATCCACAAAGTCCTCCTCCATCTCACAAAACAGACGCAATGATGCCGACTGCAGGAGGAAAGCCGAATCGGTGAACATGTAAGCATCTCAGTGCTGGTAGGGGGCTCCACACAGCTGCTCCAGCACCCAGGGCTGCATCGGGGTAGATCCATGTGGCTTCTCCTCGGGGATGTCTTGTAGGAAGTGAGCCTTGCCAGCTGAAGCAGGGAACTGGCTAAGGCAGCTGCACCCTGGTCTGACCATCAGAAAACATGAGACCTGAGAACTAGAAAGGCGAGGCTCACTGAGCCATTTATCCCTTCACCCTTCAATTAACCCCACATGTGTTTATCAGCCAGGTTGGCACAATGAACTAACTACCTCAGACATGAAGAAATTTCTGCGTCCAACAAGCTAACGGACTGCAGGAGGACTTGCATATGTTCTCTTTCTTTGTTATTAGGTGCTAGAGTCAATTTTCACGCTATGACCCCGTATGACAGAACAGTACAGCCTCACAGGGTTTTCTAGGCTGTAAACTCTCCGACACCCTTGCTTTCTTTAGCTTTTTATTTTTTTCTAAATCAGTCTGGATCTGTATTTTTTAATAGGGTGACTGGCTCAAATACAATGAGCTCGTGTGTCACGTATGAGATGCTTGGTAAGGTAGATGGGAAGCGAAAGTGGAAAACCCTGACAAGATGCACTGACCCAATGGCTGCAACAATGGACTCAAAAATAAGAATAATTGTGAGGGACAACAGAAACATGGGTGAAGTGGGCAGTATAAGGTATGAAATAGTAATAATATACACTTTATCAAGGGTTCACAAGGGTGGGGAAAAAAAGCTGATAATAGGGGTTCAAGTAGAAAGAGAATGTTTTGAAAATAATGGTGGCAACATATGTACAAGTTTGCTTGATACAATTGACTTATGGATTGTTATAATAATTGTTAAGAGTCCCCAATACAATTATTTTTTAAAAATAAAAAGAACTGTGAGGATGGCACAGCCGGGTTGTGTTTGGTTCTGTTGTACATAGGTCACTTATGAGTCAGAGCAGACTCAATGGCATTTAACAACAATAAAGGTATACTGGATGAATGATAAACTGAGAGCTTAAAATTCATTAACGACAACTATGACAGTAAAATATCCAAGACAAGAACCAAAAGAGACGAGTAGAGACTCATGTTAAGTGGAAAATAGCAAATCAGATTATAAGGTAGTTCAATCCCAAATCATATTAGGGTCCACATGAGAAAGCTGAATTTAATCACCATATTGGGTCTAAAGCAGAGGTTATGGCTCTCTCAACAGCAACATCTCAACCAAAAGAAGGACTTTACCTCACCACCACTACCCTAAAAAGCCCCGGCCACGGGGCTGTAGGAGTTAAGTGAGGCAAGACTGAAAGTTAGGAGGAAATTAATATGCCACCTGACACTTTTCTGGCACAGCCTAAACCAATTAGTTTAGGTTACAAACAGGACTGCAAGATTCCACTATGCTGATGAAAATGGCATACTCTTTTTTCTGCAAACTAAAAATAAACTCATTTATCAAAACAGGAGCATTCCAAAAGTATTTCTACCCTGTCAGCAGCCCAAAGTTCCATTTCCTCAAACCCTTCATATAGTCTAAAATAACTTACTGGATTCAAGTCTCCCTACCTACCTCAGCTTCCCCACTCCACACCCTAACCCTGTAACCCACAATAAGAGACCTAAATTCCTTTCCTAACTCAAGCTTTTAAGGCTTCTTTTCTAATAAACACAGAGTTTTTGTGTGGCTCCTGCCTTCTATAGAGCCCCAGCTGGAAGATGGGCTGAGCTGTGGCAAAGGCTTGAAAAGCAAAGAAAAAATGAAGGGCAAGACAGGGCATGATCAGGAAGTCAGTTAAATGCTTTTTATTCAGGCAGGAATAGAGGGAGCCCCACCCACCTAGACGAATAAAGTATAAGGGAGAATGGTTTCTAACACAAAGCCAGGCTGTACTTTATGTCACTTTAGTATACAGCTAACAGCCCTTCCTCATCAAGCCTACCCTCAAGGTCAACTCCTATCTGAAGAGCTCTGACTACCCTACAATAATCCGTGGTGAAAAAAATGACATTTTTCAAAGAGGGAGGGATTCACAATTAAAGTCAGATAAAATCAAAACCAAACTCACTGCCATCGATCCAATTCCGACTCGTAGCAATCCTATATAGGACAAAGTAGAACTGCCCCTTTGAGTTTCTGAGACTGTAAATCTTTATGGGACCAGCTGGTGGTTTTTAATGTAACCCACTACATCACCAGGGTTTCATAAGCCAAACATGTCAACTTCACACTGAAGATTCTCCAGTCATACAGAACGAAAGAAAAGCTCTCCTTCATATCTTACCAATAGGGAATGGGTGTTCAGAGGGAAGTAGAAAGCCCTACACTTGGTGGCTTTCACCTGTTCTCAGACCCTGGGAGAGGGGTAAACCAGCACTACTTTTCAAAAGGCAGAGAGATACTAACTATGCACTCTGAACTTCTTTATGGTCCTTTGTTCTCTGACATACCATCAGGAGAACGTTACAACATGCTATTTAAAAAACAAACAAAACACTCGCTGCCATCGAGTCTATTCCAACTCATGGCAACCCTATAGAACAGAGAATTGCCCCATAGGGTTTCCAAGATTGATAACCTTTAGGACAACAGAAAGCCTCATCTTTCTCTCAAGGAGTTGCTGATAGTATCAAACTGCTAACCTTGGAGCTAACAGTCCAATGTGTAACCCACTACATCACCAGGGCTCCTAACACCCTATATAATTTCACCAGAGCATTTGCTCTCCTGAAAGGGTCACTCAGGATATACACTAATGTACTTCCCACACACTCAGGTTTCAGGTCTCTCTTGCTAACCTTTTACCATCTCTTTAAACAAAACAAGTAAAAAGAAAACTGGCTTATTAGGTAATCCAAACTCACAGAAACATCTCTTGCGGGGGGGGGACACGACGACTTACCATATACCAGCCAACCAAGATGCACTGTGATAAAGTTCCCATGCAGAATCAAGTGTGCCAGAGCAAACAGCCCCAGAACCTCGCAGAAGTCAAGGAGTATCAGAGCTGAAAAGATCCTTGGGGAATCAATCATCCAGTCCAGTCTTTCATCTTAAAGATGGGGAAGAAGAGGACCCAAAGAGACGAAGTAGCAGCTTGGGGCAATGTTGTATCTGAGAACCCAGGTGTTCAGACTCCCAATACAGGCCCGGTATTTCTACACTCTTAAGCTTCTTCACAAGATTGAGTTAATGGGAGCCAAGGGGCTAAGAAAAAAGAAGCAAAGGAAAGTAAATGGATGGCAACAAGCAAAATGGCCAAGTCTTTGTTCACTCTCCTTTCTCTGTGGCTTTGTGGTGTGACTCAAGGCCACTTAATTTCAAGAGCTTTTTTTTTTTTTTACTTAAATATTATATTAACTTTTATTAAGAAGAAAGATGAAAAATTACCTCCCACATCCTAATGAGGCCTCCCAATCTCGGGACAGGCAAAGTAAAAACAACCTACTTCTGGGATGGAAAGTCTATGCAAGTCCTTCAGCAGAAAGATAACATGGGGGGAGAAGGGCATTTTTAAAAGATGACTCAAAATCCCCAGCCTCCATAGAAGGAAACCACATCAGATTTTGTAGCCTAGTATCTAGTATTTTAGGTCTTAAGGAAAATAATTTCACGTCTCTGAATCTTGGTTTCTTCAGCAGTATGAAAAAGTATGGGCTAGTTGTCTTTTAAGGTCCCTTCAAGTTCTAAAACGGCCAAGCTCTTTCCAGGAAGTCTCTGCTCAAGAAAAACCACAGCATAGCAGCATCCAAAAGGCAAAGCATAACAACGTGAAATTAGTCCACAGGCCTGGAGATGGGCCTGGTGGGCAGTCTCCCGAGCAAGTCTTCCCACAACCTGGCAATGCCTATCCATGGCACCACGAAAATTAAAGATGGGCAAAACCATGAATACTTTCTTCAAGAGTGTACCACTAGAACACTGACTGTGCTGCCTTGAAGGATTTGCTTTGGCCATCTATACAGATGGTTTAAATTTGGCCTTGCTGATTATTTCCATCCCCTCCCTTGAAATCAAATTGAACAATAAGTGTCTACTTCTATATCCATTAAATACTTTGTCACCATCCTCCTCCTGTTTTTTCCTTCATTAGGTGTTTTGTATGTTATAGACTTGATGATCTATGAACATAAAGCTACAATCACAGGTAATTAATTAAAGTTTTCAATTAAGAGAAAGCCAGACGTGTGGTGTTGAGTCTAAGTAAGTATGCTGCTCTTTCCCAGGGACATGGCTGATGGTGAAAATGTAAAATGAACATGAAGAAAGAGGAAAAGGGCTTCCTTTACTGCTGTTTCTTCAGCACATCTTAATATAGGGATATAATGGACATTAAATTAATGGAAAATAAGAATTCAATCCACATAAAAGGAAACCAAGCCCCAATAAAGATAATGAATCTTAATTAAACAAGTATTTGCCTGGCCACCCACTAAGCCTGTGGTTAAGAATTTAATATAGATAGGAATTAACTAAAATCAGATTATTTCCCCCAGTGTCATCCTTAAATATTCTGATAAATTGGATCCATTGTAAGGCCCATAGATTTGCCTTTGCATTCTGATGCCTATGTCCAAAGATATTTTAAAATACTGCAGGTAAAGGGAAAGATCGCATCTCCAGAACAATTAAATATCCATCTTATGGAATGTCAAACTACATAAATGACACCAACCTCCCATCCCAAAAAAATAAAAACCACTGCCATTGAGTTGATTTCAACTCATAGTGACCCTTTAAGAATTGTTCCTTATACTAAGTGGATGCCTGCCCCTCCCCTGAGAAGAATGTATCTCAAAGGATGGCACTGAATCTGCAGCTTCGGGAGAAGGATATATCTGACCAGAGCACACAGGAACAGATGACGGGGGAGGAGGAGAGACTGGAG
>NW_022111357.1:22039463-22062329 GCF_000313985.2 Echinops telfairi | reverse complement strand
AAAATGTTAAAAAAAAAAAAAAGAATTGTTCCTTAGGGCAGTTCTACCCTGCCTTACAGGATCACTGTGAGTTAGAAATGACTCAATGGCATTGAGTTTAGACCAGCGGTTGAGAACCCTTTGGGGGTGAAACGACCCTTTCACAAGAGTAGCCCAATTCATAATAGTAGCAAAATGACAGTTATGAAGAAGCAATAAAAATAATTTTATGGTTTGGGGGGTCACCACCACGAGGAACTGTATTAAAGGGTTGTGGCATTAAGAAGGTTGAGAACCACTGCTGTAAATCTTAACTGGAGTAGACAGCCTCATCTTTCTCCTAAGGAGCTGCTGGTAAATTTAAACTGGGAACATCTTGGGTAGCAGCCCAATATCTAACTCATAGTGCCACTAAGGCTCTTTCCTATAAAAATTAGCAAGTCTAAAATCCTGTGGGGCAGTTCTAGTCTGTCATATAGAGTGACTACTGAGTCGAATCGCATTAGTAGCACCTAAAGACTCTTCATCACAACCAGAAGTTCTACTAGTAAAGGGGCTGTCCCACCACCACTGTATTTTTAGCATCCAAACGAGTATCTGACATACGGTGGGGACTCAAATGTTTATAAGTATGTAGAGCACTTGTAAACAAAATTAATTAAAATAAATATGAATTAATCAAAGCAAAATAAATTCTTGATCTTTTATATTATTCAAATGACCATCACACTGTCAACTGGACTTGTCAACATAGGTAACGATTCCTCTTCCTTTTGATGGCTGCACCATTCAGGGATCAACCCAGAAAAGCACCCCCAAACCCTGACTTTTACCACTCTATGGTCACATGAGTTTCCCCCCAACACACACACACACACAGAACTACAACAGAGGTTTAAAGGACCAGCTTACAGATGTTTCTAAGTGACTTAACTCCATAGGAATGACTTGGCTTCTATTATGTGAGAAGTCATATGCAATGCTGGCAAACACTGTAGAAGAGCGACAAGTTTCAACAAAAGCAGAACACAGTATGTTGGCAGCTAAAATCACATTACTCTGCTCTGCATTAAGTAAGCCAAACACTTCCTGTCAAGACTCCGCTAACTCCTACCACATATTTGTCTATTCATTTATGTAAGGGCAATAATGTCATATAGAGCAGAATGCTAAACTATGTGCTTTAGATTCATTACCCTAATCTGTACAATAACCCTACGAAATAGTAAGTATTGTCTCCAGTGTAAAGAGTAGGAAAGTCAAAGAGGTTAATTTATGACTTAAGATAAGCAACAGGTCCAGGATTTGAAGCCTACTTGACTTTAAACTTCTGTTTTCATGTAACACTCAAATTCCTAGGACTCCTGATATTTCCCACCCTCTGCAGTGAGCCTGGCACACAGAAGATACGTGAAAAAGGTTTGCTGAGTCTGAGAGAGTTAAACAGGATTTTAATCTAAATTCTAGAATCTGTCTAGGACCCAAATTTCAGTTCTAAATTTTAAGTGTTTTAACAAGAAATCAAGTTCATCCAACTCCCTTTGATGATAAAACATAATGGGGGAAAAAGGTTTTCAGTTAAAAAAAAAAATACTGGGTTTAGTCCACAAATTTAATTCATTACTATGGGGATTTGGATCGAAAACATGTAAAATCTAAGAGGTGAACTTTGGTATGAGCTATTAAATCCAGTTTAAGTTATTAGCTATCATTTTCAGCTATAAAACATGGTATACAAGGCTCAAATATGATGAAATATGAAAACACTTCAAAATTATATTGTATTATTCAAGAAAATTTGTCTGATCTTGAACTTAATGAATAAAAGCCTGATCTAGTTAGGACTCAACCTATTGGAACAACAACAAAAAAACTCCTCCAAACTCAACCATCTAGACAACTGCAGCATGCAGCAATCATATTAGACAGAGATCTCTGGCCCATGCAGTTTCCAGGGCTGCAAATCTTTCTGGCTATAATCGCCACCATTGTCTTGGACTCATTCCTCTTCACTTCTCATCTAAACTTTAGTTACTACTGCTGACAATTTGATTTCATACAATTATTTAAAAGAACACCATCTCATGATGAATAGTTTTTACTAATATACATAAACAGTTGTTTATCTTAAAGATGACTTCAGGGGATAATTTCAGTTCAAGGCCTGAAAATTTTCCCAGAGGAATAAATTCAGAGGTTTTTCTATTCTGAACTATTAAGTCTGGATTCTGTAGGATTCTGAAATTCTGCTCCTATTTCCCTCCATTACATTAGGAATCATTTTAAAAATAAGAAAAATTTTAAATATTTGATTTTAAAATGAGCCTATTATATGTTTGAGTCCTGGTAGCATAGTGGTTACACATTGTATTGCAATCTGCAAGGTCCACAGAAAGACTTCTACTCCTGTAAATAATTACAGTCTAAGAAACTTTCAGGGGTAGTTCTACCTGTCCTGTCCTATAAGAGTAGCTATGGCAGTGAGTTTGGATTATGAATTAACATTTTATGAAATGTAACCATTTTCCAACAACAAAAAATTAATGAGAAAAACAACATGCTTTACACTTTAGCAACTTTTTTTTTTTGTACGTTCTGATTTTGCATTCAATTGTTATTCTATGTTATTTTGTTTGAAGTGGATGAAGAAAATGCAACTTTACAGAGTTAAGTACTTGGAAAGGGAGTATTTTCTTTTAATCATTATATTGGGGGCTCATACAGCTCTTATCACAATACATACACACATCCATTGTGTCAAGCACATTTGTACATTTGTTGCCATCATCATTTTCAAAACAGTTTCTTTCGACTTGAGCCCTTGGTATCAGTTTATTTTTTCTCCTCCCTCTCCCACCCGTACTCCCTCATAAACCTTTGATAATTTATAAATTATTATTTTTTCATGTCTTACACTGACCGATATCTCCCTTCACCCACTTTTCTGTTGGCCATCCCCCTGGGAAGGGGTTATATGTAAATCATTGTGATCGGTTTCCCCTTTCTCCTGCCATCTTCCCCTTACTCTTGTGGTATCACTACTCTCATTATTGGTCCTGAGGCTTTTATCTGTCTTGGATTCCCTGTGTTTCCAGCTCTTATCTGTACCTTTGTACATGCTCTGGTCTAGCTGGATTTGTAAGGTAGAATTGGGGTCATGATAATAGGAAGGAGGAAGCATTAAAGAACTAGAGGAAAGTTGTATGTTTCATCAGTGCTATACTGCACCCTGACTGGCTCGTCTCTTCCTTGTGACCCTTCTGTAAAGAAATGTCCAATTGTCTAGAGATGGGCTTTGGGTCTCCACTCCATGCTCTCCCTTACTGACATTGATATGATTTTTTGTTCTGGGTCATTGAAGCATACCTGGTGTGCTTCTTCCATGTGGACTTTGTTGCTTCTCAGCTAGATGGGGAAAGGGAGTATTTTCATAGCCTGTTAAGATGATCAGAGGTAGTCTTTAATACTATTCCATTTCTTCACCAGTAGGTTTTTACTATTGAAGTATGTCAACAAACTCTTCATACTGTTACATTAAAATATACTGGTCTATGGTACACTTTGAGTGAGTCTTTTACCCAGGCTGAGTTTATAAAATCACGTATCAATCATTTGTAAAATACTGGCTCACTGAATTAACAAGTATATAAAGCTTCTCAATGCTGAAACACTTCATCACACAATAGCAAAAACTCACTTTGTTAACTATCCTGTTTCCCCGAAAATAAGACTGTCTTATATTAATTTTTGCTCCCAAAGATGCACTAGGTCTTATTTTCAGGGGATGTCTTATTTTTCCATGAAGAAGAATGCGGTAGTTATGGTTGAACAACAAAAAAGGAAAATTATTACCTTTACAGGGTACGGTAATAGTTGTCATCACAAACAGCATAACCAGACAAACTGAATCCTACAGTATCAAGAATTTCATGTTACTACCATTATTTCCATGTCAACAATCTATGGTACATTTACTCGCACTTCCTGTCTGCTCCGGCTGCGCTGCAGCCAACAGTGAGCTGCACAGCAGCGCCCGCTACTACAGTCCAGAGTCACGGTAGCTTGGGGGGGGCTTATGTTCAGGGAGGTCTTATTTTCGGGGGATGCCTTATATTTCAGCGACAAGCAAAACTGTAAGTAGGTCTTATTTTCAGGGTATGTCTTACTTTCAGGGAAACACGGTATCAGCCAACTCAAGAAAAAAGTCTTTAAGTATTGGGAAGCTTGCCAGTGGAAGATAAAAGTTACTAAAATTCTTTTACTTGAAAATTCAAATGTTATCATTGATAATACATGCTATTTTTCTTGAAATGACAAGCTTACTTCCTCAATTTCAGGAAACTATCTACCAAATATCTAAGTCTGACCGGTTTTTCAAAAAAATCATTCTTTCAAGTAAATATGATGTTTTATGGGAAAAAAGATACGATTTTAACTCACAACTCAATCACAGAAGTGTTTTTTCTCCATGAGCATCATACTTTGACAAATTGGCAGAAATATTCATGTAACTTCCCATCTAATCACACAGGATATTAAAATGATAGATATTCAAGGGTCAATATTTAAGAAAGTAAATCATTTTTATACTGTTTCATCAAGAACATTCTTAAGAGAAACTGGTATTTTGGTTTTGTTGTGTGTCACTATGAAAAACAGTTATTTTTAATACAACTTGATGCCACTGTCTTGATTTGTCCTACGGGGACAGTAACTTTATCCACCATTGACAGTATAAATGTCACCACAGTTAAGAAAAAAGCAAATACTAACTTATTATGAAATACGTTTTGACTTCGTGGACTCCCTTAAAGAACCTCAAAGACCCAAACATCTATGGTCATCTTATTGAGAATCACTGATATAAGTGTGAAGTATAAAAGTCTTCATAAAATACTAGTCTTTCCAAATGTGTGCATAAGCAAATGTGGTGAAGAAAGCTGATGGTGCCCGGCTATCAAAAGATACAGCACCTGGGGTCTAAAAGGCTTGAAGGTAAACAAGCGGCCATCTAGCTGACAAGCAACAAAGCCCACATGGAAGAAGCACACCAGCCTGTGTGAGCACGAGGTGTTGAAGGGATCAGGTAGCAGACACCAAATAACAAAAATCATCAGTGTGCTCAACTTCCCCATACAAACGCTGAAGACAAATGTATGCATAAGTAAGTGTGGTGAAGAAGGCTGATGGTGCTCGGCTATTGAGAGCTATAGCTTCTGGGGTCTTAAAGGCTTGAAGGTAAACAAGAGGCCATCTAGCCCAGAAGCAACAAAACCCACATGGAAGAAGCACACCAAACCTGTGTGATCACGAGGGGTCGAAGGGACCAGGTATCAAGCACCAAAGAACAAAAAATCATTATCATCGTGAATGAGGGGAAGTGCAGGGTAGGGACCCAAAGCCCATCTGTAGGCAACTGGACATCCTTTTGAAGAGGGGTAGCGGGTAGGAGATGAGTCACTCAGGGTGCAGTGTAGCATCGATGAAACACACAACTTTCCTCTAGTTCTTAAATGTTTCCCCCACGCACCCACTATCATGATCCCAATTCTACCTTACAAACTTGGTTAGACCAGAGGATGTACAGTGGTGCAGATAGGAAATGGAAACACAGGGAATCCAGGACAGATGAACCCCTCAGGACCAGTGGTGAGAGTGGCGATACTGGGAGGGTAGGGGGAAGGTGGGGTAGAAAGGGGGAACTAATTACAAGGATCTACATATAACCTCCTCCCTGGGGGATGGACAACAGTGAAATGGGTGAAGGGAGACGCCGGGCAGTGTAAGATGATATAATAATAATAATTTATAAATTATCAAGGGTTCATGAGGAAGGGGAGAGGGAGAGTGGGGAGGGAAAGGAAAAAATGAGGAGCTGATTCTAAGAGCCCAAGTGGAAAGCAAATGTTCTGAGAATGATGGGGGCAACAAATGTACAAATGTGCTTGACGCAATGGATGTATAGTATATGGATTGTGATGAGTTGTACAAGCCCTCAATAAAATGATTTTTTTTAAAATACTAATCTTTCAATTGGTAGGTTAGAAATTTTTCAAAATCATTGATTGGAAAAATAAACCATAAACTTTCTACAAAATTTTTATAAAGCAAGAGAACGTATTTCTTCCAAAATTAATAAATACAAGGCACAGTACTGTTCTTTTGAAAAAGTAGTAGGAATGAATTATCAGGCCTTATTAACAAATCATGGCCTAATACAGAAACTCAGCCCTCTAGGATTTATTTCAGGAAGAATTTGTGTAACAGAGAACTATATTGCCAACAGAACAAATATAGGTCCACAATCCTTTGTGGGTATGTTATTGAATTTAACATTTTTCATATTTTATTAAGATATTTATAATAAGGATTAGTACCCAGTAGGCAAACACATAAATATAAATATTATTTTAAAACTTCACTTAGTTCATGTCAGGTCTTACCACAAAATGTGTTATGTTTTCTATTTTAATTTTTGAAATTGCATATAAAGAAACTGTGGATCTCTTGGGAATATGCTACATTCCTATTCAAATGATTTCATCAACCAACAGTAGTACTTTTGAGATTTTCAAAAGTTTATAATTCCAGTGTTGTTACATATTCCACTGGTGATTTGGATAAACCACATTCGTAGAAACAGATGGTTAGAAACAGGCACAGTACCTGAATAAATAACTTTCACCAGGAGTCTCTAAGTATCCAGAGAAAACGTGGGTTGGGACAATGCAACACTACTCGTGTTAGACTGGAGTTGTACATATATCAAAGGTAACAAATTTAAGACCCTAGAGTTCCCATAATGAGATACCATTTCACTCCCACCTATGATATGCCTAAGATAAAAATAATAATAATAATAACAAATATTGCCAAGGATGTGGGGAAACTAGAATCCTTATTCATTGCTGGTGAATGCAAAATGGTACAGCCACTGAAAAAACCATTATGGCGGTTCCTGAAAAACCAAACATAAAGCTTCTGTAAGGCCAAGCAATTCTCTTCTTAAGTATACAAAAAGACCTGAAAACAGAATCAAATAGATACTTGTATGTATCTGTTTGTACCCCAATTTTGTACCATTTGTACTAAAGCTCATTGCAGCACTACTCACAATAGCCCAAAGTTGGAAACAACCTAAATGTCCATCAACAAATTAAATGGTAAGCAAAATGTGGTACATGCATACAATGGAATACTATTCAGTAAGAGAAAGACATTTTGATACAAGCTACAACATATATAGAGCTTGAAGACAACACATATATGCTGAGTAAAATAAGCCAATCACAAAAAACAAGTATTATAGGATGGTCTAACATTTATATATATTATATATATATATATAATGGGCCTAACATATATAAAAAGAACAGGCAAATATACAGAGACCAAAATGCATTAGTATTTATTAGGGAAGATGGAGGAGGGGGGAGAGCAGTTATAGCTCATGGAGTATACCCACTCCTCACTAAGGAACATGGTTAGGTTCTCAAGAGCAAGTCACTATGCAAAAATGGAGGACGACTACTTCAAATCACAAAATGAAAGGTGGCTCTATCATTATATAGCTACTAAATTATACCATTACATAACTGCCAAGTCATTTGAGAATCATGGCCCAGCTTAGTTGACACTTAACTTTAACCATCACTACTAGCATTAATCTCACCTCACATTTCAATTTATTACAGCCAAATATGTTGTCAATGCACAAAGTAGTAATTTTTTACTATTGTTGTAAATATGAAATATCAGACAATGAGAAAGCCAATAAGCAAGGAGTAGGTGTGCTCAGTTTCAGTTTACAGTGATGGAAAAATCACACTGATTAAGAGAAGAATTGCACAGCCAATTAATATAACTGTAATCAACAAATTATAAGCCTGTAAAAAGATGACTGGCAAATGTTATATGATAGATATGTTTACCACAGCCTCCCTATCCCCTCCAAAAAAAATCAATAAAATAGAGAAGTTGCTGAGGCTGCTTTTATGTACAATCAAATATCTCATAGGATTGGTCCCTTGGTTTGGAGTTTAAGGGCATGGTTCATTAGACACCTTGATTAATTAGCCTAATTACCATGTTTAATGTTTTTGTTCTACCTTATAATTCTTTGTGTAGTGAAAAAGCTTGCAAGTAGCCATCCAAGGAAGAATAATTAGGCTCTATTCACCTGGAGCTACAGAGGAAGGAGAGTCAGGAACAAGAGGAAGATATGATGTGCAGCTAATTACTCCCATGAACAACCTCATTTGCCATGAATCAGAAGAAATGAATGGTGCCCAGCTACTTATGCCAAAATTTTGATTAAAGATTTTATAGACAAATTCTGATCAAAAGGGATAAAACACAGAACAGAATTTCACAATCTCGTGGAATCCAGATTTCTGGGGCCATGGATGCTGGATGAACCACCAAAACTATTGGCCTAAGATAATAAAAGGTTTACTTGAGCATTATGTTCTTTTAAACACTATCGACATGGAATCAAATTTACAACAGCAACTCCACATGTTAGCTAGGAACCTAAAAGGGATGGTGAGTGTATGTTTATGTGGGAAGAAAATCCCAAAAATGAAGAGGAAGATAGTTGCACAACCTAAAGAATGTAGCCAATGTCACTGAGATGTACAAGTAGAAACTTGAACTGGTTTATGTTCTTGCTGTGTATATTCTCAACAACAACAAAAAATGGTTACTTTAAAAGTCTTTAAAGTTGCCTGTAACTCTTTAATCCCTGGGGTAAAAAAATCATGCTTGGTCAAAAAAAGAGAGAAAAAAGGAGGAAGACCCTCAAAAGATGGCTTGACAAAATGGCTACAATAATGGGCTCAAACAACAATGTTGAGGATGGTACAGGATCGGGCAGTATTTTGTTCTGTTGCTATGAACTAGAACTAGAACCGATTTGACAGCATCCAACCACCACCACCACCACCACATAACTAACTCTAAAATGCTGCAAATGGGTCCAAAGATGCCTTTGCCATCCCAAAGGTCAGACAGTAAGTTATGATTACAACAATGCTAGAACAAAAACACACATTCCTCTGCCTCCCAAATGCTGACTAAAGGATTCCAGGACTATAATCCAATTTCAGTGTGACCTCTAGTATGGTATTCACTTGAGTCAACATATGCTCTTTCAAGGCCTCTACTTTCATCTCGCTCGTATCCATGATCAATGTTCATGGAAGCAACAGCAAAAAACTCAAAACAACCCATTGCATTGGGTAAATCTGTTGCACAAGACCTCTTTAAAGTCTTTAAAGCAAGGAGGTTACTTTCAGGACTAAGGTCCGCCTGACCCAAGGCATGGTATTTTCAATTTCTTCATATGCATGTGAAAGTTAGACACTGAATAAGGAAGACTAAAGAAAAATTGATGCATTTGAACTGGGGTGCTGGTGAGGGTATTGAAAGTAGCATGGACTGGCAAAAGAACCAACAGCTCTGTCTTGGAAGAAGTACAGCCAGAATGCTCCTTACAGGCCAGGATGGTAAGACTTGGTCTCACTTACTTTTGGACATGTTATCAGGAGAGAGCAGTCCCATAACGGGTAGAGAGGAAGTGGAAAAGAGGGTCTTGATGAGGTGGACTGACACAGTGGCTGCAGCAATGGGCTCAAACACAGCAACAATTGGGAGGGCGACACGAGGATGGCCCAAGGCTGGGCAGTGTTGCATGCTGTTGTACATAGTATTGCTATGAGTCAGTACTGACTAAATGGCACCTATTAACAAGTTCCACTATATATGATGTAATCAGGTGGGTAACATATGAGGAGATAATGGATTCCACACAAACAGATTCTCCCAAACACAAGAAAATATTTGCAAATCATCCAATAGTTCCTAATTTCTAGTAAGAAACTAATATCCAAAAAATATAAAGAACTCTTAGAACTTAACAATAGAAAGACATATAGCCAATTTCAAAATAAGCGAAGGATTTACATAGGTATTTCTCCCAAAAATATGCAAATATCTAGTAAGTACATGAAAGACATTTGACATTATTAGTCATTAGAAAATAAAAATCAGGGAGATGTCAGACAGTGTAAGATATGACAAAATAATAATTTATAAATTGTCAAGAGCTCATGAGGGAGGGGGGAGCGGGGAGGGAGGGGAAAAAATGAGGAGCTGATACCAAAGGCTCAAGTAGAAAGCAAATGTTTTGAGAGGGATGATGGCAACAAATGTACAAATGTGCATGACACAATGGATGTATATATGGATTGTGATAAGAGTTGTACGAGCCCCCAATAAAATGATTTTTTTTAAGAGAAAATTTTTAAAAAAAAAATTTTTTTAATGAAAATGAAAATCAGTCAGCAGCCCACCTGGCTGGAGGGTCGTGGAACCAGTGAGGCACTGGCCCTAGGGTCCCAATACCTCAAGCATCAGCCCCTACCTTCACATGTAGGCATCTCTCAGGGCAACTGAGGGCATAAGCGCTGCAAGATCAGGGGCAAGAGAAAGCCCTCCCACAAGAATTGGAAGTATGAGCTGGAACACCTGGCTGCCAGCACTAAGATTGGTCCCCCACTACATCCACATAGTAGTTCATGTGACAGGAGGCAACAAGAAGTACAGGCTGGAAAAAAAAGAAGTACAGGCTGGATGTGGGTAACTTCTCCTGGGGCTCAGAGTGCTGTGCCCACAAAACAAGCTAACAACAAAATCATTGATGTTGTCTACAACATATCCAACAATGAGCTGGTCCAGATCAAGATCCTGGTGAAGAACTGCCTCCTCCTCATTGACAGCGCACCATACTGCCAGTGATACAAGTCCCACTATGCACTGTCCTTGGGCCGTAAGAAAGGGGGCTAAACTAACTCCTAAAGAGGAAGAGATAATAAATGAAAAGTGACCAAAGAAAATTCAGAAAAAATATGATGAAAGGAAAA
Source organism: Echinops telfairi (assembly GCF_000313985.2). Classification (NCBI taxonomy): domain Eukaryota; kingdom Metazoa; phylum Chordata; class Mammalia; order Afrosoricida; family Tenrecidae; genus Echinops; species Echinops telfairi. The sequence continues at coordinate 22,051,428 of NW_022111357.1, read as the reverse complement.
GAAATGCAAAGATCAGCAGTTTTCTAGAGCAGCTCCAGCAAGGCACCTTTCATGCGTGTATCATTTCGAGACCAGACCAGTGTGGCCGAGCAGATGGCTATGTGCTAGAGGGGAAGGAGCTGGAATTCTAAGGAAAATCAAAGCTTGAAAAGGCAAATAAATCTTCCCATCTTAACACATATATTAAAGGTGTTTATTCTAAAAAAGAAAGAAAATGCAAATCAAAGCAATACCACTTTTCATACCTGAACATCAAGTGTTGCAAAGATATGGAGGATGAGAGCTTTCAGGGTAACATAAAATGGGGCAACTCTTTGGAAAACAATTCGGCAGTTCTCAAAACAGTTATCATGTTATTGAATGTGGTAGAATTGATTTCAACTCATAGCAAACCTATTATAACCAGGTAAAACTGTCCCATAGGGTTCCCTAGACCTCAGTCTTTATAGGTGATACCAAGTCTTTTCTGTCACAGATCAGCTAGTAAGCTCAAACAACTGACCTTTTAGTAAGCATCTAACCACTGTTACCAGAGCTCCTAGAGTTATCATATGGCCTGGGAATTCCATTCCTAAGCATTTACCTAAGAGAAACGAAAACATATTCACACAAAACTTGTCCATGAATGTTCACGTCAATATGATTCATAATACATGTCAAAAGGTGAAAACCTAAATGTCCATTAACTGATGAATAAATAAAATCTGATATGTGCAAATGGTGAAGTTTGTTGTTAGTGGCAATCAAGTGGATTCAGACTCAAAGTGGCCCTATATGATGGAGAGAACTGCACTTCTGAGGGTTTTCAGGCTGTGACCTTTTGGAAGCAGACTGCCAGTCCTATCTTCCAAAAAGCTCCTCTGTTGTTAGATGTCCTGGGGTTGTTTCGCGGCCCCACCTACAGCAGAAGGGAACACAGCCACTCCTGTTCCATCCCTACAATTATTATGTTCGAGTCCTTTGTTGTAGTTATTGAATCAACTCATCTCATAAAGGGTCGGTCTTCCCCTTTATCTCTGCCCTTGTACTTTAAAAAGCACCTCTGCACTGGAGATCCCCTTGCAGAGGGGTTTCAGGGAGGAGATGAGCCAGTCAGGGTGCGATGAAACAACGATGAGAAATACAACTTTCCTCTAATTCCTAAATGTTTCCTCCCCGCTCCCACTATCATGACTCGAATTCAACGTTGCAAGTCTGGCTAGACTAGAGGATGTACACTGGTACAGATAGGAACTGAAAATACAGGGAATCCAGGGAGGATGAGCCCTACAGGACCAGTGGTGTGAGTGGCGAAACAGGGAGGGTAAAGGGAGAATGGGTAGGAAAGAGGGAACCGATTACAAGGAACTATATGTGACCTCCTCCCTGGGGGACAGACAACCGAAAAGTGGGTGAAGGGAGACGTCGGACAGGACAAGATATGACAAAATACCAATTTATAAACTATCAAGGGCTCATGAGGGAGGGAGGAGCGGGGAGGGAGGGGAAAAATGAGGACCTAATGTGGGGGTTTAAGTGGAGAGAAAATGTTTTGAGAATGATGTACAAATGCGCTTTACACAATTGATGTGCGTATGGATTGCGATAACAGTTGTATGAGCCCCTAATAAAATGTTTAAAAAATAATAATAATAAAATAAAAAGCACCTCTGGAGAGATTCAAATTGCTAGCCTTTCAGCTTTCAATTACCAGTCAAGTGTTTAACTATATACAGCACATTTTCGTCATAAAAAAGTACCGATACATACTAAAATATGGAGGAATCTTGAAACTATTATGCTAAGCCAGGCACAAAGGGCCACCTATTTCAATTTATATAAAATGTCAACAATAGGAAATCCATAGTGATAAATTGGTGGTTGCCTAGGATTGAGAATAGGAGAGAATGAGGAGTGACTAGTGGGCATAGCGGTTTAAGATGACAAAAATATTCTAAAATTAGATAATAGTAATCAAACCAAATTCACTGTCATCAAGTCAATTCTGAGTTCCTGTGAATTGGCTAAAAATTGAGTTGCACATTTTTAAATGATTAATTTTATGAAATGTGAATTATATCTCGTTACACACATACACACACACACACACACACACCAAAGCATATTTCTCACACTCATGCCTTCATGGGTTGAAAAAACAAAAACCAACACAAGGCAAAAGCATCAGTCTCAATTCATTATTTATTGAGAAATGCACTTTGTGTGAGACACATACTACAAACTAAGACCATAGAGAAAATCTCTGCCCTTATGATATCCATAGTCTATTATCAACTAGACAAAGGTAAGCAAAATATTTTAACACAATGTAGTAAGTGCAACAAGTAAAGATGTACAAAGTACATGCTGAGTGGATTCATTATCTTACCAAGTCAGAAAAGACTTCATAGGAGATGTGTAAATTAGATTTAAAAGAATGAACATAAGTTCTCTCCAGGAGGATAACAGAAGCAAAGATGCTACGTCAGTCCATGTTCGATGTCAGAATATCATTTAATACCCTATCTCTGGGGTGATATAAAAAAAACCCTTTATGGTAATGTTTAAACTGATCTTTGAAAACGAGTAGATTCCGTTAGTTGTTGTTGTTAGGTGGCACTTGAGTCGGTTCTGACTCACAGTGACCCCATGTACACTGCCTGGCCCTGCGCCATCCTCACAATTGTTCTTATGTTGTGTATACAAAAGAAGGAACTAGACTTTTGAGATTAAACTGAGGAAAGAATTAATGATGAACAAAATGAGGGAGCTTCAAAGTTGTTTTTTTTTAATTAAAAGATAATGAAATTTTTCCACAAATTTGTTTGGAGCTCCCTCATTTTAGAAGTGTAAATGCATAGATGCAACTCACCTCAGCTACAATAATCTACACAAAGATGGTTGAGGAAGCAATGACTAGTTGCTGATAATGGTGTTATAACTTAGGTAGCATTTTAATTCGTTTCTTCCAATGAAATATTACCTATAGTGGCTTCAATTGCTTTTTCCACATATTTTTCAACATAAGAATTTTTATATGCTATTTAACATGAAGTTGCCAAGAGTTGGAATCAACTCTATAGTAACTAATTAATCTCAGAACATAGGTTAACAATTACATGCATATGTCAGGCACAGGCTCAGACACACCTCTCTCCCCTCCTCTCAGGTGTGTGTATCTATACACATAAATGTATATTACCTAATTTCACAAAAAACTGAGTCAGTAATATTCCAATTTTAATAAGAAATTCTATAAAACTGAGACAATAATATTCCAATTTTAATAAGAAATTCTATCTTAGAAAAGATGATAATAGTTCACATTATTAAAAATTCATGCATTGTTATAAATTCATTAAATTATAAATTAATTGCCGCATCTAATCTTTAAAATGACCTTATTTTATAGATTGAAAAACTGGGATTAGAGAAAACTGAGTAATTTTCTCAAGGTCCAATTTGTATTAAAAAGCAGAACCGCATCATAAGAACCAAAACAAACAACCATTTTGATGCAAACAAGCAGGGTCAGAATGGAGACCCAAAGCCCATCTGTAGACAACTGGACATCCCCTCACAGAAGGGACACAAAGAAGGGACCAGCCATCCAGGGTGCAGTATAGTACCAATGAAACACACAACACTCCTCTAGTTCTTTAATGCTTCCTCCCCGCCACTATCATGACCCCAGTTCTAGCTTACAAATTTGGCAAGACCAGAGCACGTACACTGGTACCGATAAAAGCTCTCAACACACAGAATCCAGGACAGATAAATTCCTCAGGACCAATATTGAGAGTACCATGAGAGTAGGGGGAAGTTGGGGGAAAGGAGGAACAGATCGCAAGGAGATGGATGCACAACACCCCTCTCCCACCAAGCAGGACAAAACAACAGAAGAGTGAAGGAAGACTGCAGATGGTGTAAAATATGAAAATAAAAATAATTTATAAATTATCAAGGGTTCGTGAAGGTGGGAGGGTGGGGGAAGGAGAGGAAAAAAGAGGAGCTGATACCAAGGGCTCAAGTAGAAAGAAAATATTTTGGAAATGATGATGGCAACATGTACAAATGTGCTTGATACAATTGATGTATGGATTGTTATAAGAACTGTAAGAGCCCCCAATAAAATACTTTATTTAAAAATAAATAAAATACAACTACTGTTAAATAAATAAATAAAAAGAACAGAAAATTAAATCTAGGTGTACCTAGTTTTAAAGTTGTTTTTCCAAGCTATATGGACGTTAGCTATAAGTATATATACAAGGAGCCCTGGTGGCCCTGTTGAGCAAATGTTGGACTGCTAACCCCAAGGTCAGCAGTACAAATCCACCAGCCACTTATTAGAAAAAAAGATGCTGTATGCTCCTGTAAGATTTGCAAAACCTCTGAAATCCTTTACAGGGCTGCTATGAATCAGCAAATCAGAAACAAATAGACAGGAATGGGTTTGTTTATTATATATATAAAATGATACACACACAGCTTATGAGGATCTATTTCCCTCCACTCTCTTCTCAAATTGTTTAAAACTTTTTATTGTGATGTGGCTGAAAGTTTATAGAGCAAATTGGTTTTCCACTCACTAATTCCTATACATTTTGTTTCATGATACTGATTGCAATCTCCACAATATAACAACACTCCTCACTTCCTCCACCTCTTCACCATTATTCAATTGAATTCCAATTTAATTCTTACATTCTCTACATTTCTAGGGACTAACTAGCATAGTATCCCTTTGCATGGACTGGTACCATATGCATTTGCTGAGGACACTGTTTCAATGTATTAGATATAAGGAAAGAGTACAGAAAAAAAAAATCCAGGTCAAGAGAAATTGCAACAAAAGATGACTTCTCAAGAGTTTATTTCTAACTAATGAGGTAAGAAAGAACTTCAGTGCTACAGCAGACTAGCCTAGGAGAGATATGTAGAGAAATCCTTTTATCAAGGAGATAGACCAAGATCTGGTTACAGCAATGCAGGGATTATGCAGTACACATTGCAGCAAAGTCAGGTGCTGGTGGCTCAGGTCTCAAGCAGCATAAAGTTAGGGGAGAGGGAGAGAAAGAGCGAGAAAGCGAGCATTGAGATCCTAAAAATGCCTTTACACAAAAGGCAACTGAAGCCAGATAAAAGTGTGGGATCCAGTTAAAGTAGTTCAAGAGTTAGCTCCATGAAACAACTCACATGACAGCAAACAGATTACACTCCTAGCTCATGTCTCCCACTCATTTTACCTTTTTTTTTTCTACACAGAAAAGGTAAGCTGCTTTCTCAGTTCACAGAGAATATGATACCCTTCCAATGTTGTTTCTCAGCCTCCGAGATGGCTAGAGCAGGACACAGGAAGGACGCAGCAACACCCTTCCCACCACCTCTCCAGCAGCAAGAAGAGAATAAAAGACTCTATGAAGAAATGAGTAGCTAGGAATGTCCCTCATAGTCCCTTCACAGTCCCAAAGCCACAAGTTACTCCTCTTTACACAAGAGAATTGACTATTAAGGCACCGATCTCAAGGATTTCTTGATCTTTCAGTCTGGAGTTACATATTCTTTTACATTTTACTCCACTGATTGAATTTTGTTCTACCTTAGACAAGGTTCCTAAGTCTCTTTGGGTCTTGCTTTTCTCGTTTTAAATGGGAATTAACATGGCAAACCCTAGACCTACCTACTTATCTCACAAATTTCTTTAAAGAAAATGTTAATACTTGGAAAAGTTAAAAGCTTAATCTGTAATAATAGCTAACATTGACTGTGTGCTTATTGGTGTCATTCTAAGTCCTTTACTTGGACAGACTCACTTTTTCCTCAAAGCAACCTTATGAGGTACTATTATGCCATACCATAGGGGGGATAACCTTAAGGTCAAGTAGTTGAGTCACTTGCCTACATATACGCACAAATATCAAGTGATAGAAGTTCTCTGGATCAATCCATTTGAGTGTATGTTAAAATACTTATCATGTAACTTACGATATGTAACTTATCATATGTAACAAAGTGGTTAAGAGCTTGGCTGCCAGTAAGCCAAAGTGTTGGTGGTCACTTCACGAGAGAAAGACACTGCAGTCTACTTCTGTAAAAGATTTAGGCCTTGGAAATCCTATGGGGCAGTTTCACTCTGTCCTATCCTATAAGGGTGCTAACAGTTGGAGTCAATTCGGTAGCATCAGGTGAGGAGTTAGTTTTTTTAATGTATAAATGTTAAAATTGTGCAATGAAAACATTCCAGCACATGGTTTAAAGAAGAAAAGACAATAACCTATTCAGCAAATATTTGAATTCCTCATTTTTCCAGACACTACACACCGTCATCTTTTATGTTTTCTAGGAGTGACATGTTATAAATAAATATGCATGAAACAGAGGCTCTGGAGTCACACTAGCTTGTGGTTATACAATTTGACACTTAATATCCATATAAGCAAATTACTTAACTGTGTCTCAATGTGCTCACATGCAGAATGGAAATAATACCTACTACATAGAGTTGTTTAAGGACTGAGATGCAGTATAAACATCTCAGGATACTGACCAGGACATAGGAAGTGTAAAGCAAATGTTATTAACCACCACTATGAATAGCCTATAAATCTTCTTCACCATTTTACCCATTTTTCTATATATTAAAATTTTTTAAATTTTTGCCTCAAAGCTATCTCATAATTTTGAAATGGGCATATGTAGTGAAATTCATGATTTGAGAAGCTGGATTATATGAAGAGTACAGCATCAGGTTTGCAAAAAGATTAACAGTCTGTGCAATATACAAATGATGCAACGTTGCTTGCCAAATAGAAAGAAGACTTGACGTGTTTACTGACAAATATAAAAAACTGCAGCCTTCAGTATGGATTACATTCAACCTAAAGAAAACAAAAATCCTCATGCTTGGACTGCAACACTGTGACCAACAGGAAAAAATGTGAAGCTATTTACACAGAGAAAAAGATTGAAGTTTTCAAGAATTTCATTTTACTGAACCCACAATTAGTGCCAATGAAGCAGAAGTCAGGAAATCAAAGGACCTATTATTGCACTGGGCAAATCTGCTGCAAACAATCTCTAGAATGTGTCAAAAAGCAAAGATGTCACCTTAAGGAGCAAGGTGCACCAACCCAAACCGTGGTCTATCCAAATGCCTCTGCATGTGAACAATGAATGTTGTTGCCATCAAGTCCATTGGACCTACAGCGACCCTATGCACAACAGAACGAGACACAGCAACAATTATGAGGATAGCACAGGACCAAGCGGTGTGTTGTCCTTATTGTGCACATGGTCGCTAAGAGTCGGAACCGATATAACAGTAACAGCAATAATCCTGGATTTCATATTTCAGTGTTTTCACACTTCGAAAATATTTTGCAGTACATTTATAATATATGTAGCACTGCTGCTTAGTTATAAGCATCTCTTCTACCATTTTGAATGTATAGATACATTATATTTCTTATATATTACAAATTCATCTATTAATGCAAATTGCCATATAACTGATTATATTAGTAAACTGACTTTGGGAGTCTCTGTGTATGGATTTTTATCAAAACACCCTGAATTACAATGGTGGTCATTTACTCCACTTTCTCATTTGACAATGAGAAACCCAGAAGATAAACTAACTTGCTGGGAGGGAGGGGAAAAATGAGGACCCGATGCCAGGGGCTTAAGTGGAGAGCAAATGTTTTGAGAACGATGAGGGCAATGAAAGTACAAATGTGCTTTCCACAATTGATATATGGATTGTGATAAGAGTTGTATGAGCCCCTAATAAAGCGATTAAAAATTTTTTTTAAAAAGAACCTATCACATCAATATTATGCTGTCTCCATAATCCTGGTATTCTGTAACTCAAAACAGTTTGACTAAATTATTTAAACTCTGAGAAATGAGATACAAGTTGGATCCACATGAAGGTCAAACATGCATTTAAGTGAATAGAGTGAGGTTTTGGTGCACAATAAACCCAACTCACTGCCACCGAGTCTATTCTAACCCAGAAAAACCCCTGCAGGACAGAGTAGAACTGCCCCTTTGGGTTTCTGAGACTTTAAATCTTCACAAGAGCAGACAACTGCACATCTCTCCTGTGGAGCAGCCAGTAGATTCAAACGACTGGCCTTGGGATAAGCAGCTCCAAGAGGAGACCACAGGACCCCTTCCAGTGCACAGCAGATACTGTTATAGAATAGGTGGACCACCACTCACATGGTTAGATGTTCACACTCAGCAGCTACTCTGAGGGGGAAAGGGAGGCTCTCTAATCCTATAAACATTCACAGCCTTGGAAACCTTGTGTACGGCTGCTATGCGTTGGAATCAAATAAATGTCAGTGGGTCTTTTTGGTTGTTGTTGTTTATTTTGGTTTTCTTTTGTTTTGCTTTTTGTTAGGGTCTAAAAAGTACAGAGTTTTGAATTTTTCACACCTTCTTTGGCATTGTCAGGTAACTTCCTGAACCAATTCTGAACTTAGCCATGACACAATAAGTTTCACCAAGATGTATGATATTTTCATGAAGTTGGCTATTATGAAGTAGTCAATATAAGCAAATGGTGTATTGAAACTGATCTGAATTTGTTGTAAAACTATTGAAAGGGCTATATCCAAGTGAGATAACAATTAAAAATGTGATTTTAATGATTAAAAAAAAAAATGACTCGCTGAGTTCACATGGCTAGTTAACAACAAAGACTGAACCAGAACCCCAGGCTTAGTCACAAGTTCTTTATCACCTTTTTGGGCTAAATAATTCCAAGTCCTCTCAAAAAAGGTGCTAAACATTTGACAACATTAGAATGATTTAAATCTCTAAGAATAAACAAAAAAAATTCAGGGGGCAAGACTTCAAAGAGCATGTAATATAGAAAAACATTACTTAATACTATTTTCTTATCATAAAATCATACCACTTCAAAAATTTGCTCTACTTAATTTTTATTACCTAAACTCATGCTTACTTAAGCTACCCCTTCTTCCTACCAATCTCCACCACTTTCTGAAACTTGGCAGAGAGGTGAAAATTCCAGGGAGCTGTCACAGTGCAATGCTACTACAGAAAATAGTCCTGCTACTAAATGAGGCTACTAAGTCTCCATTACATTGCGATTCTCCACATAATTATTTTAGCTGTGATAGAATTCAATCTGTTTTTCAAAAAAAAGCTTTCCATGAAAACCATATAAAAGGACAAAAAGAGAAAGCACAGGAAAGTTTCTCTAAGTCACTAAGTCCACTAAGTCACTACCTGATAGTCATTAAATTTTCCCAATGGGTTTCAAACCACCCAGGAGTTTACCAACGGGATCAATCCACATTACTCTTTCCAAAAGTCTGCTGTGAGAGAGATGACAGAATTCTCTCTCTCCCTTCTCATCCTCCCTCCTCCCTCCTGTGTGTGTGTGTGTGTGTGTGTGTTTAGAGTTAAGACCAGAGAGGGTAATCCATTTTATACACAAGCCACAGTTAGATCAAGGTGAGGAAGGAAAAGAGACAAAGAACGAGGAAGACTGACAAGTCAAATCAATTATTTACTTAAAAGTCCACAAGGTAAAGAGCACTATAATGTGCAAAGTGCCAATGTGCTCCACCCCTTCTCTGCTAGTCAGTACAGGCCACAAGATGAACACCAGTCTCCAACAACCAGCCAAGTGCCAGGCTAGATGGCCTTAACAAGCCAAATCATCTTTACCAGGCTAAATGGAGCCAAACACACACATTTAACTCCTAGTCAAAGAACATAGGTTCAAAAGGGAGCAAGACATATTGCATGGAAAGTGAGGAAGATAAAGGCAGCTAACCAAAAGGTCTGTAGTTTGAACACATCTACTGGTCCACGAGAGAAAGATAAAACCGTCTAGGTCCTTAAAGATTTACGAAGCTATAGAAACCCTATGGAGTAGTTCACTGTCCTACAGGATCGCTCCGAGTCAGAATCAACTTGATGGAAGTGGATTTGGTTTTAGGTTGGGTCTTCTGATGGCATGAAGTGCTAGGAACAAAAACAAGGCAGGTAAGGCATTAAAGAGTTAATGAGTACAAAAGAAGAAACTGCACACAGATTTCCTTTTTCAAACATTTAGGAGCAAAAGGAAAAAGATAGCAATAACGCAAAGAGATAGCAAAGAAGAGGGATTTCATGTAATCTGTTACAGGGCAGCAATTTGTTACAGTGACACCTCCGTATTTTGTGGACTAAAGGATTCAATAAAGAGTAAACCTGAAGAAGCAAAAGAGAAAGATATTGGTACGACTAAGGTATTAGACCAAGTGGATACTAAATAATGGGGTGAAGAAAATGTATCCAAGTTGGTCCTGAATATCACTTGATAAACACAATGAGAATGGGGAGCATCTGGCAAACACTGAAAAATTAGAAGCTGTACAAAAACAAGGCAATGGTCTAGAAGAGGCAATGAAGGTAATATGCTGACCTTCCTCCTCATTTGCCCAAGGAAAAGCAGAGTATACAAAGAGCGAATAAAAAAAATAATACAAAATGTCTTCCTTTCAGGCATAGGCTAAGAGAAGGGAATTTTGAAAGCAAAGATTAAGATCCTAAGATTTAGGGGGAAAAGGAGCTGATACCAAGGACTTAAATAGAAAGTAAATGTTTAGAAAATAATGATGGCAACATCCAAAATAATGATGGCAACAAGCTTTATACAATTGATATATGGATTGTTATAAGAGCTGTAAGAGCCCCCAGAAAATGATCTTTTAATTAAAAAAACTTTTAAAAAATAACTAGGACTTTGCTCACATTTGTGACAAAGGACCCAACAGCAGCAGCTGGTAAAGGAACATCAGGAACAAGGTGGAGCAGGGTGGGGCTGGGTTTTACAACATTGAGGAAATAACAGAAGCTAAATTTGTGAAGTCATTTTCAACTCAACAGCAGAAACGAATAAATGCTAAGCTATAAAAAACTTCATGAATGAAGAGATTGGGGAGAACAGGAGAAATAAACATACAAAAAAGGACTGGCCATCAATGGCAGAATCTCAAGACTAAACAGCCTCCCATTTTCAGGAGGAATGATCTTCAGACTAAGTTTCCCAAATCTGAACCCTGAAAATTCATTTAATGTCAGGAGCCCTGGTGATAAAGTGGGTTAAAGTTGGGCCTCTAATTGCAAGGTCAGCAGTTGGAAGCCATCAGCCAGGAGTATGATGAGGCTTTCTACTCCTATGAATATTTAGTCTCAGAAACCCCCTGGTGGGCAGAACTAACCTGTCTTGCAAGGTCATTGTGAGTAGAAATTGACTCAATGGCAATGGTGGGGGGTGTTCGTTTAATTTTCTAAACGGTGTCTTTTCTTGAACTAGACATTTGTTTATAATAAGGATTTGTAGAGAGTTCTATACATGAATATAGACTTTATCCAAATGATAAGTAAATGTCAGGAATAGAACCAGGAACAAATATTTCATCTGTTAAGCACCGTCTACGGTGAAACAAGCATTGAATGAACTGCTAACCAAAAGAACAGAGGGTCAAATCCACCAACCAATCTGTGGGAAAAAGATGAGACTTGTTCCCATAAAGATTTACAGACTTGGAAACCCTATACAGGGTTGCTATGAATTGGAATCATCTCAATGTCAGTGGGTAGGTTTTGGTTTAAAGAAATCCTGGTACTTCGGTGGTGAATGCACTCAACTGCTAACCAAAAGGTCAATTGTTTGCACACATCAGCTAACAATGTGGCCACCTGCTTGCTGTGGAGACCTTAGGAGGCAGTTGTACTCTGTCCTAGAGGGTCGCTGTCAGTCAGAATTGACTCAACTGCCATGGGTTTGGTTTGGAGTTTTAAACACAAAAATGGAAAATCAATACTTGGGTGGCAATTTACTGACATTAATTACTGTCTAATTGGGGAATGTAACAAAGAGGAAGTGCTGAAATCCTGGTGGGGACTGAGCATGATAGTGGGACAGGAGGAGAATCAAGGGAAATAGAGGAAAGAG
>NW_022111357.1:22037235-22038363 GCF_000313985.2 Echinops telfairi | reverse complement strand
AATGAGGACCTAATGTTGGGGTTTAAGTGGAGAGAAAATGTTTTGAGAATGATGTACAAATGCGCTTTACACAATTGATGTGTGTATGGATTGCGTTAACAATTGTATGAGCCCCTAATAAAATTTTTTTTTTTAAATTACTGTCTAATCAATCACCTCAACTGGCCTATTCTTTAATTATTCCTCTTATGTTTTCTAAATCTAAGGACTAGTAGAAGAAAAATGATGGGTTTTGGAGTCCACGATCTGGAATCCTAACTTACCAGTTGCCCAGTGACATTTTTTAACTGTCCAAGAGGTTCAGTTTCCTCATCTGTAAAATTTTACCAGATGCTGTGGAATCAGTTCTGGAGACCTGAGATGTATCAGCATAGAACTATGCGCTACAGGATTTTCAATAGATGCCAAGAAGGAAAGGAAGGATAGAAAAAATTGAATCCGCTAAAATAGAGAAAGTAAGTTATTAGGCCCTTCCTTGTCAATCCTTTTGGACCAGCATCCCAGCCCATTAACTGTTTGCCCTCCCCAGGGACTTTACTATGAGATAGTTGTAAAGATTAAAGTATTAAAACATCAGATACACAGTGAAAGCTGAAAAAAAGGTAGATAATATGCTATTTTACTATAAAATGTTATAATGCACAGAAATGTAAGACTATTTTAACTAATACTATTATAAACTGAACATCTAAACTGAGTCCGTTTATTGTTACAGTACTGTTAATGATACCTTGGACAAATTCTATTTTAAAAACGCTCTATAACAAACGCATTCTAAAACCTCCTCTCCACTTGGCCATCCATCTAATGAATGATTATATTATTGATTAGGATACAATTTATACAATGTTTAGCTGTTTGAAATGTACTACCCCACCCCACAAATGAGTACTTGTAAAATAAAACAAAAGTTTTAACTTCCAGCTCAATCCTAGGACAATTGTAGAAAATCTGATTTTATCTCAGAGTTTTAAAATGTAGAATAATATTGTTAGTAGAGAATTGGAGGGCAAAAATAGAGACGATGCTTTACCTCCATCCCAACTTCAGTTAACTATATTACAAATGTTCCTCAGTTCTATCAGTCTGTCTTTCCTTCTCCATATGTAGTCCTATCTTTTTTTTTTC
>NW_022111357.1:22021751-22036620 GCF_000313985.2 Echinops telfairi | reverse complement strand
TTTTTTGTTCTGATGATGCCTTACACCTGATCCCTTCGACACCTCGTGGTTGCATAGGCTGGTGTGCTTCTTCCATGTGGGCTTTGTTGCTATGTAGTCCTATCTTAGCCTTCTTCAAAACTTCTCTACAACACATTCCTTGTTTCTCCCACTCACTAAATTCAGGTTTCCACGGTAGTAATCATTTCTGAATTTCTATAAAAATTCTTAATTGGTCTCTTTTCCAGTAATGTACATAATACCTCCTTATAAATCGGTCTGTAATTCCAAGCTCACCAATTCACTGTCCTTTAGTAACTCTAAAAAACCTCAATAACTCGAAACAATCTAAACTCACTGCCATCAAATCCATTCTTATTCATAGCGACTGTTCGTACAATAGAATGAACCACTACCCAATCCTGCCCCATCTTCATAATTGTTCTTATGCTTGAGCCCATTGTTGCAGCCACTGTGTTAATCCATTTTGTCAAAGGTCTTCTTCTTTTTCACTAGCTCCCAAATGTTGGCAAAATCAAGTCCAAATTCCTCAGTCTGACTTCAAAGCCATTTATAATCTGACTGAGCCTACTTATCTAATCTTACCTCCTCCAAGTTAATCATCTAAATTCTATTATTGGATCAGAAACCTATTCTCAGTCCAATTAATAATGTTTTTATTCCTTCCTTGCGCTTGCTCTCACTCTTCCCTGGGTTGGAAAACTATCCCCTTTCTCCCACCTATTTGAATGCTACTCATCCATCATCTATAAAACTCTACTCTTAACTGTCTCCATGAGGCCCTTCACAAACCACTTCAGCCAGACTAATTTCAGTGAACTATAGCCTGTCATTTCAACATAAGTTACCAGCATAGCAGACCACCCCGTGGCAGTGACTACCATATCACTACTACCAAAGAACATTTTAAAGTACATTTTTCATTAAACAACATTAGTCAATATGAAAAACTCCTTTCATTTGAAATAGTATTTTCTCTATAATGTTTTTTAAATGTTCCCTCTGATAAAATGGTGAGATTCAATGAGGATTGTTTTTCATTTTCATGCCCCAACTGGAAGATAAAAAGGTCTTTTGAAACATCACTGATTTATGAACCAAGCCCAGGGACCACTAGTCTCCATCCCTTATTTTAGCAGTTATGTTGTTGTTAGCTGCCATCAAGTCAGCCCTTAATTCATGATGACCCCAGGTACAAAGGAACAAAATGTTACCATCCCCAAGACATTTGCCTATTTTCAGAAGTCAATCATCAGACCTTTCCTTGTAGTCCATCAGTCTAGAAGTTCCACTAAAACCTGTTTGGCTTCAGAGCAACACACAGCCTTCATTGATTGTGAAGCTGCACTTGAAATACAGTGGCAAGAAATCAAACCTGGTATCCTGCATGAGAGGTGAGAATCCTATCAGTGAACTATCAATGGCTCATCATTAGCATTTATACATTACCCAATTGTGTCATGGAATGGTTTCAAACACTAGATACTGCCTTCCCAAGTAAGATCTCTTAAAGAACAAGAGCTATCTATGGCACCTATTTTCTCCATATGTACTAATTAATCCTAGGTTGAAAACAAAACAAGTACTATAAATAGAGATAACAAAAGTTCTTGCTTTAAAATTTGATGTGAAAATGTAACTGAAGGAAGTCCTCCGTATTTCCCCCTTTCCCATTTTCTTCCTGGAATAGATTAGCTCTCTGCATCCTTCTGAAGTGTACCTAAAGAACTGCCACCTACCTCCCAATCTCTCTACTCCAATCTTACTCTGCTAACCTCTCTTTATGATCTGAAATTTCATCCCTCAGTTACCTTACCATTTTCTTTTTTCTTCCTATTCCACAAACTCCCTCACTATTTTTTTTATTATATTTACTTGTTGGATGCCATCGAGTCAGTTCCAACCAATATCTACCCGTAATCTCCTTTACTCCAACTGTTTGGAGTTGTCTCCAAAATTATTAGCCCCATTTTACAGATGAAAAAATTGAATCCTTAAAATTGTAAGATCACTTGCCTAGGGTCAACACAGCTAGTGTGTGTGGCAAACTAGGATTGGAACCAGCAGTCAGACTTGTTTGTAACCAGAACCAGCATGATTTTGAGAACTGGGTATTTAAAAAATATTTATCATTACTCTCTACATAAATGAGGTCAACACTGTCCCCTAGGAGAGGAGACTACCATTTATGGATCTTGATTAACTTAAAGACATATTAAATGCTTTAAATGAAAGACCTCCTCATTCACTGGTCTTAGATATAAATCACTAAGGCTAAATCATACAAATGCCCCCATCCCTTATTACACTCCTTACCCTACCCCAATGTAATTCAGAAAACAGTACATTTGTGATAAAACTATTCTAGAGTTTACAGGGCCAAATATTAACTTCATGTATTTTCCAGGTAACTTAAAATTAGACAAAGCTTGTGTGTGTGTGTGTGTGTGTGTGTGTATTTAGAAACAAGAAAATGCTGTCAGATCAAAGTGGATGAGATCCTTTTTCTATCTAAACTCTTGCTTCTGCAGAAAGTCTATACAAATAACACCTTGGTAAGTGGGTCATGAAAATATATCTCATTCCTCAATTACAATTCAGTTCAAATCTGTTTGTACACAAATTTGCCCATCAACAGACCAAAGATGCTTTTTTAAACTTTCTTTTTATGACCAAAATGTTCTTTTAAAGGCTATAAATAAAAGCATATTGGTATTAATATTAGCTAAACCTTTCATGGGAGATTCCCCATTCAATCATAATACAAAACAATAAAATAAAAAACAAGGCTGTATTGAAACAATGATTTTGTTTATTGGGGTGCAAATTTGGGTGCTGCTAGTCAATGGAATCATCTTAAGAAGATCCTCTTCCAATAATGTTGCCAAAGTTTAAAGTGTTTTTGATAAGCCTCACTCGAAGATAAGCCTCACTGAACAAAAAACCCTATTCCCCATATTTTATAATTAGATCTCATTTACAATAAAAAAACTATGTTAATCACTCATTTTATTCATCAACTGTGTCTATCTCCAAAAATTAAATTTAACCCCCAAGAATGAAGCCTTACTAAGATGAAGAATGTGCAATATACCCTAAAGTCAAATATAAAAGTGTGCGCCAACATCTCCAAGTTTGGAAATTTTATTAAATGTATAACTTCCCACTTTGCAGAGTTCTGATATTTGTTTTAAAAGGAGGCATATACCTTACAAATGTACCTCAGAGATGATCACTTATGAACTATCTCATTTATGCAACATTTCACATATGCAATAGTAAAAAAATAAAAGCTATTATTTTGTGCAGTAATGATGTACATTAGCATTAACAAGGCTTGGGTGCTAGGTAAGAGTAACGGTGGCTGTGAAAAGTGAGAGTAACAATGCTGGTTGTGATGGTTTAGGTCAGGCATTCTCAAACTACGGCCTGTGGGCTACATGCAGCCTGCCGAGGACATTTTTCCGGCCTGCTGGGTGTTTTTGCCGTGTTTTTTTACTTCAAAATAAGATGTGTGCAAAGTGCATAGGAATTTGTTCATAGTTGTTGTTTTAACTGTAATCCGGCTCTCCAACGGGTTTGAGGGACAGTGAACTGGCCCCGTTTAAAAAGTTTAGGGACCGGGGACGGACAACCAAAAAGTGGGTGAAGGGAGACGCCGGACAGGGCAAAATATGACAAAATAACAATTTATAAATTTTCAAGGGCTCATGAGGGAGGGGGGAACAGGAAGGGAGGGGGAAAATGAAGACCTAATGCCGGGGGCTTAAGTGGAGAGGAAATGTTTTGAGAATGATGAGGGCAATGAATGTACAAATGCGCTTTACACAATTAATGTATGTATGGATTGTGGTAAGAGTTTTATGAGCCCTAATAAAATGATTTTTTTTTTAAATTGAGGACCCCTGGTTTAGGTTATATGTCAACTTGACTGGGTTTGATTCTCAGTAGTTCTACTGTTAAATAATCACATAATTTGGTAGATATATAATGATGTAGTCATCCTCCATTTTGTGATTTGATGTGGTCATCCACCATTTTTGCATAACAACCTGATCTTTGGAATCTAACCACATGGGTGTAGTAACACAACTTGAAAATCTGAAATACCAAAGGGATCTATGTAAAAGCAGCAAAATGACACTTTAGGAAATGACTAGAATGTGTCTACTATGAGCATTTAAATTACGATGCTTCAATAACATTTGCTCTACAGTGCCTCTAAAGGAAGTGTTTAGTATGACTATACATACCTATGCCACTTGAAATTTTTTTACTTAATTAATACTATTTTGATTAGGCTGGGCTTCTTAGAAAGAAGAAATTTCAAAGTTGTTTGTTCTTTTGTGGTTGTTTAGAAGATTCACTTGAGGAAGAAAAGGAGTAATCCTAGATTACCTTATTTGCTATTTTTGTATGCCACGGAGTTGACTGCTACCCATGGACACTTCAGGTATGTAGAGTAGAACAGCTCCATAGGATTTTTAAGCCTGTGAAAATCCTTTCACAAAGTAGATCCTCTTTCAGAAGTAGATCGCCAGGCTTATTTTCTGAGTGTCTCTAGGTGGGTTCAAACTACCAACTACCAACTTTTTGGTTAATAATAGTGCTTAGGAACCTGGTGGCATAGTGGTTATGCATTGGACTGCCAACTGCAAGGTCAGCAGTGGGAAACCATGAGCCACTAGTGCCTTGGGAGAAAAAATGGGGCTTTCAACTCCTGTAAAGAGTTAGTCTAAGAGACTCACATGGGTAGTTGTGCCCTGGTCCTACAAGGTCCCTGTGAGTTGGAATCCACTCAATGGCAATGAGTTAGTGTTTGTTTATACCATCCAGGACTCACCTAGCCTAATAAAACTGCTCTAATCACCTTGACAAAAAGGATCCCTGGTGGTGTGGTGAGTTATATGCTGGGCTGCAATCCTTAAGGGTCACTGTGAATTGAACTCAATTAGATAGCAATGAGTTTGCATTTTTGAGTAATCATCTTGACAAGGAGCCTTGGTGGCATAGTGGGCTGTTGGGCTGATAACTGTGAGGTCAGTGGTTCAAACCCATCAGCACTCCTCAGAAGAAAGATGAAGCTGTTTTCTCCTGTAAAGATTTATAGACTCAGAAACCCAAAGGAGAAGTTCCACTCTGTCCTACAGGGTCACTGTGAGTTGGAATCAATTAGATGACCACAACCTGTTTAACAAAGCTTAAAAGTATACTGCCCTAGAGGCAATTCTAACTCCTATCAACCTTTTAGAACAGAATAGAACTACTCCATAGGGTTTACATGGCTGTAAATCTTTAGATAAGCAGGCTGCCACATCTTTCCCCAACCAACCATCTAGCAAGTTCAAGCCACCAACCTTTGCAGTTGAGTGCTTAAATGCTGTCCCACCATGACATCACCCTGTTTATGAGCAATTTCAATTTTTAGTTAATGTCCTCCTTGCAAAGATAAAAATTGGGGACAGAATTCATGTCAAGATTTCAATTATTGATATTAAAAAAAACACACCTCAATTCTGACCTTCAACAACAGCTTTGTGACATCAGGCAAGATACTAAGCTTATGCTGTCATCTGCAAAATGGGGCTAAGCTACTAAACAAGACTTACCTTATAGGTGTGGTGAGGATTAAATGAGATTATGTGCCTCATACACTGAATGAGTAAATGAATTAATGTACATTAAATGTTTAGTATTATGTCTGACACATAGCATTATAGCTAATGTTATAATAATCACTTGAGATTGGTACCTAGAATAAGCCAGGGGAAATGGCTAACAATACTAGAATCTCTGTCTCCAAACTATGCTGTTGTTATAGGTACCACTGAGTTGGTTCCACCCATACCAACCATACACACAAAGAATAAAATAATGCCCAGTCCTGCCCGTCCTCACAATTGTTCCTTATGCTTGACCTCATTGTTGCAGTCGCTGTGTCAACCCATCTTTTGAGGGCTTTCCTCTCCTTCCCGGCCCCTCTACTTTACCAAACATGATGCCCTTCTCCAGGGACTGGTTTCTCCTGACATGTCAAAAGCACGTAAGACGAAATCTCGCCACCCTTGCCTCTAGGAAGTACTCTAGCAGTGGTTCTTCCAAGCTGAAAACTAAAACCAGATTTGATATTTAACTTTCAAAAATTATCATGGATAATTTCCATATTATCTCACCAACTACCTCAATTCTCAGTTGCAGAGTCTCTTTTAAATGAAGAAGGGCTGTCTAAGTGTTCAGAAATAATCTCTATTTTAGCAACTATAATCAATGTTTGGGCTAAGGCTGAGAGAGCCTTTCTAGAAAAGCAGATTTGCTATAGACATTCTAGTCACTGAGAAACTCACTTAGGTTCCACACAAATTAGTGAAGTTAAAATTCAGCTTGAAAAAAAATTCTTGAGTTCCTTCTAACCTGCCAATATATAAAAAATATTAACTGATTTTAAATAAAATATTTTTAAAATAATAAAAATAGATTTTTCTATTATTTGTATATAAATAATACAAAGGTAAAATGTAAATATTTGTTAATATTTAGTATGTACCATAACAGGCACTAAATATTTTTATATGTTAAATAATTTAATCCTCACCACTTTACAGATGGAGAAACTAGTTTTCTAAGGCTACACTACAAATTTAAACAAATTTCTACTTAACCAAAATGGTCAAAGAATGAGGCTAAATCACAAATGGATTATCAATTGTCAAAGAATCAAAATAAATCATACTTAACACCAAGCTTCTTTTGAATTTAATGATTCAGAAAAGTGCTACAAGATCTTATGATATCTCAGAGTCAACAGCATGAACAATTCTACTGTGAGTGTATAATAATGTAGAGAGATTGGGTTGAATATGACCCACTCAGAAAACTACAATTTGTGATACATTCATCACTTGGATTTTTCCACATTTCAAATGGAAATGTCTAGTTGACTCAAGTTTACTGATGGTTTGAAATGTGGACAAATGTAAATGTGTTCTGCATATATATGTATATAGATACACATATACAGGTGTATGCATGTATTTATCTAACTGGAGCAAAAAATTTTTAAACAAATAAGCTAGCTTTAAGTATTTCTTCTTAAAAGATAATGAGGAATTACAAATTGATTTATTAAAATTACTCCCATGTAATTTTATTAACTTATAATTAATTATACTACAAGTTAATTAACTTATAAACTACACAAGTACCTCTGCTTCAAAGTTTCTATAAAAAGAATTACTAAATTACCAGGCAATCTTCCATGGATATATAGTTCCATCAGAAAACACTCACTGCTTTAAAATACATAGTTGTTGTGGGCTATCCAGTCAATTACAATTTAGATACATCTTTAAGAAGATATTATAAAAAAAAAAAAGAAGATATCACTCAATTGTGTAATATGTATTAAGTTAAACCATCTCAGTTACTACTTATCTAATTTGTATTTAAGCTGGTTTAAAGCTAAAGATGGTACCTAACAACAACAAAGTTAGCTCATACAGAACTTACTACCAAGAGAGCTTACTGGCAGGTCAGGGAGGGTGGCTTTAAACAGATTTAACTGGTTGCTATCAAAATAAAATGTTATTTCAGAGAATAACTCAAATGAGGTATCTAGTATTTTATTTCAGCTAGTAATTCCAACCTGCAAGCATTGAACAAGCAGGAACTAAGCATCTTTCCAGGAATGATGTGTACAAATTTAGTTCATTGCCAATAACTCTGTGACCCCAGACTTAGACTCCTGTACTTTTGCACCCCAACAGTATACCACCTTGAGCACCTGAGGCAATTTCAGACTTTGGATTAAACACTATGTAGAATTCTAGTAGAAATAATTCATGTTAAGAAGTCTGAAAAGTTTACATTTTTACCTTAAGTATCAACATCATTATGCTCACTCAACAAAAACCATTCTAAGGACCTACTGTGTACAAAGTTCAACGAAAGGAACTGAGAAGAGTACTGACTAAAACAAGTTGCTGATCAAATTAGGTAATTATGTTACTAGTTGGTTATTAACTAAGAATGAGTACCAGCATTATAAGCTACAAGATTTCTGAGAGCAAAACGTTTGATCCAAACAGAGCGATAACATGTTCTTAACCAAGAACATGCTTTTACTAGCAAGCATGATGTCCTTTTTCCAGGGTCTGGTCCCTCCTGATGACATATCCAAAATATATGAGATAAAGTCTCAATTTCCTCCCATCCAAGACAGATGCTCATTCTTCTGGCAGTCCATCATACTTTCAATATTCTTCCCCAGCACCATAACTCAAATGCATCAATTCTTCTTTGGTTTTCCTTAGTCTATGACCAACTTTCACATGCATAAGAGAGGCTATTGAAAATACCATGGCTTTATCAGGTGCACCCGAGTCCTCAAAGTGACATCCCTGCCCTTCAATACTTTTAAAGAACGCCTGTGCAACAGATTTGCCCAATGCAATATGTCATTTGATTTCTTAACTGCTGCTTCCATGAGCACTGATGGTGGATCAAAGCAAGATAAAATTCTTGACAGCTTCGGTCTTTTTTACATTTATTAAGATGTTATCTTATTGATCTAGTTGTGAGGACTTAGGTTTTATTTACATTGAGTCACAATCCATACTGCAGGCTGCAATCTTTGATCTTCATCAGCAAGTGCTTCAAGTTTTCCTCACTTTCAGCAAGGTTGTGTCATCTTGCACATCGCAGGTGTTAATAAGACTTCCTCCAATCCTGATGCTAGCTCTTCATCATGTAATATAGCTTCTCTGAATATTTGCTCAGTATACAGACTGAATACATATGGTGAAAGGATACCAACCTGACACATACCTTCCCTGATTTTAAAACACTCAGTATTCCCTTGTTCTGCTACTGCCTCCTGGTCTATGTACAAGTTCCATATGAGCACATGTTCTAGAATTCCCATTCTCTTGAATGCTACCCAGAGTGTGTTAAATGCCTTTGAATAGTCAATAAAATACAAACATCTTGGCCATTCACTCTATCTATTAGATACCTACTGCATGCCAGTCATTGCTTTAGGCACTGGTTATACACTAGTGAACAAAACAGATCATCACTCTTCTCTTATGGAGTCTAGTGGATAATAATCATGCAAGTTGGATAATCATCATGCAAGTAGATATATCATTACACAGTTTAATGGGTACTGTGAAGGGAGGCAACAAAAACCAGTAATAGGAAATAACAGGAAAAGGTCTAGCAAGACAAGATGATGAGCTGAGATATAAAGGAAGCAGCCAGGTACTGAACAGAGAAAAGTATTCAAGGAAAAATAGATCCACATGTGCAAAGGTCCTGAGGTAGGGGAAGAGCTTGTTGAGTTAAAAAGTATGGGTAAACGGGTAATGAGAATGGCATATGCTGAAGCTGGAGAGGTAGATGGGGTCAGAATATACAAAGCATTATGGGCGTTGGTAAAACATTAGAATTTGGATTTTTATTACAAATTCAAAGGAAAACCATTACGATTTTGCACAACCATTACGCAACACAATATTATGTAAAAGGGACAGGAGGGACCAAAGCTGTTGCCAGTGAGTCATTCTGACTCATAGTGATCCCATAGGATAGAATACAACGGCCTTACAGGGTTTCCAAGCCTGTAATCATTATGGAAGCAGATTGTCACATCTTTCTCCCACTGGGAAGGTGGTGGGTTTGAACTGTCGACCTTTTGGTTAGCAGCCAAGTTCTTAACTATGTTACTCAGCCACACCCAAATGAACATAAATGTTAATTTCATTTTTACAAAGTTCAACAACAGACGAAACTAATGTATGCTGCTATCAGAAGTTAAGCTGGAGATGATAGGATAGAAAGGAGGCAGAATCAGGGGACTTCTAGG
Source organism: Echinops telfairi (assembly GCF_000313985.2). NCBI lineage: Eukaryota > Metazoa > Chordata > Mammalia > Afrosoricida > Tenrecidae > Echinops > Echinops telfairi. The sequence continues at coordinate 22,026,758 of NW_022111357.1, read as the reverse complement.
AACTGCTAATGCTATTTCTGGATCTGAATTGCTGCAGAGGTTATGTTAACTTTGTGAAAAATTCATCAAATTATACTCTGTATGATGGGTGTACTTTACTTTAAGTATTTACTTTAATAAAGTTATAATAATTGTTAATGTTTTATGTTTTTACTAACATTAATGTGTTTTCAAAATAATATTCTTTCCTTACATTTCAAAAGGAAATTTCTAACTATTGGAGTTCACTGAAGGTTTGGACTATAGATAAATGTAAATGCAGCCAATCGACCTTCTTTATTTTGTTCTGTTGTTGTTAGATGCCTTCGACTCAGTTCTGACTCACAGCAACCCTGTGCATGACAAAATGAAACACTGCCCAGTCCTGCGCCATCCTCACTATTGGTATTTCTAACCTAGCTAGAGCAAATAAGTTTAAATAAATAGGCTGATTTCAAAATATTTTTTTAGGCAAAAGATGGTAAGATTACAAAAATTAATAAAAGGTAAAATTGAGAATGGAAAGTCTTGGATAATACTCAGGAAAACCCTCATGCAAATATAAAATTGGGGAGGATTGGGTCAAATAACTATTGACTACAAAGAACCATGTTATAAAGAATAAATGAAATGCCAGGGTATGCAATAAAGAATGAACTATAGGGTGGGTGTGGAGGGGCTGATACCAAGGACTCAATAGAAAGTAAATGTCTAGAAAAGAATGATGGCAACTTATGTACAAATATGCCTGATACAATTGAGGTATGGATTGTAATAAGCGTTGTTAAGAGTCCCCAATAAAATGATCTTTTAATTTTAAAAAATGAACTATAAATTCCTAGACTGTAAAGAAAGATCTCTTGAAATTAATAAAGAGATAGATCAAGTGTAAAGTCTAGAAAGTTTAATACTTGTTTTATTGCTGCTTATATTTTAATATTTATTTTTCAAGCTGTCCCTTCCTTTGCATTCCCCCAGTAACCAGAGGATGAAATGAAATAGAGAGACCCCAAATTTTACCATCAGTCATACTTGAGCTCAAATCAATGCTCTGTCCCTCTCTATCTCTGACAATAACATCCCTGAGTGTAGTTGCCTCATCTATAAAATGCAGATGACTCTCTCTCCTAGGGTTACTATGTTCTCCCTATAGCTACCCCAAATATTGAGCTGATAACCTGAAAGCCATTTATTTTTTCTAATGAGGAGCCCTGGTAGTGGTTAAGCACTGGGCTGCGATCTGCATGGTAGGCAATTCAAAACCACCAGCAGCTCCTCAGGAGAAAGACTGGGTTTTCTACTCCCGTAAACAGTTGCAGTCTTGGAAACCCACAGGGGGTCACTAGGAGTAAGCACTGACTCTATGATAGTGAGAATGGTATTTTGAGGTTGATGTCACAAAAGTTTTTATTCTTATGTAATCATCAAGGGCGGAGAAAGGTGTTATAAGGCATTCAACACATACAAATCTTCATGGACTAGATTTTTTTTAAAAAAGAGGAAAGGACTAAAAGGTGAAAACAAGAGTTTCTAGAAGCCAAGTAACAAAGGTTTCGAGACTTTTCTAATATAAAACTTCAGCTAAAGTAAATCTGGCCAGGTTCCATAACTTGAGAAATTATGAGAAGGAACAAAACTAATCTTTCACTTTCCCCAGAAGCCACAATTTCTACCTATTTGCTCTGTGGAATATCAACCAAACCAAGTTGAGACAGGAATAGCAGGAATAGTCCGTCACAGGTGGAAGGGGAAAGCCTTCAATCACGGTTTACCATCCCCACCCTTCATTATCATTTGAACCACAAAGAGTTAAGTATTACTTAAGTATAAGATAGCCAAAGATGTTACGTTTTAAATTTTCAGAAGCTACCATTTCAATCGCTTCTCGGCCTTTTGGCTAAGATCAAGTGCAGAAACTACCATTTCAAAAAGGAAACAAAAATTAAAAGTTCAACTCTTTTAAAAAAATCATTTTATTGGGGCTCTTACAGCTCTTATAACAACCCATACATCCATTGTAAAATGCACATTTGTACATATGTTGCCATCATCCTTTTCAAAATAATTTTTCTATTTGAGCCCTTGGTATCAGCTCATTTTTTTTCAACTCTTTAATAATCTTCAGGTAATTCCCCCTCCCCACATCATGCTCTTGTCTTAAAAGTAACTAAAATCTGATTCCTTGCAAATATATTCATCCTTCCCCTAATCTGATAAGTGCTTTATCTCTACCGCTATTGTTCTCAGTCACTTCACCATTAAGTACCTGACCTTTCCCTGCTTCTTGCAAAGTTGGCACAAGTGTTCACTAATTTCATGAGGTTTGAATCTAAGCATCATCAGGGCCCGTGAGTTGCTTCTGACTTATGACAACCCAGCAGTGTCAGAGTAAAATTATGCTCCATGGGTTTTCTATGAGGGAGTAGTCACAAGTAGATCAACAGGCCTTTCTTCCAAGCACTTCGGCAGAGACGTGAACCTCCAGCTTTTTAGGTTAGCAGCTAAGCATGCTAAACCATTTGCACCACCTGGGACTCCAAATCTGAGCATAAAAATCTCATATTCCCAGGGATCAATCAGATACACAATTCCCAAAAGATAACGCATTAGTTTAAAAGAATGAAGGTGGTGGTGGTAGTTACACAACTGCAACTCATCAAAAGTGTACACTAAAATTTACGTGAAATATACCTCAACAAGTATAAAAATAATAATAATACATTTACTACCTAAAATACAACTATTGGTCTTTCTTAATCTGGAACACAGAACATAGAAGAAAACCACAAGCTTAAGGAAATAATTAGTCCAAATAACTAATAGACCGTGGCAACCACAGCCTCTACTACCCTGAAATCAAAAGAACTAGATGGTGCCCAGCCACTACTACCAACAGCTCAGCGCTAGATCACAATAGAAGATACTCAACCAAGGGAGGGAAAATAACGGAGAACATATTTCTAAATCACAAAACAGACCAGACTTACTGATCTGAGAGACTGGTAGACCCCCAAACTGGGGCCTTCAAGCCTGAACGTGAAACCACCCCTTACTCTGGGATCAACGTTCTTCCAAACAATAGGTAAGAGCTATAAAGTAAGTTACAGCACCAGGAGGAATGCACTCCAGTACACGCTCAGAAGACAGAAAGGGGCAGGAAAGAAGGACGAATGGAAACGAGGAACCCAGGAGGGTTGTTGCTGCATCGAAGGTACTGAAACCAGTGTTCCAAAACAAATTGTGATAGGCTGCTACATGGAAATCTCCGTTGCTCTACAAACTTTGATCCAAATAGAATAAAGAGAATGCATTCATTGATTCATTCAACAAATAACTACTCAATATCAACAAATAATTGTGATCAAAGTTTATACCAAATCTGTCAACTTGGACTAGCTGGATTCTACCTGCAATGAGCTTTACTCACAAAGCTAACACTGTACCCACACATTGTCCCCAGAAATCATGCTACATGAGAAATGGCTATCTCTGATCATGAATAGCATCTTAATGTTGGCATCTACAGTAGAAGGGGCCTGGCCCATCTGCCATCTTCCTATAATAAGCCAGATAACCCCATACTCTAATACAAACACTTCCATCATAAGCAAAGAAATTATTAAGCACCTAGTGCATTTAGGTAACACAACCTTGTATGTTCATCTTTCTACTAGAAAACTCAAACACCTCAGAAGCATATTGAAGATGACAATGTTACCAGGGAATGGCCTTAACTGATTTTTCCTAGCATCCTCAGGGACCCAGAGGCTAAGTCAAACACCAGGAACTGAGCCTCCTGATCTCAAGGCAGCACATATAGGGAAATAACCTCTTCCTCAGATCTTAAAAAGACATTGGGCTTTGAAGTGCTGCTCCATTTATCATGACTAGCTGTAGGAGTGAGTTTGGGGATGTCACTTTACCTCTCTGACCCACAAGTTTACTCATCTGTAAAACAGGGATGCCAACATCGCCTCATATGATTACTTGGCAGAAAGAAGCCAACTCAACAGGATTCGATTTCTTTCCACATCTGAAATCACTTCAAACTAAATAAACACCCCACGACCCAAAGAGCCAATCTCAGGTCAACATGAACTTTTATTTGTCATTCTGTCCCCACTCCAGCCCCCTCCTTTTCCACCCCTCTACTTCCAGTTTTTCAAACTTTAGCTACTATGTTTAGAAGAGTGATTTAATTTTAGAAACCTGGAAAATTCTTCTGAGTCAATTGACCAAAACCTTAATCTGCCCCAAGGGGAATTCTGAGCAAAATAATTATGTCTGACAAGGGAAGAATTTTCTATGGCTAGTTCTCCAATTTAACCACTCGAATGCCACGAACGCTGCACATGAGGTGTGGGAAGCAATGGGAAGCAATCTAGAAGAGACTCCCCGGATTCCCAGAAAGGAAATGACCTCCTCATCTCCAAACCCCTCCCTCCCTAATCTTAGGCAGTAAAAGCTTACCAGGTGACATAAACGCTGCGGCCCTGTGTGAAAGAAATTCGACTAAACCTTACCCCTCAAACTCTCCCCCAAAGGCAGGGAGGTCCAGGGACAATTTTCTCTTCAATGGACAGATAAGGGACCCAATATACCGAAGGGACCCAATATACCGCGCCCAAGGTCATTCAAGTCAGTGAGCAGTCTCGTGTCTCCCGGAGATCACACTGCAGGTTCCTTGCCGGGATGGGGGGGTGCTGTCTGGTCCCCCCAACCCCCACCCCGCCCCCGCAAGTGTGAGCACTGGTCTCGGCATTTCCGAAACAAGCCACAACAAGCTCTGCAGTGCTGGTAAAGAGGCTGACGCGAGGAAGAAACAGATGCTCCCGAGCAGCGAGACGGGCTCCCTCGGAGGGCACAGCCTCCTCCAAGGTTATTACCCGACCCCACCGGCCCCCCCGACCGAGAGCTCTGCACTGGCCTCCGAGTCCCCAGCCGGCCGCTCCGGGACGCCGGCGTCCCTGAAGCCAGCACTGGCCGCCTGAAGCCCCGGGCAGCAGAAACCGCACTTCATTCCAGCGC
>NW_022111357.1:22018516-22020787 GCF_000313985.2 Echinops telfairi | reverse complement strand
GGGCTCCCGGCGTCCGGCGCCTCCTCCGGCTCCCCGGGACTGACAATGAGGGGCGGGGCCAGCGTGACATCAGCGCCCCGAGGGCGTTTGGGTGGGCGGGACTCCTGTGGGCCCCGCCTCCTCCGTCCCCTCTCCCCTTCCCAGGACTTGAACTGGGCCAAGTTTTTATTGCCTAGGTGCCCAGGGCCTGAGCTCACTGTGAAAGGGAACAGAAATGGAGGGCGAGACGCCATGCTTTCAAGAGGGGCGTTTGACAGGAAAGTCGTGAGCATTAAATACAATCATTCAACACAATAATTAGCCCAGTTGCTGGTATGGAGAAATCACTCAATACTGATGGAAATCTATTTCCATTAGTCAGCAAATGTGAAACCTCAAGAGCCATAGGTTCCAGTTCCCAGATCTGTTGATTTATTGTGATCCTAGAGTCTGGGACAGTCCCGCTTTGGGGCGTTTTAAAAAAGTCCCGATTTTTTGGAAAGTGCGCGACAAGCTAGGGAATGGTCTATTTGGTCCATATAGACCAAATTTTTAATCAAGAACCCACCCGTCAATGGTGTCCTGCTTTAAATCTGGTCACCTAGTCCTAGACCAGTCCTGCTCCATCTATTTTCCCCACTTTCACCTTCATTAAACTGGGAAGGGGTGCTAGATGATCAGATGTACTCAACTGTCCCTCCAACAGAGGAAAAGAAGAAAAAAATATTACCTCCAATATTTCTATGGCATTGTTCCTGTGGGCCTACTATGTGCAAGGTACCTAGTGTCCACAGAAGTGGGGAAGGGGAAACCTTTGGAGGAAACCCAAGTCCGGCACCCAGCACAGTACAGGACGCAGCAGGCCACTCTCTCCCAGACTAATGCCCGCCCACATACTGGCACGGAGCGCCACTCACAAGCCGGGACACAGATGCGCTGAGGGCTGCTTCCTCTCCGGACTGCAGCGAGTAGCTGATCTCTTGAGACAGCTCTTGTGTAAACTCCTCATTGGCTATGGAATAAAGGCCAAATCTAGTCTGATCTCTTCCTACCTTTCCAAATACACATACAATGCACACACACACACAAATACACACCATAAAGTTTATTCAGACTTCCCCTAGCACACCCACTACTTTCCCACATTGGCCCCTTTACTCATGCTCTTTCTCTGCTCCTTTCAGTGCACTGCCCAGGTTCCCCCAGCCTACTCTCAGGGCTGTGAATATCCGTCGTATTGTGTTTAACTCTCATGTGGGTTCAGTCACATTCTAACTTGTATCAAATTCACACACTCACACAAGCCGCCCCAGTTTGTTTCTTAGCACTTCCTCAAGGTCAGAACTCACACATTTTTGTGGCGCTCAGGGTTCTGCTGCTGGATAAATTTAGACTCAAATACCTTTGCCCGGCCTCTATCAGTGCTCCCTCATCCTCAGTCTCCTCACCCACAAAATGGGGATAATACTGTGGTCCCTTGAAAGTGTATTTGAAAAGTACATATGATGCTGTGTGGAAGGCATTAGGCACAGGGCTCCACAAGTGATGTCTTTTCTTTTACTATTGTTGCTGTTATTATTGTCAACATCAATATTATTTCCCTTACCTAACACCACACAAAGGACCCTGGTGGTGTAGTGGTTACAAGTTGGGTTGCTAATCACAAGGCCCTTAGTTCAAACCCACCAGCTGCTCCAAAGAAGAAAGATAAGGCTTTCTACTCCTGTAGAGTTACAGTCTCTGAAACCCTGTTCTTTAGGGTTGTTATGAGTCAGATTTGACTTGATAGCAGTGAGTTTGATTTGGTTTACCACCACCCAGTGAGAATCCGTCCGATCAGTTTGCAGAGGGAGATTTGGGGGTCTTGAGATAGGAAGAGGCAGCAAATAACCCCTGTAGCTCCTGGCTCCTGTGACAGGAACCAGCCCTGGAGTCAGATTCATGGGAACTCTGCAAAGTCCCATCTGTGTTGCAGTGTGTCTCTGTCACCTGGCACCCCTCCCCCTCCACGCAGAGCTCTGCAAGTTCTTTGCAGAAGAGCTGACCCATTTCTCCTCCTGCTTTCCTTCCAGAGAAGCGGATCTGTGATCAACTACCCTCTGCGTCTCCGCAGTCCTCTAGGAGAACTGCAGCCAGGCGCTGGGCGTTTCCAGAGCGCTGGCCTGTGGGAAGAAGGGAAGGGCTTTGGGGTTCTGATTAATTTCCTGTTCTGCGGACAAGCAAATAGCTGTCCCAAAATGCCTGGGCTGGTCCAACATGTGGCTTATTTTTAGAATGATTAAAAAAAAAAAA
>NW_022111357.1:22001431-22018391 GCF_000313985.2 Echinops telfairi | reverse complement strand
AGATACATGGGAGGTGCTAAACACAGAACTTTCTCACCCAGGACCCATGGCCCCATCAATCACTTATTCATTCACCACATATGCTTTGGCTCACAACCCTTCAGGATTCATCCCAACTCCACCTCTTAGCATCTGTGTTGAGACTTAGACTTTCAAGTGTCTGAACCTCAGTATACTATCTGCAAAATAGAACCTACCTCACAGAGAGACTTTGAGGATTGTATGAAGTCGTTGTGTGAAAGAGCCTGGCATCTAGTTCATGCTGGGATATACTGGCTGCTGTACTAGTTCAACATGTCCTCCCTGTAAGGACCTCCCATGTGCCCACCTCTGGGTGGAAACCAAATTCACTGCCATCGAGTTGATGCAGACCCATGGTGCTATCTACAGGCTGGGGTAGAACTGCCCCTGCATGCTTCTGAGATGGGAACAGAAAGCCCCGTCTTTCTCTCACAGAGCAGCTGGTGGTTTCAAACTGCTGACCTTGAGAACTGCTGACTTTGTGGATTGCAGGCCAATGCATAACCACAATGCCACCGGGGCTCCTTATGGAGAGTATAGAGAGCTAAGGGGACTTTCAATATTTTTTTCTTTCTGTGTGTGTGCATGTAGTTTAAGGTGACCAGACGTCCCACTTTTGGTGGGACAGTCCCAATTTTTAACAATTTTTCCTGTGTCCTGTGGCGTTTTTAAAAAGTCCCGATTTTGGGAAAGTATACATGACAAGCTAGGGTATACAGTTTCCAGCTGCCATGTGGCTATTTCACCAGGATATGAGTTTTATCAATGGTGTCCCGCTTTACCAATGTTAAAATCAGGTCACCTTAGTGTAGTTGGAACTTTCAAAACACTACGAAATGCTAAGAGTGAGGAACAGGGATTAAAACATAACTATGCGGCACATCAGCAGTAGTCATCTGAGTCAAACGTGCCTAGGACTATAGAAAGTTCGCAGGTTCCTCCCATTCCCCCCCACACTGGAGTGCCAAAGAAAGCCCCTGCCTAGAGGATCCTCACCTTCCCTCCGACTCACCCCAGGATTTCCTAGCATGTAAGCCTTCATTGCTGAAGGATTATCAGAACTATGTGGGCACCGTGGGACCAGAAGGAGAGATTTTTAAGCCGGAAGAATGTTCTTGCTCCTTGTCTCATGCCTTTTCCCCACCTCCCAAGGAACGTCAGCATCTTGCGCCTACTCTACAATGCCCACACCTACACGTTCTTTTTAACTCATCGCAGCTTTCTGCAATTCACTTTTTTTTTACAAGGAGTACATCTTCCTTTGTCATCAGAAAAAAAAAAAGGCAGTAAAGATAAACATAAAAAGAGCCACGGAAGCTGAGGTTGGTTCACCGCTGTGGGTTTGAAAATAAATGATTATAACACAATATGGCTGAGGAGAGTGCAAAGTCTCGCGGGAATCCTAGGAAGTGAAAGTGCCGGGATAATATTGCCCTCGCTTTCTTCGCCATCTGGAAAGTGATTCTGAGTCCCTCATACTCCAAGGCACCCAGCAAGGCACCTGAGTATTTCATTCATTCCTTCGGCCAACGTTCATGGCTCTTTTACTATAAACTAAGTAAAGCTCATGCTGAGCATTTTACAGGTAAGATCTCCTATAATTTACAAATCATTACTGGCAAGTAAACTCCAACTCATGACGACCTCATGTGTCACACTAGAGAACTGCACCACAGGGTTTTCTGGGCTGCCCTTATGGCACAGTAGGGAAGGTGTTGGACTGCTCACTCAAAGGTCAGCAGTTCTAAACCACCAGCCCCTCTTTGGGAGAAACAGGAGGCTTTCGACTCCCATAAAGAGTGACAGTCTCAAAAATCCACAGAGGTAGTGCTACCCTGCTGTGTAGGGTTACTGTGACTTCAGTTCGATGGCAGTAAGTGATGTGTGCATCTTTTCAAAAGCAGATCACCAGGCCTTTCTTCTTGGACACAGCGAGGTTCAAACCACCAACCTTAAGTACCTTTAGTAATCAAGTGTCAGCCATTTGTGCGACCAACGAGGGCCCATACAGGTTATACAATCACATCCACTGCCAGCAAGTCAATTCCAATTCACGGCGAACCTACAGGGCAAGGCAGAACTATCCCATAAGGTGTCCAAAGCTGTATGGGATAGCAGACTGCCACATTTTCCTCTCCCAGAACGGCTGGTAGGTTAGACCTTTCTGGTTGGCAGCCAAGCATTTTAACCAGTGCACCCACATGGGTCTTAAATAGGGTATGATTGGGGATCATTATTGGTATTTGCAGATTAGGGACCAAGGTTCAGGGAGTTAAAGTAACTTGTACAACTCAAACCCAAACCAAACTCCCTATTATTGAGTCAATTCTGACTCATCCAGGGGAATCCAAACCCTGACCTGGGCAACATCAAAGCCCAAGTCCTGGAGGAAGTCGGTTGAATTTGGAAGTGAAGGAGCTATGCCCTCAGGCAGCTGGTGGCCTTGGACCAGTCACTGACCTCTCTGCAGGCAAAGGATATACCAGGATGCTTAATGCAATTTTAGTGCTTTGTTCACATTTCATATTTGTTCAAGTGCAAATATGGAACCTGAGAGGGCTGTCCCACAAAGAAAGAACCCTGGTGGCACAATGGGTAAGTGCCTGGGTAAGTGAGCTTTGCCGCTGGCATTCACCCAGAACACTGAGGGAGAAAGACCTGTTGACCACCTTCCTTAAAGAGTGCAGCCTAGGAAACCCGCCGAGGACAGTTGTACTTTGTCATTATGAGTCGGAACAGTCTCGCCATCGTTCAACAGCAACAACAAAGCGAGTCATCTGAAGGAAGTGGTTCTATCAGCTCTTTGGAGACAGTGTCACTCACCCTTGGATGTCGGTGCTTCTCCCATTCGCCGTGCTCTCTGGTGTGAACAGCCCTGTAATTCACTTAGAACAGCCTTCCTTGCACACCATCATATCCCCCGCACCGCCACCAGCCTAGGGCTTCCACACTCTCCATCCTGCCCCTAAGGCAGTACCTGATGCAGCTCACTCTATTCCGTTACTCTGACAAATGTCTCAGCGTCAGATCCAGGGAGGCCTGGGGGTGTCAAGGTGGGCTCCGATTTGAGAGGGCAGCAGTTTGAAATGACCAGCAGCACCAGGAGAGAAAGACGGGGTTTTCTCCTCCCATGAACAGTCTCAGACACTCACAGGGGCAGTTCTGCCCTGTCCTATAGGATAGCTATGAGTCAGGATCGACTAGATCAGCGGGTTCTCAACCTCTCAGTCACGACCCCTTGGGGGGTCAAACGACCCTTTCACAGGGGTTGCCCAATTTCGTCACAGTAGCCAGATGACAGTGATGAAGTAGCAACAAAAATAATTTTATGGTTGGGGGGTCACCACCACATGAGGAACTGTATTAAAGGGTTACGACATTAGGAAGGTTGAGAACCACAGGACTAGATAGATGGCAGTGTGCTTAGTTTTAGGACACAAGGACGGCCTCGGAGATGAAATGCCCTTCAGTCTCAGAGAGGTTTGGGAACCTGTTCAAGGTCACATAGCTGGTAAGTAGAAAAGCTGGGATTTTTAACCCACCTATTCCTAACTCTGAGGAGCCCTGGTGATGTAGCGGTTACACACTGGGCTGTGATTCCAAAGGTTGGCAGTTTGAAACCACCATCTGCTCCAAGGGAGAATGATGGGGCTTTCTACTCCCAATAGCAGTTACGGTCTTGGAAACTCACAGGGCAATTCTAACCTGTCCTATAGGATCACTACGAGTCCGCATCAATTTGGTGACAGCGAGGGTTTGTTTGGGTTTTGTTTTAACTCCCAAGTCCATGCTGTGATTACTGAAGGCACTGCCTATTTCCTCCTCCACTTGATCCTTCCTTGTTGAAGGGCTGGGAGAGAGCCTTGTTAACACTGGGTGTTCTAAATCGAACTCTGTGTTTCCCCAGCTTGACGGGGAGCCTAACATCTGAGCCTCTGATTAAATCCATGACATGTCTTCTCAGAATGACATATGCAAACTAACAAAAGTTTGCCTACAGTGTTAGGGGCTCCATGGGCGTTCTGAAGGGGCCCTGGGGGCACAGTGGTTAAAGAGCTCAGAGGCGAAACCAAAGTTGGGCTGTTTGAGTCCACGAGCTTGCTCCTGGGGAGAAAGACGTGGCCTTCCGCTTCTGTAAGGATGACAGCCTTGGGACCCCTTGGGGGTCGTTTTATTTGGCCCTATAGGGTTGCTGAGTCAGAACTGACTCTGCAGTCTAGCCCCCACTCCCCCCTCTCCCTGGGCCTGAGGACAGATGAGGTGGACAAGCACAGGACCCTATCATGGGATTCTCAGACGCAGGCATCAAGATCCCATGGAGCCCTCAACCCCCCAGAGAGACCCCAGACCATTATTATCAAGGAATCTCAAGATCTGGCAGAAAGATCCTGGGCTCCTGGAGAGACCTCAGAGCCCTGCAGCAGTACAGGGTGTCCCAAACTCCTACAGCCTTTAGAGGGCCCTCAAACTCTGTCACAGCCGCAGGCTTTAGAGAGTTAGGGTTTTTAACCTGTTTTGAGGTCATTAACACCTTTGAGCCAGTGATGACAAATGTAACCCCCACAGACCTCCACTTCAGAACCCCCGTTTCTAGACCCACCCCCTCAAGAACCTGGAGTTTCAAGGCACAAATCTTGTAAGGGTCAGACCACGGGTTAAATTCTTGACCCTGCTGTGACCTTGGACCCCACCCCCGCCTTCGCGCCTGTCTCATCTCCCCAAAGGGAGGGTCGGCCTGGGCCTGGGCCTCTGCAGCCGGCACAGCTGCGCGGGCTCCACTTGGCCCCGCTGCTGGCCCTGCGTGCGCCGCGGCGGCAGCGCTTTCCTGAAACACCAGGGACCCGACTGGCCGGGAGCGGGGCTGCAGGGGAGGGCGCGCTGGCCGCAGTGCTAGCTCCGCGCGGCCGCCGCCGCTGCGGGCCTGGGAAGCCGGGGACGCCGGGCTGCACACAGCCTTTCCCACCCACCCGGCAGGGCGTTCCCGACAGCCGGCTTCCTGCAGCCCGGGCCCAGGGAGGGAGGGAAGGCGCGGAGGGGCCGCTGGGCCTGGCAGGCCTGGTTCCTGGCTTTCTCTGCACGTTTCCTGAGCAGGACCGGCCGGGGGATGGGACCCAGCACAAACCTCCTTCTCTGGGCGCCCAGCCAGGAAATCACCCCCGTCCCTGTTCAGTCGGCTCCTCCTCTGTGCCGGGAAGGTGACCGAAGGCTGTCCATCATCTTGCAGTGCTGCGGATGACGCGACCCCCTTAGAAGGGGCTATGGAGAGATGAAATAAAGGACAAGACTGGAGAACTCGCGCCCCAGCAAGATTCCAGTCCCGGATGTAAGTTTAACTCCGCTCTGACAGATGAGAAAACTGAGGCTTATAGAAATGACGGGACTTCCCCAAGGTCCTGATAAAAATAGGAGGAATGAAAAAATGGCACAGATAGTTAAGTATTCTGCTATCAGCCCACAGGAGGGCTCTCCAAACCTACCTGTTCACTCAGAAGTGTGGCAGTCACTATAAACCCACAGTCTCTCCACAAGGGAGCTCTAAGTGAGAAGGGCAGGTAGGAAGGTAGGAGCCATTTAGAACCTTCTGCCAAGTGAAAATCCAGTCTCTATTTCAAAACTACTTATCATGCTGAACTCTCTCCCAGGATGCTCATTCCCCTGTAGGACAAATGCAACCCCCACCACCACCACCACCACCACCACCAAATGTCAGACCCACAGCCATCCAGTCAATCCCGACTCAGAGTAGGACCGCCCCTGTGGGTTTCTGAGACTGGGACTCTTCGTGGGAGTATGAAATCTTTCTCCCAACCAGCAGCTGATAGGTTCGAACTGCTGAACCATGCGGTTGGTTAGCAGCTCCATTCATAACCCACTACACCACCAGGGCTCCTTAGGACAGATACCAGGGGGATTTCAAAAAAATTGATGGAAAAATAGAATCAAAACATAATGGGTTTTTTCCAGGAACTTCTTGAAGCCCTTCATATGCCTGACCTCAAATATAATATTTCTTTTGCTCCGGCTTTCTTGTAAGTCAGGCAAGACCTATGTCCCTGCCTCGTGGCCATCCTACACACTGCATGGCATTCTTCGTCATTGTAGAGAGGTGGTGGTTGATCGGTGCAGTTGAGTCAGTCTGACTCATAGTTACTCTACATGCAACAGAACAACACGCTCCCTGATCCGGAGATAGCTGAGCAATGGTTGCTATGCTCAAGGCCCTTGTTGCAACCCCTGAGTCCATTCATCTCATTAAGGTAGGCGGTTCAGTCATTTTACCTGCCTTGCGAACTGGGAGATGTCAGCTGTTCTCCAAAGATCTTTCCCCACCGTGCATAGCAAGACAGGCCAGCCTCCATTTTCCAGCAACCTCTGGCAATTAGGTAGGTGATTAGTGGTAACAAGAAAGCGTTCTCAAAGCCAGGTGGATACCAGTGCCAGGATGACCATGACAGACAGACATTAAACGAGGCAAAGCCTCAGTCACTCAGTCATTTGGTTGAGTGTGGCACACGTTGAAGGAACCATTGAGATGTCCAGATGTAACTATGACAGCAGTCAGCATGATCTTAACTGAAACTGGGATCAAGTTGGGTTCCCTGTTATTTCCTCTGCCTCAGGGAGCATGGGTTTGTGGAACAGAAGACACGCAGAGTCATCCGTCTATCACTAAATGTGTCCAGCTGGCTCAGCAGATCAGAAACAATCTCTTCATCTCATTGATGGATTATGTCCTGCCTATTTAAAAATGGGTTTTGAGATGGTTTCCATTGCAGCCACAGGACCATTACATCCATCAGTAAAGAGCAGGAATCAAGTAACAGTGAAAGCCTGGGCCAAAGGTTATTGGGGGGGTGGGAGTGCGAGAGATGAAAAACTAACTAAAGACAGCAAAAATGACAGACTAAGTTTGATAAGAAAAAATTGCTTTCAGAACAAAAACAACAGCAAATCAAAATACACCGCAGCAGATTTCCTGGCAGGCAAAGGAAAGAGGGAAATAGTATACATTAGAAATTATATGAGGACTGGGAGCCTGTAATGCATCCACAGCTCTCGGAGCTTCACCGTGTTGTTCACTTACTAGAGCTTTACTAGTCTTGTGACCCACTTGGCCTTTAACGTCTCTGTGTTTGTAGTGCTTACTCATTGGGCTGCCATCCACATGGCCGGCAGTTTGAAATCACCAACAGTTTTGCAGGACAAAGACTCGGCTTTCTACTTTCATAAACAGTTACAGTCTTGGAAACCCACAGGGGAGTCGCTATGAGTCAGCATTGATTCGATGGCAGTGGTTTGTTTGGGGGTTTTTTTTGTTTGTTTGTTTGGGTGTTTCTCTTAGGAGCCTGGGTGGCTAAGTGATGGTTAAGTGCTCAACCAACTGAAAGATAGGTTGTTCAAATCCCCCAGCTGCCCTGCAGGCGAAAGATGGAGCAGTTTGCTTTGGTGAAGATCTAAAACATCGATGCCCAAACTGATTTGGCCTACCATCCCCTTTTCAGGGGGAAAAATACCCTCAGTATCCCACTGGCATTTAACAACTTCTGTACTATAGCCTATAATCCAGGATCAAGTGTCAGAAATTCACTGCACCAAACAGAAGGCCTCATCTTTCTCCCAAGGAGCGGCTGATGGTTTCGAACTGCTGACCTTGTGGTTAGCAGCCCAATGCAAAACTACTGTGCCTCCAGGGTTCCTGCACCTTACAGGTGTCAGTATCACTCACTTTGGGAAACACAAATGTATAGCGGTGGACACCCTATAGGACCATACTACTCTGTCCTGTAAGGTTGCTGTGAGTTGGAATGAGGGCAACAGTGAGGCTGGGTTGAGTCTGGTGTTTGTTTCTTCATCTGAAAACTCAGGGTGCTATAATAATAAAACCCTTCTCCTAAAACAGTGGTTCTCAACCTTCCTAATACCACGACCCTTTAATACAGTTCCTCATGTTGTGGTGACCTCCCAACCATAAAATTATTTTCGTTGCTACTTCATCACTATAATTTTCCTACTGTTAGGATTCGGGCAACCCCTGTGAAAGGGTCGTTTGTCCACCGAAGGGGTCATGACCCACAAGTTGAGAACCATTGTCCTAAAAGCTGTTGGAAGGATGAAGTTATCACAAGATCACAATTGTTGTTGCTAAGCACCATTGAGTCTGTTCGGAGGTTCTGATTCATAGTGGTCCTGTGTACAACAGAGCAAAGAGGCTGCACCATCCTTTCCACCACTGCTATGTTGAGCCTTTATTGCAGCTACTGTGCCACTCTGTCTCAGTGAGGGGCTCCACTGACCCTGCTTGTCCTTGTCCAAGCTTGTCCTTCTCCAGGGACTGGTCCCTCCTGATAACCTGTCCAAAGTACAGGACACCAGGACTCACCATCCTCCCTTCTAAGAAGTATTCTGCCTGTACTTTTTCCAAGACAAACAGAGTCATTCTTCTAGCAGTCCACGGTAGAGCCAAATACCCCAACACCATCCTTCAAAGGGATCGATGCCTCAGTCTACCCAGCGCTCAAGCACAGGAGGAGACTGAATATACGTGGCCGAGTCAGGCACAACTTCGTTCTCGAGGTCACCTCTTTGGTTTCTAACATTTTTAAGAGTCTTTAGAGCACATTTGCCCAATGCAATATGTCATTTTCTCTCGTGGCTGCTGTTTCCATAGGCACTGATTGTGTACCCGAGTAAAATGACATCTTGACAACTTCAGTCGTGTCTCTGCTTCTCATGAGGGTGCTTTTTGTTCCAGGTGAGGGTTTCCCTTTTCTGTGTGTTGAGGTGTTTCACATGGCACAAGTAAATATTCTGGAGTTCCCACTCTCGGCAGTGTGATCTATCAGAGGTCACAATCCACACAGTGGAGGTTGGAGTCTTTAATCTCCAGTCAATGTGCAAGTCCTCTTCCCTTTGAGCTCGGAAGATGGCGTTACCTGCGTACACAAGGACTTCACTTTACTTGGATTCAGGTGGGTAATAAGTCTTCCTCCACTAATGCTGCCTTCGTCTCCATCTGGCCCAACTTCTTGGATTCTTTGCTCAGCATAGAGATTGGGTAAGTGTGGTGAAAGGCTATGACCTTGACACACACCTTTCTTGATTTTAAATCATGCAGTACCCCTTGTTCTGTTCAAACGACGGCCTCTTGGTGCAGGTTCCACATGAACACAACTAAGTGTCCTGGGATTACCATTGTTCTCAAGGTCCTCTGTGTAGTCAATAACATACAAGTAAACATGTGTCGAGTATTCGCTGCTTTCAGTCAATGTCACGGTGTCATCAGCAGTGGCGGCCCTGGTTGCACATCCTGTTCCGAATATGGTTTTGATTAGAATTTTTGGCATAACCATTTTTTCAGTCATCGGCATAATTTTATTTGCAAGTGAGATCAGTGATATTATTTGATAATTTCTGCATTCTCTTGTATAACATATTCTTTGGAATAGGCACATATGAAGATATGGGTCTCTTCAAGTACATTGGCCAGGTAGCTGTCTTTCAAATTTCCTGGCATAGATGAGTGAGTGCTTCCAGTGTTGCCACTAATTCTCGAAATAAGCCAATTGGTAGCCTGTCAATTGTGCTTTCCCTGATGGCATTGAGCTGCTAACTGCAAGTTCAGCAGTTCAAAACTGCTAGCTACTCAGAGGGAGAAAGACAGGGCTCTCTGCTCCATAGAAGTCAGAGTCTCAGAAACTCATAGAGGCAGTTCTACCTTGCCCCATAGGATCAATTCGATGGCAGCGAGTTTGGAGTTTTGGTTCAGTGGAGCGTGGACTTCATTTTCAACAACATGAGTTCTTAATCACACCTCGCAAGGCAGTGACTATTTTGCCCCAAAGGAGCCGAGTGACACAAAAGCAGAGCAGAAGAGGAGGTGAGAATGAGGAACCAGGCCAGGCACCCACTGGGGAAAGCTGGGAACTGTCTCTGTAGAACGGGGTGATGGACGCATCCATGTAAATAATAGTCGCATTGACTGGTCTTCTGTAGTTGTTGTTGCTGGGTGCCACCGAGTCAGCTTGGACTCATCACGACCCTATTTACAACCGGACAAACCACCACCTCGTCCGGTGCCATCGCCACAGTGGATGTTCCGGTTGAGCCCATGCTTGAAGCTGCTGAGCGCATCCATCTCACCAAGGGTGGATCTAACCCAATCATCAACAGTACTGTGCTTTAGGGTAGATCCCGAATGTTTCTTTGGACCATGAATGCTACCTCTTCGATCGGTCCCACTGGGCATAGCAGTCCGTATGATGGTCCAACACAAAATGGCCCGTACCAGCCCACTTCACGGATGTCTAAGATAGTTATCTTCATGCATTAGACTTCGTTTTTGACAACTTCCAATGTTCCTTGTATCATGTTTTGAACACCGATGTTCCCATAATTGATGGATGTTTGCAGCTCCTCTCATTTTAGCGTCTCGAAAAGAGCTATATTCTAGGAAGACTACAGGACACACCACCCCCACAAGATAAAGAGGAAATCAACAAACTAGCCTGCAAGTCACATCTTGGGCCCCAAGGGTAAAGGGAATAATTTTTAATGTTTCAAAAAACGGGCCAAAAATGGTACATTGATCCTAGGATCCAAGTGGACCAAAACATTTTCAGCTGGAATTCTTTGGCTTAAGTCAGGGTGGCACACAGCCTAGGTTGACCTATTTATGAAGCCCCCTGGCCTGGAAACATGCCGCAGAGCCAGAATAACCACTCTGCCAGGCAGCAGGCTCTATCTTTGAGGGGCATTGAGAACAACCTTTTTTAAGGTCAGGGCCTACATAGATGTCCCTAACTGTGCTGAGCTCTACACACGTTACACACAGTACCCAGTACCTTGTCCAGAGAGCCCTATTCATATGCACATTTTAAAAGTTTTAATTATTTTATTGGGGGCTCGTACAACTCTTACCACAATCCATATATCCATCTATTGTGTTAAGCACATTTGTTGCCATCATCATTCTCAAAACATCATATGCCCATTTTACAGATGAGGAAATGGGTGCTCAGAGGCAAAGTGACTCGTGCATGAGCACACAACCCATAAGTGGTAGACCTGAGAAGCAAAGTCTGAGCACCTGAGAGGAAAGAGAAGGTCAAACATGGGTGGACCTGCGCTGGGCCTTCTTATATGCGTCTGATGCCCAAAGCCTCTGCTCCTAACCACTAGACTACACTGCCTCTCCCCACTAACCTCACCCAGGATCTTGTTGGTCTCATTGGTCAAGCTCTCTCTTCTTACCAATTTTCACGAAGACTCTTCTAGGAAACTTCAGGTTCTGGGACCACCCGTGCCTGGTCCCTTGCCCTGTGAAAACCGTCTCATGGGCAAAAGGAAGAAGTCTCAGAACAGATGTGCACGTGACTTGGTGGCCCTAACCTGGGCTGTGAGGCTGTTGGATCCCATCAGCCCCACCTTCTCCACGCAGTGGCCAAGGCTGCCTGTCACATCACCATCAATGCTCACCTGGAAATGAGGCAGTCAGGAAGAGAGCGCCAGCAATCCCTCTGGCTCTGTGTAAAGGCCTGGGGCGTGAGGACATGATCAGTGCCCACTGTCTCACTGCATGCATCCGAGGCCACCTTATGAGGCTGGTGTCAGGGAGGTAACCCGACAAAGCAGTCCAGGGCAGTGAGAGCTCCTACCAGATCTGTGTGATGCCCTCTTCCACGTTTTTAACCATTACCTTATTCTACTTCCTTCTTGGCCGAGGCAGAATCCACCTCTGTATATGTATCTGGTACATGCAGTTTCCCATGTGCTGTCTCAGAGCCCCACATCCATCCCACCTCTCCATTCTCACTTGCCTGGGAAAGACGGTTGCCTGGAATAAAGCAGTGCCCATTACCTTGTAATTCCCACACCCTTCCCTAGTGCCTCTCCGCCACCTGGTGGTGATACGTGGAATTGGCCAGGATTTCTTGACTAGATGGCTTGGAAGAGTCCAGAGTGGGTCCATCTGCGGTACAATCAAGGATGGCATTTTTCATCCAGTCTACATCTTCCTCCTAAGGCCTAAATCTCCCTGTGGCTAATGTATTGACAAAAGCAGAAGTCCTGATTCTTGCTCACTATGTGATCTTGTCTTATCTGGACCCAGGCTCATCCTGTCAAAAGGGCAGGAGGGGATAGGGCCTGGCCAGTTCTGACATTCTAGGATCTATGTCTAAAGTGCCTCAACGGATTGGTAACTCTGCCCCTTTCGTAGTTCAGTGGGCAGAATATAAGATGCAGGAGGCCAGGGGAGTTTCTGGCTTATTCACTTTCTTTGCCCTAAGCCTGGGGCAGTGTTTGCACACAGAAGATGCTCTCTTGGTGATTGGTTAGGGCTGCATTGAGAGACGCGTTGCATGTACAGTGAAGGAGGGGACAGGCCTCCTGCACATCTCCGGAGCACTGTGTTCCATTTGGGAATAAGAGTTTTGAGTGGGACATGGGAAAGGTTACCTCATCCCTCAGAGGAAGAACAAGTCACATTTGACGAGGGGCAGCTGAAGGATCAGAACACTGACTCTGGCATTATAAAGGCACAAGGAACACAGCTGTGTGCCTTCACACCTGTGAAAAGGGCACGGGGGGGGGGGGGACTGGTGCTCGGGGGCTGTGGGCCCAGGGAAACAGATTATCCTCCCCCCAAGCCAAGGGGAGCTTTCAGTCTGAGCCGCATCCAAAATCAGACCTGGCTTTGAATCAAGGGAGTAGGAGCTAATGACAGTGAGTACAAGACGAAGAAAATGTTCTAAACTTGACTGTGGTGGTGACTGGACGACTCTCCTGGATGTGACTGAACTATTGAATTGCATGTGACTTATATGCCAGTAAAACGGTTTTTAAAAGGAGGTGAACAACTTGCCCCTGACCATGTGTGAGCAGAGGCTGGAGACGCTGAGGAGCAAGGCAACAGGGCAGGGCTGTGGCTAAGGGAGGCCCGCATCCTTAGGGCTGAGAGAGCAGGTTATGGTCTTACTGCCTGAGTTTGAATCCCGGCTTTGTGGTTTTCTCATTCTGATAACCTTGGACAAATTACTTAGACGCTTCTGAGCCTCCACAACGGGATACCAGTCGCTCAGTCAGCTCATTGAGGTTGTCCTGGATGATCTTGAAGCTCCCCTCCCGTGGAGATCTTCCATGTGTGCACTCCCTGCTCCTGTCCTCGGGAGCAAAAGTACAGAAGGAGGAGAGCTTGTAAAACAGGTGGCGGCATGGTTTCAATGTCCCAAAGGCCCAGGTGCAGAGGACTGCAAATAGGGCACTGCCCCCAGCTCAGGCAGCCCCTTTGAGGACAGAAGGAGCCAACAGGTGACTGGAATGGCACCTGAGGGAGCTGAGGGGGAGGAGTACAAGGGGCACAGAGGAGGATTAAAAGATGTCCGGTTTGCCGATGTCTTTCATATACTTTGGTCCCCAAACAGTGAGCTCCATGAGGGAGCAACTGCCATATGGCTGCTATAGTAGGAGGGAGGGGGGAGGCAGGGGTCTGACCAAGTGGCCTGGGGGCCAAGCCCAGCTCGCAGGCCTGTCCTGTGGTCTACACAGCAGCACCGTGCCTTTTTATTTGAATGGTCATTCTAGGGCCTTGGTGGGGGAGTGGTTCTGTGTAGGACTGCTAACAGCAAGGTCAGCAGTTCAAAACCACCAGCCACTCCAAGGGAGAAAGACGGGGCTTTCATCAAGAATTAGTCTCAAAAACCTACAGGGCAATTCTACCCTGTCCTATAGGTCGCTATGAGCCAAAATCAACTCAATGGCAATGAGTTGGTTTTTTGGTTTGTTTGTTTTTAAAGTTTTGTTGTTGTTTTTCTTATTAGTTACCAGCATTTACAAGTAAGGGAATTCCACAGGGAACATTCTCTTAATAATCACCTGAGTTCTTAAAGGCTTGAAGGTAAACAAGCGGCCATCTAGCTCAGAAGCAACAAAGCCCACATGGAAGAAGCACACCAGCCTGTGGGATCATGAGGTGTCGAAGGGATCAGGTGTAGGCATCATCAGAACAAAAAATCTTACCATAGTGAATGATGGGGGGAGTATAGAGTGGAGACCCAAAGCCCATTTGTAGGCCACTGGAGATCCCCTTGCAGAGGGGTCTGGGGAGGAGACGAGCCAGTCAGGGTGCGATGTGGCAACGATGAAAAATACAACTTTCTCTAGTTCCTAAATGCTTCCTCCCCGCTCTCACTACCATGACTCGAATTCGACCTTACAAATCTGGCTAGACTAGAGGGTGTACACTGGTACAGATAGGAACTGGAAATGCAGGGACTCCAGGGTAGATGATCCCTTCAGGACTAGTGGTGTGAGTGGCGATACTGCGAGGGCGGAGTGAGGCTGGAAAGGGGGAACCGATTACAAGGATCTACATGTGACCTCCTCCTTGGGGGACGGACAACAGAAAAATGGGTAAAGGGAGAAAAATGGGTAAAGGGAGACATCGGAAAGGGCAAGATATGACAAAATAATAATTTATAAATTATCAAGGGTTCATGAGGGAGGGGAGAACAGGGAGGGAGGGGGAAATGAGGAGCTGATGCCAGGGGCTTAAGTGGAGGGCAAATGTTTTGAGAATGACGAGGGCAATGAATGTACAAATGTGCTTTACACAATTGATGTATGTATGGATTGCGGTAAGAGTTGCATGAGCCCCTAATAAAATGATTAAAACAAATCACTTGAGTTGGCACATTTATGCACGGCTGGTCAGGGGCATGGACGCAGCCACAACAGATGAAGTCCGGCGGAGGTCATCACCAAGAGGAGCTAGAAAACACGATGCTGAGCGGAATATGTCGTTCACGGGACAAGCCCTGCTACGGTCACCTTACTTGAAATAAGTGAGATCATAATGCCACAAAGCCAAACCCAGTGTTGTTGAGTTGCTCCAGACTCACCGTGGCTGACTAGGGCAGAGAGCTGCCCGTCCGGTTTCCAGGGCTGTGAACCTTTATGAAAGCAAATGGCTGCCCGACTTGAAGAAGATGACCGCTGTCGCTAAATTATACACGTGGAAGTTGTTGAATTGGTGTACATATTGTTGTATTTTCCCGTCACAATTGGGAGATGGAGAGAGAGAGAGAGAAGGAGAGAGAGAGAATTGAATAGGGGCATGTGAACCCCAGATCATTGAACTGCCCACATATCCTGCAGATGCTACACCCAGATGGCTTCACTGATTTATAAATGGCCCTTGAGTTTGTCATTCACAGCGTAGAGGAAAGCGCACTGGGTTTGTGATAAACAGATCCTTGGGCTCAAGTCTCAGCCTGGCCATGTGGCTCAATCAAAGCACCCGGGACATAGTTAAGTGCTCAAAGTTCCAGTTATCTCCCCCAGTTTTAAATGCCAGTGTCAAGTACAGTGTCTGCGCCCATTGTGACCTTATAAGACAGAATAGAACTGCCCCGTGGCATTTTTGAGGCTTTAGGAGAGCAGACTGCTAGCTACATCGTTCACTCACAAAAAGCTGGGTAAGTTCAAACTGTCAACCTTTGGGTTAGCAGTCTAGCACTTTAACCACTGCACCACCAGGGATCCTAGAAGCCAGTATTCCTCCAAACCAAACTCACTGCCATTGGGTCGATGCCAACTCATAGTGACCCTCAGGCGTCCTCAAACTACGGCCGGCGGGTCACATGCAGCTGAGGACATTTATCCGGCCCGCCAGGTGTTTTTGCCCGTTTTTTTTTTTACTTCAAAATAAGATATGTGCAGTGTGCATAGGAATTTGTTCATAGTTTTTTTTAAAAACTATAGTCCAGCCCTCCAACGGGTCTGAGGGACAGTGAACTGGCCCCCTGTTTAAAAAGTTTGAGGACCCCTGTATAAGACAGTCAAACCACCCCTGTGTGTTTCCAAGACTTTATGGCTGTAGAAAGCCTCGTTTCTTCCCCCTAAGCAACTGGTGGTTTCAAACTGCTGACTTTGAGATTAGCACCCAATGCATACCCCACCCCACCAGGGCTAATTGCTGTTAGGGACCATTGCGTTGGTTCTGGCCCTCAGCCACCTTGCCCACAACAGAGGGAAACACTGCACGGTCCTTCGGCATCCTCACAACTATGCTTGAGCCCATTGCTGAAGCCATTACAGTATGTCAATCCACCTCCTTGAGGGCCTTTGTTTTTGCTGTCCGTCTACTTTACCAAACACAATGTCCTTCTCCAGGGACTGGTCTCTCTTGACAACACACCCAACGTATGTAAGATGGCAATCCTTTCCTTTAAAGAGCAGTCTGGCTGCACTTCTTCAAAGGCAGCTTGGTTTATCTTGTTACCAGTATTTTTAATATTCTTTCCAGCACCACAATTCACATACATCAATTTTTCTTTGGTCTTCTTTATTCAATGTCTACCTTTCACGTACAAATGAAACAATAGAAAATACCATGGCTTGGGTCAGGTGTACCTCAGGCCTCAAAGTAACATCTTCGCTTTCCAATACTCGAAAGAGGTAAATTTACCTCTTCAGGAATGTTGAAGCATTCTGTTGATATTCCATCAATTCCTGGAACGCTGTTTTTGCTTACTGCTTTCAATGCAGCTTCCTTCGGCACTACTGGTTCTTGCTCAACATGCTCCCTTCTGAAATGGTAGACTGTCAACTAGTGCTTCTTGGTATGGCGACTCTGTGTTTCCTGTCCATTGTCTTTGATACTTCCTGCATCACTCACTGTTTTGCCCACAGAATCTTTCAATTTTGCAACTCCAGGCTTGACTTTTTTCTTTAGTTTGTTCAGTTTAAGATATGCTGATCTTGCTCTTCCCTTGGGTTTTCTAATTCTAGGTGTTTGCACGTTTCTTTATAATATTGGGCTTTGTCTTGTTGAGCTGCCCTTTGAAATTTTCCATTCAGTTCTTTCGTCTCATTGTCTCTTCCATTTGCTTTCGCTTCACGACAATTCCTCAGAGCAAGCTTCAGAGTCTCTCCTGACATC
>NW_022111357.1:21999296-22000396 GCF_000313985.2 Echinops telfairi | reverse complement strand
CTAGCTCAGAAGCAACAAAGCCCACATGGAAGAACACATCAGCCTGTGTGATCACGAGGTGCCACTGTCTGGTCTTTTTAATGACCTTTTTCTTTCTTTATGAATGATGGTCTTGATGTCTTCCCACAGCTCACCAGGTCTTCTGTCATTAGTGTTCAATGTGTCAAATCTGTTCTTGAAATTCAGGTGGGATAGACTCAAGGTCATATGTTTGCTTGAGTGGACTTGTTTTCATTTTCGTCAGCTTTATCTCGAACTTACAAATGAGCAACTGGTGGGCTGTTCCACAGGCAGCCCCTGGCTGGATTCTGGCTGCTGGTATTGAACTTCTCCGGTCTCTTCCCACAGATGCAGTCAATCTGATTTCTGTGTGTTCCATCTGGAGAAGTCCACGTGGCTAGCTGCCATTTGTGTTGTTGAAAAAAGGTATTTGCTATGAGCTAGTTGTTGGTCTTGCAAAATTCTTTTTTTTTTAAATTATTTTATTGGGGGCTCATACAGCTCTTATCACAATATATCCATCCATCCATTGTGTCAAGCATATTTGTGCATTTATTGCCATCATCATTTTCAAAACATTTTCTTTCTGCTTGAGCCCTTGGTATCAGGTCCTCATTTTTTCCCCCTCACGAACCCTTGATAATTTATAAATTATTAGTTTTTCATGTCTTATACTGACCGATGTCACCCTTCACCCACTTTTCTGTTGTCCGTCCCTCAGGGAGGGGGTTATATATTGATCATTGTAATCAATTCCCCCTTTCTCCCCCCACCTTCCCCTTACCCTCCTGGTATCGCTACTCTCATTGTTGGTCCTGAGGGGTTAATCTGTCCCAGATTCCCTGTGTTTCCAGGTCTTATTTGTACCTGTGTACATGCACTGGTCTAGCCAGCTTTGTAAAGTCAAATTGGGATCATGGTAGTGAGAGGGAGGAAGCATTAAAGAACTAGAGGAAAGTTGTATGTTTCATCAGTGCTATACTGCACCTTGACTGGCTTGTCTCTTCCTGGTGACCCTTCTATAAAGGGATGTCCAGTTGTCTACAGGTGGGCTTTGAGTCTCCATTCTGCACTCTCCCTCATTTGCATTGATATGATTT
>NW_022111357.1:21987484-21998616 GCF_000313985.2 Echinops telfairi | reverse complement strand
CTCTGAAACCATCAGTCCCTTGTTTTCTCCTCTGGATTGTTTATCCCACCTATCTTATCTAGATAGACATGCAGAGACAATACCGAGCACAAAAACAAGACAGAACAAAACAAAACCTAAAAAACCCAAACAATGAAAACAACAACAACAAAAGAAAAGCCTATAAATAGTTCCAGGTCTGTTTGTTGTCCTTTAGGAATGTTTTTTGGTTGGGGCTGATGGGGTGCCACGCACTGGCCAGAAAGTCTATTTTTGGTATTCCCAAGAGACTTCATTGCTTTGCTCCCCTTGCTGCTGTGTTGCATGCCCTTAGCATTTTGCCCCAGTGTGATGGAGTCAGATGGGGCACAATGCCCGCACTGTGTCTCCAGTGTTGCCCCTCATATCATTATGGGTCAGTGGGAGATGTCTTGTCTCCTAGTGGGGCCGGTCCTTATGGTCCTCTCTGCGCATTGGCTGCTCTGAGCAGGAATATTGTTCTTGGGGCTTGGTGGGCCAGGATGTGCTCCACTCTCTCTCCTTCCCTCTTCATTGGCGCCTGTGTGCTCTGATCAGACCCCTCTCCCTGAGCTGTAGCTTCAGTGCTGCCCTCTGTAGTGCATTATTCTGGAAGGGGAGAGGAAGGGTGTCCACATAGTTGAGATTGGGGCCGGCCCTGGTCTTGCAAAATTCTATCATGTGATCCCCAGTTTTGTTTCTATCACCAAGTCCATATTTTTCTAATTACGGTGCTTTCCTCTTTGTTTCCAACTTTTGCATTCCAATCACCAATAATTATCAATGCATCTTGATGGTAAATTTGATCAGTTTTTGACTGAAGCCATTGGTAGAATTCTTCAATTTCTTCACCCCTAGCTTTTGTGGATGGTGTATAAATTTGAGTAATAATTGTATTAATTAGATTTCCTTGAAGGTGGATAGATACAATCCTATCACAGACAGCATTGTATTTCATGATTGATTTTGTCATGTCATCTTTGACGATGACTGTCCTGCCTTTCCTCTGGATTATGTTATTCCTAGCATAATAAATCATATGATTTTTCTGACTCAAAATGGCTACTCCCTGTCCACTTCGGCTCACTAATGCCTAAGATATCGATCTTCATGAGTTCCATTTCATTTTGGACCACTTCCAGTTTCCCTAGTTGCATACTTCACACGCTCTAAGTGCCGATTTGGCAGATTTTCAGCGGTTTCTCCTCACCCCGAGTGGTGCCCCCTCAGCAAATGAAGAGCCCGAACAGTCCACTCCCACGGGCTGTAGCTGACACCCGTCTGTCAACTGGCGACTCTATCCAGAGACATTAGCTCTTCTTTGGGGCCATTTTGAGTGTCCTCGGTCTCAGGGGCTCATCCTCAGGCACTATCTCTGACAATATTTTGCCCCCAGCCACCCTTCTTTACTTTTCATCAACTAAACCTGGGTCACACGCTCAGGCAGTGAGTTTGGGGGGGTTGTGCTAGACAAGGCTCTGCCCTGTTCTAGAATCATCATTCCCTCCCCACCACGCAGGAGTGCCTGGGACTAAGTATGAAAGAATTGGGACGTTCGTGCTGCTTAATCAGAGCAGGTCTCCAGGCGTGGTATTCAGATTCTCCTTGCGTGGTGACTGCAGGGGCTGAAGAGGTGTCTGGGCTGAAGGACAGAGGGCCCGGGCTGAATGCTGCTAAGAGTTCAGCCCTTGTCCCATGAGGGCTGAGGATACTGAGGGCTTTGGCCAGCCTCTTCACTCACCCTTTCCCTCAGCAATGCAGGACAGAACTGCCCAGAGTCCACTTGACCCCAAAACTCATGATGTGTGAGATTCCAACCCCAGGCCTGTCATCTCCTCTTAAAAATGCAAAGACAAGTCATTTTGTGAACCTAGAAATGGTGTTCCACCCATTCCCTCAGCCAATGTAACACATTCACTTAATCAAATAAATATTGAGCATCTACCATGTGCCAGACACTGCACATTGCTGGACCAAATGAATAGTGAGCCTGACAGATCAAGTCACACCCTTCAAGAAGAGACAAAGACAGTCAGCAAGGACAAATACGTGCTGTGTGCGCTCCCTGTCCTTCTCCACATGCCTGCTCCTTCCCAGGTCAAGAAGATGGAGCAAAGCAATATGGAGGCAGTGGGGTAGGGCTCAGCCTGGAAGAAAGTGGAGAAGGTTTTAAGGAAGTGCAGAGAGTGGGGAACAGGGGGTCCCTGAGCCAAGAGAAGAACCTTCCAGGCTGGATAAGACCCTATCCCTGAGACTGTGTGTGGTTCAATAGAGTCTGACTCTCAGTGATCCTGCATGGAGCAGAATTATCCACACAGTTTCCAAGGCTACCATTTCTGCTGGAGCAATATGCTAGGTCACATCTTCCACAGAGGGGCTGCTTGAACTGCTAACCTTTTGGTTTGCAACGGCGTGCTTACCCTTTGTGCCACCAGGGCTGCTTTCACAGACTTCAGGGCCTTAGAAGCCATCTATTGAGGAAGGGAGGGAGAGAGAGAGCCTGGTTTGAAATGCAGACCCTGAATCCAATTCTGTTTCAGTGGGTCTGAAACCGGACCAAGAATGTGCTATTAACCAATAATAAGTAACAAATGGATTGATTCTAAGGCCGGTGGTCTGGGGATTGCATTGTGTCACGTGCAGCACACACTTCAAGTTCAGCATATAACTCCTCAAGATGTCCCCACCCTTCCCTTCCTGATGCCCCAGATTCTTATCCCCCACTCTTCACCTCCTGTCCTCACGCTGGTGAGCACCCAGGTCTTCCAGCGTCTGTCTGCTCTTCTCTACACCTGATCTGCCCTTCCTCACTCTGCCTCGCTTCTCCAAGAGGCCGCATCACATCGCCCCTCCCTTGGTCTCCCATCCAACAAAGGCTCATCATTTAGAAGTTTATTCCAGGGCCATCTCTATAGAAAACTTCCTGTGATCATAGGCAAATGTCTTTACCACATGGATAAAATGAAGAGTGTATGAGACCGTGCATGCATGGTGCACCGTAGGCATGCAGTAAGCAATGCTGTTATCCGGTACCATTGAGTTGGTCCCAACCTATAGTGACCCTGTGTACAAGAGAAGGCAACACTGCATGGTCCAGGGCCATCCTCGCAATTGCCCCTATACTTGACACCTTGGATGCAGCCACGGGGTCACTCCATCTTATTGAGGGCCTTCACGGCCCCCCCTCTTTACCACACAATGTGGCCTTCTCCAGGGTCTGGTCTCCCTGACAATATGTCCGAGGTACATACAACAAAGTCTTGGCAGTAAGTAGTAGGTACTTTATATTGCTGTGTGACCAGTTTCCATCACGCTACAAGAATGAGTTCACATTTGTTGAACTCTTACTATGTACCAAGCACTGTTTTAATTTATACAACTGCATACCTGTCATCATCATCATCCAACTTTTACAGATTAAACGAGGCAAAGAAGAATTAAGAAATTTACCTAGGTCACTCATTAGTGATTGGCAGCACTCACAATTCAGCTGAATGATCAGGCTCCAGGTCCTGCGCCCTTAATTGCCCCGTGTATGCTGCCTTTCATTGTGATGAGGCTCCATTGAGATCACACGTAACAACACTTGAGCGCAGGTTCTGGCAGTGAGAGGTCTCAATAAATACTGGCAACGAAATTGAGTTTAACGGTTGCTACCTCCAAGAAGAGGACTAAAAATTACGCAGCGGCTTTGCTGGTCAGGATGTTCTCATGCTTTTTATTTGATAACACCCAATGCCTTAAGATCCCGATAGAAAACGAAATATTAAAAAAATAATTCAGCATGGCGTTCCACTGAAAGCCTGGTGGGTCCAAAGCCTGTCAATACACTTGAATGGGGTGATGATGTATTTGAGCTTTAGAACGTTAAGGTGGCACAGTGATGCTGGAGAAGGGAAAGGGCACAGGCTGATGGGGTTCCAACCATTCCATTCGTCTGCCCTAAGTTCTGAATCTCTTTCTAAGCTGATTCGGTTGCAGGCATGGCATATAAGGAATTTCCTCCCATAGGTGACTGGGAGACTTTCGCTCGATGAAAGGCTCTTTTCCAACGAAGGTACCACAGAGAATGGAGACCCCTCCATCGCGACTGCAAATTTTGTCCACTCAGTCATTGCTCTTCACTCTCCGTG
This sequence comes from Echinops telfairi, assembly GCF_000313985.2. Lineage (NCBI taxonomy): Eukaryota > Metazoa > Chordata > Mammalia > Afrosoricida > Tenrecidae > Echinops > Echinops telfairi. Next base: position 21,994,486 of record NW_022111357.1, on the reverse strand, counting down.
GAGCTCCAGACACGTTTCAGGGAGAGCAGAGGCCTCTGTGGTCCGGAAGTCTCCATCTGAATTGCACCCAGGAGGAATCCTGTGGCAGGGGTTCTCAGTCTTCCAACGCCGCGACCCTTTCACACAGGTCCTCATGTGGTGGCGACCCCCCCCAACCATAACTTTATTTTTGTTGCTACTTCATCACTGTCATTTTGCTACTGTGATGAGTCGGGTGACCCCTGTGACAGGGTCATTCTACCCCCAAAGGGGTCGCGACCCACACGTTGAGAACCGCTGTCCTGCGGGTTGCATTTCTGCCAGCCAACTTCTGTCCAAGCAAGCTTCAGATCTGTCTCTTTGCATGAAGCTTCCCGTTATTTGGGGGTGGGGTGGGGGTGAGGGGTGAGCGCTCAACAGTCAAGTAGACAACTAGGAAAAGAAGTCAGAACAATTCTACTCACTAAACAAAGACCCAACCCACGCATGAATGAACCCAGACTCGTGAAAAAGAAACGAGACCACCCCAATTGAGTTACAGGGCACGAAGGGTAAGAAGAGTCCCCACCAAATCTGACTAGGCGGCTCTCCGGAAATGGACCACTTTCTGAAATGCTTGTCGAAACTCTTCGTTAAACACCGTGTAGATTACTGGATTGATGAGGGAGTTTAAATAGCCTAGCCAGGTGAAGAAGTCAAAGAGGGCCCGGTGGAGCCAGCAGGCGTCCTGGCAGATGGGGAGGACCAGAGAGGCGACAAAGAAGGGCAGCCAGCACATGATGAAGGCCCCCAGAATGATCCCCAGCGTTTTGGTGGCTTTCCTTTCGCGGGCAGCGGAAATCCGCTTGCGCTCCAGGACGCTATCGGCCAGCTTGATTTTCACGTGGTTGAAAAAGATGGGGGAGCCGGCCGCGTGGGAGTGGCCCTCGTGGAGGCTGGGGCTGAGCGAGCAGAGCGAGGAGCCCGCCGAGCCTGTGATGAGCTGCGCTGTGGTGAAGCGCTTCCCGTAGAGGGATGGCGGGTTCAGGATGCGGTTGCGGGCGGCCCTGTAGATGCGGCCATAGAGGATGATGAGCAGCACGGATGGGATGTAGAAGGCCCCACACGTGGAGTAGATGGTGTAGGAGATCTGGGAGGTGTTCACCAGGCAGTCAGACAGTTCTTCGTGAGCCTTGGCCTGCCGCCAGAAAAGTGGCGGGATGGAGATGCAGATGGAGATGACCCAGACCACGGCAATCATGGCCGCCGCGTGGCCTGCGGTGCGGCGTTTGCTATACTCCAGGGCGTCGGTGATGGCCCAGTACCTGTCCAGCGCGATGGCACAGAGATGCAGGATGGAGGCCGTGCAGCAAGTGATGTCCGACGACAGCCAGATGTCACACAGGATCTGGCCAAAGCTCCAGGTGTGAGTGATGGTGTAGACAATGCTGATGGGCATGACCAAGATGGAAACCAAGAGGTCAGTCATGGCCAGGGAGCCAATGAGATAGTTGGCTGGGGTGTGGAGCTTCCTGGTGAGGAAGATGGTGGTGAGCACGAAGGCGTTGGACAGGACCGTGGCCAGGGTGATGATGGAGAGGACCACTGCCAGCGAGATCTTGAGCGCCTGGAGGGTGCCCGGGTCCCAAGCCTCGCGGCTTCCTGTGGCGTTCGCGGATCTGTTGGGGGCCCCCGGGAGCAGGCCTTCCACGGACTGGTTTGGTGAGGGCATGCTAGGTGGCTCTCTCTTCCCACGTGCGTCCGCACACACAACCACTTCTTTCACAGGGGGCCTGCCCGCTGAACAAGGTCATCCTTCTGTTTCACACCTGGGGGAGCCATTCCTCAGAAAATCGCACCGGCGAAAAGACCTCAAGATCGCTTATTTAAAGAACGCTGCAGGGACCACCGGCTGGTAGCGAAAGGTTTTTCTCAAAGCAAAATGAATCACAAGACGTCGTATTCTTTGTCAAGCCCGGTAGACACGTGCGGAAGTTGTTAGATAATGATCGAGGTAGCGCACCAGGGTGGGCTATGTCCTGAGGTTTTTGATTTTGACATTTTGACTCTGCTGCTTGAGACACAGATATGTTACATGGACATTTCAGAGTGGCCCCCATCCGATTCTGCGAAGACTCTGGCGCTCAGGCTGCCCCCTGGGAGCTTTGAAAAACATGCACTAAAAGGAGGTCACAGCTGATTTCAAGGCGCAGTCCCGTTTTCCCAGGTTCATCTTGACACATGATGAGCTACTTAACGTGAGTTCCTGTCTCACTGGTTATTTTGAGCCTGACCAGACAGAACATTCTCTGTTACCAAGACTTGAAGAATGCATGAGCCAGGGGAAGGCAAAACAGACGGGTCACTGGGAGTTCACCGAGAGAGGGACATCTCCTGAGAGACTCTGGAGTTGAAAAAAAGAAAAAGGAGAAAGAGTTAGGTTCTAGAAAGACAAGTTGGGGACTGGAAATTAACTACCGGAGAACAAGGGGATGGCAGTTTAAGCTGTCAGTGGTGCTGTGAAACTGGCATGCACCAAAGTGTCAGGAGAACTGGCAGACTGGCAATGTGTCCCACCCCCACAATTCCCAGAGGGGACTCAGTATCACAACTGCTGGAAGTTTCACGGACGTCTCCCAAGTACATGAAATGAGCTGTGGGTGCTGCGAACCAGAGATCACCCTTGTCTTTACTCAGCAGCAGTGAAACTGTGTACAGGGAAGAGGCCAGAATGCATTGCTCGAAATTGTGCTTGAGTAGGGGGGTGGATGGGATTTTCTTCTATTCATTTGATTTTTCCAATATTTAAAAACAAACCAACATAAACTACAAAAAAGATACAAATACTATGCACGGGTGTGTGTGTGTGTGTGTGTGTGTGTGTGTGTGTGTGTGTGTGTTTGTAGCTCTGAGCAAGAAGAAAAGGAAGCATCTTTTAGCACTGGACCTTAATTGCCCCTATTTGAACACTTCAGAGAAAATGAACAAGCTCTTCCTGTGGAAACTGAATGAGAAGATGCCCGTGCACGGACAAGCCCATCCAGTTGCCTCTCTTGCTGCGAGTATTTCTTCAGCAGAAGCACCTTCTTGGCGTCCTCTCCATTGTATTTCTTTTGTCATTGTGGAGAACAGGCAGAGCCAGACGGACATGGCTCCAGCATTTTCTCCCTGTGCAGGCAGACACACGGATGACATCATTTCAGTGGGGCAAACACTCCCCGTTCCCTTTTCTGCATTCTTCCTCCTTCGTTAACACCACCTGGCTGCCCTCTGAGGTTCCTATCTAATCTTTCTTGTTGTTATTCTCAGTCGGATCGCCTGTGGATAGCTCTTAAAAGAGCATGACGCTCACCCCAGCACAAATAGCAAAGTTCAACAAACTGGAAAACACCAGATGCTCGCGAGAGTGTGGAGAGACGGAAAGTCGCAGACACTGCTGGGGGGTGGGGTGGGGCTGTAAAAGGGTGCAGCCACTGTGGACCGCCCGGCATGTCCTTCAAACACGGGACCTAGAAACGCCAGATGAGCTAGCAATCCCACCACTAGATAAAGAGCCTCTGCAATAAGGGTCGAGACCAGGGACGTGACTAGCCTTGGCACCATGCAGAGGGCATTGGAAAGGGGACCAGGTGAAAATGAACCCCTTACCATTGGATCTCCCTTTCGACCCATTTGAAAGCTGTTCTAGTTTTAAATATTTTCTCCTGGCTGTTTGATGGCGATTTTTTCCCCTCTATTTTATTTTGCAATTGTTTTACATCTTTTTGTGTGTGCATCTTTTCCAGTATATTAAATCTAGGATAGATAAATCTACAGACAGTAATTTGATTAATGGTTTCTTAGGTGGGGTGAGGTGAGGGGGAGAGGGGGAGCTAATACAACGAGGATAAGGAAGAGAACCTTCTAAGCTTGTACAACTCTTCTCGATCCGTATGAACTATGTACGTGTGTGTACGTGTCCCGCCATGGGAAAGGAGGGTACCCCGAGCCAGGGGCTTGTGGAAAGGAGGGCTGTCCGAAGGACGGCTCAGCATCTCTCTCCCTCCCCACTCCTAGCCTTGACCGCTGGCCCTGCCCACTAGGTGGGTGGAGAAGAGGGCAGTGGGGGTGGGAGAAACTGAGGGAAAGATGTTGGTGGCAGTAGTATTAGTGGCTCAGGAGGGCCAGGGGATGTCCTCCTTTTTAGGGTCCTTGTGTGGGCCTTCATTTCTGACCCCCAGCAGGGTCCTCAGCCCCACACCTCAGGCCTGGGGTCTTTTTAATACTCTGTCCAGGTTCCTCGTGAACTTTCTCCACACTTAGACTCCCAGCACCATCCCCTCTCTGGGGCTCACCCACCTTCTCAGCTCCTCAAATACTCACTGGACCTGTATGCGCCAAGTCCTGCAGGGCTCACCTCTCCATTCATTACCCAGAAACTCGTATCCACCTTAGTGGCCAGTTACCCTGGGTTACCGTCAAATCCCTAGCATCCATCTTCCCAGCCTGCTAAGTTCCACCCCCATCGATAAGGACAGATTGATAGATTCTGATTCTGCCTGAAGGGCAGAATCTCTTCCCTCCTTCCCCCAGTCCTCAGGTAACAGACTCAGGTGGGAGGAGACTGTGGGACGGACCCTCACTTCCCCTTCTCCAAGAAAGGTTCTGGAACGACTAGGCCCGAGTTTTCCAATCTTGGTCCTGATGGAGGGACCTGGTGTTTCCTTGCCATCCTCCCCCTCCTCCATGGTGGACCCCCACACCAGGGCCATCACTGGCCCTCTTCAGGGATCCTAGGATCTAACACAGTGGTTCTCAACCTTCCTAACGCCGTGACCCTTTAATACAGTTCCTCATGCGGTGGTGACCCCCCAACCATACATTATTTTCATTGCTACTTCATAACTGTGATTTTGCTACTGTTATGAATCGGGCAAGCCCTGTGAAAGGATCGTTCAACCCATAAGGGATCGCGACCCACAGGTTGAGAACCGCTGGTTAACATCATAGGCCCAACTCTCCCTCTCCCATCTCCCTAGGCCAGGCCTTGATGCGGTTAAACTATTCGATTCCATGATATATGGATCATGTGCCAATAAAACTGTTTTTAAAAAAAGGGTTGGAACACTAACAGATCAATGTAAAGCCACGTTCGATGCAGCATCACTCACAATACTGAAGAGATGGAACAACCTAAATGCCCACCAGTGGACGGATGGATGAGCAGACTACGGCACAGACACACACGATGGAATACCATGCAACATGAAGAAACGACGAAGACTTCACGGAACACCGGGTGAAAGTGGAGGGCCTGCGGGAACGAAGTCAAACACGAAAGGAGAAACACTGTCTGAGTCCACTACGGTAACCAGTCTAGGAAAGGCTTCCTGAGGGAGGAGACATTCTTTGATAGTTACCAGGAATGGGAGGGAAGGGAAAATCACAGATAATAAAAACCAAATCCATGCCGTTGAGTTGATTCAGACGCATAGTGAGCTAGATAAAAGTTATATATCAGTTTAGGTGACGGGAAAGGCAATGTTCAATAACGGATGATCGGCACAATATTACCAAAGAACAGATACAGAAAGGCGTACGAAAAAGAAAGGATAATACTAAAGGTAGACTTTTTTACTAATTAAATTATTGCTTAGTTTTAAAGATGATTTCAGGGGTATTTGGGTTTAAGGTTTAAAGATTATAGCAGGGCAATAGGTTAAGGGGCTTGTTTACTCTCTGTGGCTCCAGAAAGTCTAGAATCCATGAGAATTTGAACTTCTGTTCTTTATCCCCCTGTACCTTTTGATTAGGATTCTTCTATGGACTCGTTGAACGAAATGTTCAGTAATGGTAAGTGAGCTCCATCCCGTTCTCTGGTCTCTTGACAAAGGAGGCAGTTGTTTATGGGGGCAATTAGCTATGCATCCTCCTCCTATTCAGGACTCTCTCATTCTCTGCTGCTCCAGGTAAACATAGACCCATTGTTGGGCCTGGGATGGCCTCTCACAAGCATTAGAGATCCCAGGCACTACACATTGAATTAAGAGGTAGAACAGAAGTACCAAACATATTATTAGCTCAATTAACTAGGATGGCCCATGCAACCATGACGCTTAACCTCCAAACCAAGGCACCAAATCCCATGAGGCGTGTGACAGTTACATAATCTCCTGTCAACTTGAATGAAGGGACCTGTCAATCAGGTTTCAGCTTGATGACTCCATCAATGGAGATAAATGCTCACTGGAGGCAAAACCCACTCTCTCTGTCTTCCCTTTCCTGCTGTTGAGACATTCAGAGAGCTGGAGGAGACAGGTGTAAACCCATGCCAGTGTTGAGATGCTTCCACTGCCACTGGATCCACAAGACTTTCTACCCACTGGCCTGTGATCTTCCTGCATTCGGCATCATTGCATGTGCTGCGTGAGTCTAAAGAGGAATTTAGGGGCTAGTATCGGACATGTAGGCTAATATCAGACCTATGGAAGACTTGATCTGGACTGGGCTGGGATGTTTTCTCAACATACAATTGCTCTTTTTATATAAAGCTCTTTCTTATACACCTATGAGGGTCTATGAATTTGTTTCTCTAGTCAACCCAGACTAACACAAGGTGTTTGTACAGAAGCAGTCTCGGCTGCTACTTATTTATTTTACTTTTTTTGCCTTTGTTGTAACTCTATTAACACAACCTTTGTCAACTTCAACTTTTTACAGGTATAGAACTTACAACTTATCGACAGCAATAACAATCGACTGTGATCCTACCCCTAATCCATGGGACTTTTTGTCATCGCTAACCCCAGTTGTCCCCCTCCTTCCCATTCCTTGTCCCTAATAATAATCTTTGTCCTCTATGCATTTGCCTTTTCTCGTCTTCTTATGTAAATGAGATCATGTAATATTTGACCTTTGTGATGGGCTTGTTCATTCAACTGTCTCCCAGCTCCATCGGCACTGCAGCAGCTCTTGAGATGCCGTTCCTTCCACAAGCTGCGTCAGATTTCAATGTGCACGGGCACCACATTGTGTTTATCCTTTACCTAGTGATGGGCATGGAGG